>NC_136061.1:1680107755-1680707755 GCF_964261635.1 Lissotriton helveticus
GTAAAAAGGAGGAAAGGAGGACCAGAGCCGCGTACTCGATTCCTACATCCCGTAGTCGCCGCACCAACACCATGCCCCCGCCATCCACCACTCTCCAAATCCCCTCAGAGACCACAATCAGGGCGGACTCAGTGGAGTGTCTTGGCCGAAAACCATGTTTAGTGGATCCAGTAGCCTGTTGCTCTCTAAGTATTAGGTCAGTGTCTTGTTGACAGATTTTTCAAGGACTTTAGCTACAAATGGTAGACCCGAGATCGGACGATATTTTTTTTAATTCAGTAGGCTCTAATGTGATCTTCTTCAAAATTGGCCTAATACATGCGGTCTTCCAGGACGTGGGGTAGATCCTTGATGCCAGGACTTCGTTGATCAGGGGGGCGAGAATCTCACTGATCCTCCCAGCGGCCAGGTGCATAATAGCGGGAGGGCAGGGGTCATTCGGAGATCCAGATTTAATCGACTTTAAAAGGTTTGTTACATCCTCAGCAAGAAGTTAACTTAGACTGCGCTGTCTCTACCGTGGAGGGAGATTGGTAGTTGGCTGCCTGAACGTTTAATGAATTGGCAAAACTGTCATATATCACTTGCACCTTGTTCTGAAAGAAGGCGGCCAGCTGGCTACAGAAAGCCTGATCAGGTTTAAACGAATTAGCCTGCTGCGGTTTAGCTATAAAGGTCACAGATTTAAAAAGTTCTTTGGCTGAGTTTCCTGCCTCTTGAATCATGGCTGTATAGTATAGTTTTTTAGCTTCCAGTAGGTCCCTACCTTTTACCTTGTTTCAAAGTCGGAAGGTCACCCTAGTTGTTTTAGGGCGAGAGCAGTTCTTTAGGGCCCTAGCCCTAGCCTAAAAAAAGACTACCTTGTGGTCTGTCCAGGGAAGTGACTCCACTCTTACAAATCTGATGTCAGGATTATTATTAGAAAAAACCTTGTCATGCTGTCTCCTCCTACCTTGGCTACGGAGGAGGGAGCCAGTTACGCAGTGGTGTTGCGTAGGGCAGCCGAGCCTCTCCACCTCGAACTCCCTACGGTGGCCTTCAGGAGTAACCTCCCAACAGAAGTGCTCCAGCCAGCAGCGACCTCTTCGGAGCTCATGCTGCCCTTTAATGAAGCACTGTCTGACGTTCTTTTGGGCACCTGGTCCAGGCCCAACAGAGGGGCTCCTGTGGACAGGAACGTGGCCCGATGCATCGCCTGGCTCTGGGCGACCACCTCTTTCTCGCCCAACACCCCACCCCTGAGATCTTGGTTGACCAAGCCTCTTCATCCCAGAGCGCATTCCCTTCCACACCTCCGGATAGGGAATCCAGGAAGCTGGAGCAGCTTGGCAACAAGCTGTTTTCCTCTGCCTGCTTAGGGCTGCGGTAGGTGAACACCACATGCCTCTTGGGCCGTTATTCCCACTGTCTGTGGGACACGGCTGCGTAGGTGCTGCCCAACTGCCCGGAGGAGGCCCAGGCAGTCTTTCCCAGGCTATTGCAGCCGTGAGAGACACAGCAAAGTTCACCATATGTTGTGGGCTAGACACCACTGACTCACTGGGTAGATTGATTTTCACGACGGTGGCGCTTAGGCGCCGCACCTGGTTGAGGACAACTGGCTTCTCAGGGGATGTCCAAAAAACTCTGATGGACATGCCCTTTGATGGCATTTGCCTTTTTGTAAATAAAGCAGACAGTGCGTGGAAGTGCTTTAACACCTTCTGGGCTACGGCCATGTCATTGGGCCTATCGGCCACTCTGCCTCCTCTGCCTTCTTCTTTTCGCTCCTTTCGTGGCCATGGAAGGGGTGCCCCACAGCGTTCGCAGAGCCACAGGCCACAGCAGCAACAACTTCAGCGTGGCTGTGGACGTGGGAACCGTTGAGGCGGTTCAGAGGGCCAGCAGGCGGTTCAGTCCACCTCCACTCCCTTCAGCATCCACTGTAAAGCCTTCCTAGCTCGACCTTTCAGGCCCATCAAACGCCAGTGGGCGGATAAATACGCCATCATCTCCCCCACTAGCGCAACATCACTTCGGACAAGTGGGTGCTGCTAATTGTCCAAAGGGGCTACTCCCTCCCTTTCGAGACAACCTCTCTGGACATGCTACCTCAGTACCACCACATGTCGGGGGATCACTTGGCATATCTCCAGCAGGAAGTTGCGGCCCTCTTCGGCAAGGGTGCCATCGAGCGCGTTCCGATGCCAGAAGTAGGTCGTGGTTGTTATTCCCACTACTTTCTGGTTCCAAAGAAGGACAAGGGCCTGCGTCCTATCTTAGACCTTCGGAACGTCAATCGCTTCCTCTGGAAGGAGAAGTTCAAGATGCTCACACTTGCTCAGGTCTTGTCTGTCCTAGAACCTCAAGACTGGATGGTAGCATTGGACTTGCAGGACGCCTATTTTCACATCCCCGTCCTGCCGGCCCACCAGCACTACCTGCGGTTCACGGTAGGCATGAGCACTTTTAGTTGACCGTGCTCCACTTTGGCCTTACCAGCGCCCCTCGGGTGTTCATGAAGGTGATTGCGGTGGTCGCAACTCATCTGCGCAGATCGGGCGATTCAGTCTTCCCCTATCTCTACGTCTGGTTGTTGAAGGCGGGTTCGCGCCAGGCAGTCGTCTCCAGACATTGGCTGACCTACTGCACTCGCTGGGTTTTCCATCAACTTGCCAAAGTCGCACCTGATTCCCTCGCAGGAGCTCCTCTTCTTCGGAGCGGTTCTGGACTCTGCGCAGTTTTGGGTTTATCCTCCTGATATGATTCCAATCTTTCAGCCTCTATTCCGGGATTCTATCAGGATGACCCTTCAGCTACTTGGCCTGATTGTCTTTCTGTATCCTGCGAGTGGATCATGCCAGATGGCATATGCGGGCTCTGCAGTGGGACCTAAAGTTCCAGTGGGCACAGCATCAGGGCAACCTGTCCGATCACGTCCAGATCTAGGAGGGCACTGCATGACAATTTCAGTGGTGGCTCACGAACCGCGATTGAGTCCATGGCAGATCCCTCTCCCTCTTCCAACTGGAGCACACAGTGGTGATGGACGCGTCCCTTCTGGGATGGGGCGGCCACATGGGAGAGGCAGAGATCAGAGGCCTCTGGTCTCTGGCGGAGTCCCAACTCCATATCAACCTTCTGGAGCTTTCAGCGATCCGACTTGTGCTGAAGGCATTCCTTCCCTCTGTCATGGGGAGAGTAGTGCAAGTGTTCACGGACAACACCACCGCCATGTAGTACTGCAACAAACAGCACGGGGTGGGTCGTGGACCCTATGTCAGGAGGCTCTGCGCCTCTGGACTTGGCTGGAACATCAGGGCACGTCTTTGGTGGTTCAACACCTGGCAGGTTCTCTAATCCATTTGGGTGAATGACCAGCTCTTTGTTGGCTACGTGGGTACGCGCGGAGATACCCCTTCGGGGCTGATTCAGGCGCGCTACAAGAATATAAATAAAGGTCGGGCTGTGCACAAGCGGACCATCTCTCGGTGGGTAGTTCTGTGCATAAAGGCTTGTTACTCCTTGGCTAAAAAAGAGCCTCCGGTGGGGCTGCGCACCCATTCTACCAGGGCGATGGCAGCCACTACTTCTTTGGGACGGCTAGTTCCCTTGCATGACATCTGTCAGGCAGCTATGTGGGCCTCGATGCACACCTTTACCAAGCATTACTGCCTGGACAGCCAAGTGTGGAGAGACTGCTTCTTTGGCCGTTCTGTTCTCCAAGACTTTCTGGTGTTATCTTGGTTCGCAGACCCACCACCGGGGTTGGTATTGCTGGGGTACCCATTCTAAGGTAAGCAATCTATAACTATGTGTTTCTTTCAGATGCACAAGTTACTTACCTTCGGTAACAATATATCTGTAAGAAACATTAGTAGCGATAGATTCCTTACCGCCCACCCTGCCCCCATCTTCTCCAAACTGATTTCTAGGGTTAAGATCTTCCCTTTTAGGGCCCTAGTTTCATGGCACCAGTGGTCAGTTTCTTGCATGGCTCTGCGTTCCTGGCGCGGAACGCCGTGTACAGAACAGATGTCAGCGCACGTGGGTGCGTCTATGTAGCTCCAGCTATGTCATCCCGGCGGCAACGACGCACGTGGAGCCGCACAACAACGCCTACCGACGCGCAGGGGTATTGGTGACAAAATCTTTCCGTATCCAGTTTGACGCCTGCGGATAATTCTAAGGTAAGGAATCTATCACTACTAATGTTTTCTTACAGATATATTGTTAACAAAGGTAAGTAACTTGTGCGTTTATATATATATCCTGGACAAAACAAATAGATACCTTACCTATTACATTACTGTGTAATGCTTCTGTATGTCACCATGGCTAGACCTGTTACTGAAGATACCATGTAGTGCACATAATATTCAGATTTTTTTACTTAATTTAATTGAAATGCATTGTCTTGTTATTTCTACTAATGTATAATATTGCAAATTGATCTATGAAGAATACATCTAATGGCCAGAAGTAACAATAATTGTCGCTTGTTCAGAAATACCTGTTCTATGCAATTTGTGCTGTTTAGACAACATTTTTTTGTCATTTTGTTCTGTCAGGTAAGGGTGATACTTGACTCTGTGAAGCTCTCAGGAAGGTCAAAGAACGCTTTCAACATTCCTGAATGTAAACTAGCAGACAATTTAGGAGATCTATTGGAAACATCAAGATTTTCAGACTGCACTTTATACGTAGGAGGACAAGAATTTAAGTCTCATAAATCCATTCTAGCAGGTACTCTCTGAAAATGTATTAACCAATATTTAAATTTCAGGTATACATTTTTGTAAGTTGTCTATTTTACTCTTTGGTTACAGCTCGGTCTCCAGTTTTTAATGCAATGTTTGAGCATGAAATGGAAGAAAGTAGAAAGGTAATTTTCAGTGTTAATATAATGTAATTTTAATTATTTTTTATAAGAGAGCATGTACGCCCAAAGTTTTCATTGCTCTAAAAGCAACACATATGAGTGAAATAGACGGGAGGACGAGAATGTACAAGCCCAAGACTAGCAAGGGAAAGTTTGTTTAAACAGCCAGGTCCTTGATGCTTTCCTAAAGGACCTTAAATCCGATAGAGAACAAAGATGAGCATAAGCGAGCTCTATTCTGCAGGAGCTGACTTGGAAAACCTGCAACTCCACACCTTATTTTTCAAAATTCCATCAAATTTGCTTAAGGTGATCGAAGAGTCTGTAAAGGATTGTATTTAGAGATTTATTTGGATATAAATTTGATCTAGACAGAAATCTTGAATTGTATACACTGTGTTACTGGCAGCTAGTGAAGCTTTTTCAGAAGAGATGTGTGAGCTTTCCGAGGGGGTTTTAAAACTAGCCTGGACACAGCAATTTGCAAGATCTGCAGTTTAGTTTGATCTCCTTTACGGAGGCCAAGGCAGATAGGATTGGCATAGTCTAAACGGGAGCCAATTACAGCTGACATAATGGTTTTGAGCGCATCTGATGAAAAATATTGCAGTAGTTTGCTGCCAGTCTGTAAGAGGAAGATACATTTTGAAACTCCAACATTTATGTGTGCCCTGAAAGACAGCTGGGGTCAATTAATTAATTTTGCAACTTGCTTGGCCTTAGGAAGAATCCCATTTCCTGATGTTAATTCTGTTGAGTCAAAAATGTAGGGTTCCTATTCATGACCACTGTTTCTGTTTTATCTGCATTCAGTTTCAGGTAGTTTTCGCTCATCCACCAACAGAAGGCAAGGTTTCTTGAAACATATCCTGGACACTTTGTAGTAAGATGTTATGATCACCAGTGCCAAGGACTTCTGATAAATCCGCCAGTACAAGGGCAGAAGTTAAGCCAGTGTCGATGTTTGCACTCTTTTTAGCAAGTATGGATAAAATTACAGTCTCGATGTTATGACTGGGACGAAACTCAGCTTGTAATGTCTTGTGAGAAATTGGGTTGTTGGTTGACTGGGGTGTGAGTCTAAGTCAATTGCAACCACAGTCCTTGTCAGGGCGAGGCACAACCCAACAGTAAATTATCCTGTGCTAAACCCTCTGGTATCTTGGCACAGAGCAGTGAGGCTTAACTTTAGAGGCAACGTGTAAAGTATTGTGCAACACTTCAAACAGTAGAACAGTGACACTTCAAACAGTAGAACAGTGAAAACACCACACAAACAATCCTACACCAAGTTAGACAGTACTTTCATTAGTAAATAAAACAAAACCAAGTCAACAAATATCCTATCCGTAGCACTGGAGATATGTACTTTTAAAGATGTTGGTGAAAATATCACCAAAAAGCACAAACCGCCAACCGTGGCAATCTAGTCGCAACAGCCCAGGAAAAATGTTATGTTATGTTATATAACTTTTATATAGCGTACGGCTACTCGGTAGGAGTGTCCCGACGCTTTCCACCATCAACTCATAATGAAATAACACAACACAGCTAAAAACAGACATCAGAAAAAAACAAAAAAAAAAAACAGTAGGCAGTAAAACAGACTAAGAATTAAAAAGCCAAGTCTTCAGGCCCTTCTTAAACTGGAGCAAGTTGGCAGTGCTACGGAGAGGAAGTGGAAGCAGATTCCAAAGCTGGGGGGCTCTGCAACTAAAAGACCGCCCTCCCGCGCGGGCCTTCCTCACCCGCGGGACCACAGCTTTAAAGAGGGATTCCGAACGGAGGGAACGAACTGGACGATAAAAAGTCAATCTCCGCTGCAGATATCCAGCTCCTGATCCATGCAGAGCTTTATGCATCAGGGTCAGGGATTTAAACTGGATCCGCTTCCTAATGGGGAGCCAGTGAAGCGTCTGAAGCAACCCAGAAGCTCGAGCTCGTCTCCCTAGGCCAAAGATCGCCCGGGCAGCAGATGTAAATGTTCAAGCCTACCACGATGGAGCATGAGTCAGCTACAGGGGCCCAGTGTAGCCCATTGAACAAAGAACCTTGAATCCTGATATGCCTAGCATTGCGTAGATCTCTGACGAAGATGCACAACCGAAGCGATGCATTGGTTCCAAGATGTGGCAAGGCTGCGATAATATCAGGTATCCTGTCGACAGGGCTTGTGATGCAAAGTCTAGCAAAGAGAATTTGAATTGCATATTGGGAAATGTGTTGGTATCTAAGAGCTGCGGTGCAGTCTGTCGTTATCCTCAAAGGTGCTGTTGACAAGGGATGCAGCCACCTGCACTGAAGATGTCGTGCAGTGGCAGTTATGGTAGGCTGTGATGGTGATGAAGGTCTTTGCATTTAGTTTAATCCACACTGCAACCGTGATGCGTCAGTTCTTCTTGGGTTTGTGCTTTGCAGCAGAGAAGATGGATAGGGTCCACTGGATCCATAGACATTGGCAGAGCACCTTTAAGCCCATTTCGTAGGTTCCAGGACTGGGGTGGCAACAATTGGCAGGGTAGACTCAAAGATGGCTCAGTCCAGGTGCAAGACTTTTGAAAGTCTGTTGTGTTCCCAAGGCTTTGGATTAGGAGGCCAGCCTACTGGGCCCTGAGTTCAAGAGATACTGATACAGTCCTTTTCACCCAGGCAAGAGGGCAGCAGGTCCTTACAGCTGGGCAGCAGTCCTTCCAAGTAGCAGTCCTTAAGAGCAGCAGTCCAACAGAGGGACAGTCCTTTCTGCAGTAGTGCAATCCTCCTTCCTGGAAGAGTAGCCACAGGTCCAGAGTTGTTCTGTAGTGGTTTCTGAGGTCCAGTACTTATACCCAGTTGTGCCTTTGAAGTGGGAAGAAGCTTCTAGAGGCATGCCTTTGAAGTTCACATATGTCCTGCCTTCCTGGCCTTGACTTCAATCTACAAACGGGACTATGCAGCCCTTTGTGTGGAGAAAATTACACAGCATATTCAGGTGTAAGTAGGGCTGGGCCCTGCTTCTATTTCCCATCCTGCCAGTAATTGCTCAACCAGCCACACTCCCCATTGTGTGTGGCGGTCTAGGAGGACTATACAAAGCCCAACTGTCACCCACACCCAGTCATGTGACTCAGAGATGGCAACAGGCAGCAAATGGCTAGCGCAAGAAAATGAAAACTTTCTGAAAGACACACAGATGATGGTCAGAATGCAGAGCAAATCAAACATTCTCCCCCAGTCAAGTGATCTGGGTTAAATCCATCGTTCTTTTGCTCACCATGCCACCCCAGTTTGGACCCAGCCACGTGCAAATCAGTCTTGACCCTGTGCCTCATGGGAGTAGTCCAGCCCGAACTTACAAGCCGGAACAAAGCATCGTGGGACTGATTTCAGGGCATGTCTGATCATACCCGGCGCACTTAGAGCGAGAAAGCAAAATACTCTATCCAATGAGCAGGGAGATCAGGTGAAATAAAAATAAAAGAAACATTTATGCTTTTGCTTATTTATACACCATGTTGGCTGAAAATCACACTTGCAATATAAACTATTCAGTCTGCTAGAAATATTTGTGTTTATCATTCAATTTTCAAGAGAAAGTCTCATATTTTCAGTTTCAACAAATGTTGTTAGCATTCCTTCCTGAAGGACATCTTGAAAATTATCATCACTGTAGACCAGAAACATTATTACTTCTACAGTTAAAGCCCATTCACATCGATCCTGCTATAATTTCTAAAGTGGGCCCTCTTTTGCAACCAGTGGATCGAGATGCGCTGTTGCACCAGCATAAGACATAACACAGCAGTTCTCTTTTAGCTGTAGGGGGCAATCCAGGTACTCAACGTTGAGTTAATCCTAAAATAGGTTTCCTGAAACTATCTGTACACTGTTAACCACCTCATTTCACAATTTAGCAAGTGTTGCAACTGCACACCTTATTCAATAAATCGGCTTTAAAGTGTTGTATATCGGACAAACATTTGATTTTGTTTAAGGTCACAGGTATAAAATACACTGTGTAGATACTTCCACTGAATACATTTGATGTGGACAGTACTAGAACTTACTTTCATATAGTCTAATATGTATTTCAGTTTTGTGTGAACTAAAGGGCATTAAATATCATCCTTAATCTTTGTTTGTACCTGATGTCTGTAATTTTCTAGTTTATCTATGGATGATGTTCCTACCCTCATTCAATGCCTGTGCTATTGATATTGTTTCCAATTCTGAGAGGTTTTCTGGAAATATCTCCCAAAGGAGTTCTAAATTTGCTTGTCAGGGTGGCACACAATATGATTTGCTCTGTTGGTACACCAAATATTTCTTTTGCTTCCTCACTTCTTTCTCAGTAAACAACTAACATCAATCCATCCTGGCAGTTCAGTTGGTCTGCTCTATCACTCTGCCCAAGATAGCTCCATGTTGACACGCTGCCATAGAATTGAATCTTTCTGATTATTTTATTGGTGACTCATTTCTATATTTCTAATATATCCATAATCAAATGTGAGAGCCTCAAAGTAATTTCCTACTTGAACAGTGAAAAGTTGGCCATATTCTGTTATTTTAGGCCAACCATCCAACACCTTTTTGTATGGTTAGTGTTTTCATTTAGCCCATGTAACAGGAGCTGCATCTGTGCAACCAAATGATGGGTTTTTATGCCGGGCAGGACCACATCTCCTTTGTTATCTTGTAACTTGAGAGTTTTGCATACTCTGTGTCTCTTCTTGTATTTCAGAGGTTACCAATCAGTCCCTTTTTTGAATAATGACTTTGGCATTCAGCAAAAGGTTTCTTGAAAAATATAATCAGAAAGCAGTAAGTTATCACAGCTGTATACACTCACTGTGTTGGTCCCTAGTGATTACTAAGGCCTACACCCCTGCTATAAGAGCCATAAAACATACACTCCAAGTGCCTTTCATATGTTTAAAGACAGGCCGTACGCACCTCCAAAATTTAGCTGGCTAGCATCAAGATCTTTCTCACTGGACTGAGGGTCCTAGATACAGAGGTCTCCAGAATCTGCAATATATGACACCTTCGACCTCCTGGCAGACACTGGTGATGCTGTAAAGCATATAAAGGAGATACCTAAGAGCCTCAACCTAATCTTTCACGTTCACCACATTCACCAAAAAACCCTGTGATTAAGAAATGGCAGATCAAAAGGACAAATAGAGTGACCCCGTAGAAACTAAGGAACAAAAGGTAGTAAAACAAAAAACCTCCAGTTCTCTAACTCGCCAATTAAGAACGTATCCTATTCGGTGACCATTATCAATCTGATTTTAGAGAAATTGCACTCACTGCATTACCTAGCAAGGTTGACAAAGACAAACACCGATCTCTTGCAAGTAGAAATTCAAGGCCTCAAGAAAGAACACGTCATCCAGAATGTATGAAGCTGAATCTATAATAAGTAAAGTTGAGGGCCAGACACCTTCATAAAGAAAAGTCAAGACTTCACGCCAAAAAATCGTGACCCTAGAAAAGGCGATCCCAGATCTCAAGGACAGACATTAGAGAGGAAACCTTAGACTCTTTGGCCTGTTGGAATCGCAGAGAAAGAATCTGGCTCATGTTTATCCTTTTTAGTAACTCAGATACCACAAATCTTAAATATTGATTTCAAGAAAGACTTTGAAATGGAGAAGGCACAAAGAGCTCCAACCAGAATGGTAGATCACTCAAAATCACCTAGGCAGATGATTTTCAGACCATTGCGCTATCCCCACTCAGAAAAGATCTTAGACCAAAGTGAGGAAGTTGAAATCCAATGTTTGACAGGTTCACAAGATTGGGACGTCACAAGACTATGCCAAAGAAACTGACTCGCAGAAAGAGATTCAGCACCGTAAGGAACAAGATGAAAGCCTTGAATGTATAGTCTTTTCTTTTGTATGTCTGTTGAAATTGAGGATTATGGTCAATGGGAAAACACCTTTCTTTGACTAATTTACCGCCCTTGAGGCCTTCCTGGACAAACTGTCCCAAACTGAAGTGGACTTCTAATGGTCTTGTATTGTATACCTTGCATGCTTCTATCTTTTGCAGTCTATACAACAAATCTGTCCTATTTTCATCGGCACCGACTCCCCATTGTACACCAAGGCTACCAAGCCCTCACACACCAAATGCAACATAACGCCCCTCAAATACCATGGCTCAATGGGTGGTGCCCATCACTAACATTACCTTACTTGACACATTTCTTAATGCTACCTTCTCTCAACCTGTGCCTGTCATCCAATCCTACTGACAGGTCACCTTAATCTGATTTACACCACAGCTATTTTGGCTTCTAGTCCATGGAATGTCCACTTTCTAATCACATACTCAATCAATAACAGTACTAACAGTTCTATTGGTATATCGGACATCCCTGGGACTTAAAATGATTTCAGTTTTTAGGGGGACCCAAAGACATTTCGACCTTTGGCCTTGTGGATATAAAGGAGCACAGCTTTTATTGTTAAGTGCAACCAGGTTCAAATACCTACTTCAACCTACACTGTGCACATAGAGTCCGAATACTTCTGAATACGGAATTGTTAGTCTTACATGCTCCATGCAAAGCAAGCACATTGATATATAGATAAAGTGCTAAGGGAGAGATGGGTAGGCTTTATCATACAGACATATAAATGCACTGATACTTATTGCGGTAGGTGGAGTTAATGATGTGCAATAAAGTCTTCATTCGCCCCACCTACATTATTATTGGATTGCTCTTATTTAGCTAATTATCACCATCTATCATTAGAATGATGTAACAATGCTGAGAATGCTGTTATTGTTATACTTATTTCTACGCCTATAGCTGCCTTCTTTCAAGTCAATAATTTTTGAAGAAGTCTTATTTCATGTACACTTATGGAATGCTCTCCTCTCACTGAAGAATTGTTGGTTTTAGCTGTATGGGATTTGGGCCCTTGTGGCCTCCACCTCCCCATCACAACCCAAAATAGGTTGGGTGGGCTGTGGGTGTTTTGTTCAGCTTTTTCCCTCTACTCCTTCCTATCTCCCTATCTACCCCTCACTTGGGTACTGAATACCTTTCCCCCATACTTTCTTCCCGAAATGAGATGCTCTAGCTGAAACAATCCTGTTCATATCACCTTTACTAACAGTATACAACCTGTCCTTACGGATTTCACCATAATCCCCCATAACAAACTGGGATATGTCTCACATATTCAAAAACTATTCTCCATACCTATACATACAGGGCCCGATTCACAGAACTAACTTAAGACAAAATCCTAAACTTACTACTCATGGTATTCACATGGTGTCCATCGTTTGACCAGGCACTACTGTATCAACTTGGGTCCCCTAGAAATGTCACTTTACCTGCTCAGTCTTGCTAGTCTTCTTGTACCTTAGACCCAAGTTGCTTTCCTTGTCTGCTACTCAGTTCCTTACATTATTGCATTATTGAAGGAGCATTGCTTTGGTATGGAGTCACAAGGTGATGAATCTGCGGTTAAAAGTATCCATCAAAAACAAGTTACTCACTTTTGGTAACACTTTCTAGTAGATAGTCCAAATGCAGATAGCTCACTGCCTGCCCTCCTCTCTGTTCTGTGGAGTGGACATTTGGGGCGTAAATAGGTTCTGGGTTAGATCACACGTTCTATCACTAGCTGTAATTTGTCAGTCTTGCTCGGTGTCTGACTGCGCAAAAAATGTCATCGCATAAACTGATGTCAAAGTGCAGGCATGGCGTCTTTATGCACCTCTGTGTCATCATGTGTGGATGCAGGATGAACTAATGACATAGGCTGGTGGCCAAAGGTGCCTCCTGCCAACACTTTTGGAGAATGTTTTGAATCCAATCTGGTGCCACAGGGGTTCCCAAAATGAAGATTTCTGCAGTTAGGTAGAGTATCCACCTGAAACGTAAATAACTTGTCCCTTGTATTGTTAGTGCATTGATCAATTTCAAAGTTTTTTGTCAAGGTCACAAGCACTCCTTACTTGGACACCATACCATCCACTGTCACTTCTGGCAACAACATATTTACCATACCCGTATCCTTTTCATCTCCATCCTACATTCATTCTTTACACTAATTATTTTCTCCTTCTAGAGCTCCACTATTATGATACAAAGTTGACAATTACATTAACTCCTTGGTACATTTATGAGAAACATGAATTTGGATTAATATTTGAAAGGCAACAGTTGATTGTTAAAAAACACAGATTCATCTGCAAATACTTCTTTACAAGTAGATATATTTTAAATCCACATGTTTATGTATTACTTATAAATATCGTACATATGTATGTATATATATATATAGTGTTCATAATGTGACTTTGATGGTTGTTTTAGAACAGAGTACATATAAAAGATGTCGATCCAGTTGTGTTTAGAGAATTGATGGGATTCATTTACACTGGAAAATCGCCTCCAAATCTTAAACAAATCGCAGACAACTTGTTAGCTGCAGCAGACAAGGTAATTATGGAAAAAATGAAACTTTTCTATTAATACGTTCATCTTTTTTGGATTTTAACTTGCCTTCAATTTTTGATGAGTAAAGTCCTGGACGGCAACCTGGTAATCCTGGGTGACTTGAGTAAATAAGTAGAATCAGATAACAGTGGTTCCCTTGGCAGAAGTAAAAATATATGTGCTGATTTAAAAAATAATTAATCGCTGTTGCAACAATAGTATTCACATATACAGATATGCAAGTAGGTACGCCATAGAACGAAGCAGTGATGGTGCTTGTGACAATAGTGCCTATAGTGACAAAAAGAATGTTGTTGATTATAATAAAGAGAAACCATGTTGACTGAATAGTGGTTACATTTGCAAAACACATACTCTTTCAAATTCAGGCTTGCTGATTGAGCATTAGGCTGATACAGTCAATTAGGCTGCTGTCTTCAAAGACTTGGGGTGATCCGTCAAGAGGGTGCCAAGAAAAAGGGTGGGTCCCAAAACATTTTTTTCCCCATGTTAATTTAAAGAGGACCTTTAGACACTGCTACAGCCCGAACTGCTGAACGTAATTACATTGGATTTGGCATGAACGTAGATGTTGGTTCAGGGAAGTGTCTTTTTGTGATTTGGTGTAAATCTGTTCAGTAGTTCCGGAGTTATATAAAGACATTTCCAGTTTTATATCTAGAACGCAGAGGATCCGTGACCCCTCCTGATCTCGTGCTGAGATCTGATTGAGTGCCAACACTTCAAACCAGTAAGTTGTGGCAGCCATCTTGTGACACTGTTGGACCGAGTCACAAAAATAAAAAAGAAAAGTAAGAAAGGGTCGGACCCCCTAGGCCTCTTGTTGGTGGTCCCACAAGGACCCGGCAGGGCCGTAAAAGCATTATGTTTTGTAAATGTAAGGCAGGAGTCACATTGGATCCCTGAATCCTGCAGAAGAAAAAAAACTAAGCACGGGATCCTGCCTTTGTTTCTAATCGGCCCTGGGGTGGGCCAGGGTCTGGGGGCATTTTTATAAAGAGGGTTGAAATCTTAAGGACTTAGAAAAACTATCTAAAACAAGTAAAAAAGCCAGTAGCAAATGCTCCAACATAACACACAAAGAATGGGAGGTGTTAAAATCCTTGAAAAATGATCAAAGTATCTAAATAAAACACTCTGATAAAAGGGGAAACATTGTGGTCTTCAAAAGGGAGACCTATGTACAAGAGGCATTATGTCAACTCACAGACATTGATTGTTATTCAATAATTAAAAAATCTGAGTATGTACAATGTACCATTGATTACCAAACACTTTAGGAAGGATGGAAAAATGAAGGTATGCTGAATATGGAGGAATTTTTATTTCTGCAATGTGAGGCACCTACCATACCGACTTTCTATCACCTCCCTAAGGTCCATAAGAATGCCAAAAGTCCTCCAGGGAGACCAATTGTGTCCTCTATTGGCAGCCTATTGAGAACACTTCAAGATTCATTGATTAATTTCTAGCTCCTATCGTGAAAGATTTAGCCTCGTATGTGAGAGATAAGCAGGACTTCCTCCGACTTATGGACAATATAGTGTGGGAACCAGACATGCTTCTTATCACACTTGATGTTACCAACCTCTATACGTGTACCGAGGCACAAAATGGCTGCCAAAACTTCCTAGTTTCGAATGTTGACAACCACTTCACAGCCAATCAGCATTCTGTGCATGATCTGGACGGTGCGCTTATAATCCGCGAAATATTTCATTGTAATTTTCTCAGGAACTACTGAACAGATTTACACCATATAAGCAAAAGGCACGAGTCTGAACCAAGTACTACAACGTTGCCAAATTTGGTGTAATTCCGGTCAGGCAATTCTGGCTGTAGCCGCGATGAACGGTACCTATGGAAAATTGCATGGGGAAAAAACGTTTCGGGACCTCCCTTTTTTTCTCAGCCCCCACTTCACGAATGACACCAAGACTTTAAGGATAGGAGCAGAATGGAGCGCCCCACCAGTTTTGAGAATTTCGCGAAGATTTGTCAATCGGCGCCAAAGTTATTCCAAAATAGAATGTTGCGGATTTCCTATGGAAAATAGGTCCTAACTATAACTACCTACTGGCAACCGCCAGTAGGTAATATATATATATATATATATATATATATATATGTTTTTGCTTGTTTCTATGAACATGGTCAGTCGGGACCCATTGAGGAGCTTTGGGGCGAAAAAGCGGTGAGGGGTTATTAACCTCCTTCTGGACAGTACGTATTGCCGCTACTGTCCCCGCGGGATGTATCCTTGAAGCTCCGAGATTGGAACGGTTTGGGGACTGGAGGAGGCGGTTTGCACCAACGAATCAAGCAAGCAGTTGTAAAATCACTTCCAGATTGCCCTGCCATCACCACAAGAACTTTCTTTTTAGCTCCCCCCGCAAAAACCTTACCGGACCTGACACCGTGCATTCTGGGTGTTGTGGTCTATGCACACCAAGTGGTTATCAACATCAGGTGAGATTACAACATCAGTGGGTGGAGCGAGCCCTCAGCCAATAAGAGGGCGACTAGATGGACACTCGCAATGCTGGAAGTTGCACAATTGCTTGGGCGCTGACGAGGCTTACCTATAGCCGAAATGCATCCGCCCTTTTGGAAAATAAAAGCTGCTTCCTGATTTCCCCGTTGTGGCTTCTGCTTCTTGAAAAGGAGGTTTTCGTGGTATATATATATATATATATATATATATATATATATATATATATATATATATATATATATATATATATATATATTATGTTTTAACAAAGTATCCCCCTGCGAGGTCAAACTTGAGGAAACAGGCGAACTCTTCACATTGAAGCAGCTTTCTTTATTTCATATAACCGGACATCACAGAGCATGTTAAATTAATAGCCCAATGAGTTTCAGAGCTACTGCTCCTTGTTCACGGGCTCACTGCAAGGTCAGCAGGCTGGAAATGAAGTGGAAACCGAGTCTCTTCTTACTTTTAAACAACCTCAGGTAGGTCACTCCCTCTGGTGGGCAAATTAGTGTTAACAGACTTCAGGGACTCGTAGTTTCACCACTTCAATAATGATATCCTCTGGTGGATTCCGCCGCTTGAACATTCTTTAATTTGCATAATTTTTGCTCTCTGGTGAGCCACAAGTCCTGGAATCCGGTTTACTTTGTGAATCCTGTTTACAACTGGCAAGGCGCTTTCAGACAGTCTGTGCACCGCATTCTTTTCAGTGGTAGTGCAGTCTCCTCGGCCGGGACTGGCCGATACAAATGTTTTAACAAAGTATCCCCTTGCGAGGCTTGATGGCTTGATCTACTGTCATTAGAGCTTTTGGTCATCTTATGAATTTTGTGAATTTTCATCAATTTAAGTTTTCGTTCATAAAGAAACAGATCAATTCGGGTAGTGACAAAGTTCACTTTGTCCGTTGGGCAGAATGATAAACCTAACTTTAAAAGAGATTCTTCCTCATTGGATATTAGTCGTGAGGATAAATTGATGACTGATTTACTGTTGCACAATGTGTCAGATTCTCCTTGAAGCAGTCATATGGTTATTTTCTGAGAAATGTTGAGCAATATTCAGATTTGAGGGTACATCACCTATGATTAGTTTCAATAATAATTCCTTTGGGAGTAACAATGTTGAATTGCATGATTAACCAGGGTACATTACCCATGACTTCTGATGAAATTTGAAGCGATGCAACTGCATTATGATCTTGTATAATTATCATGTCGGCTATTTAAATATGACTGTATACATTGTGGTCAGGTGATTTTGCATGAATATGCATTGCAATGGTGTGGATTGTATTAATGCTTACTTATATGAATGTAAATGTTGAGCAATATTTGAATTGAGGGTACATTACCCATGATTAGCTCTAATATTCAATACTTTTGGGAATAATAACGTAGAATTTCATCATTAACCAGAGTACATTACCCATAACTTCAGATGAAATTTGAAGCAATGCGCTTGCTGTATGATCCTGTATAATTATCATGTCAGTTATTTAAACATGATTGTGCAATCGTGGTCAGGTGACTCTGCATGCATATGCATCTCAATGGTGTGGATTATATTGATCCTATCTTACATGAATTGAGATGAGTTAATGCTGCCCTGTAATTTCGTATTGTGCGTTATTGTAACACCCTCCTAGATTTGAGAGTCGCAACGCCAACGGACGGTTAGAACAACGGTTCTGTGAATGATGGGTACCGGTGTGAGTCTCTGTATAATTGAAACATTTACAAGACTGTTGCACCTTCAGGATTATTACTTAATCTTTTAGATTACCTGCATATTGATACATTTGTACATAGATCGTTTGCCGACAATAAAGAGCTAACATCGCAATGTATATTTAAAACTTTATTGAATTTTATGAAGTACAATGCAATTGACAATGCGAGAGGTGAAACAAGTATGTCGTCTGTCTTACAGTTGGCCTCAGATTTCACTCGTAAAAAAACTGTGAAATTCAGCAGTTATAATTACCTGAGCTAACTATAACTTGCGCTCCAGGAGTGCACTGCTTATCACCTCATATATTGCATCACTCATGACGTAAGTGCCATCACTGATGACATCATCCAGTGAGCGCATTTTTTCTAAAACTTTAAGTGTTAACCATAAGTACCAAAGTACTAGATTAGATAAAATAATATACTTTCTATACTACTAATGATTGATTCAAGTTCTAGCATATATAATGTGAGTGGCTATAATGTGTGTGTAAGTGGGTGTGTGAGTGGCTGTATGGGTGTATAAATAGGAATATGCATAGCTGTGTGGGTGAGTGAAAAGCTGTGTGAATGGCTGTTAGTGAGTTTGTCATTGGCTGGGTGAGTGAGGGGCTGTGTGAGTGGCTGTATGGGAGTGAGTGAGTGGGTGTGTAAGTGTCTGAATGGCTGTATGAGTGAATGACTGGCTGTGTGAAAGTATGTATGAGGAAGTGAGCAGATGTGTGAGTGCTTGTATGGATGTGTGAATGGGTATGTAATTGGTATGTGGGTGTGAGGGAGCATGTGAGTGCTTGTATGGGTGAGTGACTGGCTCTGTTTTGAGGCTCTATGGGAGAGTGAGTGGGTGTGTGAGTGGATGTATAGGTGAATAAGTGGGTGTGTGAGTAACTGTTTGGACGAGTATGTAACTGTGTGGTTGTATGGGTAAGTGACTGATTGTATGAGTACTTTATGGATGAGTAAGTGGTTGTGTGAGTGCCTGTGAGAGAGTGGGTGGGTATCAGAATGACTTTATGGATGAGTGAGTGGTTGTGGGAGTACTTGTGCGGGTCTGTGAATGAGTATATGAGTGGTTGTGTGGGTGTGGGTATTCAAGGTTGTATGGTGTGTGAGTGGGTGTGTGAGTGGTTCTGTGGATGATGATTACAAAACAAGGAGGTACCCTTTTTCAACTGGAAAAGGGGGAGGGTGTATAACACTACAAAAAATAAAGAACTCCTTTTCCCTGCTTTTGTACAGAATGAGGCTACGTGCCTCTTACAATTCTTAATGTGAGGTATTTACCATTCTATTTCTCATTTAATCGTTCTAAAGTAGGTTACCAAAAAGGAATTTATTCTGTATTGCAAACAACATTAATTACAATTAAAACAGAAAAAAAAAAAAATTCGAGTCTATTCATTATCTATTTTATTTGCTAAAAAGCATGAATTCATTGCACATAACAAATCATTACAAACATATCAATTTTCATATATTAAAAACAAGTCTAAAACACAAAGTTGTTAAAAAAAGTTCGGTTGACGGGGCGTTTCGGTGTTCAGATGATGATCGTCACCTTCTTCAGGACTATACTTTCAAATTAAAACATCTTATTAGACTGAGTGTAGGGACTGCTTCACTTGGGTTCATTGTCTATCTTCTGTGGATGATGTCAGTTTCTGTGAGAATAACAAAAGCATGATAAAGAGGTTCAACATCAAAGCAGTCCTTCGAGTGTCAGAGACTTCATTGCTTTTTAGACCCTCCTTCTAAACCCACAATAAAGATCTTTACTGACTTTATTCCCAGAATTCATAGATGTACAGCTATTCTGTACGCTTCTCCATGAAGCTAGTTTAAAGATGAACATGAATAAAAATTCAAGCTTCTGGTGTCTGACCATTCTTACTATGAGATATCCCTCCACTAAACTTGCTGATTAACTCTGCCGCTGCAAGGCATAACACAGTGGGTTCCATCTCTTTCGGCCCTTTCAAAAATGAGAGCAAGGAGAATAATTTTATCAGTTAAAACAAGTATGCAAAACTACTGCCACCTTTACATTCCTGTTTAAATGTACTAAAGAGTTATGTGACTTTTTGAGTACATTTATTGATCGTCTTCCAAGAGTAATGGGGAAGATTCTAGGAGGTTTTTTAAGAAGATATGGACTCATTCAGGACTAATGAGTAGTGCAGCAAAACTCTGCAGATCTGGTGGATCAAAGCTTTAATCACAGCCTCGTAGTAAAGTGTTTATTAGGGCTCACTGCTATCCCTCTTGCTGAGCAAAACAACTGTGGTCATGCAGCATTCTGTTTCATTTGATACTCACGCAGGCAAAGAAATTCTGTATCACAAAATGAGGCTCAAACTCAGAAATCTAGAGTCTTATAAAGCACTGGGGATTTTCAACATGTAGTTTAAGGCTATTTGAGGGGTCAGAAGTAATCTCTTATCCCTTAATGGGAGAGATAACAGCAGATTCAGCACCAGCATCAACACCAACAAACATTTTCAGTAACAAAACAGCCTCTCATAGCTAAATTAAAGGCTTCCAACTCTGTGGCGTAAATATGGGTAATAAAAATGTAAAAAAAAATTTTAAAAAAAATCCCGTTACAATTGTCTACAGCCAACATGATACTCAGCGTGCCAATAATTTTTGTACTGGAGCTCCTGTTGAAGAAAATTCAATCCCTCCCACAAATGAGTGCAGTTTAGCTTGTGTTTAAAGTCAATCATTTTTATTATGCAGGAAAGCATCGTGGTACACAGCCCAGCTGCCTACATCAACTTGTCGGTAGGGCGTACTCGCATAACAGTGACACAGCTTCTGGGCCTACACCCCGGAGGGCGACCCCGCCTAAATGAAGAAGCTCTAGAAGCAGCCCCATCTGAGCTATAACCACCGCTTTTATAAGGGAACAAACATGAAAAAAAAACAGCCTCCCACCCTCCCTTAACAATTCCCCACCCCCGCATCAGCTTCTTCCCGCACCCGTCACCCTCCAGGATCCACCAGTTCTACCAAGTAGCACTCAAACAGCAGGCGTAGCCCCCACAGGTTCCAAAGGGATGAGTTGTAAGATTTGTAGATATTTCGGGCAGATCTCTTCTCGAAGGTCTTTAGAAAGGAGTTGTAGGAACGGACCCCAGAGCTTAGCATATTCAGAGCCCTTCCCATCCATGCCCAATGAGAGCCGTTCCACGGCTAGAATGTGCCAGAGCCTATGAATCCAATCTCGGGGGCCAGGTACGGCCGGGAAGCCCCATTGCGCCAGGAGGGTAGCTTGTGTTTAAACAAGAAACAAGAAGAAAAGAGCATCTTCCCCAACCTATATCTTTTTAAGAAGAATCTAAACCTTGAATATGAACTAATACTAGATCTAAAATTTGCCAATAAATGGGTCATGAGGGAAGAATTCAGGCCAATGGTACTCCATCAAATGATCCCTCATTTGTTTCAGGTAGGTCAAAAGAACTGCAAGATATATTTTCACAGGGTTTTAGGCTTTGGAAAGAAAACTCCCTCTACAAGGTTCTGCATCTCAGGCTAAAGTCAACAGTTCAAACATTCTCCATGTGTATGTGAGACCCTCTACTGCATAAGTGCTTCTTTTCTTTATATACCCATGCCAAAATGATTAGCTTGTGACTTTCAACTCAGATTCCAGGCGCTAATGGGACTTTCAGACAACTGTGCATCTACTTCTAGACTTGTAGCTTCAAATAACGCACCCCCATGTAATCCTTCAGTCAATCTGTTTTTGTTATGCAACACTTACGGGCAGAATGTACACAAAAGTTGCATAAGGGTCTCTTTTAGGGAGTAGACTGGCAGTCAATCTATCAATCAGGGAATTGTAAGCGCGCTACTCACCCGTGATGGTCTCAAGGCGCTGAGGGGGAAGGGAGGGGTGGTACGCAGGTTTGTTCAGCCGAAGAGCCAGGTCTTGAGAGTCTTCCTGAAGGTGTTCAGGGAGGGGGCGCGTCTGATGTATGTCGGTAGCTTGTTCCAGGTCTTGGCTGCAATGTGCGAGAACGATCTTCCGCCTGCTCTGGCTCTGTGGATGCGTGGGACTTCAGCTAGTGCGAGGTTGGCAGATCGGTTTCTTTTGGGTACGTGGAAGTTTATTCTGTCGTTGAGGTATTTGGGTCTGTTGTGAAGGCATTTGTAGTCGTGAGTGAGGATTTTGAAGGTGACTCTCTTGTACCTGGGGAGCCAGTGAAGTCTCTGCAGGTGCTGGCTGATGTGTTTGTGCCAGGGGATGCAGAGGACGAGTCTGGCTGCGGTGTTCTGGGTTGTCTGGAATTTGAGGAGATGATACTTTTTGATGCCGGCGTAGAAAGTGTTTCTGTAGTCCAGTCTGCTGGTGATCCATGTGTGGGGGACTGTCTTCCTTGACTCCTGGGGATCCATTTGAAGGTCTTTCGAAGGATGCAGAGGGTATTGAAGCAGCTGGAAGTGATGCCGTTAATCTGTCGGTTCATGGTGAGTGATGAGTCGAGTACAATGGTGAGGTTTTTAGCGTGGCCTGACGGGGTGGGTGGGATTCCAAGGGTGCTGGGCCACCAGGTGTTGCCCCATGCTGATGTGGTGGTTCCGAGTATGAGGGCTTCTGTCTTCTCAGTGTTGAGTTTGAAATAGCTGCTGGTCATCCAGACTGGGATGTCTTGCCTTCCTTTCTGGAAGTTGAGTTTTGAAGTGGTGGGGTCTCTGGTGAGGGAGAGAATGAGCTGGGTGTCATTGGCGTAGGATAAGTTGTTGAGGCTGTGTTGTCTGACGATGGCTGCGAGGAGG
Source organism: Lissotriton helveticus (assembly GCF_964261635.1). Lineage (NCBI taxonomy): Eukaryota > Metazoa > Chordata > Amphibia > Caudata > Salamandridae > Lissotriton > Lissotriton helveticus. The sequence goes on from NC_136061.1 coordinate 1,680,130,105, forward strand.
GCCATGTAGATGTTGAAGAGGGTTGGGCTCAGTGATGATCCCGGTGGGACTCCGCAGAGGAAGGGAGGTAGTCTGATCCTTTGGCTTGTTCCGGTGAGGAATGATCGGATCCAGTCCAGGGCTGTTCCTTGTATGCCGTCATCATGTAGTCTGGCGACTAGTGTGCGGTGGGAGGCGGTGTTGAAGGCTGCCGACAGTTTAAGTAGGATGAGAGCTGCGGAGTGTTCTTGGTCCAGGAGGCCGCTGATGTCGTCTGTGGCAGTGAGTAGGGAGGTCTTGGTGCTGTGGTTCCTAAGGAATCCGGATTGGAATGGGTCTAAGATGGCGTTCTTTTCGATAAAGCGTGTCAGTCCCTGTTGACTATTTTCTCTGCCACTTTGCCTGCGAAGGGGAGGAGCGATATGGGCCGGTAGTTCTTGAGGTCGGTGGAGTCTGCTGTGGGTTTCTTGAGCAGGGGCCTGACTTCTGCACGCTTCCAGTCATCTGGAAAAGTTCCTGTCTTGGAGGTGGTGTTGATGGTGTGTTGTAGTTTTGGGTGCAATGGTGTCTGCGGCTCTGTGGTAGATGTGCGGGGGGGGCAGGGGTTGGGGGGGTCCCACAAGTGGATGCCTTTCATGGTCGTGGTGGTGTCATCGGTCGTGATCGGTGTCCAGTTGGAGATGGTGGGCTGGCTTTGTCCAGTTGGAGATGGTGGGCTGGCTTGTGTCTCTGGAGGCAGAGGTGGTTGCGGCGTCTTGAGGGTGGTCGATGAAGTTGTTGTAGAGCATTTTTATCTTGAGGTGGTGTGTTGTAGTTCGGGTGCAATGGTGTCGGCGGCTCTGTGGTAGATGTGCGGGGGGGCAGGGGTTGGTGAGGTCCCACAAGTGGATGCCTTTCATGGTCGTGGTGGTGTCATCGGTCGTGATCGGTGTCCAGTTGGAGATGGTGGGCTGGCTTGTGTCTCTGGAGGCGGAGGTGGTTGTGGCATCTTGAGGGTGGTCGATGAAGTTGTTATAGAGCATTTCTATCTTGAGGTGGATGTATGTTCCCAGTTTTTCGCAGAGGGCTTGGGAAGGGGTGATGTCTGTGGCTTCGCTGCATGGATTGGTGAATTCCCTGATTATACTGAAGAGTTCCTTGGAGTTGGTGGAGTTTTCGAGGATTTTGTTGTGGATGAAGTTCCTCTTGGTGGTTCTGACTTGGTTGTGGTAGTTCATCGTGGCGCCCTTGTAGGTGGATTGGTTTTTGGTTGTCTTGGTGTTCCTCCAATTCTTTTCCAGGCTTCTGCAGGTGCGCCTGGCTTCTTGGAGGTTGGTGGTCAACCAGGTGGCTTTCCGGGGGCGCTGTTTGGCCGGGTTGCAGAGTGGGGCCAGCTGGTCTGCGCTGTTGGATATCCAGGTATGGAGTTCTCTTGCTGCGATGTTTGCATCGGATGCCTAGATGTGGCTCCATTGGGTGAGTGGGGAGTTCAGTTGCTTGTCAGTAACCTTGCTTCAGTTTCTTCTTGGAGGACGACTGGCTGGTTTTGGTGCCTTGGGTTTTCTAACGGTGAAATGTACACAGTGGGGTTCGGTCCATGGCGTTGTGTGGCTGAAGTGGACGCTGTTGCATGCATCGAAGAAGGGGTCGAGGGTGTGTCCTGCTCTGTGGGTCGGTGTGGTGACAAGTTGGTTGAGTCCAGTGTTGGCGAGGTTGTCACAAAGGGTGGTGGAGTTGGGGTCGCTGGGGTTGTCGAGGTGGAAGTTAAGGTCTCCGATGAGTATGTAGTTTAATGATGCAGTGGCGTGGAGTAGGATGAAGTCAGTGATAGTGGCGTTGAAAGGAGTCCTAGGGCCAGGGGGGGTCTGTAGACGAGGGTTCCTCGAAGTGTGGTGTTGAGGGTTGTCAGGATCTGGAAGTGCAGGTGTTCGGCAGGGAGGAAGGTTTCCTTGGAAGTGGTGAGGCAAAGGGTGCTCTGGTGCGATGGCTAGGCCCCCTCTAAGGCGCCTGGGGAGTGTTAGAAATGGGATTTCTGGTTGGCTAAGGCAGGCGCCAAAACCAGGCAGAAACCACCACTCTAGTCAGGGCAAGGAAGTTACACGCCAAGATAACCCCTGCTCACCCCCTTGGTAGCGTGACACGAGCAGTAAGGCTTACCCCGGAGGCAATGTAAGTTGATTATTTGCACACGCACCCACCAGTAACAACATCCAAGGCCCCCCACAAAAGGAACTCCACACAAGGTTATATAAAAATAGCCTTTGTATTATACCAAACACATTAGATAAGAAACACATAATTTACACTGTGCCATAGGCACGGGCAGAATTTACAGGGGATTATATACATGGGACAGGGCCACATGGACCACTGTCGGGAATAAGCACTTTTTAGGAATAATGCTTAGCACATATAATAACTGTAGCACCAAATAACAAAATGTAGCACACAGCCAGTAACCACTGGTAAAAGGTAAGTACCACCTACGCATGAAAACACCGTCAGAGGTATAGGTTAGACACATGATGCATAAAAACTCATTCAGCGGTGTAGGTAAGACGAATGACGCATAAAAACACATTCAGTGGTGTAGGTAAGACACATGACGCATAAAAACACATTCAACGGTGTAGGTAAGACACATGATGCATAAAACCACATTCAGCAGTGTAGGTAAGACACATGATGCATAAAAACACATTCAGCGGTGTAGGTAAGACACATGATGCATAAAAACACATTCAGCGGTGTAGGTAAGACACATGATGCATAAAAACACATTCAGAGGTATCAGAACAGGGTGCGCAAAACATTCTACACACAGTATATTTCCTAGCACCCTAAGAAGCCCATAAATCACAATTAGCACAGAACTCACATCAAGGTCCAGGTTGCGCCACTGCGCAAAAACCTAAACGTAGCAGCAGCCCACTATTTGCTGGGGGGCTGGGGACAGAACAGGGCCTAAACGCTGCAGCTGGCACTAAGTGCTGCGCAGCTGGGGAAGGCAAAAGTAGGGGCGAAGGAGTGCGACTCACTCCTGAGTCCAAAGAACAAGTCCCCTATGAAGGAAAACCTAAACGGTGCAGCTGCCCACTACTTGCTGGGCAGGGTAGAAAGCAAACTGCGACAGGGGCCCTCACTGGCCCTTAGGAGCAAAACTGCGCAAAAATGTGCAAAGGATTGGAGCGCTCTGGCTCTGAACTCACTGGGGCCCTCAGGGGCAAGAACACGGGCCCCTCTGGCCCTCGGGACCCCCTCTGGGTTCTTCTAGATCATTCTGGCCATCGTTGGAGCGCAATGGCTCTGTCAACCAACGGGCCCAGCGGTGGAGCAATCTAGGCTCTTAGAATGTATTGGGAGCGAGCATGCAGTAATGGCCTGGGCCCCTCGGGACCCTTTAAAACAAGCGTATGGCCCCTTCGTTGGAGCAACCCCCTATCAGGCGGGGCCGCTCAGGAAAATAGTTGGGGACACCGCATTGTGCCTCACAAGGCACCACAACACACGCCCGGAGCTTCCCCCACCATAGCTGTCTAACTTACCGGCTCTCTTGTGGGTCACGGGGCGGCGGCAGGACTTTTCTGGCGGGGCTTCCCTCGACTCTGGGGAGTCCCGCTCTGCCATGGGCGGCCTCGGCCACCTGCTCTACTTCACCCGGGCCCCCTCCTGGGACCCAGGGCTCTCCTTCATCGGCCGCCACCGCGGAGCTCTTCTGCCAGGGCTCCCTCCAGCACACGAGAGCCCCGTAACACCTCGGCTCCTTTCTGCGGGCGGCGGGCAGCATCTCCGGTCTACCTCTTGGCACGGGAGACCGGCAAGGCGGAGATGGATTCCCACAGGCAGGGGGAAGTGGAACAAAAACACGCACTCCAGGGCGCTGAGCGGGACTTCCTGACGGCAAGAGGAAGTCCCGACCCGCTTCAGGCACCGGCTGCCTGACTTCCTGCTTTGCCGCGGCGGCGGCATCTTTCCCGGGGGCATAATGAGGGGTAGGCACCCTTGAGGCATACAATAAAAGTAGAAACGGGGTGGGCAACCGTTAAGGCGCCTATGAACAGGGGTGGCACCCTTAATATAGGAATAGCGATCATCGGGCATAATGCAGGGTAGGCACCTGCACGGTACACAAAAGGGCAGGAGCGCTTCCCTCGGGGAAAATGCCAGCGCTCTGCCCAGGAATAGAAATAAAGCACTCACGAGGCGCTGGGGGCACAGAAACCAGCAAAGGCCCCAGAAAGGAGGATCTCCCTAAAGCATAAAGGGGTCCCAGCAGTCCTGGGCCTAAGGAGGGGAATGCAGGGGCCAGCACACAGGGCAGGAGACAGCCCCCATGGCGGTTCCTCTTGGGCCCCACCAGCACCAGCCCCCTTCTCTTAGGACCCAAGCAGGAACTCCAGGTATCCAGACATCCAGGGGTTGGGCAGGGCCTAGGGAGGCAAGCCTTCCCCTAGGCCCCAGCAGCAGCACGCCCCTGGTAGATTCAAGTCAGGAAACAAGAACATTTTCATAGGGTCACAGCCCCTCTTTTATACAGAGAAATCCTTTGTCTACAAAGGTGCAGGCATGGGGCGAACCAGATACAACTGGTTCCTGAGCACTTTGTTTTGCTCAGCCCCTCTGCCTATTCACAGGATGGGTCAGGGACATCAGACACACCACAGGGGGTGGAGCCAGCATTGTGAGGGGAAAGCTCAGCCCTATTCAGGTCCCAGGTGCACTCCTCCCCGGCCATCAACTTGCAGATCTCCTATTCACCACCGGGGCAGACCCATCCTGACTTCTGGAGCCAGGCACACCAGCCAGCTCCAGGCAATCACAAGCCAGCACCTTCACTGCACAGACAGGCCAACTTCTAGAAGTGGCACTTCCACACTAGACACATGAACGCCGCACACATCATCGCGCAGCATTTAATCTCACGAGTTCTCACATACCAAACTCAACCTTGCACTCCCCACGCATCAGGAATTACCATGGACACTCATTTCCCCCATGCATTCCTATGGGAGGGCAGGCCAATCTCACACACGCACTCAGAGAGCACACGCACTTTACACTGCGCCACAGTCCAACAGGGAGGTCCTTCCTCTGGCTCTTGTATCCGTCCAGGATGGCAGTGTTGATGTCTGGGGTGGAGGAGGCGTTGGTCCAGGTATCCATGAAGAAGGCGATGTCGGGCGAGAGAGTCTATAGTAGGTTCCAGATTTCTACTGCGTATTTGTGTACGGAGCACACATTGAGGAGGATGCATCTGAGGGTGTCTTTGGTGCTAGCGTCGGTGGTGTTGGGGGCTGGGGTGGTGGTTGTGGTGAAGGTCCGACGGCAGTTGAGGCCAGAAAACTGGCAGTGGGCTTTGTTTGTCGAGGTTTATTGGCAATCTTCGCGTGTTCTGGGGAGGAGGGCAGTGGGGGTAGTAGATCCAGGCTACTTGCCCTGGATGCAGTCAGGTCGCAGACGGGCACAACAGGCTTGCCTTTGGCGCGCCGCTGCTGCACGCGTGCCCTCTGCTAATCCGCGCACTTGCCTCCACTAAGTAGGGGAGGGAAAGTGCAGCTGGGATGCGGGAAGGGTGGGAAACGGCGAGCGGAAGGAGGGCGGGTCTTGTGATCGAGGAGAATCGCAGGGAGACTGAGGGGCAGCAGAACCAATAATAACCAGGCAAAATAAATTTAAGGCAACTAACTTGGGCAAATACTAAAAAGAGAATCACTCACACAATGCCAGAAGCAATTTTTTTTTTTAATTAAGGCAACTAAATTGGGCAATATTAAAACCGATTCACTCACACAATACCAGAGGCAAAAACTGGGCATGGCAAAGAGAGCGGGTCGAGAGCAGTCTCGAACCCTGCTCTTCGTGGTCACAGGCGGTTACGGTTATGGCTAGGCAGAGCTGCATGGAGGGAGAGCGGTTCCCAGGCCAGAAGGTCAGGGCACTCGCTCGGTCATTCTTTCAAAATAAATGTTAGCTTCTGAAGATAACTGCATTTCCAACACTTGGACAATTTTTCCTCTCTTGGGCGAACTGACTTCCTGAATTGTAATTGTACTCACAGCCAGACTGCACAGGTGTCCCCTTCAGGAGTGCCTGATGTATGTAAGGTCCCAAAAGACACAATATTGAAAAGAAATAATTCAACTTGATAGCATCAATATTCATTCCTTATGAAGGTGGTGCTGAAAGCTGATCATGCACCATGGGTTTCCTTTTCAAAAACATCCTTCATGACACACATTTGTGGCAGATGCAATGATGGAGGAATAGTGGGCACTCCACTGAAAGTAAGTTGTCTCCTTGACAACAGAAATACCAACATGATTGTGCTGGAATTGAGGGCAGGGTGACTTATGTACTTTAGAGGTCTGATGAGCCCTCTCATTTTCTTAGCTAATGCTACCTGATCCCTTGACACTTATCTTTGTTTTCTCAGGAGCGTTGGCTCAATTTTTCATAATTTTGCCTCAATAAGAAACTGAAGTCGAGGTTGTCTCAGCATTGAAGATTGGAGTGATATTGATGTTATTGATGACTCAACATTGGGTATGCTTCAACATTGAGGGCCTGTTGGTGTGTGCAACTTCCTTGATATTAAAATCCTCTCACTTATCTTTTAGTCTACTCTGACAGGATTGTTAGAATAGGTTGATACACTTTTGTCTCACCCTCTACAGGGCTTCTTGCACTCAGTGTGGTGAGGGTTCAAACTTTGATTTATTCTACCTCAGTGGTGCAAGATGGCCCATTACACATGACCTACATTTTACAAGTGGTCCAAAATGGTAACGTTTATTCTATCCCCATGGACTCCAGCCCTGTAAAGAAGCCATGCTGATGCTGATTTTGAGGCAGGTACCCTCCCATGTGCCCGCCTAATCAAGATTGTCAAATACAGAGATGTATAGCTGTGCATTTTACGATGTTGTGATATTCTAGCCATGTATCCTCCTATGAGAGCAGCTGAAGGGTGATTTGATGCTTTGTTTTCAGTTTGCAGAGACACACAGGTATCCTGCATCTCCTGGTGCCTGGCCATAAAGACTTCACTCTTCAATGTTTTTCTGACGTATTCTAGCCTCTCTTACCAGTTATCACTAAAGGGCAATGCTCTTGTGAGTATGGGGTACAAAGCCTGGTCATCTTTATGTCTGCGGTCTTTCCCACCTCAATCCTCATTGATAATGGACCTCTCGTCAGTTCATGCCATTGCCAGAGATCCAAGGCAGATTTATTAGTTATCTTCCCCACTGAAAGTTATGCATAGGTTCCTCTACTTCTTCTTTACACAGAAAGAGAGGTGGAACCTAGTGAACAGTGTCAGGCTTCGGATGAACTGTAGTCCATCTTAGATTAATGTTTTTTATGATCCGGAAGAGGAAGAAGATAGACAGCAGGGGGCATCTTCCAACAGGGAGTCCTCACAAGGGATTGAATGTCCCTAGGCAACACTATTTAGTTGACTATCATAGTGGCCAACTTGTTTTGAGTTACAGTCCTCTCACACATATTGCCGGTGCCTAATGACATCGTCAGGGATAGGGATGTGGAAGTGGAAGTGAGCAAGGATGACTAGAAGGAGCAAGAGGTAGCAGGGTAAGTTTCCCATGGTATCTTGCATTCTATTGACCCCTTTCTGTTGCCTGAGAATGCATTCCATTTAACAAGAACTAGAGAAACAATGGAACTTTGGAAGATGTGATAAAGATTACCAAGTCAACTTAAGCAGGCACTACTGGGATGGAGAATTCCCAGAAATCTGTACGTTGGACATTATTTCCAGATACCTTGTCCCAGCAACGTTATGATTGCCGATGTGTCCCTCTGATGCTTGTATCTCAAGTGGACCACAGCCCCATATGCCCCAGCAATACCTCTGCTTGCATGCCCAAGGGGAGCACTACCACTTCGGCTGCAGAACTCATCATCTGGTTGGTGGCAGATTTGCACACCCTGGGGGATCTATGCCGAGACAGTGCCCTCATATCCTATGACTCCTTGGTGGAGGGGGACAGTGTGCCCCTGGCCAGTTTCTTCTGAAAAACTCGCTACTTGCGGCACTGGGCAACACATGGGGTGATATGGTTCGACAACTCCCTGCATACCTCACCCTGCAATATCTTCATGTTATCGGTCCAGGCAGACGTCCTACCCACTGATTTGCTATATTTCCACACTGCAACACAGCTCCTACCCTTTTGTCATTCTTGGGAGGGGGACCTGTCCCGTCCTTGCACTGACCAGGAATGAGCTGCCCTATTAGTGATCCCTGTCCATGTCCCCCTTAATGCTTTTTTCTGCCTCATCACATTTTACATTGTCCACAGGGCCTAACTTAGCCCGGCAAATTAAACTGTTTCTTTCGTCACACCAACACCGCTTGTCCTCCATGCCATCTGCTCGATGCGGGCTAATCAACATCCACATGCTATAGGCTTGTTCATCCTTACTGGTGTGGCTACATGATTCAGCTAACCTCTTGTACAGGGCGCCCTGCATTACACACGTGGGAAATATACATTATGGGCCTGTTCTATGAGGCAAAAAGCAAAGTGGGACCTCCTGCTTACTTGATTTGGGCTTGCTAACAACTAAACCCCATATCACATGGCATTGGAAATCACCTGAGCCCTCTTCACTAGCACCTTTGGGGCAATCTCTCCTAAAATGGGCCTAAGTGCTGCATTGCATAGGGGGGTAGTTTAGGGCTACATAAATAACCCATTACTGCCAATTGGAATACCATCCTGCATGATTCTCAAAATGAGGAGCACCCTGATCCAGGATCCCCTGATGCTACTGTGGAGGGGAGGTGGGGGGTGCAACGTAGATGCACAGAATTGAGGCAACATTTTGCAGTGGGCACACAGCGGGGTGGCTCGTCTCTCCTATCTCACCCTACACCAGAATAAAGAATCAGTCTGTTGACAAGCATAACCATGTGTTTTATTGATTGTCACCGGCAACTAGGCATAATGGAGGCTTGGGACTCGAGTTGGGTTTATTTTTATTACTTTGTTGTATCTTGGATACTGAAATCATTTGTTTCTCAATCTGCATGCTACAGGACATCTTACTGGTCTGTTACGATCATGTTGCATAGTCCCTATTGCACTACGACACACACACTGACTTTCCTTCTCGTTTTCAGATATGCCTGTTTTTCTCATAGTTAGGCACTGTAACGGACCATTTGTTCTGTACTATGCTGGGACTCACTAATATTCAGCATAGAGTTTTTGCACATCAAAGTAATTTTATTCAGTGCCAAGGACTACTATGGAAATGTGTGCTTTTTGAGATAAAAAAAGATTATTGCTTTTATCTAATGTTTGTTATAGTGGTGAGGGTGTTGCAGCTACCACAAAGTTATACAAAAGCCATATCAAAACAAGGCATGCATTGACAAAACCAAAATGCTGACCACCAATATCAGATCTATTGCCTTTGCCAGTGCTTGTTTATGTTTTCCATTAGCTTGTTCAAACTGGTTGCACTGATTTTCCATTATGAATATTTTTCGGAAATATTAGCATCCATCAACACATTTTACTAAATGATGCTTCATAAAAATGTCACCTACGGTTTCACAATAGTTTAGCAAAACATTTTTTCCTAGTTGCATTTTTTTGTGAACATTTTATTTTGAATGCAAAGGATCATAATTCTTACTTTTAAAACATCTACATATATTTGCATCTAATTAGAGAGCATCCTGGGAACCTTGTATGTACCCTCATATTGTTGAACTTTGCAAACACGTTTTTACACTTAAAGAACAGTCTGTAGTTCAGTCCGAACTTACAACATTCCCTTAGAGCGCTCAGCCTAATAGGAAAGACTTTGTATTAGTGAAACATAAGTGTACCATTAGTGAACCATAAATACAAGTGCGGACACCATTACACCATTACCATATGGATGCAAATATTACCTTAACTGCAGACAAGGCCTTTTCCTGATCCATATTGTGGTACTGTAAACTGGCAGCCAAAGGGTTTGTGCTGCAGGGGGTTGGGCCTATTTGCCAGAATGAGCAAATAAACATGGAAACTTGTTGTCTTTGACCCCAAAAAATATGTCCTGGGATTCAGGCTATAGGAATTTGACACCCCTGGATTCCACTAAGGAATCCCAAAATGCCCTTCATTAAAAGCGATTTCCACTTCAGAATTTTTTCTGAATGGTTTAAAATCTAGCTGTTAGGGCCTTGTGTTAAGTCCACAGTAAAACTGTTTAGAATTTAAAAAGTGTACTACTAGCTAGGCTCGAAAGCCTATTTTAGTTTTTTTTTTTGTTTTCTAAAAAGGTCCCAGCTTTAGTAACAAGGTCTTCTACAGGAGATCTGGTTCAGGAGCTCAACTTGTCCGCTTATCTGCAGCTTTCATTGCAGCAGTTAGGGCTCCTCTGTAAAACCTATAAAATAAAAACTGGCTCAACTCCTACCAAGGCAAAGCTACACGAGATCTTGGCAGTGTATGACAAGAAAACATTGAGAGGATGATACTGTTCCCCCTGAGGGTCAGGAGAGAGACAGTGGAAGTGAGTAGAACTCAGAGCCTCCTCCCCTAGAGTGAACAGACCTCCAAGAGGAGGATCCTACTCTCAAAAGACTAGACAAGAGGGTGCCAAAATCCTGGCTATAGAGAAAGAAAGAGCTGAGATCGATTAGGACCCATCTCTGGTGGCAACCACATTATAACTAGGGAGAAAGAAGAAGGTTTTGAATCTACGACCCTTAAAGGGATTGTCCCCAAATATGTAGCGGGTGATGGTATCACCAAATGGTTTACAGCCTTTGAGAGCGCTTATAAAATGAGGAGACTCAACCGAAAGTATTGGGGCTCTGTGCCCGGGAGGTGTTCTCAGGAAAATATGGAATAGGCTCCTGACACTGGATGAGACAGATGCCATGTCAGAGCATACATCAACATCAATATTAACAAGCACACAGCAACTAAACTTTGAAAAAGGTGAGTGAGCTTGTAGGCCTCACTCCTGTGATACAGGGTGAAAAGGCCCGGTTCACTACTAATGAGCACTACACAGTATGCTGCCACATCTGTGCTCGTGCTGCTTAACTCCTAGTGAAGGCGGTAGCTTTCCACCACTATGAGGGTATCACTTTGGGCACCCCTCCCGGTCTAACACGACCTGAATCTTTCAGACAGACCTATGTCATGGGGCACACGCTTGAACCTTGTTTGCCTATGATACCAAAAAATCAGCACCGGGTATCCGGACATCTGTTTAAGTGGGTACTTAGAGCAGGGGTACATGTCTTTACCATGCAGAGGACTTATCTGTCCCAACATATGTATCTGAAAGCAACACGTAGTGATAGATTCCTTACCTTAGAATTACCCCCAGGCGTTAGTCTGGATCTGTAAGGTTTTTCGGCAGCAGTACCCCTGCAAGTCGGTAGTCGTCGTCGTGCGGCTCAGCATGCGTCGTTGGCATAGTTGGTGCTGGGATGACGTCGCTGTAACCCACACACGCTGATGTCAGTTCTTTCTTTTTCCACGCCAGCAAGCGCAGATCCGAGAAGAGCAAGTACCCCCAGTCATTTTTTGACTGAATTTGTTTTAGGCCTTTTACCTCATCTTTTCGAGTCAATCGATTAGTGGTGTCGTAGGGTTGCCCGGTTTCAAGAACTATGGGGACTGTCACTGCATGATGGAAACACACCGCATGTGTCTCTACTGCCTGGGGCGCGATCACGACCCTAAGTCGTGCCACGACTGCTGGGCCATGGCGCCTAAGACTTTGTGGGAGCTGTCCCGAAAGTTGCTTGAAGTCCAGCAGTCTGCTCCATGCCGCTCGAGGTTCCGGTCCCGTGGGAGTTCGTGGGACCGGTCGCGGAGTCATCACCATCATTCTTCTGGATCTAAGGCTTCGCACTCGGGGTCAGGTAAGTCGAAGCATTCCAAAAAGAAGTCGAAGAAGCATTGTCACTCTTCGACTTCCCCGACACCTGCTCAAGTGCAATAGTTTCTTGCGGCCATGACCCGACTCTTTGGGCCGTCTGGCCCCACCGGTGTGTCTGTGGGCCCCACGGGCCCGACTGGGGGTCCTGCTTTGCCATCTCTGGCGGGTCCGGCTCAGACGCCGCAGGCCCCCCCAAGTATCCGGGATTGGATCCCGATCGACACCGGTTGACCTAGTGACCCCTCCACCGACTCTGATCTCCCAAGCACCCCTTCCGACATCGCCCCCTTCCTCGGGATGACGACGTCACCAGGTTCAGCCCGGACACGGGGCCGGATCAGCGTCGCCTGACGCGATACGAACGCCAATGGGCCATTTGGTGTGCTATGTCCATCATCCTTATTTTGAGCATGTTTCACAGACTTCTGAGGAAGGGTAGTACTGGGAGGGGGCTGAGGACCCTCTAGTACAGGAATGCGCTTATGATGCGGACTGCGCAGAGGATTTGGGGGAGGCCAGTGGTCTTGACACCTCGCCTGACCTTGGCATGCTGTCTCCTCCTACCGTGGCTACAGAGAAGGGAGACAATTATGCAGTGGTGTTGCATAGGGCGGCCAAGGCTCTCCATCTCAAACTACCTACGGTGGCCGTCAGGACTAACCTCCTGACAGAAGTGCTCCAACCGGTGGCTACATCTTTTGAGCCTTTGCTGGCTTTTAATAGAGCACTGTCTGATGTTCTTTTGGGCACCTGGTCCAGGCCCAACACAGGGGCTGCTGTGGATAGGAAAATGGCCTGACTACATCGCCCGGCACCGGGCGACCCTCTCTTCCTTGCCCAACACCCCACCCCTGAGAGCTTGGTTGTCCAAGCCTCTACATCCCAGAGTGCGTTCCCTACCGCACCTCCGGATAGATAATCCAAGAAGCTGGATCATTAGTAAGAAGATGTTTTCATCTGCCAGCTTAGGGCTGCTGTTGGTGAACACTGCATGCCTCTTGGGCCGTCATAGCCTTTCTCCGCGGGACACGATTGTGCAGGTGCTGCCTAGCAGCCAGGAGGAGGCCCAGGTAGTTCTTGTCCAGGCGGTTGCGGATTGGAGAGGAGCAGCAAAGTTCACCATACGTTGTGGGCTGCACACCGCCGACTCACTGGGCAGGCTTCAGCACCACACCTGGTTGAGGACAACTGGCTTCTCATGGGGTGTCCAGAATACTCTGATGGACATGCCCTTTGATGGCATTTGCCTATTTGGCCATAAGACAGATAGTGCATTGGAGTGCTTCAAGGACTCCCGGGCTACGGCCAAGTCCTTGGGCTTGTGGGTCGCTCGGCCTCCTCCGCCTTCTGCTTTTCGTTCCTTTTGTAGCCACGAAAGGGGCGCCCGACAGCGTTCACAGAGCCACAGACCACAGTAGCAACAACCTCGGCGTGGTTGCAGACGTGGGAACCGTCGAGGCAGTTCAGGGGGCCAGCGGGCGGGTCAGTCCACTTCCACCCCTGCAGCATCCACTTCAAAGCCTTCCTTGTCTGACCTTTCAGGCCCATCAAACACCAGTGGGCAGACAAACACGCCATCATCTCCCACACTGGCGCAACATCAATTGGGACAAGTGCAAATTGTCCGAATGGGCTACTCCCTCCCCTTCGAGACAACCCCTTCAGCCATGCCACCTCAGTACCACCGCATGTGCGGGGATGACTTGGTGCTTCTACAGCAGGAAGTTGCGGCCCTCTTGGCCAAGGAGGCCATCGAGCGCGTTCCGACGCCAGAAGTAGGTCGTGGTGGTTATACCCACTACTTTTTGGTTCCAAAGAAGGACAAGGGCCTGCGTCCTATCCTAGACCTTCGGAACGTCAATCGCTTCCTCCCAAAGGAGAAGTTCAAGATGCTCACACTTGCTCAGGTCTTGTCTGCCCTGGACCCGCAAGACTGGATGGTGGCGTTGGACTTGCAGGTCGCCTATTTTCATATTCCCGTCATGCCTGCCCGCAGGCGCTACCTGCGATTCACGGTAGGCCACGAGCACTTTCAGTTTACTGTGCTCCCCTTTGGTCTTACCAGCACCCCTCGGGTGTTCACGAAAGTGATGGCAGTGGTCGCAGCCCATCTGCGCAGATCAGGGGTTTCAGTCTTCCCCTATCTCGACGACTGGCTGTTGAAGGCGGGCTCGCCCCAGGTAGTAGTCTCCCACCTCCATACTATGGCTGACCTCCTACATTTGCTGGGGTTTTCCATCAACATGCCGAAGTCGCACCTGATTCTCTCACAGAATTTCCTTTCCAGCAGTTCTGGACTCTACGCAGTTTTGGGTTTATCCTCCCGAGCATCGAGTCTGGGACATTCAGGCTATGATTGCGATCTTTCAGCCTCTGTCCCGGGTTTCGGTCAGGATGACCCTTCGACTACAGGGCCTGATGGCCTCCAGCATCCTGCTGGTGGATCATGCCAGGTGGCATATGCGGGCTCTGCAGTGGGACCTGAAGTTCCAGTGGGCACAGCATCAGGGCAATCTGTCCATATCTCGGAGGGCACGGCAATTGCAGTGGTGGCTCACGAATCGCGATTGGGTCAATGGCAGATCCCTCTCCCTTCCCCAACTGGAACATACAGTTGTGACGGACACGTTCCTTCTGGGATGGGGCGGCCACATTGGGGAGGCGTAAATCAGAGGCCTCAGGTCTCCGGCGGAGTCCAAGCTCCACATCAACCTTCTGGACCTTCGGGCGATCCGACTTGCACTGAGGGCATCCCTTACTTCTGTCATGGGGAAGAGTAGTGCCGGTGTTCACCGACAACACAACCGCCATGTGGAACTGCAACAAACAGGACAGGTGGGGTCGTGGTTCCCTTTACCAGGAGGCTCTGGGCTTGAAAATCCGGGCATGTCCCTGATGGTTAAACACCTGGCAGGTACTTTGAACGCCTGGGCGGACAAACTCAGCTGCCGGTGCATGATGGATCACGAATGGCGTCTGAACTCAGACGTGGCGCAAGGTCTCTGTCAGCAATGGGGAGAGCCTTGGTTAGATCTATTTGCAAACGAAGAGAACGCACAATGACATCAGTTCTGTGCATTGGAATTTCCAAGGCGGCACTCGCTCGGCGACACTTTTTGTCGCAAGTGGAGTTGCGGTCTGTTGTTCGCCTTTCTGCCTATACCACTTCTGCCCAGAGTGCTGAAGAAGATCAGGCACGACCGGGCCTAAGTCATCCTTGTGGCTCCGGACTGGGCATGAAGGGTATGGTATCCCGAGCTACTCTGTATGAGAATCAATCCCCCGATCCGTCTGCCTCTTCGGGAGGATCTTCTGTCGCAGCAGGGGACTGACTTTCACCCGAACCTGTCTAGTCTCCACCTCCTTGCATGGAGATTGAGCGGCGGCAGTTGACATCTTTCGACCTGTCTCCCAAAGTCTGTAATGTTATCTTGCCAGCCAGGTGTCCCTCCACTAATATGGTATACGCCTGCAGGTGGAATAAGTTTGTGGCATGGTGCACAGCAAAGGCTGTGGATCTCCTTTCTACCCCTCTTCCAGAGGTTCTTATTTTACTTCTCTCTTTGGCCCAGCAGGGCTCTGCTCTAGGCACTATCAAGGGCTCTCTCTCGGCTATTTCCCCCTTTTTAAGGCTTCCAGATCAGCCTTCCCCTTTCAAGTCCCCTGTTGTAAATAGATTTTTGAAAGGCATAACACAGATGTTTCCTCCATTTCTTTCATGATGCCTCAAGTGGACTTAAATCTAGTTCTTACTTTTCTGATGTGTGCTCCCTTTGAGCCACTTCACAGTTGCCCTCTTCGTCTCCTCACTCTAAAGACTGCTTTCCTGGTTGCCGTCTTCTCGGCCAGAAGGGTTAGTGAGCTTGTCCTTCTTTTCTGCCAAAAGTTGTCACTGCCTTTCACATTGGGCACACCATCACTTTGCCCACCTTCTTTCCGCCTCCTCATCCCTCAAAAGAGGATGAGAGGATCCACCGTCTGGACACAAAACGTGCACTCTCTTTCTATCTGTACCACACACAACAGTTCTGGGTGGATGACCAGCTCTTTGTTGGCTATGTGGGTGCCAAGAGAGGTCGGGCTGTGCACAAGCGGACTATCTCTTGGAGGGTCGTTCTGTGCTTAAAGGCTCGTTACTCCTTGGCTAAAAAGGAGCCTCCGGTGGGGTTGCGCGCCCACTCTACCAGGGTGACGACAGCCACTACTGCTCTGGGACGGGGAATTCCTTGAATGCCATCTGTCGGGCAGCTACATGGGCCTCGCTGCACACGTTTACCAAGCACTACTGCCTGGACAGCCAAGTTCGGAGAGACGGTTTCTTTGGCTGTTCTGTTCTCCAGGACTTTCTGGTGGGATCTTGGTTTGCAGACCCACCACCGGGGTTGGTATTAGTGGGGTATCTATTCTAATGTAAGGAATCTATCACTACTTGTTTCTTTCAGTTGCACAAGTTACTTGCCTTTGGTAACGATATATCTGTAGGAAACATTAGTAGTGATAGATTCCTTACCACCTCACCCATCCTCCCCGTTCTGCGAACTGATTTCTAGGGTTAAGGTCATCCCTTTCAGTGCCCTAGTTTCATGGCACCAGTGGTCAGTTTCTTGCATGGGTCTGCGTTCCTGGCACGGAAAGTTGTGTACAGAACTGACGTCAGCACGCGTGGGCATGTCTAAGTAGCTCTAGCGACATCATCCAGGCGCCAACAATGCCAACGACGCATGAGGAGTCGTACGACGATGCCTACCGACCCGCAGGGATACTGCTGACAAAAAACTTTCCGGATCCAGTCTGACACCTGGGGATAATTCTAAAGTAAGTATTCTATCACTACATATGTTTCTTACAGATATATCATTACGGAATGTAAGTAACTTGTGCATTAATGTTTTATGACCGAATTACGGTAGCAAAGATTAATATTTTACCACGAATTTAAAAATGTAGGGTAACCCATTCGCAAAAAAGAAGAGGTCCTCAAAATACCTCTTACCCTTTGAGAATGTTAAAAAATCAAAACAAAACGACCTGCATTTCAAGCTAAAAGATTGCTTTATTTAAAGTACATCACAGGCGTGGTGGTTCTACTGACCCTAGCATACCACCTTCCCTTTGATGAATATCATTCCTAATAGGTCACAAACTCTGACCAACCTCACTGATATTCATAAAGGTAGATCGATTGGTGACCCACCAGGAATCAATAATTTAATTCTGAAAGTTGCATACATTAAAAGCAATTTCCTAATTTTGATTCATAGAAATCGCAATTTAAAAATTACTATCCCCATGTTAGTAAATTTAGCCCTAAATCTGTAAAGTTGGTAGTAATATGTTTTAGTTACATTGTTGAGGAAAACAAAAGAACTATGGGTGGAATGCGTGAATAAATCTCATCTGCTGGTAATTACTTGGCGTCACCCCCCAGTTCATTGTTTTTTTTTTTTTTATTATTTTTTTTACTCACCCGGCCATCTGATAGAGAAACTGCCCAAATGCAACTTAGCCTTGATCCTGCTCCCAGAGGAACACCTATGGCTCAACTCCGAGCCAAGTCCCCTCTGAGCAAGAACACAAGCAACCTAATAACTGTTTAGGCCTCATTAGGCCTCATCATTGAGGAATAGCTTGAGCCCTGTGGCACAGTGAGCATGGGATTACGTCTGCACTTTCCCATAGCACTTATGGTATTGAAGTGTAGAAAACAAAAAATTAATGGGTGGAATGCTTAAATTAATCTCAACCCCTAGTAACTACTTAAAGCATTTTAATCCATCATTTTTGTTCTCAACATGACGGATCAGACAGAAGCCAGTGATTGCGGATCAGCCCCTATCATCATTTCTTTAAATTCTGTAAGACTATGATCCGGTTATCTTTATTTGTAGCCCGTGAAGATTTTTGACACACTTGAATAATGTAAAAAGATGATTGAATTACAGTTCAGCTTCAGTTCGATGAGTTACTGCAATTATTTATTTTCTTTTGTAGTATGCACTTGATCGTCTAAAGGTAATGTGCGAAGAAGCTTTGAGTGGTAACGTCACAGTAGAAAATGTTGCTGCCAATCTTGTCCTTGCAGATATGCACAATGCAAAGCAGCTAAAAACACGAGCAATTGACTACATCTGTCGGCAAGTATTGTTTTTATACACCATCCTTAATATTTGTGCCTATAATCATTGGGCTTTCTGGTATGATAATTGTCAAATGAAACATTTTGCTAGCAGCAGATGCACAGGGGCACACATCTGGGGTTATGTACCCCTTCAAGAGTGAAATCTTACAACTACACTGACTCAAAATGATGCAGAGTGAGCAGCACAGAAGTATGCATTGAGTGGTGCGATTACTGTCTCTCTGTGTAGCCCTGTCTGCAATGAATGCTTTAACTCTAGAGTAATCTAGTTGGCATGCAATTCTGTTGTTGAATGTAATGTAGCCCCAATCACCACCATGGACCTCTGTGGAAGGGTGTCAACCAGGATGGAATCCATCATGATGTGCCCCACATTGTGAGCCTGTGCTCACAGACGTCATGTGCATCAGGTGCAGTTGTGGACGAGGCACCTTATTCCCCCCCCCGCAAAAAAGGGGTTGCTGTGTTTCACACAACAGGAATACCACCCCCTTTGAGAGGTGCCCTCACAAGTACAAGGAGAAGCGTGGCTCAGTGGTTAGAGGCGGCAGACCTGGAAGCTGAGATCGACCGTGGACCAGGGTTCGATTCCCCGCCTCGGCGGGTCTCAGGCTCAAAATTCCACGGACTCGACAATTCTCGCTCCGGTGCCTACTCGACTCACGGGGTCACACTCTACGACTCTGGGCAATAGCTTGCTTAATCTCCACTACGGCCCCTCGCGGCGGGATGCCTGGCTTTCACCTTGTGGACACCCTGCCGGGGTTTCTCACAGGGGAATACCAGGACGGGTTCCCTAAGCAAGCGCTTAGATACCGTGTCGGTGATTTGCGCTATATAAATACATGTACATTTACATTTACATTTACATTACTCCTACATTGGGAGCACCATCCACCCATTGAAAATTTGCATTATAGAGCACATGCGAGCTATAGCTAAAAAAGATACCACATATCCTGTGGCAAGGCATTTTGCAGAACAGCATCAAAGTAATGGGGATCTATTACGTTTCTTTGGCTTGGATCAGGTGCTTCCCAATATACGTGGAGGAGATAGAGTTATCAAACTAAGGAGACTAGAGTCTCGGTATATAATTGACTTAGAAACGAAAAATCCAAAGGGGATGAATAGTGGAGAAGAAACGGCTGTACATCTGGGCGATTAAGGAAAGTATATGATAGGCATTGGGCACTCGTTGATGGTGGAAAGGTTTGCTGTAATTAAAAATTAGAATTTGTGAAAGGATGTAAAATTGTTCAAGTTAACTAATATTCAATGCAGATCAGATAGGGAAATATTGTTCCTCTTATGATGAGGTTAGGATTTACAAAGCCGATACACGGCGTGATGTAGGTATACTTTAGTATTGCTCATATGCTAATATAGCAAAGTGTAAGCCGATACACGATGGAATAAATATTAGTTTTTATACAGAGCCAATATACGACAAAACTTTGGGGCAATTTTGCTCATTTTCGTTTTTGAAACGTAATTAAGCCGATATATGGCTTTACTGCTTATTCTGAGCAATAATAACACGGTTTCTTCTATTATAGATGTGCAAACTCATAGCCTACATGCGGCAAAACAATGACATTTCTCATCATTGGGAGAAAGTTATGAGCAAAGAAGTGGGACTGATGAGAATTGTGAATAATAACATGTATGAGATGCAACAGTAACTTACTTGTTTTTTAGAATAGAAAATTATTTAATCATGAAATGAATGAATAAGCATTTTTACTATTCAAATATGGCGGTTTGTTTCGATTACAATGTCCCGGAAATCATGTGATCTGCGTTGCATGTTCAATACATTTTTTGTATAAAAAAAGCTGCAGCATTTCGCGTGCTTATGAAACATAAGATGAAGGCGCTTGCCCAAATGTGTCATGTTTTGCTAATGGAATAAAAAACGGATGGTAAAAAATAAAAAAAAAGTAAAAAGTGTATTTTTTCGAAGGATTTACGGAAAAAGGAACAGTAATTGAATTCGCGGGTGCACCTCCGCGAGAAAGGCACCTGTTCGAGAGTGCGCCACGTAGGTGCAGAAGGAGCAGAATATATGAATATATTAAGGATATTCTCATTGCTGCTACTGGAACTAGAACAGTTATCAAGTAAATACTAAATGAGTGCAGATCGCCTCAACTCATGCCACGCAAATGCGGTGTCTATGCCTTGAGTGCTGGCAGCAATGAGAATATCCTTAATCTCTTTAATGTGTGCAATTCTATATGCATATTTAAGGCATCAATGTGTATGTATGTTACATTACAATTGATTTGACAGTTTCCCGTGCCTGGACGCAATTGCACCGGTTCTCCCGCTTTATTTAACAAAGACGCATTCATTTAGATGACATATCTATCGTTGTTACAACATGCGGGCGTATTTTGACCATTGCAAGACGTCTGCCAAAACTGAATTGCATAGTCCTATGTTTATGTTTAACATTTGTCACTTCAACAACACTTTATTAAGACACCTCACTGTGTACTTTCCTTTACGTGAGCAAGGCTTCACAGCCGAAACATGTTGTGAGAAGAATAAACACCCTTTTTTGCATCCCATTCTGGTGTGGACTATCGTTTTTGAGAGTGCACGACATTGGAAACTCTAATTTGGAAATTTTACTACCGGCGTGCTCCGCCGGCGTGTGCGCCAACTCTCGAGGGGCCACAGCAATCAGAAGGAGCGATTTTCTTTGGAATTACATTGAGATTGCTACTTGGCCCGGTACATTGACCCTAAGAAAATTGATTTCCTTGGAGACATCAAGCCTTTTGACACAAGTGTTACAATTCACCACTCCACGCGTGAGTGGACACTGTGCACATGATTTGCTCAGACAAGGACGAGGCACAGTCTGGGCGAACCGTTGGGAAGATTGACATTCCACTACGGCAATACCGGCATCACGGCAAACAAACTGTAAGCCATTTTTTCTCTTATACTGTTGCATGTATGAGCGGGTCTGGCAGGACGAAAGGGAACGTCTAAAACTTAGCAAACACGCATTGGAGCGAACGTCCCGGCTCCAGCTGACCGCAGCGCCGCGATATTGATACAAACCTGTAAGGCGGTTAGAGCCACACTTGCCCTGATTGAAATCACTGGGACAACAATACGCGTAACATATACAGTTTACGAGCGAGAATTGAACTGTTCACACTCTTTTCAGTTTGCACTGTGCATATATTCTGGCAAGGATACACCACGTTGCGGCGTATTTCAAACTGGATTTGCCGCGAGCGGACTGCTCTCGGATGCAACAACAAGAGTGAATACCAATCACCGTGTCAAGTCTGGGTCACCAGAAATCATATAACAGCACGACTTGGGAAACATCAAGTCACGGATTAAACCTACGTACAAGAGGAACTTGCATTGACAAGGAAAACGTAATCCACACCACTTGCACGATACTAAAGGGTGGTACGCAACATGGATGATGAAGAGGACAACGAATGCAAGGCAGCTGCCATGCTATTGTTCTCAAGAAAGAAAAAAACAGAAATCAACCAAGGAGTAACAAAAGTCATTCCACAAACGTTCAATGACAAAATTAACAAGCTAGAAAAACTGAAGAAGGGAGAAATGTCTAAATGGTGGGAAGCAATATCCCTACAGAACTACATTGATCAGGCAATGGTGCCTAGAGGACTACGGATTTTCATCACACCGACCTATGACACTCTCAATCCTGACGTGCTCTCGGAATGGTCAGAGAATTCAGCGGCCAGTTCAAGGAGAATGTTGGAAATCCTCGTCAAATATGCTTGGATAGACAGAGATCTTCTATTGAAACAAATAAATGAATTGATGGAAGAGATAAAGAAAATGACTGATGGCGATACCATAGACAAATCCATTAAAGATATGAAAGAACGTGTTAAAAAACACGAGGAAGACCTAAAAGCACGCAAAGAAAAAAAATTGGACAGGGACTACAATGATTACGAGTGTGGCAGGATTTGAACCTTTAGCAGAAAATATGACCATCTGTACTCCGAGACACTGGCACTTAACCCTGAGCAAGACAAGAGTATGGGGAACCCTGAACAAGGAGTATCCAGTGCAAGTGAAACAGAATCGGACATATCCATGGAAGGTAACATCCGCACAGAAAAAACACCCAGACAGGTGAATTTTTTAGATGAATATCGCCATCTGCGCCGGAGCAGACGGATCACGAAGGATACTCCGGTACCTGCAATGAAAGCACAAAGGGGACGAGGTACGGGCCGCGGAAGGGGAAACGGGGCAACAGAGGCAAGAGACTTCGACAAAGATGGGAAAGGAGGCAAGGCAAGAGGAGCCAGAGGGACAAGCAGAGGACGTCCCAAAAGAGGTCAACAATGAACCCAACAGTGGCCAGAGAGACAATCATCAACTTATCCAGTAAGAACATAAGTGACTCTGAGATATCTGTACTATGTTTTGGTTTGTCCTTTTGTCCATCCACACCATTTAACTATACGGAATCTAGAATAGATCTATTCAAATTTACACGTAAGTTAAAGTAAAAAAAAAGGCATAAACTTAAAAGGTTGGGAGTACAACCTGCCACGAAACTACCAGAGGTCAGCGAGGGCA
The DNA here is from genome assembly GCF_964261635.1 of Lissotriton helveticus. Taxonomy (NCBI): domain Eukaryota; kingdom Metazoa; phylum Chordata; class Amphibia; order Caudata; family Salamandridae; genus Lissotriton; species Lissotriton helveticus. Next base: position 1,680,152,729 of record NC_136061.1, read on the forward strand.
ATAATTTCGTTATAGGAGATGTTGAGAACATTGTCTATATTGTCCTATTAGAACAAGAAGGCAATGGGAACATGCCTATTACATCATCCCAATCGGACGAACTTGGCAATGACACTCAAATGTTGCAATTAGCAAATTTTGTCACTGACGATTGTGCATTCTCCAATTTCAAAAAGAAGTCTACCTTTGTTCCCCCACTAGGCCATGACTCATTAGACACATTTCATGAGATTGTTAGCAAAGCTTTGTGCAAACACCTACACAAAAAGAACAGTCATATCAACCACAACCTAACAGCCAAAGAGAGAGAGGCCTTGAAGGCCCTCATGGACGATGACGATATCATTATCCGCCCTGCTGAAACGGGCGGTAATGTTGTAATCATTGACAGGGGCACATATATACAGGAAGCCCAGAGACAACTAGGTGATGGCATATCATATCAAGCTATTTCCCATGAAGCTTACAACAACAGCATTACTGAAATTTGGGACAAACTGGGCGTGTGGAAGGACATGGGTCTTCTGGAATGGGAGGAGTATAGATACCTAAAAAATGACCATCCCATACTTCCAGTACCTCCTTCCTAAGGTTCACAAAGACCCCACAATCCACCAGGGAGACCCATTGTGTCATCGAGGGGTAGTGTGGCAGAACACATATCCAAATACATAGATCATTATTTGCGTGAATGGGCGTTCAATATACCTAGCCATATTCGTGACACCAAAGACTTCCTCAACAAAATCAGGGATGTAGAATGGGAGAAGGGTTTCTATCTCATCACATTAGATGTACAAGCATTATACACCATCATAGATCACAGACAAGGACTAGATGCATGCAATGAATCCCTCAATCAACGTGATCTCAGGTATAGGGAACACAGTAAAATCCTGATCAAAATGATGGAACACTGTTTGGTCAATAACATTTTTCTGTTTGATGGGGTGCTGTACAGGCAGGTGATTGGCACGGCGATGGGTTCATGCTTTGCTCCCAGCTTCTCAAATCTTTTCATGGGAATCTGGGAGCGTGAGATCTTTGCCAACCCTGCCTGTGCAGTCCACCTCAAACATGTAGTAAAATGGTGGCACTACATCGACGATTTATTCGTCATCTGGAGAGGGAGTGAACAACAAGCAGAAGCCTTCATCAATGTACTAAATGACAATGACAGAAATATTGTGCTTACACACAACATTGATCAAACTACATTTGACTACTTGGATGTCAGAATAACAATCTCTGACTACAAGATCACAACGTCTCTCCACAGGAAGGCCACAGCAGGCAACAGCATCCTACATGCCCTCAGCAGTCATCCTGAACCTCTCAAATGGAGCATTCCATATGGAGAACTGCTGAGGACAAAGAGGAACTGCAACATAGATGAGGCCTACCTATTAGAGTGCCAGATCATGATGACCAGATTTCGCTATCGGGGTTATCCTGACTGGGTACTCCGTAAAGCCACAGAAAAGGCACACAATATACCAAGAGCAGATATATTAACGGATACTGCTGCCAAAAATGATTCTGATGACCAAACACGCCTCATCATGACATATAATTCTGAACACAAAGAGGTGAAGAAAGTGAGCAAAAACTGGGAGATTCTGAAGAATGATAATATCATTGGCGAGAGCATCCCCAGTAGACCATGTATCACTTTTAGGAAGAGCAAAACTATAAGAGACATGTTGGTACATAGTGATATCACCAAATACCCCAAGAAACAGCAACACAGCCTTAAGGGATTCTTTCCCTGCGGGCACTGCAAGGCATGCAAGAACAGCATGCTTACCAGGGACATCAGCTACAATGGGGTCAAGAAAGAGATTGACCAATTTCTGACCTGCAGTACCACATACGCCATCTATGTCATAGTATGCCCTTGCCAGAAATGGTACATAGGAAGCACCACTCATATGGTCAAAAAAAGAGTACTCGAGCACTATCGTGCCATTATACACAAATATGAAAAATTCCCTGTGGCCAGACACTTTAGAGACATACATTTCTCCAATCCAGTTGGTATGAGGTTCTTTATCCTTAAACAATTGAATAGACATCCAAGAGGAGGGAACAGGGAGCTCCGATTAAGACAAAGAGAATCCAAACTTATCATCCAGTTCCAAACAAAGGATCCGGGGGTCTTAATCAGGATGAGGAACTAGCCATACACCTCAGAACGTAATGCAAATCATACGCATCCTCCCGTCCCATGAATATCATACCACTGCACAGGGTTCCAGGTCTCCCCTGACATTGTAGTACAAGCTGTGAATCCTACTGTTTGTTATTTTCATCCCTATGAATGTGAATGCACTCCTTTTGTACAATACCTTGATTTCGTGTGATTTTAACAATTTGATGTGACATGAATACATGTACTTTCTTGTTTTTAAACAATTCTAAATCACACTCACATTTGCTTATTTTTGCTATTTCACAGATGAGGAGAAAAGGGCCTACCACTGTATTTACTCACATGGGCACGTCTATTTCTTCTTCTCCTTGCAGAGTCACTGAGCACTTCTTCACTTCATCCATTTTACATTTGGACTATATGCATCTATTATATTGCATTGACATCTGGGATTTATTATTATTATTTTATTTTTGTAGCTTTGTGAGCAATGATTCATTTCAGCATGAGCTTACAGACAGTGTGAACATGTATTTTACATGGTAACTGCCCTTTTTGGAGTAGTAGCACTCATCGAGTATGCACTACAACCAGCCAGTACTCAAGGCATAGACACCGCATTTGTGTTGCATAAGTTGAGGCGATCTGCACTTATTTAGTATTCACTTGATAACTGTTCTTGTTCCAGTAGCAGCAAAGAGAATATCCTTAATCTCTTTAATTTGTGCAATTCTATATGCATATTTAAGGCATCAATGTGTATGTATGTTACATTACAATTGATTTGACAGTTTCCCGTGCATGAACGCAATTGCACCGGTCGTCCCACTTTATTTAACAAAGACTCATTCATTTAGATGACATATCTATCGTTGTTACAACATGCGGGCGTCATTTGACCATTGCAAGATGTCTGCCAAAACTGCATTGCATAGTCCTATGTTTATGTTTAACATTTGTCACTTCAACAACACTTTATTAATACACCTCACTGTGTACTTTCCTTTACGTGAGCAAGGCTTCACAGCCGAAACATGTTGTGAGAGAAATAAACACCCTTTTTTGCATCCCATTCTGGTGTGGACTAAATTTTTGAGAGTGCACGACATTGGAAACTCTAATTTGGAAATGTTACTACCGGCGTGCTCCGCCGGCATGTGCGCCAACTCTCGAGGGGCCCCAGCAATCAGAAGGAGCGCTTTTGTTTAGATATTTGTGTGTGTGTATATATATATATATATATATATATATATATATATATATATATATATATATATTCACTGAAAAAACCATAGGTTTCACACCAGTTATAGTTAGGTGGAAATTTTACTCGCATAAAACCATTTAAATTCCCACGTTATAGTTAGTTTGACTCACTATAACTTGCGTGTGCAATGCACTGCTGATGACGTCACATATTACATCACTCATGACATGGTCAGTGACATCACTCATGACATCACTGATGACATCTCAAATGACATCACTGATGACAACATCCTTGTGACAAAGTGGCAGACCTCCTATCAGCATAAAATAACCTTTGACACACACATTCAAAAATAGAAACTAACATTTTCTTATAAAAGGAGAAACCAATACCAATTACAACAACTTATTAGGTAATTCCAACATCTACATACACATCCACTCATTCACCAACAGTTCTATATAGTCACTCATGCATTTACTTACTCATCGTATGTACTCATACACCTATACATCTTGTTACACACTAATACTCATCCATATAGTTACTCACACACAAATTCACACATACAAATAAACTATCAAAAATACATTTACTTGATTATACTGCTATATACACACCACTACACATACTTCTACAGAAACGGAAACATATTTACTCTCTTAAACAATCAATTATAAAAACACATACTCACTAACCCACCCATACACACAATAATCCACCCATACAGTCTTGCACACATGCTGTCTTCAAAATACATACAAATAGTGAGTCACTCATTCATGCATCTGTGCTCTAAGTAATATCCCCCACCGAACCATACAGACACTGATACTGATACTCAAAAAAACTACTAATAAACCATATACACACTCATGTAGCTACTCACCAACCCATGCAGCCACTTATACACAAAGTGAGACACAGATACAGATATTTGAATATTTAAACATTACTCGCCAATATATGTATTCACTAAGATACATTTAATAAGTCAGTTAACCAATCAATTTTACACAAAAAACATCCATTTAGACATTATTTACCCATTTATTCTTCCATCAACCTTTAGATATACATATATAAAAAATATTTATTTTTCAGAAAGATACACATTCACTGGATGATGTCATCAGTGATGTCATTTGAGATGTCATCGGTGATGTCATGAGTGATGTCACTGACCATGTCATGAGTGATGTAATATGTGACGTAATCAGCAGTGCATTGCACGCGCAAGTGATAGTGAGTCCAACTGACTATAACGTGGGAATTTCAATGGTTTTATGCGAGTAAAATTTCCACCTAACTATAACTGGTGTGAAACCTATGTTTTTTTCAGTGAATATACATATATATCTATATATATATATATATATATATATATATATATTAATATATTACCTACTGGCGGTCGCCAGTGGGTATATATAGTTAGGATTGATTTCCATAGGGAAATCGCAACATTCTATTGGGAATAACTTTGGCGCCGGTTGAAGAATCTGCCTGAATTTTTTAGCAACTTTGCCTCGCGGCGCTCCGGTCCTTCCCTGAAAGTTTGGGGGGGATTTGTCAAGCGGGGGCTGAGATAAAAGGGGGGTCCCAAAACGTGTTTCCCCCATGTTAATTTCCATAGGGCGGTCTGTCGCACTTTTAGCTCGAACGGCTGAATGGATTTCCACCAAACTTGGCAAAATTGTAGGGACTGGTACCCCGATGTGCCTTTGCTATGTCTCAAGATATATGCTCCAGTGGTTTTTACGAAAATTAACTTTGAAAAATATATATTGGGCTACATTGGGCTATATATATGTTAGAGCCCAAATGTAGCCCAATGTAGCCCAATGTAGCCCAAAGATGGCCACCAGAGACAAAAAAAACAAATGTAGCCCAAATATCAGCCAGATGTAGCCCAACTATAGCCCAATGACAGAATGTCCCAGAGTGTTCTAAAGAACAACTAGAACGCTAACAGTCTTACTTATGACAAAAGTATGGCACGCCTGAAGTCATCTTGATTGGAATAAAGTGGTAACACTTAATACATTTAATTTGAAAAGGAACAAAATGAGGGGTTTCATTTTGCCATAGAAATTTTAAATATATATATATATATATATATATCCAACCAAACGAGTCGCTTAGAACCCTGCCGCTTTTCAAAGGCGGGCCTCGGATGGGATAGCGAGTCCCAGTGTATACAGCCAAAAACCTTCTCCAGTTTAAGAAAAGAAATCCGGGCCACTTGGAAATGCGAAGCGTATTTATTTAATGGCTTTCTCGACGCGTTTCGTATGTGAATAGAACAACATGTGACTGTATATAATGAGCACTTCGTGTTTGGTTTCTGTCTCGTGAAAAAGCAGGTTTCACCTGCGAAACGCGTCGAAAGCCATTAAATAAATACGCTTCGCATTTCCAAGTGGCCCGGATTTCTTTTCTTAAACTGGAGAAGGTTTTTGGCTGTATATATATATATTACCTACTGGCGGTCGCCAGTAGGTATATATAGTTGGGATCGATTTCCATAGGGAAATCGCAACATTCTATTTGGAATAACTTTGGAGCCGGTTGAGGAATCAGCCTGAATTTTTCAGCAACTTTGCCTTGCGGCGCTCCGCTCCTTCCCTGAAAGTTTGGGAGGGTTTCGTCAAGCGGGGGGCCGAGATAAAAGGGGGTCCCAAAACGTGTTTTCCCCATGTTAATTTCCATAGGGCGGTCTGCCACACTTTTAGCTCGAACGGCTGAATGGAGTTTCACCAAACTTGGCAAAATTGTAGGGACTGGTAGCCCGATGTGCCTTTGCTATGTCTGAAGATATGTGCTCCAGAGGATTTAGAGTAATTTTGGTTCAAAAACATTTATATAGCTGTAAGCGCGCCCCGGTGCGCGTACCGGGGAGCATCCGGGCGCGCCACGCGACCTGCGCACGGGAAGCTGATTGGCTCTCGGGTGTCTGTAAACATTCGAAACAGTCCGCAGTGGCCGCCATCTTGTGTCTCGGTAGGATCGATACACAAGAGGTGGTAAAAACAAAAGGGAAAATAATGAAAAGGGGGCAGGGTAGACCCCCCTGACCCCCTAGGTTTGATGTGGGGGCCATAAAAGGGTTCCTCGGGTAAAAAAAAAAAATACTTTTTTTTTCGATTTTCGCAGGGGGAGCGCCCGGTACGCGCACCGGGGAGCGTACCGGGGAGCGTACTTTGGTGAAAAATAGTGAAAATAATAGTGTAAAATAGTCATTTTGAGTGATTACAGGTAGGGTAGCTCTGAAAAGAGCTTTTGGGTTGTGTGGCTGTTTTAGATACCTACAAGTACGTCCCACACACACCCACACGCACACAACCCTACACCCAAACACCCCACAGCCCTACACCGACACCTTATACATCCACACCCACAACCACACATCCCACACACCCAGACACACACACACACACCTCACCCCCCCAACACACACACACGCACGCACACACAGATACCTCACAGACACACCTCACACACCTCCCCCCCCCACACACACACACCTCACAGACACATCCACACATCCCACACATACACACACATCCTATACACATACTCCGCACACCCACACACACCCCAAACACACCCCACACACCCACACCCACACTCACACACACACTTTACACACCCACATCCCCACCCACACCCACACCCACAGCTCTTGTCACCTGCTGAAGCAGAGGCCGGGCCCACGTTATCGGCGTTCCCCCCGCTTTCATGTGAAACCTCACTTGAGCTGCTTTCCCGTCTAAAATCAGGATCCCCCTTGGATGCATGCCCGGCTAAATGCCTGAGCAATGTGGCTTCAACTGTAAACTGCTTGCTGAACCCCCTGCTTAACATGTCTCTGAGTTCTGGAGTGGTCCCTAGAGAGTGGAAGCATGCTCTCATTCTCCCGTTGATCAAAAAACCTCTGCTCGACCCCTTGCAGCTGGCCAACTATAGACCAATCTCCCTCCTCCCTGCGTTGGCGAAGGTGGCGGAGAAGCATGTTCAGCATACTCTTACCACCTTTATTGAGAAAAACAAACTGCTGCATGACTCCCAATCTGGTTTCCGTGCCAATTATAGCACGGAGACAGCTCTTGTGGAGGTGACAGACGCCATCAGGGAGACGCTTGATCATGGGGGAAAGGCTATGTTGGTCCTGCTGGACCTGTCGGCGGCATTCGACACCGTCCCACACGCAGGTCTCCTTTTAAGACTCAGGGAGATAGGACTGTGGGGGACGGTGTTGGATTGGTTTCAATCCTTCTTAGCCGACCGTCGACAGGTGATCTGGGCTCCACCGCTCTCTGCGGAAATGCCTTCGCTAGAGGTGGGGGTGCCTCAAGGGTCCATCCTGAGCCCCACCATCTTTAACATTTACATGGCCCCTTTGGCGAAGGTCGCGGAGGCATTTGGTGCCCGGGTCATTTCATACGCTGATGACACCCAGCTCCTGTTTACTTGCAGGAAGGGAGAGGTTAATGACGGCGGCAGAATCAAAGACTGTCTGAGTGCAGTCTTTGCATGGTTTCAGCACCAGAGCCTGAAATGCAACTCGGATAAGTCCGAGCTGCTCTTTTTTGGCTGTGCCCCTGACCCTGGCTGGAGGACATGGTGGCCCCCGGACTTGTTTCCCCCAGAGAAACCATCCTCCCAAGTAAAAAATCTGGGAGTGGTGTTTGACGACGATCTCTCTTTTCGTCCACACATCACGGGTCTAGCGGGGAAATGCTTCGGCATTCTCAAGATGGTGAGAAAATTTCTCCCATTGCTCTCCCTACAATACCGCAAGAATATTGTTCAAGCGCTTGTGGGATCGCGTTTAGATTATGCTAACGCACTTTTTGCAGGACTGCCTAAATATCTGGTGTCCAGATTACAAACTGTCCAAAATTCAGCGGCCAGAGCAATTTTCGGCCTTCCGCGGAGAGCCAGTGCCTCTCTGTTGCGTGGCAGGTTGCATTGGCTATCAATGCCTTGCAGAATCAGGTTTAAAATCCTCACGCTGGCATTTAAAGCCCTCCACTCTACGGGCCCTGCTTACCTCAGGAAGCGTATTGCTTTTTACGTTCCCCGGAGGAAATTGAGATCTGCTGATTTGGCGAAAGTGGAGGTGCCAGTGATCAAACGAGTGCGGATGGGAGGCCGGTCTTTTCAGTTCATGGCAGCCCGTTGCTGGAATGAGCTCCCTCTTTCACTTCGCAAGGCTAATAACCTTCTGGCCTTCAGGAAGGAGCTGAAGACCGTCCTTTTTTCTGCATAACTTGTGCGCCTTTAGTGTATCCGCCTCTGGGTCTTCTTGTTTCTGTTCAGGCCTCTTTGCTAAAGCGCCGGGACACCCTTTCCGGGTAGCCGTGCGCTCAAAAAGTGCGGTTTTAACATAACATAACATACCCCACACAGATATACACCTCATCCCCCCCAGACACACACACATACACACCTCACAGACACACCGCGCACATCCCCCACACACACCTACCCACCCCCACACATGGGGAAAACTCAGTGAAACACTAAAATAATAGTTTAAAGTGCTTAGAGGTAGGGTATCTCTGAATAGAGTTGTTGTGTTGTGTGGGTGATTTAAGTACCAACATGTAGGTACCAATGCAGAGTCTTAAATTCAATGTACACCGTTTACTCTATAGATAATTTGCATGTTGTTATAGAAGTTATTGTGGTATATGGAATGCATACCATAGTCTGTCAGGAAAACATAAAGAACATGGAGGCAGGAGATGAAAAAGAGATGTCAAATACACTTTGGAGATAATATAGTGGGAGAAAGGAAGTATCTATGAGTAAAATTACTATGTAAAACAAAAAAGTTGCACAGTATACTATAAGTTTGACTTTACATTATAATCAATTTGGTAGTAGTTTAAGATTTACATATAAAAATGAATAATGTCTCAAACAATTTTAGAATTCTTAAATATAAATTTATTTTTGAGATTCATTTTCAAAATTTGATAGAACGTCTAACATTTGACTGTCCGAAATGTCCTCTTTTTGAGTGAACATAACTTCCAACATTTGACTGTCAGAAACGTCCTCATATTGAATTAACAAATCCACAGATTCTACACATTGTAGAAGTTCATGGTCCCGTGATTCATCCATGAATTCCAAGTCATTGGGTTCAATGATTTCCTCATTGTTCATCTCTAGGACAATTTCAAAGGAAACGTTCTGTTCTCTATGGGAATTCACACTAGCTTCATGTGCACAAAATTCTTTTGAATACTTGGGACCGTCTCCCTCGCCTCTGGTCCCGATAGTTTCCTGTGACGATATACTGACCACAGGAGTTGGTGGGTTATCATGGAGGTGATGCAGCTCAGCAACGCTATAATTGATTGGATGCCACCTCTGCATGTGGCGGTGCATAGTATAGTTTCCAAAACTATACTTTTTGTTTGTACCTCTACACAAAACATCTTTGCAAATGAGGCATGTCACGTATCGGGCATTGAACTTTTTTTGGTCTCGAGGGTAAGAAAAAAATTGCCATATAAAATGGTGTATGTGGTGGGATTTCCGGGGCTCTTCACGCAAGAACTGCCTCGGATCTACGTCCTCTTCCTCTTCTTCTTCCTCTTCCTCTGGGTTTGGAAGGAACTGTGCAGGTGGTCCTTCCTTCCTAGGTGGTTGTGGTGGTGGTGGGGGTCCACCAGCTGCAGCTACTACAGATGCCATGACTGAACAAGCAGAAACAGGTCTTCCTCTCACAAAGATGAAAGTCAGAGTGAGGAAAAAAGGAGGGGTTTTCATCATTTGGGAAAAAAATAGTTCTAAACCAATGAAAAGTGTTATTTACAGGTCACATGACCTGTCACGCTTACGTTACTCGTCCCGCTCCGTGCCCGGAGCGCTTCCGGGGTGCTGCGCTTCGCGCTCCGGAGCACTTCCGAGTGCGCTAACGCGGCGCGTCATAAGACGCATTACACGGCAACGCGATACGCCGCGCTTACGCGACGCGTCACGATGTTGTTCTCGAACGCGGCAGTTGTGCTAACGGGAAGCTACCCGGTGCGCGGATCGGGTCGCGGCACCAAATTGAGCTAACGGGAAGCTACCCGGTGCGCGGACCGGTAGCGAAACTAAAAAAAAATAATAATAATTATATACATAAAAAAATTATATTAAATACATATATATTTTTCCTTTAAAAGAAGAATACATTTAACAGCTTTTAATATTTGCTATTAAAAAACCATTGAAATTCACTGAAATTGTATCGGGGATTGTATAAGAGAGTAAATATGTGTTAGTATCTGTTTGAATAAGTAAGGTGTGTATAACTGTATAGTTGAGGAAATGGAGGTGTGATTGATTCTTTGCATGACTGACTAGGTGTGTGAGTAACTCCATGGATGAGTGACAGTCTGTGAGTGTCTGTTTACACTGAGTGTATATAAGGTTATATTAGAGTCTGAAGAAGTTCGTCATATTATCACATGAATGATGTCATCAGTGATGTGATCAGTCATGTCAAATGAGATGTCATCAGTGATGTCATCAGTGATGTCATTTGAGATGTCATCAGTGATGTCATCAGTGATGTCACTGACCATGTCATGAATGATGTAATATGTGACGTCATCAGCAGTGGATTGCGGGTGCGCGAAATATATAGTTAGTGCAACTAACTATATATGCAAATTTCAATGGTTTTGTGTGAGTAAAATAAGGTTTTATAAATGCTAATTCCTAACTATATATGGTCTATAACCTATGGTTTTTTCAGTGAATTTTCAAGGTTTTGTAAATGCTAATTCCTAACTATATATGGTCTATAACCTATGGTTTTTTCAGTGAATATATATATATATATATATATATATATATATGACATTTCTATGGCAAAATGAAACCCCTCATTTTGTTCCTTTTCAAATTGAATGTATTAAGTGTTACCACTTTATTCCAATCAAGATGACTTCAGGTGTGCCATACTTTTGTCATAAGTAAGACTGTTAGCGTTCCAGTTGTTCTTTAGAACACTCTGGGACATTCTGTCATTGGGCTATAGTTGGGCTACATCTGGCTGATATTTGGGCTACATTTGGGCTCTTTTGTCTCTGGTGGCCATCTTGGGAGACTGCATATCAGAATTTGTTTAATGAAATATAAGAGGATTTGAGAAGTCACTCAAAATGTGCCCTAATTTTTCTTTCTTCAGCACTAATCATAATTTCTATGGCAAAATTAACCCCCTCATTTTGTTCCATTGCAAATTAAATGTTTCAAGTGTTAACACTTTATTCCAATCAAGATGACTTCAGGTGTGCCATACTTTTGTCATAAGTAAGACTGTTAGCGCTCTAGTTGTTCTTCAGAACACTCTGGGACATTCTGTCATTGGGCTATAGTTGGGCTACATCTGGCTGATATTTGGGCTACATTTGTTGTTTTTTTGTCTTTGGTGGCCATCTTTGGGCTACATTGGGCTACATTTGGGCTCTAACATATATATAGCCCAATGTAGCCTAATATATAGTTTCTTCAAAGTTAATTTTCTTAAAAACCGCTGGAGCATATATCTTGAGACATAGCAAAGGCACATTGGGGTACCAGTCCCTACAATTTTGCCAAGTTTGGTGGAAATCCATTCAGCCGTTCGGGCTAAAAGTGAGTCCAACCGCCCTATGGAAATTAACATGGGGAAAACACGTTTTGGGACCCCCCTTTTATCTCGGTCCCCGCTTGACGGATCCCCCCCGAAACTTTTAGGGAAGGAGCGGAGCGCAGCGAGGCAAAGTTAAGGAAAATTACAGGCAGATCCCTCATTCGGCGCCAAAGTTATTCCCAATAGAATGTTGCGGATTTCCTATGGAAAACGATCCTAACTATAACTACCTACTGGCGACCGCCAGTAGGTAATATATACATATATGTGTGTATATGTATATATATATATATATATATATATATATATATATATATATATAGAACCTACTGGCGGTAGGTAATATATATAGGACCAAGTTTCCATACGAAGAGACCCAGAGACCAGGACCACGGTTCCATAGGAAGAGCATTGTTTGTTTTGCTTATAACTTTGGCGTCGTTTGATGAAGCTTCATGAAATTTTGCAAACTAATTCTTTGTTCATATCAGGTCCTATGTTGAAGGTTTGGGGGTGATTCGTCAAGGGGGGATGGGAAAAGGGGGTCCCAAAATGTGTTTTCTCCATGCAATTTCCATAGGAAACTTTAGACAAGGCTACAGGTCAAACCGGTGAATGGAATTACCCCAAATTTTGCAGGGAGAAGGGTGTTGGTCTAGAAGGCATACTTCTGTTTATTTGGTGTAAATTTGTTCAGTAGTTTTGGAGAAATATCGAAATTTACAGATATCGATATTTGAGAATTCTGCCATCTGATTGGCTGAGGCGCTACGAGCACGAGCTTGCTGCTTATTGGCTGCAAGTGGTGCGTGCGGTTGCAACTAGGATGTGTTGGCTGCCATATTGTGATTCCATTGAAATGAGTAAGGGGAACAAAGGGTGGAAAGAGTAGGAACGAGAAGGATAGGAGCACTGTAACCTCTGTGGGTGAGTGCGAAGCGAAGTAGTCACTCCTGCCGGTCTGAAAGTGCAGTGTTGCTCATAGTGACATGGTGCTGGGATGAGAAGCTGCTACACTCTGGTATGAAACCGAGAGCCTAAACCGTGAGCTCATTGCTGTGAAGTGATGTGCTCCGGTCTTTGTAGCATAAGTGTGCAAGTAGTGTTCGTAGGCGTTTATACCATACAGGGAGTGGGAAGCGAGCTATAGACCCCTAACGTGCGTTTATACTATACCGGAAGTGAAGTACTCACGCGTACCGGTGTGAAGACTCTTGGATCAAACCGAGCTGATTGCTGTAAAGTGTAGCCTATTGGCCGCTGTAGTATAACTGTGTAAGTAGTGTTAGTTTGCGTTTATACAATACAGGGAGTGGGAAGCGAACTACTCACCACTACCAGTCTCAAGACTCGTGGATGAAACCATGAGCTCATTGTTGTAAAGTAATTTGCTCTGTGTAGTATTCTAAAGTAAGTCATAGTAAAATATTAGAATGTAATGCTAGTAGAATGTAGGTATATAATATTGGAATGTAGGGCTGTCATCCGGGGAACCATTGGCAGTATGTACACGGTGCTGGAGAAGACGGTTGACTTGCTGTCACCTCTTTTTGGTGGCTGTTTAAGCTGTCCTGTTTTCCTGTAATAAATCTACTTATCGGATCCACTGCTGTCTCCCTCTTCACTACATAAATTTGGCGACGAACAGGAGCAGGAGAAGGTTAAAAAAAAGGCAGCACTCACCAATATATCAAGCTTGCTTGCGTTGTGCTGAAGATCCGTTTTCTTCGTGAAGCTGTTTTTACTCATCCCAAGGTCGTCGGCTCATTGAACTATGTCATCTAACCTCTAGTAGGATTTCTATTTTATATTTTGGGCTTCCTCTACCTCTTCACTACACTCATGTCGCTGTACTACACGTGTGTAAGTAGTGTTAATATGCGTTTATACTAATTCTGTAGTTATGCAGTAACCAATGCATCATGGTCCTAGGGAGGACCACCTCCCCGGCGCAGCTCATACAATGTCCCAGGGTGTGCATCTGCGGGACATTTATGTTTGCTATTACAGGACAGGTGCATGGCTTCCACCCTATGATAGCAAATCCTTGTTTACCTCGTTGAAGCGAGAGGAGAAAAAACTTGTATCCCTTTAATAGAGCGGATCCGGATGGTAAAGATTGATGAAAAAAATGAAGCGGAGTCTCACCCATTCATTTAAATGAGCCCACCCGGTGGGTAAGGTTCTGGGGAAAATCCTATTATATTGCGGGGTCTCTGCACCACTGGGGCCCTTATCTCAAATGTAAATTAGGCACGGGAAGGCACAGAGACGTTTCGCAGCCTAAGGGTTTGCCACGTCCCCAGGTATTGTTTACTAATTGTTCGGGGGCCTTTGAGGCCAACTCATGTCCGGGGATTGCCACCCTCCGGGGTTTTACTTAAATATGCAGGATGGACTTCGCCATTCCCTGAAGCCTTGATGGCCCTAGGCAGTGCCTTATTGATTCTGGAATCACATAGGCAGTACTCATGGTGTTATAAAGTGATACACTCTTAGATCCCTTGCAGTTGTAGAATTACATAGGCTTCATTTATGTAATAGTCTGCTGGTTTATATTTGGTAGGTGCACCGCAAAATTACAAATGTTTTCCCTCATAACCTCTTATAAACAACCAATTTTCGTAATTAACTACAGACTAGAGTTGACAGAAAAAGAAGACCCATACACTCACTCATTTATTGGTAAAAAAAAAACCTTTATTAAAACAACACAAATAAATGGAAACACAACTTTATTCGAACAAACAATAGTATAACATGAAATAAGTGGGTGTGACTCCTCCGGAAGCAGCGTACAAATCCTGTAAGACAAAAAAGAAACATAAATATGTGTGCCATTTCCAAGAGAAAAAGAAAGGTAGTCAGAATGAAAGGAAGATGGTGAGAATAAGACAGAGACGGTGTGGGTGGAAGGGAGAAGGGGAGAGAAAGTCAAAAGAACAAAGGGAGGAGGAGACAGAGCGTCGGACTACTGCACCCAGCCCTCACTGTTTACCTCCCGTCACCCGTGTGTCTAGGACGCTGGGGTCCGCGAGAAAGAGTGCGGTCCAGCAAGTCCTTAAAATGAAACGGGTATGAATGAGGCCAGAGATTTCATCATTATCTACGGCAACATCGCTTGCCTGCACCTGTGCACCCAGGCTGCTGCACCCCAGCCCCTTCCCTCACACTGTGCTCAATTGCAGCTCCTACGCACCGAGGCTTCTCTGCTCACCTGCCACCACCGGTGTGCCCAAAAACGTGCCGGTGCAAGCTCCGACTCCGGGGTGCCTCTCTCAGGGTGGCACAGCAGGTGTCCGGTCGGGGATGGTGTCTTGATACCACGATGGAAGGCGTCAAAATGCCCAGGGCATCGTCATGGGGTGAGCACCCACTCCGCCCATTTTGGCGCAAGCAACTCAGTGTCTAAAAAGGGAGAAATAATATAATGTTGGAAACGTCGAGGTAAATGAAGGTTTATTTCAAGCTTAATAGAGAACACCAGTTGAGTGCATCCTTCGTTCTTGAAGTATGATATACCAACTGTTAGTGGTAATCGTGGTTCAAAGAGGAATTTGAGAGCGCGAGAATAGACCAGGTTAAATAATAAAATGTAATGCCAACGTTTACATACAAAGGAACAGAGCGCATGCTAGAAGCATAATGTGCGCGTGTAATGCAGTGAAGCAAGCCTGTGTGCCTGTACACTTAGTAATTAGCTCACTACAGTGTTGCAAAAGCCAGTGCCACATGTCTGTAGGGCAACAGTGCCCGCTGGCTCAGGCCTACAGTACAGTCCAGCAGGTCCTTAAAATGAGACAGAGATGTGACTGAATGAGGTCAGAGATCACATCATTACGCATGGCAACATTGCTTGTTTGCACCTGCGCACCCAGGTTGATGCACCCCCACCTCTCCCGCAGCACTGTGCTCAATTGCAGCCCCTGTGCACCCAGGCCACACTGCTCACCTACTGTCATTATGTGTCCAAACACTACGTCCAGCAGTATTCACAATTCAGATGGAATTTTGATTGCCAGGATGGTGTATTCCTTTTTTTATTGCGCATTGTGATATGCAAGGTGGATGCGGCCATATCACCTGAGGCAGTATGGAAAAACTGGGACATGTGACGTTGTTGTTATCCTATTTATATGTACGCAAAGTATGCTGGACTTGCGTACGCTAGGCCAGCGTAAGGGTGTGAATATTTATTCCTGGGACTTGGGCGTTGTTCAGTTCCTGCCTGGCCAGGAAGTGTGCTTATGTGTGTGTTCCTGTTGCAGTTTTGACGTCACACAATCCGCAATTTACATTATTGTAGCATGTACCGGGAGGGCGGCAACTATCGCTGATGAGTTGCTGTTCGACAACATTGAATGGACAACATCACCTGTCGTTGTCAAGCTTGTGGATAAGAGCAGACACGCATGACAATGGTGTGAAGTATTATTGAAAGTGTTGCTATCGCAAGCGCACACATCTGAATGTGCTCGGATGGAGGAAGGATCAGCAGTGAGGCTACGTCATTACAGTCAAGCAATCCATGTCAAATGTGAATCTGAAAGTCATGTATGACACACTACTATACTGGTAAAGCCTGACAACAGAGCATACTGCAACACAAATCCACACATTACTCTTTACTGTTTATCACATGTGATCTAGGATGTGCACTGCCCGTGGGTGATGATACCCCTTCGAAGTACTAATACCCAGGCCAAAATACAGCACAATAATGCGCACAGCACACACCAGGGGCAAGGTGTAGAACACATTTTTTTTTTATATAACGTTTCAGATGCATTGCCATCACACGTCTAAGGCTAATGTACAGACCATGAATATTGATCAAGATGATTGTTGCATGTTGTGTGTAGTGTAAGATATGTGTAAACAGCTAAAAACACTTTTCAGAAAAGCTCTCTTAGCCGAAGGGGTGTGTCTCATCAAACGCTGTATAGAGAATGACTAAAATGGGTGGGGTCCTCCAACTGTTAAAATGGGAAATGTTATGAACTAATCAAATGCTTTTTTTTAAGGTCACATGGCAATCGCACACAAAGCGCGCACGGAGGCCGCACCCGATGCGATTTTGAGAAAATATATTTATCATAATATACGTTTATTGCAGTTAGAAATATATGAATGTTTAAAATATTTTAGATTATCGCTTGCTCTCTTATACATTTTAAAGTTATTTAGATATAGTTTTGAGGCAAAAAAAATGAGGGAATAGCGTACCTGGCGCGACACCATACATCTTTGACATAACACAGGGCCTGGCAGCGTGCACTCGTCGCATACGCAACGCGCGCGACCCCATTCGTACATGACTTAACGTGTGGCTTGGTACTGCGTACCCATCGGATACCAAAGTAGCAGCTGGCGCTACCTCATACGTATATAATGTTGCGCCAGGCGCGGTGCCACGAACCCGTTGGATACGAAATGCGCATCATTTATGAGTTCAGCAATATGGCGGATAAGATTTGCGTGGTGATGGAGCTTGGTACACTACCGGTATGGGACTGCAGTTCCCCCCCCCCCCAAAAAAAAATATACATATTTTTGTGGGAAGATGTAAAACATTACATAATTTTTAAAGTAAAGAAAAACAATAATAGAGTTCCAAAATATTACAACAACAAAATAGAAAAAATATAGGTTTTATAAATATTAAAATATGAAATTAACATTTAAAAAACCTTCAAAATTCACCATAGGTTTTACAGAAGTTATAGTTCGGAATTAGCATTTAAAAAACCTTTGAAATTCACTAAAAAAAACATAGGTATTACAGACGTTATAGTTAGGAATTAACATTTAAAAAACCTTTGAAATTCACTAACAAAACACATAGGTTTCAGGGATGTTATAGTTAGTTGGACATTTGACTCATAAAAAACCAGAAATTCACCTGGTCAGTGACATCATTTATGACATCTCAAATGACATCACTGTCCTTTTTATTAAATGGAATGATTCCGTTCAGTAGTTCCTGAGACAATTCTACATAAAAAAAGTTAGTATCTGGTGACCGTGATGGATCCGCAAACCCTCCCGAGCACAAGCTTGACTCTGATTGCTGCCAACACTTCAAACTAGGAAGTGTTGGCAGCCATCTTGTGACTCGGTTGATCCGAGTCTCAAGAAAAACAGTATAAAAACATGAAAAGGAGGCAGGGTAGAAACACCCTGATCCCCTAGGCCTGGTCAAGGGTCTCACAGGGACCCAGAGGGCCCAAAAAAGCATTTAAAAAACAATGAAAATCGGTGGAATTCGTGTACAGTGGGCAAATCCTGCTGATTTTTTTTAATTTTTTTTTAAAAGAAGCGCGGTCTCCTGCGCTTAGTTTATTTAAGCCCCCGGGTGGGCCATGTCCCGGCGGAAATGATCAAAATACATGCGGGGTCAAGCTGACCCCCACGCTGCCCCGGGGACCAGTACCTCCCTGGGGCTTTTCTAAATTATAGGTGGGGGGGGGTTTCCAGGCTCATCAAGCCCCAGGCACCCCCACTGCCCCGGGTTTTTAATATTTGAATGCCGGTGGCCTTGTACCTCCCCCAAGCCCTGGGGATCACCACCTCCCTAGGGCAACAATAATTAAAATGATATGTGGTGAGCGCTCTTCCATGCTGAGAACCAATTGCATTCTGGAACATGCAGTCCTTAACCATGAACTGGGAGGAGCGCTCTGATACGAGATGCGGTGCAGGTGAGCCCCTCACTACTTTAGAGGAGGGGCATAACGAACAAAACAAGTAAAGACAATCTTGGGAGTACAACAACGGAGGCATCTGATGAGGCTACCGCCGAAACGCGTCATGTCGTACACCATAGAAGAATTCCGTGAAGCCCAGCCGCGTCCCCTCATCTTTTTCTAACTGGGAAAAGAAGCCTTGGACATAATAGCGTGAGACCAATGACACACAGAGGGGAGCCTTCCTTAAGTGGTCTTCCGGTAGCGTTTAGGGTTCATTGGCATAACCCAGACCACCCCGCACCCGACGGAAGCGAAGGCATTGCAGCCAGCTGTCAGTACGTGACACACACGGAGAGAACATGTTACTTTAACGATGTCTCAAAGCCGAGCCAACGGAGGACTGCGAGGCTGGAAGCGCAGGGGCAGGAATCAACAAAACACCTGAAACAGTTTACTATCCCAAGCCGACCGCCCTCCAACTCAGCCTCTCACCTTGAGAATAGAAAACACTCAGGCTGTGTGGTGAGCGCTCTTCCATGCTGAGAACCAATTGCATTCTGGAACATGCAGTCCTTAACCATGAACTGGGAGGAGCGCTCTGATACGAGATGCGGTGCAGGTGAGCCCCTCACTACTTTAGAGGAGGGGCATAACGAACAAAACAAGTAAAGACAATCTTGGGAGTACAACAACGGAGGCATCTGATGAGGCTACCGCCGAAACGCGTCATGTCGTACACCATAGAAGAATTCCGTGAAGCCCAGCCGCGTCCCCTCATCTTTTTCTAACTGGGAAAAGAAGCCTTGGACATAATAGCGTGAGACCAATGACACGCAGAGGGGAGCCTTCCTTAAGTGGTCTTCCGGTAGCGTTTAGGGTTCATTGGCATAACCCAGACCACCCCGCACCCGACGGAAGCGAAGGCATTGCAGCCAGCTGTCAGTACGTGACACACACGGAGAGAACATGTTACTTTAACGATGTCTCAAAGCCGAGCCAACGGAGGACTGCGAGGCTGGAAGCGCAGGGGCAGGAATCAACAAAACACCTGAAACAGTTTACTATCCCAAGCCGACCGCCCTCCAACTCAGCCTCTCACCTTGAGAATAGAAAACACTCAGGCTGTGTGGTGAGCGCTCTTCCATGCTGAGAACCAATTGCATGCTGGAACATGCAGTCCTTAACCATGAACTGGGAGGAGCGCTCTGATACGAGATGCGGTGCAGGTGAGCCCCTCACTACTTTAGAGGAGGGGCATAACGAACAAAACAAGTAAAGACAATCTTGGGAGTACAACAACGGAGGCATCTGACGAGGCTACCGCCGAAACGCGTCATGCCGTACACCATAGAAGAATTCCGTGAAGCCCAGCCGTGTCCCCTCTTCTTTTTCTAACTGGGAAAAGAAGCCTTGGACATATATATATATATATATATATCCATACAAAATATTATAAATAGAGAGCCCCAAGCTTTGAGGCGGGTAATCTCAGTAACCACAGCACCAATCAGAACACCCAATACAGCATTGGAAAGGGCAGTTGCAGCAGAAGGACATAGGCTATGCAGACAGCCACCATATACATTTAAAAGGTAAAAGAACCATGCCAGCAAAGTAGTCCTTTGTGGGCGTGTCTGCGTTCTGCTGTGGGCGTGTGCTGGGGGCGTGCCAAATGCTAGGGGCGTGTGGTACGTTCCGCCCGTCATGCCATGTGAGTCATAATTGCGCCGCATCAAGGGGCACACTGGGGGCTTGACACGCTGGGGCCGTGACAAACGCTGTGGGCCTGTGTCCGCGCTCTGGGCGTGTGTCTGCCCTTCATGCCATGTGAAGTGCCAATTGCGCCACATCAAGGGGCACGCTGGGGGCGTGACAAACGCTGGGGGTGTGTGTTACATTCCGCACTTCATGCCATCTGGGTCGTACATTAATCAGATCGTCTGCTGTGGCCGTGTGCTGGGGGGCATCACAAAGGCGTTCACCTCAAAGTGTGGTAAGTAACCATGCACAAGACTCCCTTGGGGGACTGCCCGTTGTCTCACACATACTGGGGGTGCCGAATGCAGTGTGCCTTGGCCTGGGTGCGTCTGAAAGGGCCGAACGCAGTGTGTGACTTTGTGTGGGTGCATCTAAAAAGCACTCTGGGCCGAAGAGCGTCGGTAAAAAAAAAATAAGAACAGCGGAAAACAATCATTCAAGACTTACACAATTCTAATTGTTATACGGTCGCCGCTGGCCCTCAAGCGGGGGCACACGCCACTGAGCGTATCTGCGGGGACAATTACTGCAGCCTCTCATGCGCGCCTTTAGTGAACTATCACATTAAACCAAATTACACGCGCCTGCTAACATCAGCCAGGGCTGTAGCCGGGCTCAGGCGGCGGATCACTACACTAATTACATGCGCCTGCTAACATGAACCAGGGCTGCAGCTAGGCCTCAAGCGGGGACACACGTGCCTGCTAACATCAACCAGGGATGCAGCTGGGCCTCATGCGGGGGAACACGCAAATGACCGTATCTGAATACACACATTACACACATTCTATTTCATACCTGGACAACGTCGGGACGGGCTGCTAGTTTTAATTATAAAGTAGTAATACTTACTTGCTAGGTGTGTACTGGGAAGTGTTTGTCAGTTTTCATATGTTTAGATTGTGAGATATGTTTTTTCTGGTTGCAGATAGTTATATGTACGATGAGATTGTTGAGCTTACTTAACTCCTTTACCGCGGCGGGGTAGTTCTAAAGACTGGGCAGATCCGCATCGGCCCACAGGCGTGTGCAGCACTAGCGAGGTAGTGCTCACGATGGCCGTTGGCCGACGCACGCATGCATCTGGTTAAAGATGTAGAGAACTGTATATTTTTGGAAAGATGGCCTGAAGGTGTATATCTTTTATGAAATCATATATATGTTTACATGGTGATCCATGTTCTTTAAGTTTGTTGAAAATGTCATGTATATCGTGAGGGTGGTGCATTTATTTCAGCATGCTCTGTTTAAAATTGGGGAGGGGTAATTTTGAAGAATGTCTTTGAGTTTTTGTGTGCTAGCTTCACTTGGCATGTAACCTTTCTTTAAGAAATTCTGGATATATGTTTTAAAGGCACAATAAATATTTGTGAAATGAAGTATGTATTCCATTAGGAAAAGGTTTTGTGCTTTTCAAAAGGTGTTTTCAGTTTTAGAAACGTATTGATGCATGTGGACCCTGAGTAACAGAGCAGTACATATTCTTAGAAAGCCATTATGCAATTATATATCATGCGTGATATCTAGACTTATTCAATCGCCCAGGTACTACACATGCACTCTTCCAATCACACAGGCACTAATTATGTACTCATTGTACGCTGCAGGCAACACCCATGCGTTCATCCAATCACCTAGATAGTAGCAATATAATTATATGAATACATAGGCACTAACTGTGCAGATATGGAACTACTGATGTAGTTCCTTTAAACTCTGGGAATAATGCAGAAACTACCTATATTCTGAGGGAATTAAGTAGGCACTATCTATGTACTCATTCAATCATCCAAGGAGTATTGTTGTACTCAACCAAAAATACATGTATGTGCATATTTGGGGAGAGGAGTTGGCCTAACGGCTAAGGCGCTCGACCTCTGGGTTCGAGTCTCGGTAACAACGCCAAAACCTCCTGTGATTCTGGGCAAATCACTTAATCTCCCCGTGTCTAAAAATGAAAGTGTGTGTCCTCATGTGAAAAAAACGTAACTTGTGCTATGTAAAGCGCTCTGATACCTGATTCGGTTCGGGTCTAGTTCGCTCTATATAAAACTCTAAAAAAAAAATATGTGATAGTGAGGAATATGTACGATTTAGAACTATCTGGTGAATAATATGTATGTAATCTGTCACACACTGTTTGGATGTACTCGGAAGAATTAGTGGGCTATATGTCGTGATACCCATTAATATGCAGATTGTTTCCCAAAATTTTAATCTGATACATCTAAGTAGAAAAGTATTGAAACACTAAATGTACCAGTGACACAATTGTAGAGAGGCACAGAAATAGGTCTTATGTTGTGTTTTTGGATTTACAATATTGAGACACTGTATGTACTTTTATACTTTGGTTGATGTTTATTTTAAAAATGAGTACACAAGGGATAAAGTTGTCTTTTAGCGTCTACAAATGGGAACTGAGATATGGTGCAGTTGTGTTCAATTAAGTGATTGTAGTTATGTAGTTATCTGAAAGCAACTTGTTAGTGATAGATTCCTTACCTTAGAATTACCCCCAGGCGTCATACTGGATCCAGAAAGTACCCCTGTGCGCCGGAAGGCATTGTCTTGTGGCTCTGCGTATGTCGTTGGCATCGTAGTCGCCAAGATGACAAAGTTGGAGCTACTTAGACGCGCCTACGTGCACTGACGTCAGTTCTTTCTTTTTCCGTGCCAGCAAGAGCACAACCGGAGAGAGCGGTACCCCCGGTCACTGTTTAACTGAGTTATTTTTAGGACTTTTATCTCTGTTTTTCGAGTCTTCGACTCCTGGTGTATGGGGATGCCCGGTTTTAAGTCTTGCGTGGCTTGTCCCCGCATGATGTCGGTGACGGACCCGCACCGCTTGTGTCTCTATTGCCTGGGGCATGACCACGACTCCGAGACGTGTCCCGAATGCCGTGCCATGGCTCCAAAAAGACCTGGGAATCGCCTCTGCGCTGTTCAAAGTCCTGGTCCCGAGGGAGGTTGAGGGACCGGTAGTGGAGCTGCCATCACCAGCGTTCGACGAAGTCTTCGCACTTGAAGTGAAGTCGCCTTCCCCTAGCCTGTCGCGCGACACGGCTGAGGCTGAGGCTGAGGCTGAGGCTGAGGCTGAGGCTGAGGCTGAGGCTGAGGCTGAGGCTGAGGCTGAGGCTGAGGCTGAGGCTGAGGCTGAGGCTGATACCTCCCCCTCGGCTCCAGCGGAGCTTAAGCAGTTGCCGATGGCCTACCCGCCCTTTCCGGGTTAATCAGTGACTCCGGCCCAGTTGCAGGAATTCCTGTCCGTTGTAGCAAAGAGTCTTTGGGCCGTCGGCCCTCATTGGCACGCCTTCAGGCCCTGCGGGTCCGACTGGGGTTCCTCGTTCTTCTGCGTCGTCTGCTCCGGCCCTGACGTCGTCGGAGACTCCGGTCTCGACGCCAAGAGACACCCATGGATCCCAGCCGATATATCGGTTGGCCTTGTTCGACCTCCACTGGCATCGACGGTGCCGCCGACGCCCTCCCCGGCTTCCACCCCGACGTAGAGATGGTGCCAGACCGGTGTTGATCGACGCCGATTCTGTAAGGGAATTTCTATCCCTTTATCCATCCACCTCCCTCTTTTGTGCCTGCCTGGCAGGTTGGGGAGGATTGGGAGGACTGGGAGGGGAATCAGGACTTTTTCGCAGCACAGTGCGAGTTAGACCCCGACTGGTAACAGGATGTGGAGGATGCAGGTGACTTGGATTTTATGCGCTGTCTCCTACCGTGGCTACGGAGGAAGGTGCTATGTGTTCTGTGGTGTTGCATAGAGCAGCCGAGGTTCTCCACCTCGAGCTACCTACAGTGGCCATCAGGACTAACCTTTAATAACGCACTTTCTGACTTTTGGGCACCTGGTCCAGGCCCAACACAGGGGCTCCTGTGGATAAGAATGTGGCCCGAAGCCATCGCCCCGCACTGGGCGACCCCCTTTTCCTCTCCCAACACCCAACCCCTGAGTGCTTGGTCGTCCGAACCTCTGTGTCCCTGTAGTCAAGCAGCGAAGAGATACAACCACTAAGAGGCCTTTAAGGGTATGGGATAGAGAATTATTTTAATCCAGATAGTTCTTTGCGTTAACAGTACAGTGTCACAAATAAGGGGAGGGGGGACCAAATAGAACACAAAAAAAAATAATGTTCCCTCCGGTCAATAGTCACAGAGTCTCTTCCTCTTGCTTTGGCGGTTTCTTTTCTTTCTCTATCTCTCTCTGGAAGTCCTTTTCAGCTCTGTAGTTATGGCGTGGAAGTCCTAAAAATAAAATACAAGTATAAACTTGTTAATAGGGAGGTTTCTCTGGTGGATTCCTTCACCAAACCAAAGTGCTTAAGGGTGCTGTGGAGAAAGGGGGTGGGGGGTGAAGAGGAGTTTTGGGTATTGGGTGGAGGATTCAGGCTTTTTCTGGTGGTGTACCGGGGACATGCTCAGTGCCCTGGGATTCAGAACCGCTGTGGGCGTTGAGGTCCTCCCTCCCACCATTGAAAGAGAAAACGCCAGAATGGGACTTGCCTGTAAACACGACCCTCCAGGAACGTGATGTCGGTCGTCTTCGCTTTTTCTGCCTCACCCGGGCTTCCCTGTGATGGTTCTTCCCCATGATGGCGTTCTTCTGGACCGGACCTCCGCGGTGTTCCCCTCGCAGAACTTTCTTCTCCCCGGCTGTCCGCGTCCTCTCTCTCACTCTCCGTTCTGTTTTGGCTGTCCTCGTCTTCTTGTAGTGGCTCTGCGCCTTTTGGCTCCAGGTCAGGTGACCCCATGACGTAAGCACTGACCGCTAGTCTGCTTGCTTCACTTCCGTCTGGCGAAGACAGATTAGCTGCGGTCAGTTCAGGGCTGTGGTCTGTGAACACTGCATGCCTCTTGGGCTGTTATTCCCATTCTGTGTGGGACTTGGTTGCGCAGGAGCTGCCTCAGTGTCCGGAGGAGGCCCGGACGGTGCTCTCCCAAGCTATTGCGGAGGGGAGAGACGCATCCAAGTTCACAATTCGTTGTGGTATTGACACCGCTGACTCGCTCGGCAGAGTGTTTGCGATGACCTTGGAGCTACGCTGCCAGGACAACTGGCTTTTCTGGGGATGTTCAGAACACTCTGATAGACATGCCCTTTGATGGCACGCGCCTTTTTGGTGACAAGGCAGACAGTGTGTTGTAGCGTTTTAAGGACTCGCGGGCTATGGCCAAGTCCTTAGGCCTTTCGGCCACACTCACTCCTTCCGCTCCGGCTTTTCGCTCCTTTCGTGGCCAAGTAGGGGGCGCCCAAACATGTTGGTTTCAGGGCCACAGGCCTGCGTAGCAACAGTCTCAACGCAGCCGCGGATGTGGGACCCACCGAGGTGGGTCACACAGCCAGCGGGTGGGTTAGTCTGCCACCACCCCTGCCGCCACTGCCTCAAACCTTCCTAGTCCGGTGTTTCAGGCCCACCAAATGCTAGTGGGTGGCAGGATTCGCCATCACCTCCCCCACTGGCGCACCATCACCTTGGACAGGTGGGTTTTGCAGGTAGTCCTTAGGGGCTACTCCCTCCCCTTCGAGACTACCCCTCCAGTCATGCCACCTCAGTACCATCACATGTCCGAGGATCACTTGGACTTCTCCAACAGGAAGTTGTGGCCCTCTTGGCCAAGGGGGCCATCGAGCGCTTTCCAACACCAGAAGTAGGTCGTGGTTGTTACTCCCACTATATCCTGGTTCCAAAGAAGGATAAGGGCCTGTGTCCTATCTTAGACCTTCGGAACGTCAAACGCTTCCTCCGGAAGGAGAAGTTCAAGATACCCAAACTTGCTCAGGTCTTTTCTGCCCTAGACCCGCAAGACTAGATGATCGCATTGGACTTGCAGGACGCCTATTTTCATATCCTGGTCCTACCGGCCCACCGGCGCTACCTGCGGTTCACGGTACGCCATGAGCACTTTCAGTTTACCATGCTCCCTTTCGGCCTCACCAGCGCCCCTCTGATGTTCACAAAAGTGATGGCGGAGGTCGCAGCTCATCTGCGCAGATCAGGGGTTTCAGTCTTCCCCTATCTCGACGACTTGCTGTTGAAGGCGGGCTCACCCGAGGCTGTCGCCTCCCACCTCCAGACTACGGCTGACCTCCTGCATTTGCTGGGGTTCTCCATCAACGTGCCAAAGTCTCACCTGGTTCCCTCTCAGAAGCTCCTCTTTATCGGAGTGGTTCCGGACGCAGCCCAGTTTCGTGTTTATCCTCCCAAACAGCTAGTCCGGGACATTCGGGCTATGATTCCGATCTTTCGGCCCTTGTCCTGGGTTTCTGTTGGGATGACCTTGAGGCTACTTGGCCTCATAGCCTTCTGCATCCTGCTTACCAATCATGACAGATGGCATATGCAGGCTCTGCAGTAGGACCTGAAGTTCCAGCGGGCACTGCATCAAGGGGACCTGCCGAGCACGTCCAGATCTCAGAGGGCACTGCACATCAGTTGCAGTGGTGGCTAAAAAAACAACATTGGTTCAGCGGCAGATCCCTCTCCCTTCCCCAACAGGAGCACACAGTGGTGATGGATGCGTCCTTCCTGGGATGGGGCGGCCATATGGGAGAGGCTGAGATCACAGCCCTCTGGTCTCCGGCGGAGTCCAGGCTCCATATCAACTTTGTGGACCTCTAGGCGATCCTACTTGCACTGAAGGCATTCTTTCCCTCTGTCAAGGGTAGAGTAGTGCAGGTGTACACAGACAACACCACTGGCATCGTGAACCCTATGTCAGGAGGGTCTGGCTGGATCGTCATGGTTTTCCTTGACTGTTCAACACTTGGCAGGTTCCTTGAATGCAAGGGCGACGAACTCAGCCCCAGGTGCATGATGGATCATGAATGGCATCTGTATTCTGAGGTGGCGCAAGGTCTCCTTCAACAGTGGGGAGAGCCTTGGTTAGATCTATTCGCCACCAAAGAGAATGCACAATATCATCTCTTCTGCGCGTTGGAATTTCCAAGGCGGCACTCGCTCGGCGACGCTTTTTGTCGCGAGTGGAGGTGTGGTCTATTGTACGCCTTTATGCTTATACCACTTCTACCCAGAGTGCTGAAATAGATCAGGCGCGACCAGGCCCAAGGTATTCTTGTGGCCCCGGACTGGGCTTGTAGAGTTTGGTATCCCGAGCTACTCAGTATGAGCATGGATCCCCTCATCCGATTGCCTCTTCGGGAGGATCTTCTGTCGCAGCAGCAGGGGATGGTCCTCCACCCGAAACTGTCCAGCTTCCACCTACATGCGTTGAGATTTAGCGGCAACAGTAATTCCTTTTGACTTGCCTCCAGAAGTCTGTGATATCATTCTGGCAACCAGGCGTCCCTCCACTAAATCGGTATATGCCTGCTGGTGGAACACATTTGTGGCATGGTGCACAGCAAGGCTGTGGATCCCCTTTCTGTCCCTCTTTCAAAAGTTCTTTTGGTCCTTTTTTCTCTGGCCCAGCAGGGCCCTGATCTGGCCACCACTGAGGGCTACCTTTCTGCGATGTCACCCTTTCTCTGGCTCCCTAATCAGCCCTCTCTTTTCAAGTCCCCTGTTGTAAATAGATTTCTCAAAGGAATTACACACCTTTTTCCTCCTATTCCGTTTGTTATGCCGCAGTTGGACCTGAATCTAGTTCTTACTTATTTGATGTGCGCTCCTTTTGAGCAACTTCACAACTGTCCTCTTCGTTTATTGACTTTGAAGAATGCTTTCCTGGTTGACGTCACCTCCTCTAGGCATGCGAGTGAGCTCCAGGCTCTTTCCTGTAAGCCTCCCTTTCTGTCAGTCCATCCGCATAAAGTTGTGCTTATCACTTGTCCTTCCTTCTTGCCAAAGGTTGTCACTGCCTTCCACATAGGGCAAACTATCACCTTGCCCACTTTCTTTCCGCCTCCGCAGCCTTCCAGAGAGGAAGAAAGGCTCGACCGTCTGGGCCCAAAACGTGCACTCTCCTTCTACCTGAATCGTAAACAACAGTGCCGGGTGGATGACCTGCTCTTTGTTGGCTACGTAGGCGCCAAGAAAGGCCGGGCTGTACACAAGTGGACTATCTCCTGCAGGGTAGTTTTTTGTGTATAAAGGCCTGTTATTCTCTGGCTAAAAATGAACCTCCGGTGGGGTTGCGCGCCCATTCTACCCGGGCAACAGCAGCTACTAATGCATTGGGACGTGGTGTCCTTCTGCAAGACATCTGTTAGGCAGCCATGTGGGCCTCGCTCCACACTTTGACTAAGCATTTTTGCCTTGACAGTCAAGTCCGGACAGATGATGTCTTTGGCCGTTCTGTTCTCCTTAACTTTCTGGTGTGATCTTGGTTCGCAGACCCACCACCGGGGTTGGTTTTTCTGGGGTATCTATTCTAAGGTAAGAAATCTATCACTAATTTGTTTCTTTCAGATGAAGAAGTTACTTCCCTTCTGTATTGATATATCTGTAAGATAGATTCCTTACCACCCCACCCATCCTCCCCATTCTGCAAACTGATTTCTAGGGTTAAGGTCATCCTTTCAGGGCCCTAGTTTCAATGCACCAGTGGTCAGTATTGTGCATGGCTCTGCATTCCTGGCCCAGAAAGTCATTTACAGAACTGATGTCAGCGCCCGTCAGCGCATCTAAGTAGCTCCAACGGCGTCATCTCGGCGACTACGAAGCCCCCGACGTACGCGGATCCGCAAGACGACACCTACCGACGCGCAGGGGTACTGCTGACGAAAACTTTCCGGATCCAGTCTGACGCCTGGGGGTAATTCTAAGGTAAGGAAGCTATCACTAACTAATGTTTCTTACAGATATATAGTTACCAAAGGTAAATAACTTGTTCATCTTGATTTGTAAAATTTAAACTGCAACATAACATAAAAACTCTATTTGTATTGTGTCAGCCAGTTGCAAAGTAGCTGGTACATTAGCTAGAAAAAACCCCAAATATAATTTAGTTTTTATTACTGAACAATATCTGCATAAATACACACAGATTGCTCACAGAAGCTTCAAAAGGGAAAAGGAACAGAAGCAAGTATAGTATCTATGCAGATAAGAGAGCCAAAATGAGAAATAAAAGTGGTGAACGAAAAAAGAGCTATTGGTAAGAGGACAAACTAATTTCTTAAAAATATGTGTGGACATTTCCAAAGATTATGAAATAATTAAAATAAAATTCAAACTATGAAAAAACATAACAATGGACAAAATCTATATAGCAATAACAGGAAAGAATGTAACAAGGATGTATACACCTTAACAAGGAGACAGAAGCAGTTTAGGGAAATCAGAACTAGTAGTAGAGTAATTATATAAAAAAACAAATAACGAGTAGAGAGAGAATTTGATAAGGCGTTTGCTTTGAAGGTAATGATCAGGCGTTTGCTTTGAAGGTAATGTTTATATTTTGATTATAAATAGAATGAAGACTCATGACAAAATGGAGTGGTACTTTTTTTAAAACTTCTTTTTATTGTTTTTCAATCATACAAAGAACATCAGTAGCATCATTACGAACAGTGAGAAGTATAATATCAGTTTGCTTGCATCCATGGTACACATAGCATGAGATTTCCGCACATAACCTATCAAGGCATATCATTGCATCAGCAGGGCAATAGGAGGCAATTGGCCGTGCTGCAGCATACCATACAACATTCTCATAACCAGTCTACATGCACATTACATCATTTTCGAGTCCTTACTTGCGTATATGGCAAGGCAGTCCACACTAAAATGTAAATTATGGTGGTCACAGTTGGCATCCCCATTGTGCCTAGCGCAAGACCCTATTACTATTTGCGTATCCTCCGGATTTGCTAGTGCGTAGGTATTTCTGTATCGGGCTGTGAAGACTCACATGGTGTGCTAGCAGTTAACATGTTAAGGGGGCCCATATATCTCTGCGTCTGGAGGCGCTAGGCAGCAATTCAGCATATGTGGTGAGGCAAATCACCAAGTCATCAATCCACCCCTTAATACTTGGTGTTACGCCTGTAGTGGTTTAACATAGCAGAGCAGGGCCATCAATGGGGTGGGCTCCACGCGTGAATTTATCATCAGTGTCAGAGTGTCAAAGACTTGCCCCCAAAACTCTTACCTATGGGCAGTCCCACACCAGATGTAGAAAATCTGCTCCAGGAGCACGACACCTGTCACATCTGTCTGAATCTCTTAGATGGTATCTGTGCATCCTGGCTGGGGTGTAATATACTCTATGCAGGAACTTATAATGTATTATGCGAAGTCTGCTGCTGGCCGAGACCCATTCAGTTTGCAGGCAACAGTACTCCCAATGGTCATCTGTTAGGGCGAAACCCAGCTCCTCACCCCATCGCGTGCAGGAAATCGTAGCCAGCAGCTCCTCCTGCCTGTGCACCGCCCAATATATCAGGGAGACGAGGCGCCTAGCCATTGCACTCTTTAGTATCAGCTGTAATGGTGCTAGTACTTGTGGTTCTGCTGGGAAATCCGGGGTGAGAGACCGGATCCCTGTCTGAGCCAGATGTACAGAAAAACGTCAAGTGGTTTTTTTTGCTGGCCCTGAAATACATGATCAACAGTCGGAATTGGCCATTATGGTATAAGTCCCCCCAGGTGCAAATGTGGGTACGCTCTCTAAAGTTGTGAAAAATTGCTTCTTGGAGAAGGGGCATGCTCGGGTGATAAGGGAGAAGTAATAATGGAGAATATAGCATGGGGGCAATTGTGCATGTAGGGCTGGTCTGCATCTTATCTCTAGAACTAATCGGCTCCTATATTGCTCCGTCTATAGGGATGGGGTGTGCGAGCCAGTGTTCCGCCGCAACTTGCGGCATATACCGTGGCTGTTCCACCCAAAACCATGCATAGTGGGCTTGAGCGCTAATGTAGCATAGTTCGGAACTTGGTATTCCAAACCCTCCCTGAGTACGGTCTAATAAGGACATTCCATTGCAGTGGATTACCCCCCATACTCCGACTTGAGTTTCTTAAAAAAGAAAGTCCCTGGATAAGACGGAAGATTTAAAAAGAGGTAGAGTAATTGGGGAAGTACCACCATTTTAATTAAAGATGCTCGGCCCGCCATGGTGAGGGTCAAAGCAATCCAGCGGGTGACACATTCCGCTATGCGGGTCATTGCAGTACCATCATTTAACCACATAAGCTCCTCTCTGTCCCTAGTAACACATATACCCAACTATCTCAATTCCTTGTCACACCACTCTAAGGGATAGTCCAGCAGAAAGCGAACTTTGCAGTTGTCAAAGGGAAAATACTAAACTTGCCCCAGTTAATTTGGATCCCTGACAGTTTCCCAAAAACTATAAAGTCCCTGAGGTTCGGATTCAAATTTTGCTGCGGTCCCGGATGTATAGGTTGATATCATCGGCATATAGGGATATGAGTATTTGCTGCATATTGCAGTGTAGAGCCTTATCATTATGGTGTTTCCGTAGTTTCGACGCTAATGGCTCCACTGCAATGGCAAAGAGCATTGGGGAAAGCGGGCACCCCTGTCGGGTACCCCT
This sequence comes from Lissotriton helveticus, assembly GCF_964261635.1. Classification (NCBI taxonomy): domain Eukaryota; kingdom Metazoa; phylum Chordata; class Amphibia; order Caudata; family Salamandridae; genus Lissotriton; species Lissotriton helveticus. The sequence continues at coordinate 1,680,184,661 of NC_136061.1, forward strand.
GGTAATTTGGAAACACCTGGGATGTGCGACCATTAATGAGCACCTTAGCAACCGGCAGTTGGTATAATAGCCTAATCCATGAGAGAAAAAGGGGTGGGAGCCCCATTCGCAGCATCACCCCAAAGATGTAGTCCCACTCAATGGAATCGAAAGCCTTGCTGGCATCTAAAAATACCGCAGCCAGGGGCAGGTCAGGCGAGACATTATTTAGAATAGCAAAAGTGTTCTCAAATTATAGGAGGTGGCATCCCAGTTAAGGAGGGAGAAAGGCCTATAGGAGTCGCAATGCTGGGGCGTTTTCCCTGCCTTCAATAGTGAAATTATAAGAGCCTCCCTCATAGATACAGGGAGGCATCCAGCCTCCAGAGATTCTTCATACACCTCACGAAGAATGGGTGGCCATTAGATCTATATACGTTTTATAAAATTCTATAGGAATTCCGTCCATTCCCGTGGCTTTCCCTGATTGCATACTCCTAATGGCATCTCTGACCTCGTTCAGTTCAAAAGGGGCACATAAGAAAGTTTGTTACACATCACTCAACCAGCCCAGCGCCACATCTCTCAAATCGCTCTCTAGATCCAAGTCATCCTTCCTATTTGTAGTGTAGAGGTGGTTGTAAAAACCTGTAAAGGCACTAAGGATGTTGGCTGTGTCCCGATAGACCATCCCGTATAGGTCTTCAATCTCCAATACATAATTAGAGTAGCGAGGTTTTCTAACCATGTGCGCTAAAGTCCTACCTGGCCTCTCCGTAACATCTGGCCACCCAGAATTTACCCCGAAACTGTGTTTCCCTCTGTGCTGTGTCCATATACTCCGTGAGTGTCTCTCTAAACTTAATTTGGGCAGATCTACTCGGGCCTGTGTCCAAGTCCACTTCCAGCGGTTTAAGCTCTACCTCCAACTTTCGTAATGAGTTAGTTATTCTTTTAAGTACCCCGGACCCCTTTAATATGCAGAACCCGCGGAGCGTGACCTTGAATGCCTCCCAAATGGTTTCTACACTGTCCACTGATCCTTTATTGCACGCGAAAAAATCCTGTACTTCTTCCTGCAGCTCTACCTGAAATACAGCGTCTAGCAAAATAGGGGCAGGAAGCCGCCAGATGCTGCACGGTGTGCCAAATTCAGAGGAGGAAAGCTTGAGTATTACCGGGGCACGATCTTGGCCCATAACAACAGGCTAGAGTGACTGAAACAGACCCCAGCCGCCCCCATGCTAGGCAGTAGCGACCCTTCGAGTCCCATTTGGCTCCCGCCAGGTGAAATGGCACCCGTTATTTTATAAGGATGGCTGTTCCCCTAGCAAACGAGGAATAAAAGGAAACAATTCTGTGCTCCACGCATTTACTTGCAAAGTTGTTTGGTTTCTTATGAGCAAAATGCGTTTCCTGCAGCATAGCTATGTGCGCTCGATGCCTGTCCAAATATGCCAATATATGTATTTTCTTCCTCGGATCACCCAAGACCCTAACATTCCACATGATAACATTTGGTGCCTCAGAATCTACGTCAGTCATACGCCTGGAATTCTGCCATCAACCTGCATGACATCCATTGAATGCAACCCAAACCACGTGCACTAGCACAGTGTAATATATTAGTTTGCTTATGATGCTCAACTACTAACTTGCCTGTCGTCCTCCCAGAACCATGGAGGATGGAATCCTGATGCGTAATCGTCAGACAAATAACAAACCATACCCCTGCTCTCCCACCCCCACCCACTGAAGAAGCCCCAACTTGCCAGAAATGGTCACCACCCACCCTCCCCTAACCCCAACCTAAGCAAGAACAGCCATACAGTCCCTGCAAATAGCATGCAGTGGACAATCCCGGGAGAATACCCATTGGTGGCCATCCCTAGGCGGCAACACAGACACCCCTCACCCACAGAGCCCTCCGTAGCTGTAGCAACCGGGTTCTTGAGGGGAGGGGGGCCCGGTGCACAATAGAAATAGCTCAAATGGCCCATCATATAAATCCCATGTGTGTCTCTTGACGTAGAACCTACTACCAAACAAGCAGCACGTCTTGAGTCATATTTAGAGTGACTAGAAGCAACGTGGACTGTCTCATTGCAATTCATCTTCTGCACCCATCGATGAAGACTGTTGTGATGCCGCCATGCCTCCGTCAGTGCGATTCATGCTCCTCACATGTTTGAGGAATCCCTCCACCTGCTGCTGCTGGGTGAAGAACCGATGCTTGCCCTGATGTGTAATCCCGAGATGCGCCGGGTATAATAGCGCATAATCAATTTGTGCCTTCCGCAGCTTGTTTTTGACGTCCATAAACTTACGCCTCTCCTGCTGGACCATAGGTGTAAAATCCGGGTAGATGGAGAACGTGTTTCCATCTTATGACCGATTCTGTTTACTTCTCGCTGCTCGTAGGGCCACATCTCGGTCTCTATAATTCAAATGTCTCGCTATTAAGAGACTTGACGTGCTACCAGGTGGCGGGCGAGGCCCCAGGGACCTGTGGGCCTGTTCTACGATGAACTGGCTGGAAAAGGATTCAGCTCCGATTGCAGCCACCAACATTTTCTCGACATATTCATCCATTTAGTTGATTCAGGAATTCCTAGTACGCAAATATTGTTTTGTCTGCTGCACGCTTCTAAGCCTTCGTTCTTTGCAGCAATAAGTTTCAGGAGTTTATCCATGTGGGCAAGCTGCGTAGTATTCCTGAAGGTTGTGTCCTCGGTGTCCGAAATGCGCTGCTCCGCTTCCTTTATACAATCCTCATGCCCCTCCAGCTTATGTGCTATGGCATCCAAATGCGACGACATTCTATCTACCTTGTCCATGATAGTGGCGAACCCCTGTCTGACCTCCTGCAGGATACTCTGCACATCAGCAGTCTGCAAGGTAGCACCTCCCTGGCCCTCGTCCCTCCTGTCCAGGTCGTGGTCATCCTGTAGGTTCAGGGCACCTTCAGCCCACTCTGTCATCCAGCGGGGTGGCCCAACCGGGCCTACGACAGATATCAACTAATGAAGCACCAGTGCAGGGCGGCGTAAAGGCTCACAGCCGCCTAATCGCAACCTCTTTAGGCATATGGTCAAAGTCCAGGCCACACAGCACAGAGGGGCTCAGATGCCGCTGCCAAGGCAAAGCTCGCAATGCAGCAGATAGCGACAGGGATAACTCCAGGGCACCACACGTATAGGCACCAAATACAGCAAACTCTCAAAGCGTCAGCAAAATGATGTCATATTAGTCATTCTCAGAGCCAGTTCCCAACAGATGGCTGGTTTGTTGCGGGGGGAAAAATCTGGGTACTATGCACTGGAAAACACTGTATCAGGGGTCTCCTCTCCTCAGGTGAAGTCACATTCAGGGATAGGCCCCCCTGTCCACAATAGAAGCAAGTATATCAGTGTCACTGAACAATCTCTCCGCCCTCTACTTCCGCAAAATAGTGTCCGGCAGCCTCCTAACACAAAATGGCGCTAGTCCAGGGGTCTCAACAGCCCACAGTCACACAGTGGAGCGGAGCCGCGCCGACAAAGAATTAAGCCCCCTCCCAACTTCAGCGGGGTCGCAGGTGGCAATCTGACCAGGCCCTGTCTCTCAGGATATCAAACAATCAGCAGGGGCCAGTGTTAGTAACCCTGGGAGCCACAGGTGCCCCAGTCTCAGTGAGACAGGTTGGCTGGAGTGCGAGCGCGATATGACGCCGTATGTCCAATGCAGTAGGTGGCTGGGGCAGCCCGATCCCTCCAGTAGATCTCCAATCATCAAGTTCTTTACTGCTAAGGCGGCGGTAGCACACCTCCCCGCCGCCGAGAAGCCCAGGTCTGCCGCCGCCTGCAAAGCGTCCCGCCTCTCACCTTCTGTTGTCCTCCGCAGCACAGGCAGTGTCGGCCCCCCCGACCATCAAATATCAAATTCTGCCGCCACTAGGTGCCTCACAGTCCCAACCTCCGTGCAGGATTTCAGGGTGAAGTCTCCGCTTCTGCCGCTCGCGCCGCGTCTCACAGCCTGGATGCCTCGAGCGCAGCAGCGGGCTCATCCAGTCGCATGGCCGCTCCGTACTACCACACAGCACCGTTCACTCCTCTTGCCAAATCAGAAGCTGAGCAGGTTCAGCCCAAATCTCCAGATTTTTACAGCGAGTCAGCAGGTAGCATATCTCTTGCAGTGAACAGCTTTGCAAGTGTCTATAAGGCCATTAAGCAGTATAAATGCAAGGATGAAGACACCAGGCTGCAGGAACCTCGCTCTTGTGCGGCCATCTTGCGTGTGCACCCCCCAAAATGGAGTGGTACACAAGGGGACAAAACCAGAAAAAAAGATTAGTGAATAGAAGTAACTTTTGTAAAGTTTTTAGTGGAAAAGCATACCTACTTCTAGTACATAATCTTTCTTTAATGAAGAAAGCTATCTCCAGGGTCATAGATTAGTGCATGCTATTGATTACAGAGGGCAATGTTATGAAATGAAGAATGCCATTCCTATAGCGAAAGAGGTGATGGTACCTACAAATGTAGAACAAGTTATTGGAGAACAGGCACAAGGAAAGCGGATTCAGGCACCTGTATAGAAACAGGATTGTAATAGTGTTAGTAGTATTCAACATTAATTCATTGATATAGTAAGGACATATCTTTCCGAGGCGCAGTTTAAAACAGAAAATATGTACTTTACAAGGATTGTATCCTTGCAGGGTTAGAAAGCATACACATTTGCAGGGACACTCACTAGCTTGTTTATCAAACGAGTATGCCAAAGTATTTTTCATCATTTCAGGATGTCACTCAACAATGCAAACTTTAGATAGGAGGCTGCATTATGTGAAAACTCCTGCTTTATATTTAGGAGAAATTAATAGAGCACTTTTGTATGGTACTGTGGCAAATGTAGAAAAGGTTTGTGAGGAGGTACAGTTTTGTTTCTTTGGACCCCTGCAGGATTCTAGGGAAAATGAAAAGAGGAGTTGTAGAACAGGACACAGATATTACAGTTGATAGTTTAGAAGAAGAGATTACTAAACTTTACACCGTTTGGTCTAAAAAGCCAGAGAATAGGGCCCATTATGATCGCGGACGGACTTGAGTCCGTCCGCGACCATAGAGAAGGAGGGAACCGCCGCATGGCCTGCGGAGTTCCTTCCTGTCCAATTAGGATGTGACCGCCACCCTGGCGGTCACATTCTCTATTTTTACCATTGCGGCAGGAGCGGATTCAAGCTGCACCCGCCACAATGGTAAAAATGCATACATTGCATTTGTATGCAGAAAGCGGCAGGCACCGTGCGGTGCCTGCCGATTTCTGCATACAAATGAAGGGGGGTACCATAGGTACCCCCCATATGCACCCCCCCACCCCCCCTTCACCCAGGGGGCCCGCAACGGGCCCCCTCAGTGAAGTTCCACATGCTTTTCCACGGCGGAAAACCCGCTGCGGAAAAGCATTTTTTAAAGCCCATCCTAATATGGCTGGCTGTGTCTGAGAGACACCGCCACCATATTAGAGCTTTTCCGCCGCGGTTGTAAGCCAACCGCGGCGGAAAAGCTGCAGACGGAAACCTGGACCCACCAGCCATCCTAATGTGGCGGAGGGTCTTTGGTGGGTCCGCTGCGGTTTTTCCGCATCTTCCAGGCCGGCGGTGGCTTCTGCCAGCCCGGAGGATGCGGAAAAACCGCAATCGTAATAGGCCCCTATGTTTGTATATGTTGTTGATGCACTTACTAGAAGATTTAAACACAGACTGTTGACTTGTAATTAAAAAGTGAAAAAATAAATAATGATAACTGGCAAAAGTTAGCTGTGTATTTATTTGTAGAGGAACACTGGCTTTTTGCATATGGCAAGTTATATGTAACTAGTGTTACAATAAATTGGGAGACAATACCATGAATAACATGGCTATTAGCTACCAATTTTGTAAGATGATAAAATGCCTGCTAATGTAGAAAAACTTGGATGTACCCCCCCCAAAAAAAAAAATTTACATTCATGATTATGTGCAGCATTGTGAAGGGCTCTTATGGACTTCTCACCAGCACTCACTATAACTCCACAATCCATGCAGTATAATGCCATCTAGGAAAACTGGAGCCAAATCTGGAAGTTGAGATTGGACCTCGGAAGGGACTCTCTGCTGCTTTTACACTATTCCTTTGGTATGTTTTTAGATGGTAAAGCATGGACGAAGTCCTGCAAAAATATGTTTTATTTGTACCCCTTGACAGTGTCTTGTGACATACAGTGTACTCTGCTCACTATGAACTCTTAAAGAATGTTCAAGACAGATAAATGAACACGTTCCTTTTCTTTGTTGAAAAGTGTATTATTCAATGATATTCCTTTATTTGTCAGTGACATGAATTTGTTCTTTAAAAAAAAAGAAATTGCGATTTTGTGCATGGCCATTCTTGAAAACTCCGGAACCATATCTAATGCAGTAGTCTGCACCTCTCAAATGACTTTATGGGTGAGAATTGTTGCTTGTGCAACTGATGTAGATGGTCCTCTAGTTGATTACCAATTAGAGATGTTTTCTATGTTGGGTTTTAAGATGATAGACCATGGACGTCATCCACATGAATATTTTTTATTCATCCCTCTACTGTGGATCTTTTCACCGAGTGTGCATTTTACTAGTTTTGGACCAGTTTTTAATTCCTGTTGAGTTTGAGTAAGAATAGGTAGTTTTATGGGTGTTTTGTAGTTATGTTGTATTTGTGAGTTCGGATGTTGAAAGGTATTTTTTGATATTCTTGTTTTTGTTAAATGTGTTGTTGAAATAAAGAATTGTTACTAAAAAGCTAGGCTCAATCTTTGTGGGAAATATGTTTAAATATCTGTTTTACATTTTGTCATTTGTATTTGTGACTACTGATCTGATTGGGACCTTCGGTGTGACTGTGAAGGAGGAAAATGCATTTTTGATATAGTTATTTCGACAAATGTATAAAAAGGGTACATTTCAAACTGTATCTTACTAAATAGCTACAGTGAAACTTTATGTAAAATATGTCTATATATGTGTTTTACACTATGTTAAAAACACCAGATGTTTGCAGTGTGTCCTTGGCAATGCCACTCATAGAATCATACAGGAACTACCTGTGCAATCATCAAGGACGTCCTTGCTCCGCCACTTTGCAAACATGCCTCCTTTCACAGTACTAGTTGGGGGATGAAGTCCCCTTGGCTATTGAGGGTTGTTCACCCTCCTGTTACCTCCAGAAAGTCCCACACAGTCAGTTTGCCAAGAGGTCTTTGGAGGCCACGCCCCATTTCTGCACCACTCTGCAAACGCGTCTTCCTACACACTACTGGTTGGGGAATGAAGTTCCTTTGGATGCTGATGGACCTTGGGGACCAAGAAGCACTCCTGGTACTTTCTGTAAGCCCTACACATCAGTATTTCTATGAGCTGGTCAGAGGCCGCGCCCACTTCTTTTTATAACAAGGCACCCTACCCTTGGGACAAGAAGGGCAGACCTTAGGGTTGAATAAAATGGTAGTTTTAGATTTTGAAAGTACTTTTAATTCCAAAGTCGTATTTGGACATAGGTCTAATTTAAAAGCAGCATACATAGCAGGGCTGACTTTAAATTGACAGGACTAAAAAATGAATGAGATAGCAACGCTTCTAACAAAACAGACAGGGTTTAAATACTTAGCAACAAAGGTGAATCCCTCTTGTGTATCCTATATGTAGTCACATGCTTCTCTCCTCTGTTATTCCACAAGAATAGTTTGCTAAAAAATCTTGCATTGTTCCACCTATGCAATGAGGCCCGTTTAATGTAAAAACATCTTAAAAATTCAGTATTCCAAGTTGACAACTTGTAATATCGAATTTTCGGATTTGTATAGTAGGTTTTTGTATTTTGTATTTATTTGATATTTTTCTCTTGATATACTTGCGAAATAATAATGAATGACATGTTTTTTTTATCAATGAAACTTAGTCAAATACATTTATATATAAAAGTATTGAAAAGGTATCAAGAACAGAAGAGGGTAAACCAAAGGTGTTCGGGGGACTTGGGTGGGAGGGGGGTAATCTTGGAGGTTATCTTCTATTATAAGATTGTTATAAATTTTTCAGTCTTGTTTGAGAATTGTTAGACCATTATGATATGTATCCTTTAAAGGGATGGCATGTTGTTGCTTTAATAAAAAAAATGAATAAAAAAAATTAACAGAAGAGGGTTGTTTTTAATATGATATGATGAGGATTGTGTATACTGTGAATTGAATTTGACGGTATTTAATGGGATTCATTTTCAGATTGTTTGAGATGAATTATTATATTTTCGATATTCAGAACAGATGTTTTTAAATTAACGCCTTCCAATGCGTCGGACGGCCCCCGGCGGTCTTGCGTCACAGTGGGCTTGGGTGTTGGACGGCTGCGGGCTGTCTGATTTCTGCACGCGTAAAATCTGCCCGCACAGCGGGGGATTTTGAGCCGCAGCGAACGGGTTAAACAGGTATCATTGCATGGTTGGAAGGATGAAGGATTGTTGAGTAAATGAATCTCGTGCAATAAGAGAGGTAAGAGGCGTGAGACTACATATAGGATACACAAGAGAGATTCACTTTTGTTGCTAAGTATTTAAATTGACAACAGACTCCACAGCATTGCACACGTAAGTGCATTAGGTCCACTGGGGTCTCTAAACATATATGTTCTATCATATACTAGGGATTGACAGATAGGTTGTCTGAACCAATTGTAATGACACCTAATTGCCAATTAACTTTTAAACAGGGCACTGGCCCTGGGACAGGGTAGCAGAGCCCAGGGAACAATCTTTGTCAGTAACCACCAGAATCAGTTAAAAATGGGAGTGGTCAGGGCTATGAGGATGTCTGTCTTACACAGGGTTGGTGCAAAATCCTTTAGTGGGGGCAAATGTCCATATGGAGAAATCAATCCTGACTTTGGTCACTCTCACGGGTCTAGCAGATTCGGGTACGACTTTTGGCTGTTGAAGATCTGTCTGTTAATATGGATATCAATGTGTTTATTGATAAAAAATGAACTGGTGTCCTTATTATTAGAATCACTCGTTCTGAACTCCAAATCTACCCAGACACTCAAGTATGTAGTCAGGCAGGCCCTGTGACCTAGGCCTGAGATTGCTGATTGACTGGTCAGAGGTAGGAGGGTGTGTAATTGGCATGCAAACACTCCGCAGGAAACTCTTGATCAATTCCACAGATAGGCACAGAAACATTGCAATGGTCAGGGGAGATTGCCCCAATATGGCGCACATGGCCAGAGGGATATGTGCGTTTCTGAAAACCCCATAAAGTCAGATGCCACATGAGTTAGGAACACATAGCTAATCAGAACCTGGTACTTGTGGGATCACTGTCCTCGTGAATTTGAGACCCACCTGTAGTAACTATTTGACCATTAAATTATGACTCTTAAAGCAGCTTAATGATTGCGTACTGAAGGCAATGCACATGACACACATGCCAGAAATGGCCTTTCAAGGCCACTCAGATTCACACATAAGGATGGTCTTTCAAGTGTACTCTGGAAGAAAATCTACATCTTTTCCCTTGATTTGATCATGGTGTTTTCGAGTTTAAAGTTGTATCTTTTCCAAATGGCACTTAGATGTGGATGTTGACCAATAAATAGTATACTACATGGTTCTATTTTTAGCATGCTTGTAGTTATGAATAGCATAGCGGGCTTAGTTATGATTGGTTGTTATTTTTAGATGTTTCTGCTTTCCAAATGTGTGCCATCATTAATCCAAGGCTAACTTTTCCCTACTCTCCCATTACAGCCCCTCTCCTAATTCAATTGTAGGGGCTCCCATTTGGCTGGGGGTGCATGAAATGGGTCTGGGCCTGGTTCCTGTATGATTTGTCTTTCTCCCTTTGAAGATCAGTTTGGCTACCCAGCCCCCTCCCTGTCCTGGCATCTGCAGCTGCAGATCTCTTCCCACCAGATGGTCTCTTTGTTTCAACCCAGGCCACTTCACATCTAATCAGGAGCCGCCTAGGCTCAGCCTATCAAAGGCTAGCCAGTCAGAAAAGGCTGCTACAAGGCTGTTTTTGGTAATTTCAGGACAGCAAGTTCTATGTTGTCCATGACCTGCATCTAAGCTTCTCAAACACTACATGTGATAGAAAGATAAAATAATAAAGGGCTGAAGAAAATTGCGCAAAACGTGTTTGGCATTTTAACTGTTTAGGAAGAATCAATGTAACTGTAACATTTATTGTGATATATTTTGGTTATGCATTTTGATGTGTCCTTTGTGTGTGTGTTTAATAATAGAATATCTGTCTTTTTCAGACATGCAACTGAAATAATGGAAACTGCAGGATGGAAGTCAATGATCCACTCACACCCACATCTAGTTGCAGAGGCCTTCAGGTCATTATCATCAGTACAGTCTTCAAAATGTGGAATACCACGGAAACGGCTAAAACCATCCCCCACCCCACCATGAACTTCATAAATGACATAATTGCCTTAATTCGGCATTGTTTAGAGCCTTCTTTGCTGCGCAGACACAGCTTTTTGTCACAGTAATTGCCATTCACCATTAAGTGCTTGCCACGGTCCATGTCAAGATGCAAAGCCAACTCTAGCACCTACTGTGTTTCAATACTTATTTCTAGTCTTCTTGAGTTCTCGGATCTACATTTTCCACCCAATCACTGACATACCTATAGATTACAAACACATTGTTCCATTGGGTTTAGATTGTCTATTTTTAGCTATAATGGGGTTATTTGATTTAAATTAGGGGAGAGGAGTTGGCCTAACAGCTAGGGCGCTCGACCTCGGACCTGGGGACCTGGATTCGAGTCTCGGTAACGACACCAAAACCTCCTGTGATTCTGGGCAAATCACTTAATCTCCCCGTGCCTAAAATGAATGTGTGCCCGTCCTCATGTAACGTAACTGGTGCTATGTAAAGCGCTCTGATACCTGATTCGGTTCGGGTCTAGTTTGCGCTATATAAAACTCTGCAACAAAAAAAAAATAATAATTATATTTAGTACATGATATTTGTGCCATACTATTGATCCAGGCTCTATTGATACCATCTCAGGAGAAATAGAGCTCCTTGTTGATGTATTCCATAATTAAATGAAGGTTTGGACAATGACAAAAAAACTTGATGAGATTCGTTCTAAGCATATTATTTGTCATATAAAAACTGTCCTAAACATACCACAAGAGTAGAACATGTGATAGGACAATTTGCTATAATGTGAAAACTACCCAGTGATCATGAAAGACCCATTCACCAGAGTGGGAAAACCAACGATCTTCAAACAATTATTGCTAAATTCAAACAACTGTGCAAAGACCTCACACTGTGCAGCAATAAAAAAAGTAAATCCACAATACAGCATCAGTCCACATAAAGTCTGTCAAGTCAATTCCTTGGGGATCTGAGGAAATCGAGGGCAACCATGCAAACTTTGTGACAAATGTAATACTGTAAAAACAGTAATTGATGGACAGAGTGCAGAACAATGTCATACATTCACCCCAGTACAGAGATGTGCTCACCATGCCATTTTAGTTTGAACCCAGCCATATGCAAATCAGTCTTGACCCTGTGCCCAATAGGAACAGTCCATCCTGAACTGCCAGGCTGGCCCCCCCTGGACAGAAAACAAGCATCCTAGGATCAGTTTCGGGGTTTCATCAGCCTAAGTTTAATGCTGTCCTTTGAAACAGCATAGCCAGATACTACTGCGCTCAGTTGATTTCTAGGTCTGATAATCAAGTTTCCTTAAAGAGTAGAATGTTCACTTTCTCTTTTTACCAAACGCGGTTTTCAGTGAATCCCAACTAGGTAATGTTTATTACAAATGTATGAAACTCCAAATGTTTCATTTAGCGATTTGTAGGGGGTCGCAAATCGACCTACCTCATTAATATTAATGAGGTAGGTCGCCATGTGCGGCCCCCTAGGATTTGCTAAAATCACAGAAATGGTGACCACCATGTCCGTGATTGGTTTTCAATAAAGCAAACCTGTTTGCTGTATACACTTTGACAGGTGGGGGGGCAGACGAATTGTTGATCACATTGGACAATTATGTGGTGATCACTGCTCAAGAATGTGCACCGGTCAGGCCTGTATGTTGAGTCAGTGACTCCGATGTCTCTCATATGCAATAATGATTCTTAACAGGCACACCTATGAGTGGCATGCAGATTGAATGCTTTGGTGGCTCTCTATATGCAGTTGCACAGTCTGGGAAGGTTTAGGTCTCTGGTGGACAGCATGGCCCCGCAGTTCTGCAGCATTGGTGCCACAGTTGCGAAGGCTGGTGGTCACAAGTTAAGATACAGTGGTCCATTTGCTATGTCGCTCTGTTTATGGACTTTGGGAGAAATGTTTATTATTAGTTTAGGTGGGTCATAATTCAAAGCAAGTAATAGTGGCAATATTATTGATCCTTTAAAGGTGTCAGTAATTTAAACTTGAGCTCAACTTCTAGTAGCTATGGCACAGAGCAGAAGGCACAATAAAAATCTCACTAATATATATAAAATGGAGCGTATTTTAATGAAGAAAATGACACCAAATCACCTAGGGCCAGATGTAGGAGCCATTTACCGACCGGTAACGGCCGATTTCGGCCGTTACCGACCGGTAAATGGGGTTTCGGTATGTAGGGGCACATTTTTACAGAATCTGTAAATTTACCAATTCGGTAAATTTACTGATTCTGTAAAATACTGAATCGGTATTTTTACCGATTCGGTAAATCTGAGATGTAGGTGGGACTCTTCAGAGTCCCAAAGGCCCTCCAAATTCGGTATTTTACCACCCAATCCAATTGGGTGTTAAAATACCGAATTCAGGTGTGCATGCACATGTGTGCATGCACACCTATGCCATGTGACAGACAGACATGCCCTTAGGGCATGTCTGTGTGCCACATGGCGCACATGTCAATTTCTGGGGTGCCAGAGGGTGTCAAAGTGACACCCCCTGCACCCTTGCAGAATTCGGTATTTACCGATTCGGTAATTACCGAATCGGTATTTCCCATTGATTCCTATGGGCTGTGAAGCCCATAGGAATCAATAGGAAATACCGATTCGGTATTTACCCAATCGGTAAATACCGAATATTACCGATTCGGTAATTCCACATCTGGAATTACCTACATCCCCCCCCCCTCTATTTTACCACTTCTTAAATACCGAATCGGTAAAATTCGGTATTTAAGAAGTGGTAAAATAGATTTACCTACATCTAGCCCAAAATCTAATAAGGGGAAACAGATAATATTTTTTAAAGGTTAACTTAAAAATAGCTCCAAAACGTGTGAAGCACCAGCCAAAGGAATCTGGTTGCACCAGACCGATACAAGGGTAAAGTTTAAGCCCAACAGTGATGGAGCTCGGGTTAAATACAGAGACTGGTTCGTCCTGGTTGGAAGATTTACCTTTTGACTTACTCTCTGAAATGGGAGTCAACAATCTTCAGCGGGGTAAGGCAGCAAGCTGTGGACAAGAAGGGTCCCATGTGGCCGGATAGCTGAAGGACAAAGCCCAGGTGAAGCAGTTGACATTGGCGGAAAAGCTCCCAACAGGAGAAAATCAAAGTCCTCACTCGAGGATGGCCCTTCACCAGCTTGATATTTTTCACACCATCACCTGGTGAAGTTTTCCACCTTTGGACTTTAGTCTCTTTTTGAAGCTTGAATTCTTCCAGTATGGCAAGGCTGTAACTCCACAAGCCCAGAGACCTTGTCCATAAAGTCCCTCTGTACCAGATTTGCTGGTGCGGAAAATCTCAGATTGGAAAGCAAGTGAATGTTTGGCACAGCTGCAACACACATTCATCAGATTGACCTGGCAGGTTTGTCTTGTCTGCTGTCATTTCTTCAGCCAAAAATAATTGAAAACTGTTCTAAGTCCCATGGGTTAGGGTTAGGCAGGAGGAGAACACTCTGACATTTATCTAAGGGCCCCAAAATCCAAGACCTTAGGGACACTACTCCACAATGTCTCCATTAACTCTGCACTTTGTAGTCCAGCAAATTGCGCAGTATTAATGTAATGTGCCATATATATCATTGGCTTATACATTTCTAATTGTCTGCTCATTTATTAATTAACACGTGTTAAGTGTGTGTTGCAGGTGTCGCCACCTGAAATATTTGTAACTTGTCATTCTTTTTAGTAAAAAAAATATCTATTTTTGAATATGGTGGTGATCATGGATTAATCCATACTTACTGCAATAAATCTGTGACTTCTGACCAATAATCACATTACAAAAATTCCAGTGGCCCTAGCGGAACAGCAAGGTTGTTGCTACTGTCCAACAAATAAACAAGTACAATTCATGTTCTTCTTATTTTTTTCTATCATTAATGGAGGGCCTGCTGCAGAGGCCCCCTTCCGCGGGACACATTGAAAATGGATGCGTTTGAGGTGAAGTTGCTGCCGGCTTGTGGTGCTCATGGAGGAAGAGGAAGCTGCCACTGCCATGTGCAGCCAGAGGGTCATTAACAATCATCTTACCACCATCGCTGGCAGCCAAAGTCCCGAGGCGCCACCCAACCACCACCATGGATTCTGCTCTACCAAATCGTGCGCGACCTGGGGCAAATCAAGTGTGGCCAGCAGGACTATTTGCAGCAGGTGGAGGCTGTTGAGGTCTTCTCTTTTTTATAAGGAGGGGTGGTGCTTGTGGGAGGTGAGGTTAGAAAGAACAGTTGGAGACAAGGTGATTTTTTGGTGGGGTTTGTGTGTCTTTGCATTACAGGTTGGAGTAATGTACCATACATTTAAAGAGTTAACGCTTCCAACACAGTGACAACAGAGATTGTACTCCACAACTGTCTGATTGCAACCCAATTTTACCCACTGATCATCCCCTTCACCCATCAAATTGTTTTGGTAGAATTTCCCCACTCTATTTCCCTTTCCATGTGTTAAGCAGGGAACTTACCTTAACTCTTTCAGGCCACACACCCATGCAAACTGTGTTGTAAAACAGAGTATGGGTGATCATAAACAGCCCTCTTACCCTTTAATGAATTCATCAGGCTCAGCAGCGCCACCCATCCTAACATCAGTGTCAGTAACATTTGTATAGCACTTAACTGCCCTTGCCCTACACTCTGTAACTAGTGACCGATTGCTGATGGGCTCTATCAGCACACTGCAAAAACAGTCCCTCTTTCTGAGAGCTTCTTTTGATACTTGAGTAGATAAAGGGATGTATGCTACCACTCCTATAATTGTTCCATATCTTAATGAGGGTTTTGCAAAGGGCCTTTTTAATGCTAATGGCAGTGGACGAATAGTACTAATAGGGACAACATCTCAGGACTTGTGCCATAACGTCATTCTTATTTGAAATTAATCTGGTGAGTTGTACTAGTGCATCCCAGCAAGCAAATAAACTAACAGAAAGCACAGTATGAAAAATCTAAGATTGCGACTACGATGATAAAACAACAATCTGAAAGAGACTATTAGTTATAGATTCCTTACCTTAGAATTAACCCCAGACTGGATCCGGAGCAGGGCAATGCTCTGGGCACTCTTAAAGGCTATCTTTTGGCCATTTTGCCCTTTCTTCACCTTCCTCATCTGCCTTCTCTTTTCAAGTCCCCTATTAATAGATTTCTGAAGGGCATTACTCTTCTCTTTCCTCCTTCTCCGTTAGTAATGCCCCAGTGAGACTTGAATCTTGCCCTCACTTATCCTATGTCTGCTCCCTTTGACCCACTACATAATTGTCCTCTTTGCCTCCTTAATTTGAAGACTGCTTTCTTGCTTGCCATCACTTCTGCTCACAGGTTAAGTGAGCTTCAAGCCTTATCTTCCAGACCTCCCTTTCTTTCTGTCCATCCGGACAAAGTAGACCTCCAGACTAGACCCTCTTTTCTGTCCAAAGTGGTTATCTCTCATCACATTGCCCACCTTCTTCCCGCCTCCCCACCCTTCCAAAGAGGAGGAGAGACTCCACCATCTGGACCCTAAACGTGCGCTGTCTTTTTACCTTGACCACACTAAAGACTTCTGGGTGGACAATCAACTCTTCGTTTGGTTATGTGGGCGCTAAGAAAGGTCGGGCAGTGCACAAACATACCATCTCTCAATGGGTTGTCCTATGCATTAGGATCTGTTATTCTTTGGCTAAAAAAGAACCTCCAGTAGGACTGCATGCCCACTCTACCAGGGTGATGGGGTACTGGTAAGAAAATATTACTCTGGATCCAGGCTGATGCCTGGGGGTAATTCTAAGGTAAGGAATCTATATCTAATATGTCGCTTACAGATACATTGTTACCGCAGGTAAGTAACTTGTTTATTAGCATCATAGTTGTGCGTTATTTTCTGAAGTGTGACGGGGCTTGCGGACCGGACATGACTATACCTACGGACTGGTGGTCCGCCACCCCCCTTTCACCATGCCCCTTGTCCCCACAGTTACCACCTTGTTCTTGGGTCGAGGAACCGGAGTCCGGCTGGACAGAAGACAACAACTCGTGGGGTCCCTTTAAGAACACGAAACATGAGGACGAAGCTCCACCCCTCGACGGCGTAACAACGTCAAAAGCAGGAAGTACAGAAGTCTCGTCGGACAGCGTTCCCCCGGAGGCTACGGTTATAGGAGAGGACGAACGGAGATATTCGGAGGAGGCGAGAGACATCGAGTGCGACAAGCCAGGAGGCCAACGTTTCAACGTTTCGCCCCGCCAAGTTCCCACGGGAGGAGCGTGGCTCCAAGAGGTACGGGGCCGGGTAGCGGGTTGGGTCGGGCGGAGGAGGCAGCCCCATGTGTAACGAGTACAGCCCTAACACTCCCCCTACCTCTTCACGCGCACTTCCCCACACCCCCTGTTAGTTGAGAAGTGTGCACCAATTCACTGTTGTTTTCCTCACTCCTGGTCCTGATTGTTCCCGGAGCTCCACTAGAGAAATGACTGTCCCATTGATGAAAAAGACGTATATACCAATAAATCCCTCTTTAAAACCGTTACTGAAGGCGCCCGTGTTCCTCTTTTCCCCGACACCTCCCGTCAGACCAAGTTCAGTGGTCGAACTTCCACACGTCCCGACCTCCTCGGGACAACTGGTGTCAGAAGTGGGATCTTCACCACCATCCGTCTGTAACAAAAAGATGGAGGTCCTGATAGAGCACATCATTAAAGGCCAAGAAAAATTGGAGAGGGCCGTGGAAAGCCAGCTCACGTCAGCACAGGCAGACCGTGATATGTTTACCACAACAATAACGGCCCAGTTGGACAGTTTGAGAAATGTGCCGCCTCCCACGCAGGTCCTTCCTGGCGAGGTGCGCCTGCACAGCCCCCACCCCACAGGTATGGCCCTCCAGAAATACGTGCACCGAGAAGATCCTGACGCCTTCCTTTTGAATTTTGAAAGGGCCGCCCAGGCGATGAGCTGGCCGGAAGAGAAATGGCTGTTCTTTTTGGCTCCTCTCCTCACAGCGGAGGCTCAATCGGCTTATCAGGCCGCTAACCCCCTGGGTACTACCCCCTATGCGACCATTAAGATGGTAATCCTGGATCATTTGGGTCTGGACCAGGAGGCCTATAGAGTACGCTTTAGAAAAGAAAGAGGGGTTCAAGGGGAGAACCCGAAGACCCTTTTCTTCAGATTAAAGATGGCAGCAGATAAGTGGCTGCGTCCGGATATATGCAGCAAAGAAGATATACTGAACAAGGTGTACTTGGAACAATTTATGGAGGCGTTGCCCTATGCCACCCAACGCTGGCTGCGTCAACACGTGGGAATTTCGGTTGCACAAGCCATCGAGATGGCGTCCCAATATGCGCGGGCTCAGCCCAAGACCCCCTCTTGGGAGCATGAGAAAGCCCTCAAATCCCTGCCTCCCCCTAAGGTGGACAAAAGACCTAAAACCGGGACCGAGGTCCCCAGACTGTTTCGACCAGCGGGAATGATGTCTACCCTAAATAAAGGTCCGCAGTGTTTCGAGTGTGGGGAGTGGGGTCACATCACGAGGATGTGCCCCAAAAGAAAGACCCAAGAGGAGCCTATGGAGGTCAGGTACCTCCCAAGAACAGTGATGTACTCCGCGGAAATGGGCAGCACATTCTACATGAGTATGAGGATGAATGGTTATAGGGTAAGGGCTTTGTTAGATTCGGGGTGCAGACAGTCAGTCATCCAAACCCGCTTTGTCAAACAAGAACAGTTGTACCCCCAGAGTCCGGTTTACATAAGGTGTGTACACGGGGATGTAAAGCCCTACCCTGTAGCCTACATTACCATCACGCTACCGGATAGGGAACCCTGTAGGGTCCGGGTAGGGGTGGTGGATTCCCTGCCAGAGGACATGATCTTGGGTACAGACAATCCCGAATTCCTCTCCCTCTTTAGGGAGACCCTTTCCCGACCAGGACAGAGCAAGAGCCTTCCCACCTACCTCTCCCCTGAACCTTGGGTTATTGACCGGAGTTTTCGCTTTGCCCAGGGTGAAGACAGGACTCTGTTCCATGCCTGGGAAAACGCCCATGCACCAAATGGACTCCAAACCCTGTCCTACCCCCGTTTCATGATTAGGAACGAATTGCTATACCGGCAAGCCAAACCAGACGGAGAGCTACAACTATTGGTACCCCGATCCTTTCGTGAACAGGTCCTCTTCTTCGCTCATGCTCATTTGACGTCCGGCCACGCTGGCAAGGAAAAAACCATCGACAGTATTGTCAGACATTTCTTTTGGCCGGGGATCTATCGGGACGTACAGGAGTACTGTGCCAAATGTGAGGTCTGCCAAAGGCGAAATACCCACGGACCCATTGCGGCACCTCTACAGAAGATGCCCATCATAGTAGTACCGTTCGAATGGATCGGCATGGACCTAATCGCTCCTTTGCCGAAGTCGGGTCGAGGACATCTGTATGCCCTCGTGTTTGTCGACTACGCGGCCAGGTTTGTGGAAGCCTTTCCATTGAGAACCGCCACAACGTCCGCCATAGCGGAGAAATTCATAGAGCTGTTTTCTCGCATTGGGTTCCCCAAGGAAGTGCTGACGGATCAAGGGACCCCCTTCACCTCAAAATTGATGAAAGAAGTATGTGCCTCGCTGCACATCAAACATCTGAAGACCTCGGTGTACCATCCCCAGACCGATGGCCTAGTGGAAAGGTACAATCAGACCCTCAAGTTGACCCTGAAGAAAATGCTGACAGCCGAAGGACCGACCTGGGACCGACTTCTACCCATCGCCCTTTATGTTATACGGGCCCAGAAACAAAGCAGCCTGGGGTGTTCGTCCTTTGAGCTCTTATACGGTAGACCGCCTTGATCCCTCTTAGACATCACGTGGGAAAACGAGGCATCACAAGAACAAAAGAGTATGTTGGAATACACAACGCAATTGAGGACCAAACTGGGAAAATTACGAGAACTAGCATACTCCAACCTGGAACACCAACAAGAAAGGTACAATAGGACATATGATAAAGGAAAGAAGCTCAGAAGACTTGATGTCGGAAAGTGGGCTCTCGTGTTGTTACCTGCCATGAGCAAAAAAACAAGAATGAGTGGCAAGGCCCGTTCCAGATCGTTGAAACCATCGGGTAAACCACCTACAGACTACGCCTATCACCTAATAAAACCTAAACATACCACATCAACTTACTTAAAGAATGGCTGGGCCCAGTACCCAGAGCGGGTCATTTCGTTGGTCAAACGAGCAGCCCCTACGCCTCCACCTTGGATCATCTGGTGGTAAACCCGGGGTTGTCCTCCCAAGAGAAGACCGAGTTAT
Source organism: Lissotriton helveticus (assembly GCF_964261635.1). Classification (NCBI taxonomy): domain Eukaryota; kingdom Metazoa; phylum Chordata; class Amphibia; order Caudata; family Salamandridae; genus Lissotriton; species Lissotriton helveticus. The sequence goes on from NC_136061.1 coordinate 1,680,204,421, forward strand.
CAGAAACGCTGAAACCCTTCGCCGACATCTTCTCTGACCTACCAGGGAAAACCGATTTAGCAGAACACTGCATTGAAACCCTTCCCGGAGAAGTAGTTAAACAAAGACCTTACAGGATCCCTGCAGCAAAAAAGAAACTGTGCGACGGGAAGTCCAAGACATGTTGAGATTAGGGGTAATCCGGCCATCCCAGAGCCATTGGTCATCCCCGATCTTGATGATACCCAAGCCCGACGGGTCCAAACGCTTCTGTATGGACTTTCGGGCCTTGAACGCGGTGTCCCACTTCGATACCTACCCTATCCCTCGGGTGGACGACTTAATAGAGAAAATAGGTGACGCCCGATATATCACCACCATAGACCTCACGAAGGGGTATTGGCAGGTGCCTCTTCGTGAGGAGGATAGGAAGAAAACCGCCTTTGTGACGGACGAAGGAGCCTATGAATTCACGGTCCTTCCCTTTGGACTCCATGGGGCCCCGGCGACCTTTCAACGCCTAATGAACCGAGTCTTGCAACCTTACATATCGTTCAGTTCAGCCTACCTGAACGACATCGTCATTTATAGCAAGAACTGGAAGGATCATCTCCAACATCTGAAAACCATCCTTACAGCACTACGTCGAGCGGGACTCCACATTAATGCAAAAAAATCTAAGGCAGCGTTCCATAGCGTGAATTACCTGGGGTATGTACTAGGGGAGGGTACTATTGCTCCCCAAAGCAAAAAAGTACGAGCCATAGCTTCAGTTCTGTTTCCCGCTACCAAAAGAGATCTCCGAGCCTTCCTGGGACTGGTAGGGTACTACCGCCGGTTCATACCATGCTTTGCCGAGGTGGCTGCGCCCTTAACCGACCTCCTCAGAAAAGACACGAAGGCCCATGAATACAGGCATCCCTCACCCGAATCCTTGAAGGCCATTCAGTTCCTGAAGACCACCATGATCACGGCCCCTGTACTGGTATCCCCAGATCCCACTAAGCCCTACGTGTTAGCCACCGATGCCTCCAATGTGGGTATAGGGGCGGTATTATCCCAAGTCAGCAAGGAAGGGGTTGAACACCCGGTGTTATTTGTAAGTAGGAAGCTTTTCCCCAGGGAGTGTAAATATTCCACTATCGAGAGGGAGGCCCTGGCCATAAAATGGGCGATTGAAAAACTCAGATTCTATTTGGAGGGCAAACCATTCATCCTTCATACTGACCATGCCCCCTTGAAGTGGATACACCAGAACAGCAGCCATAACCCCCGGGTATTGCGATGGTTTCTGTCTTTGCAGCTGTATTCCTTTACGGTACAACATAGGAAAGGGAAAGACAATGGTAATGCGGACTTTCTTTCCCGCGTGTTTCCTCTCCCCGAACGGGAGATGCCAGGGGGGGAGGAATGTGACGGGCCTGCGGACCGGACATGACTATACCTACGGACTGGTGGTCCACCACCCCCCTTTCACCATGCCCCTTGTCCCCACAGTTACCACCTTGTTCTTGGGTCGAGGAACCAGAGTCCGGCTGGACAGAAGACAACAACTCTTGGGGTCCCTTTAAGAACGCGAAACATGAGGACGAAGCTCCACCCCTCGACGGCGTAATGACGTCAAAAGCAGGAAGTACAGAAGTCTCGTCGGACGGCGTTTCCCCGGAGGCTGCGGTTATAGGAGAGGACGAACGGAGATATTCGGAGGAGGCGAGAGACATCGAGTGCGACAAGCCAGGAGGCCAACGTTTCAATGTTTCGCCCCGCCACGTTCCCACGGGAGGAGCGTGGCTCCAAGAGGTACGGGGCCGGGTAGCGGGTTGGGTCGGGCGGAGGAGGCAGCCCCGTGTGTAACGAGTACAGCCCTAAGACTTCCCCTACCTCTTCACGCGCACTTCCCCATACCCCCTGTTAGTTGAGAAGTGTGCACCAATTCACTGTTGTTTCCCTCACTCCTGGCCCTGATTGTTTCCGGAGCCTCACGTATACCTGACCCCAGTTTCCTTTTGTTTTCAGTACCGGAGTGGACCCACCAGGAGAGAAAGGTCAATGGCCGGACCAAGACCACCCCTGTCCAGACACCGGGACTACGCAAGCTGGAGAAAGCTATCTTTACTTTGGACCCCGCTGTACATACTAGAGAAAGGACTGTCCCATTGATGAAAAAGACGTATATACCAATAAAGCCCTCTTTAAAACCGTTACTGAAGGCGCCCGTGTTCCTCTTTTCCCCGACACCTCCCGTCAGACCAAGTTCAGTGGTCGAACTCCCACACGTCCCGACCTCCTCGGGACATAAAGTAAGAAAAATTAACCATTCTATTGTGTGTCAATTTAGATACCGTATATAGGCTTCCCGTTTATGCCCTTATATAGGCACAATTCACATTGCCCTTATTTAGGCATAGAAATCCAACTCTTATTTAGGCAATATCCATGCTAACCGAATACTAGCATGGTCACCTACATCCGTCTATCCACATCACAATGAGTTCTTGGAAAACCAGACTCTTAAGCCTTTAGGACTTCCACTTGCTTGGATTATTGATTTCTCCAAGAACTCATTTATTATGCCTGAACATCAATTCCTTAGGGGTTCATTCATGATGTTCCTCTGCCCGACTTTTACGTCAATACCAGCATTCCTAAACACCTTCAAGGTATGAATATACCCCTACTTGCCATGGCAAGTCATCGCTGTATACTTGCCCGGCTCGCCACGGCAAGTTTGGAAGGAAGTCGAGTCCCGCACTGACCTATCGCTGCCATCCTCCTCGCAGATAATCCAGCTCCAGTGTTTCTGACTCCTCTTGCGGGGTGTTAGAGATCGAGACCCGGAAAAAGATTCCAACTTCTCTCATTTTAAGGTATGGAGCAGACTAGAACCTAGAGGGACTTTTGGCAAATCTTGGCAACACCAATCCAAACTATAGCTAAACTAGACTATAGAAAAACAGCACCTACTTCTTACCTCGTACTACACTTAGGTTAGGTACACTGGGGTAGAACTAGCTAGAAGCACCTGACGAGTATTCACATTTTAGCCTGTGTTATTTATGTATGTATTATTATGAATATATGTCATAGCTACAAACCATGCTATTGCAGTATTATTTTATCGCTGTACGTATTAAACTTCGCATTCTGTCTTAAGATTGTAGCAGTTCATATCTCTTGCCCGAGAAATAAGACTGCTCAATAAACCCTTTTTATTGAAACGCCCTTCTACCTATTTCTGTGTAATCTCTGTAGAATCGAAACATGCACGATTGACTGAGTGAAACTGTTATCTATTGTTTCCACCATTCTGAGACTGTTCCGATTCTAAGGAAAAGAAAGTTGTCATGTTTATGCGGTTGTCAGAAACTAACGCCTTCTTGTTTATTCGAGAAGTTTCTAGTGTCCTCTGAGTTAGCTGGCACACACAAGTAATTAAGTTTAATGTACTCGATAGAGGCATACTGACCTCAGTCCTATGCCAAAACTATAGTGTATATTATTCCAATGCGCAGAGCCTATCAGGGATATAGGAACTATACTGAATGGCGCCCAACGGTTTAATAAGGCACTAATTTAACGCTAGATACTGAAGTAACTCAGTTGTGCTTTTCTTAGAGACCCTTACTCATAAAACTCCATAAGACGTCTGGAGTGGGTAGGGATAATATCCACTATAGCTGAGTAGGGCGAAAATCATATGCATTAGCTGTTTGGCTTGTTCAGTGTTGAAGGATACAGTGTTCCAAAATATTGAGCACCTTATCTTTGGTCCCTTGAAAGTTGCTCTGCAATTTTCATTAAACAATGTCCGAAAACAGCACAAACACCGGACCCGCTGGAGCTGTACCCAACCATGTTGCAGCAGCTTTAGAATATACAGGTTTGAATGAAAACAACGAAAATGCGATAATCATCGCTCCAAATTTAAGGAGAGCCATCACTCTAAACCCTTAAAATATGGCCTAACACCAAGAGGTGGTAGAACAGTTTTTGTGATAGAGACACATAAATCTCACCAGACATTGATATTCTGCTCATGGATAGTATTCCCTGAATCACATCCAGTAACTGAAATCTTTCATTTCTACAAAGAAGATGATCCACCTGAGGAATATATTTCTTTCAAAGATATTGAAATTACATTCACATACCAGGAGCATGATCTCTGGTTTGAAGGCGCCTAAAACATTATAATCACATTACCAGACTCGGTCCACTAGGTAGACCAAGAGCAACATAGCCGATTTTAGCTGGTTACACACCTCATCCTGACATCGAAGAAATGTCGGATGAAGAATTACTTGCTCAACTCAGAGATAATCAAAATATAAGACACACGTCTCACCAGGGGAATGCACCAAAAATCACTCCACAGACATTGCACGCAATCATGGGTAAAATGCCAACAAAACGTGATCGAATTCCATTCTGGTTAGCTAAAAAAAATACTCAAATCGGGGGGCGTGGCTAGCAGCAGTTCGAAATGGCCGCTGCCTATCTCACACCTTCTCTATCAAAAATCCTTAATTATCCGGTGCCATCCCTGACTAAATCGAGTCGGGTACAAGAGCGAACCCTCCCCGGATCCCCCTGGGAGGCTCCCAGAGGTGGTGGCGATGCTGTCGCCATTTCTGAGTGAAGCGGTAATGGCGGACCCCCGGTGAAGGCGGCACCAAACTCTGGCCCTACGAGGCAGCGAAGGCTGGGCCTGCCAAGTGGCAGTGCCGCGATATACATATCCCGCGGACTGACAGCGGCTACAAGATAAGAGGCGGATAGGTGCAGACTGAGGGCGCGCTCTGCTAGAGGCCCAGGTACACCTAGAATTATGCAAGGCCCCGGCGTCTGGGCCTAGACGGAGTGGGGCACGGCCGCGACTTTGGTGGCCCGTGGAATGACACAACGTGAAGCACCGGCACTGGGGCAGTGAATGTAAGCGGTGGGGGAGGATCGCATCTACATGTTTCTGATGCGGCTGGGTCGGGCGTACTCAGGACAGTACTGCGAGTCGCCCAACTGAAGAGGCCCAAACCGTGCTGCAGAAATTGAGGTCCCTGGTTGAGGCCTATTTGCGGTGCAGTCCCTAGCTGGTGGCTCAAGCTGAGGAGTGGCTGGAACCTGCACTACCTCTAAACTGGTGAGTGTTCTTCGTAAGAGGTACAAGGACTGGTGGCAGCGGTGCAGTGACTGCCCCCCCCTTACCCGTCGTCTTCTTCCTGGGCACCAGAGGGGTGACATTGGAGTGCTGCTCATTGGCGGGCCTTTGGTCCTTTGGAAACATCTATACCACCAGCCTGGTTTGGAGTGCCATAGGAGGCGCGTGGCAAGGACTATTACCTGACCCACGGTGCAGTGGAGTCGCGTGCCATTGGAGGACCCTCTTGCCGATGTATATGTGAATGGTGAGACCCGCAGGTGGCGGGGGAGGACTGGCAGACGGTGGGAGAACCAATATAATCCCCCTGAGTGCTGGTAGAGTGTTGGCACTGAAAGCACGATTCCCGTGTGTAACTGCAGTGACTTCTGGGGAGAGGTGCTAGAGCTGGAGTTGTTTGATTAACTCGATGCACTGACCATATTCCCAGCAATTGTGCCCGGTGAAGGCAATTGCGCCGGTCCAACTTAGATATACTGAGGAGACAACTCTGAGGTAAAGATACTCTGCCTTGACTGCCCCCCGTACCTCATCGGGTGTGCTGGCTGGAAGCTTCTGACATGGCGACAGGAGGGAAAGGTCCCAGGGTTAACCCCCAAAAACAGCTAGCAAAATGTGCTTGGTCCAAGGCCGGAGACAAAAGTAGCTCCCCGAGATCAGAGAAGGAAGGCGACACAGCGAACTCGGCGCAGGACTCGGAGCCCACCCTTCATGATGTTATGGCGGCTATCAGTGGAGTGCAAACGTCAGTGGACTCTGTTAATGTTGAGGTCCCACTCCTTCGAGCCGACTTCCGCAAGATGGATGAGAGGGTCAAGGAGCTAAAAATAGTCACCAGTTCCTGACAGACGGATACCTCAGAGCTGCAAACACAGATTCTCAAACTGCAGAAAAAGCAGGAAAGAATGTCGCAGCAAATCGATGACTACGAAGGCCGTGCCCGCTGCAATAACATTCGCATTTTGGGAGGGGCGGAGGGGCCGGCTGCGGACCTATTTGTGGAGGACCTCATCACGAAGCACCTTAAACCCAAGACTCTATCCAGCTACTTCTCAATTGAAAGGGCCCACAGAGTACCAGGAGGTAAACCAAGACCTGGAGCGCCCCCGAGACCCATTATTGCGCAAGTTTTCAACTACTGTGACAGAGACATTATCCTACAGACGGCATGCTCCAACCCCCCTCTGAAAATGGATAATTATGAGGTGGCCTTCTTTCCTGATTTCACGACCAAGGTGCAAGCTCAAAGACGCAGTTACCAGGCGGTAAAGAAGGAACTTAGAGACAGGGAGATCAGATATGCGATGCTGTTTCCTGGGCGCCTGAGAGTCGAATCTGATGGCAGTCCTGGTTTTTTGACTCCCCGGAGACAGTCTGGGAATGAATGGACTGCTGGAGCATGGTGGTGAGCCAGAGGAGGGGTCCGCAGGGTAAACCAGGCCAACGCAAAGAAGCTCAAGTGGAGACGGTCCAAGGAGGCCCAGCTGATGATCCTAGCCAGCTTGAGGAACAGGACTGATGGACATAGGCGATAGGAATGGAGCGCTCACGCTGGGACACAAACGAAAGAGCAAGTAATGGGGCCGGGGGGCCGGGCGGAGGGTGACACCATTTATTGTGTGATCTGTTAACAAAGAAATTCCTAAAAATATGACACGTACTATTGGATCGTCTAGATGCGATTTGGGAGGGACTCAATTGGCTCAAAGTGGATGGCTGTAATTCCAGTTCTTATGATTTGAATCAACGGGAAGGGGGGCTGCTTTACCCCGTGTATTTTCACATTCTAGGGGGGAGAGAAGCACTCTGCCAAGTTTTGGGGTGTGTAGTTTTGAATCCAAGGGCAGGGGGGCAGGGAGGGGAGGAGGCTGTGGAGCGGGGAAAGGGGGGTTGTTTCAAGGTTGCTTGGTTTATTGATGTAATGATTGTTTCACCGGTACCAGTGAGTGCACAATGTGAAGGAAAGCTTAATAATGTGCTATTAGACTGAAAGCATTCAATAAGTAGGATGGCTGCATTGACTGTTGAACGGCAATTGCTAAATGAGCGGGTTTATGTTTTCTCCTACTTTGACACGATCCTAAGGCAGGAACTAAGGGTGACACGCAGTTATGGGGCAGGATAGTAAACGATCTCTGGCGGTAATGTCCTAGAACATAAACGGGATGGGCAATAGAATTAAGAGGGGAATAGTGTAACAATACCCGAAGAGACATGCGCCGGATGTGGTCTTGCTGCAAGAGACCCATCTGGTAGGTCAGAAATCCAAGGCCCTCACTAGGTGGGGGTATAAACTCTTGGCACATGCAGACTACACTACGGGCTCAAGGGGTACAGCTATGTTGGTGAAAAAGACCACACCCCTTATTGTACGCAAGACATGGGTGGACACTGCAGGCCGGTTTGCGGGGGTGGAGGCCCAATGGGATGGGAAGGATATCAATGTACTCTCTGTCTATCTTTCGTCCGCTCTGGGCAGGGAAGCGCTGGAAGACCTGGGTAACAAGCTGACTGGACTCCGGAAGGGCGTACTGATTATGGGAGGAGACTATAACATAACTCTAGATGATATGGTTTATCGCCAACCACCAAGGCCACAAGACAAATCTAGCGACCTCCTTCCCGGTTTTGCACAGGCATTGGGTCTGGCAGATGTAGGTCAAGTACTTCATCCCACCGACAAACTATTTACCTTTTTCTCCAATGCCCACCGCAGTTTATCACATATTGATTACTTCTTTACGCATCTGTCCTCAATAGGCTACTTTGCCCAGTATAGAGTCCTACCTAGAGGGATCTCAGATCTGGTCTGGATGGAAGAGTGATTAACCCATGGCTCCTAGACATCCCAGACATTAGAGACGGACTCCGTACACAAACAGAGAACTACTTTACTGAGAATGTGGGTTCTGTTGATTCCACCTGAACAATCTGGGAGGCATTCAAGGTGGTGCTCTAGGGTCTAGCCCCGTCGTTAAAGACCGGCTATATCGCCAAACAACAGGAACTCCATGCCAAAGTGGAATCTGACCTTCTTGAACTGGAGCGTGAACATTCGCTAGATCCCTCGCCCGACACCAGTCATAGGCTTCTCCTGAAACAGGACGAATTTTGGATTAAAACCAGGGAACAGATGGTAGACAAGCAACACGCAATCCAACACAGACTCTACGAGCTCAGGGACAGGGCTGGCAGGAAATTGGCGTGGCTGGAGAGGCGGGAGCAAGGCTCTAGATGGGTTCATAAACTAACGATGCCGGAGGGAGACACAGTAGTGTACCCAAAGGAAATAGCGGAACAATTTGCCGATCACTTTGAGAGGGTATACTCCCCCTCTACACACTATATAGCGGAAGACTCCCACCAGCTCCTTAAAGACAGCATTGTCCCAAGCTTCTCAGAGGCAGATAGGGAAACTATGGAGGCAGACCTCTCGATGGAAGAAATAGGCAAGGCCCTGGGACAACTTAAATCTGGAAAAGCGATGGGGCCTAATGGTGTCCCGGTAGAGTTTCTGAAGGCCACAGCCTCTCTGACTGTGCCACAATTGAAAGCCATGTATGAGGAGAGCTTAGAAGATGGTCAGCTACCACTGGATCAGCGACTAGCTACAATAATAGTTATTTATAAACAAGGTAAACCAATGTTCTGCTGTGTCTCCTATAGGCCGATTTCGCTGATAAATGTGGAGACGAAGATACTAGCCAAAGTCCTGGCAAATAGGTTGGCGACAGTTATTACCTCACTGGTCCACTCAGACCAATCGGGCTTTATGCCAGGGCGAAACACAGCCCTCAACCTACATCGTGTACACAACGTAATGGCCCAAAAACAATACATTGAAGAAGACGCAGCTATACTGTCCCTCGACGCCTCCATGGCGTTTGACTCCATAGAATGGCCGTACATATTTGAGGTACTACAGAGGGTGGGGCTGGGCCCCAAGTATGTGGCCTGGGTGAGACTCCTTTATACTGGGGTACTGGGCCAGGTGAGGGTTAATGGCTTCACATCCCGTATGTTCAAACTCTGTAGGGGCACGAGACAGGGGTGCCCACTGTCCCCTGCTGATCTTTGCCCTAGGACTAGAGCTGCTTGCGACCTGGATACGGGGGGACATGGTGGTTCCTGGCATGCGCTGGGCAGCCGACGTAGAAGACCGCATATCACTCTATGCGGATGACATCCTGCTTTACTTGGCATCCCCTTATAAGTCAGGGTGGTATTGGATATATTCAAACATTTTGGTAAGTATTCGGGATACGCGATTAATTGGCGCAAGTCAGTCTTGTTTATGCTGAAAGGAGACGTGCTGCGTCTCCCGTCACGGTGTCCAATAACGGTTGTAACTGGAGAATTTCAATACTTGGGGATTTTTATTACCTCAGACCCAGCCTGTTTTTATGATTCGAACTTGGCCCCACCTCTGGCCAGGCTGCGGGCGGATGTGAAGTATTGGAGGTCCCAGATTCGTACATTAGGGCCGTTGAGAGTGAGATAACCACGCTGCTATGGGACGGTAAAGCCCCCACAATTGCGAGGCAAAAATTGATGAAAAGTTGGTACAATGGGGGCATAGCCCTCCCGGACCTGCAGAGGTATTACTGGGCGGCGCAAATGGTGACTGTTAACTGGATATATCACCCAGCATACGCCCTCGACAGATACCAAACTGATCGCTCTGGATATCTGGGGGCTCTGTATACCACCGACAGGAAAAGCAAGGGGAAGTTCTTCGGACCAACCAAACATACACAAGAAATTTGGCATCTGGTTACCTCTCGGCCGGGATGGGCGGACACTCTCTCGTTGGCCACGCCACTGTGGTTTGCTCAAAAGCCGGGAAGGCTAGGCTACCAACCCGGAGTTGACAAATGGAACCTGATTGGGTTATCAACAGTGGGGGATCTGGTTAAAAAGGGGGCAATACTGACTTTTAGTGAACTCCAGACAAGATAGGTGGCACAGGGAGAAATGTACAGATACCTACAGATCAGACACACGCTGCAGGCAGCTTTTCCGTCTTTTAAAGGCATTTCGGAGTCGTCACCCCTGGAAGTTCGCCTACTTGATGGGCCTCTCAATTCGGAAGCAATATCCTTAACTTACAAGAAGCTGAGTAACAACCTTCCAGACACCTTCCCAAAGCTCAGGGAGTGGTGGCAAGACGACATAGGCCCTATAGAGGATGAAGATTAGCAGTCGGCTCTGATGTCCCCGCGTGACGCAGCCAGCACTCAGAGGTTTCGCCTAATTCAGCTTAGAATACTCCATCGATCATATAATACAGGGACAGGTTTGGCCAAAAACCTAGGGATAGGATCCAAACCTGATGACAGGATGTGTGAGGGGATTTGGGTAGCGGTCCACATTTTACCATACATTGTGGTCCTGCCCCAAGATACGCCCCCTTTGGGAGGGAGCCAGGACTCACATGCTAACAGCCCTGGGGAAAGCTATAACACTAACACCACAGCTCAGATTATTAAATATCTGGGAGGCCACTGACCTAGCAGAAGTCGAATGGCCATTCACAACGCTGGCTTACACACTGGTTAAGAGAGAATTGGCTAGGGGCTGGGGGGACATACACTCACCTTGTGTCACCCTATGGGCCAAAGAAATGGATAGATGTTTGCTGACGGAGACTGAGAGGTCTATAAAGCTCGGGGATGCCCCAAGAAATGGGATAAGAAGTGGTCACGGTGGAACAAACACAGGGGAGATCTAAGTGTGTCACCCATGACTGAAATGGAAATGCAAAGGTAAGAGAGACTGGTAGGAGATTTGTAATGAACGATTCTTGATTAATGTTTTAACTGGAATATTTTGATGAAAGTACGCAATGTGTCGTTCAATCATATAATGTACTACTGTGATTTCAATCAATAAACAAAGTTTAAAAAAACAAATACTCACATCTAAGCGGTATTTTCAAAAACTAGCCCTTATGAGAAACACAGAATTGTAACAATCTGTTTACCAATGGGGATAACACAACATCTGGAAGACTGCTCCACTTGGGGCACAGTCTTTGCTGCTATCTACACTGAAACACATGGTGTTCCGTCTATAGCTGTAATACCTGATGTCCTGAAACAAATTCAAAACAAATATGAGGCAGAGCCTGCTATGAATTTAGGTATGAAGTTACTGAAAAACTTCGACCAGGTCTAAACAATATTATTATCTAATATTAAAGGAGAAGCAGCATCAGTGGCAATCCGCCAGAAGTTAAGGGAATTTGATGTAACAGAACAACCACAAGAATTAGCCAGAATAATTGAAAAATCCTATGAAGAATTCGGCAGAGCCACAACTGTCTGGAGGTCCTGAGAAGGACTCTATTAAATCCAATCCTACCTCGTCTGAAAACAAGTGGGAAAATAACAAACAACATTCAAAAGAGAAATGTTCTCAATCCTGAGGTAGGTCTCCTCAACAGGAGCCCTCTGAAAGAAGGTATAACCTCAGGAATAGGGATAATTTGAGAAAATCTGATAGGTATCAAGATACTGATACATGTTCCTCTCGTACCTTTGAGATATTGTCACAGACATCCGAAAGAAGAGGACGGTCAGATCAAAAAGAAGAACACGTGAAGTCCAAAGACGATCAACACATTCAGAAAGAATGTAGCTGGGTTGAAGATCAGACATGCCGAGAATTCTGAGAACACAACTCAAGAACGGAGAATGGGCTCAAACCATGCTGGACAGTGCAGCAGAAGTACCTATAGCTCACCAGAATCTGAAGTGACTTCTGGAGACAGTGGACTTGAATGAGGACATTCAAGTTGAGACTGTAGAGACCAGGGTTAGCTCTCCACATAGGTTATATGAAATAACTCTCCGGATGGTGGGAGACATACCAAGAAAAGTGAAAGTTCTCTTTTGGGATCATCTTTCAAAGGGTTATGATATACTTCTAGCAGAACAAGACTAGCCACCAGTATTTGTCAGGGAAAGCTCACATGGTGAAGACATCATTAGGCCAGCCTTCTCCAACCATGTTCCAGTACATTTAAAATATACTTATGCCTGGAAATGGGCAGTTGCCTAAGCCCCAGCATTATACAAAAATCATGTAGGATGGGATGAGGATTCACCTCATCATAAGATCCAGTTAAAAAATCAACCAACTGCACAAAGGCTATAATACCCAATTAAGCAAGATGCTAAAACACAGGTCAGGGAGATCTTAGATCAACTTGAATACCAAGGGGTGATTGAAACATGCACCTCATCAATGAACAATCCTTTATTTTCTGTTTCCAAAGCAGACAATATATATCATCTAGTTTTGGATTACAGACACCTAAACTCTTTTTGTAAAACATTTGCAGTGCAAAATGCACATAGTACAGCATTAATGAATAACATCGTGCGTAAAATATAAAACTACAGTAGATATTTCTAACGGTTTCTTCTGTCAACACATAGCACCTGAAAGCAGGTATTTGACAGCTTTCTCAATAATGTGGGCCGAGCGTCAATTTTGTCGACTTCCACAGGGGTTCAAGAATAGCCCGGGGTTATTCTCAGCAAAGGTAGCAGAGTTACTACAAATGTATGATGACGAGACATTGTCATATGTCGATGATATGTATCTGACACACGATGACCTGAACAGGCACTTGAACAGGGTGAACACCATTATATGGGCTTCGCCTCAGAGGGTAATAAATTCAATTTCCAGAAATCAAGAATTGCCCATCTCAACGTCCTTTTCCTAGGATATGAACTATCAAGTGAAGGCAAAAGCCTGGCAGCCAACTTTTTAGAAAAAGGTGCGCTGCTGCAACCTCCAAAAACGCTGACAAACTTAGTCGATTCTAGGTTTCCTGAATTTTGGAAGAACATACATTCTGAACTGCGCAGAAAGGGTTAAATCTCTCTACGAATTAATCAAACCTGATTTTAAAATCACACGTTGGACCCAGGAACATACAAATATCCTGCGTTTACTTCGAACAGATATGTTAGCAACAAAACAATTACAAACACATACGCAACTTAGTGATCCGAATCATTCTGGGTCAATGCAGATTCACCTACTTAACTTTTAACAAAGGTTAAAAAGTACCAATTGCATACAAATCACATTTGTACACGCAGGCAGAAATGAAATTTACATCAACAGAAAAAATTCTGACAGCAGTTCAAACCGCTGTAGCAAAAGAAAGCCCTAGCACAGGGGAAACGCATTATGACTGTAACCCTGTACCAGCCTTAGAGGCAGTTACAAAAGCGAGCATTCCAAATGCAAAAGGTTTACATCAAAGATGTAGTCAATGGGTTAATTCACTTGCTGCAACTGATGTTAGATATGATTTGATCCTTATTTGAAAACACAAGCATTCCTGCAATACGAACACGAATGTCCTCTGCCTACTGAGATTCACCCTCTTGACCAGTACGAACGTATAATTTATACTGAGGTTCTGCACAACCCGCTACAAGGGGTAAGCAAGCTTATAGCGCAGCTTGCACAATCGTTAAAGGTTGTATGCACAATGGCAAATTCAGACCAATCTCTAGGAGATTGTACAGCTCAGCAAGCTGAACTACAAGCATTTAAAATGGCACTTGAAAATACGGATCGCGAATTCCCCACACTCCTAGTGTGCGATTATTTTTACTGTGTTCAATCTTATAATGAATATTTACAGAATTGGCTTCAAAATAGTTTCAAAGAGGTAAAAGGAGGCACAAAAAAAGCACAAAATGCTTTGGGAACAAGTAGTTCAGTTGCAAAACGAACTACAAAACACTCATGTGATGCACACGCTGAGTCATCAATGTGATGAAGCTCACAATGAAGGGAATTCATTGGCTGATGATGCCGCGAAGGGGGCTGTGCAAACGGCTTCCGTAGCTGCAATCACTCGTTCAAAAACAAAAATAGACAATGAAATAATACTGGCTGTCAATGCTTCAAGCAATGGCAGTGGTGCTGTGTTACCTAGAAAGTTTCCACTCATATACTTGTATACAATTGATCCAAACGATGTTCCATTTGCTCGAATCCCTGGAGTGGGGGATAGGGTAATGATAGATTGGTACTAATCCTAGCAGCAAATAAAGGGATCGCCTCTGCTCATGCTGGTGTTTCCGCCACAGTATCATTATTAAAACAGAGATACTGGTGGCCCAGCATTAGGAAACAGACCAAAACCTATGTTTTGGACTGTAAAATATGCCAAACGACGAACGCCTCTACTGTGAACCATCCTGCGCAGACCCCCCTGTTAATTTCAGACAAACTATTAGCGTGTGTTTACCTGGACCCCTGTGGTCCTTTACAAAGGGATGGTAACTATAAATATATCATGGTCACAGTGGATTCATGATCAAGGTTCCAATGGATGTGGCCTCAGAGCTCAGGTGATGCTCTAACTGTTATAAAAGATTTGTGAGCCTTTATTGGCACATACGCAATTGGCACACTACACTCTGACCAGGGTCCTGCGTTTAGCTCTCGAGTTTACAGAGAGGCCATGGCCAGTTTGGGCGTAGCATTGCTGGATTCTTCTCCATTCCATCCTGTGGGAAATTCTGTTGTGGAAAGAAAAAACAGGACATAAAGCAGTCTATAACAGTTAGGGTATTAGGTTTGGGTGATGGGTGGATCAAACATCTTTGTGGCGTCCAACGCTCATTAAATAATTTGCCAAGAATTTCCCAAGGGGGTGTCACTCCATATGAGGTTGTATTTGGGACTAGAATGTTGGTACCGGACCTTGACATGAAAGGCACAGTGGTGGAAAATAATGAATTTGATATCAAAGATCGTTTGGCTGTTTTACAGGACTTCACTGAACTAAGATTGAAACAAAGCAACGTGTTCTTGATGCCAACCGCCACTGGGGAAAAACCAGCCGTCCCATCAAGGCCTGCCTGGATCCCAAAGCTTGGTGATCTAGTCAGAGAAAAGATCGCCGACAAGAAGGGATTTGGGCCTTCTTACAGACAACCAGTACCTGTCCTAGCAATCCACGGATCAAGAACAGTACTTTTGCCGCCCCTTGCTGGTAAAAAAGGGAAAAGATTTGTTTCCATCAACGTCATCAAACCACACTATGTGGCCAATACTAAGCAGTTGGCAAAGTGGACTCCAACAATGTAGCAAACGCACTCCTCTAGCTACAATCCAAGAGGTTCAAACTGAGAGACTCATCACCTTTGAAGATTCTACAGTGAGAAATGAAGGACTAAGCAACAATTCTATGGAACTCGTTCCTCTTGAAACCCAAATAACAGTTCATCCTGATACACCTGTCTACAACGAAGTAACAAGTAATCAACTGGTTCCAGCGATTTCAACGAATTCTGTTGCAATTCCGACCATTGACAGAACTGCCTCTGGCTATTTCATTAACTTTGATACGCTTTATGAGGATCCCAGCGAACCTGAAACAACGCCAGCACAAAGTACTTTCAAAGAACATGCAACAGATTTTTTTCGTCTCCTGAAAAAGACTTCTCTAGTTTCACTATGGATTGAACTATGGATTGTTTTGGGAATATTCTTCTTTCTACTTTTGTTAGCTCTTGTAATAACTCTGGGTATGCTGATAAATGGAAGATATATTCAAATGGACACAGCAAGTAAAAGAGTGAACTTACATCTCCAACCACACAAGTCATCCTATCGTGAAGCAAGAGACTTGTCAGCAGTGAACATCACAGCCGTTCCTATACTGGATGGTTCCAACACTTATTTAAAATTTCATTAAATGACTTTATTACCTCTAGTACCCTTTCCGACGATTGGGACTTTGAGACTGTTACTAACATGATTTCTGATCTAGAAATGTCTGCGATATTCACATATCATGAATATTTGGAGTGTTCATCAGACGATGAACAAATGTATTGTTATAACCAATATGGTCCTCATTTCTTGCATAAGACTGCAACACCTAGAAATGCATTTATGTATAACCAATGGGAACATTGTCCTACACCTCCAAAGGGTACCTCAAAATCCTTTGCAAAGAAATGTCCATTTTTTTTAGGGTTCAACTTGTCAAATCCAGAAACGTTTTTCTTTAGAAATGTGAACAAGACAGGAATGAAAAATATGTTAACCAATTCAAAACAGATTTATTCTGCAGCCTTTATTGCCCAACTGTCTAGACAGGGTTTTGACTTGTGGAAAGACAATATTGAGACAAAATCAGTCTGGGGTACAAAAGATTGGCAAGTGCAGGGGGTAGAAGCTTTGTTTAGAGCCTGCATCATCCCTCAAGTAGAGAAGGGGTGGGTAACCCAATACACCCTTGCGGGCTTGAGCAGATACAGTGAGTTAAAAAAGTTGCCTGCAAGGGAATTTGTTTAAACTGATTATTTGCCAGAAGTCGGATTTATTTAATATTTGTGTTAATGAATCCGGCCCAAGTCAATTGGTATCTGATGATAATTCGTTTCACCTCTATATGAGAGAGAGCATTCATATGAAAAAAAGAAGAAAAGAAAAGCCACACGGGAAATCTTTTTATCAAAAAGTTATTATTTCTTTCTGTATATCTTTTTCTGCAAATTTTTTTTAAGGGTACATATCAATCATTACAATTCATCAAAATGCATTCAGATGAAAAAGAAATCAAACAATTTCTCCTATAGTACATCGGAATAAAAAGTCCAAACTAAAACAAATATCAGAATGACTTCTAATTTTCACTAAAAGAAAATCACTTCTGTAGTGAATAACAGATATAGATTGGGACTTTGTAGTCAACATTTCGGTCTTTTTGTTTACTCCTCAAGACCTTCTTCAGGACAAAAGAAATTTGCATCTAACAATGACCTTATATTTCAGATCCCACCAGGGATTAAAACAAGCCTCTGTGTGACAATTGTGGTTTTCTGAGTGTATATCACGCACTGGTCTGAGTACAAGTACGTTTTGTTCCTCAGTTGAAATATTTCTTTAATGTTGTTCTGTTTTTTTTTTTCCACTTACAGGGATTTGTGGAAAAATTGTTGGCATTCGATCAAGTCCTTCCTGTCATAACGGCTGTATAACGGCGTGGTCACATGGAAAAGATTGCTGGTTTTTTCATGTGACCATGTGATCACAGCTACTGTGGCATGTTGCCAGGTATCCCATATCTAGTAACAGTTACATCCAGGGTCCCTTGCTGTATGCAAGTCTTGTTCCCTCAAATAAAGACAGCCAGGGAGTCGCCTTTATGGCCTTCACTGAACTTCTCTTTTATATGAATTGATACTCTAAGCAGAATGAAAGCCATTCTTTTGCAACAAACAGTGCCTCAGACCTCGGCCAAAGAAACCTATGATCTACAAGTCGCAAGGAATTCAGCCGAGATACAAGCCCTTTTGAATACAAACTGCCCTGTACATTTCTCAGAAATGTTGGAACGTATCTTAAACATGTCTGATACGAGCAGTATTGTACATGTATTTAAGAACGTGTGTCCAGGACTGTTAGGACTGTTAGCACCTTTTCAAGTTGTCCTCGAAATAATTCCCACCTTCGTGCACTCTCTGTTTGGCGGACTGCCACTAATTTTAGCACTCATTGCAGGGATCCTATTTTTGCTCCTACTGCTACAATATGGCAAGCCAAATCACCAGCGTCACTCCAACCACCATAGAGAGAGCTCTACTGGAGATTAGGTGTCGTGAGCGCATCATCCAAATTTTAGGTTTATCTCGTCTACGAGAATTAAATACCACATTGTTTCTGTCATTCAGACCAATCTGGCAAGATTGCATCTTACCTGTTCTACGCTGCCTGCTTTGCGGTGAAGAATGCGTGCTAGACATCTGTCCTACACTTCCATCAGTCATGCCAACGGATATCGATACTCTGCTGGATCTGGTAACGGCCCATGCTGTGTGTTGTCCCCAGCGGCTACCAATCCTGATGACTGCATTTATTGAGATCTCACTGACGCAAATTGCTACTGCTGCGGTACGAGAAGAAACAACAGGCACGCAGGTATCATCGAAATGGAACATTGCTGACACTCCCAATGCAGGAAGCAATGCTTTACATCTATGTACGGTTAGTCTTCTAAACGAGGTAATCCAACTTTCACCTACAACAGTAGACTACTTTTTGTCTACAGGATTAGAATATTTCATGTTTTCTCCATCCCCATACACTGACTTTTGATTCAGCACACAGTGTACCGGCAAGACTGTGAATTTGGCCTTCATTTTTCAAAACAAAGACTAAACTTGGAACTTTTTCCTATGATTAAGTTTTTTTTCAAAATTTGCATTTTTCTTTTTTATGGCACAATAATCTGCTTACAGTAGAACTATTGATAGAGAACAGATTTCTCTGAGACACTTTTAGAGACAATATGTCACCTTGTCAATAACAATTGTTTTATGTAACTTGACATGAAATGGTTTCGGCTTCTTTCTTCTGTATTTATGAGCCATTTCATCATATGTATATATGTTCATTCATTTAGCATTTGCTGTAAATATATGCTTGGAATGAAACATTGCTTTAATATGTACAGCAGCATTGCATTTTTTATGCATAGCAACAGTTTTAATGCATTTTTTACAATGTGTTCTAGACATGTTTTTAGCAATTCATGTGTAGCTATATTTTAGATATGTTCAGCATATTTAGAATTTTGTAATGTCGTTCATACGAAACGGGAGTGGGTGTTGTGTGTCGATTTAGATACCGTATATAGGTTTCCAGATTTATTCCCTTATATAAGCACAATTCACATTGCCCTTATTTAGGCATAGAAATCCAACCCTTATTTAGGCGTTGTCCATGCTATCCGAATACAGGCATGGCCACCTACATCTGTCCATCCACGTCACAACGAGTTCTTGGAAAACCAGACTCTTAAGCCTTTAAGACTTCCCCTCGCTTGGATTATTGATTTCTCCAAGAGCTCATTTATTATGCATGAACATCTATTCCTTAGGGGTTCATTCATGGCGTTCCTCTGCCCGGCTATTATGTCAATACAGGCATTCCTAAACACCTTCAAGGTATAAATATGCCCTCACTTGCCATGGCAATTCACAGCTGTATACTTGTACGGCTCGCCACGGTAAGTTCGGAAGGAAGTCGAGTCTCCGCCTGACGCACTGACCAGATGCTGCCATCCTCCTCGCAGAGAATCCAGCTCCAGTGTTTCTGACTCCCCTTGCGGGGTGTTAGAGATCGAGACCCGGAAAGAGATTCCAACCTCTCTCATTCTAAGGTATGGAGCAGACTAGAACCTAGACGGACTTTTGACAATCCAAACTATAACTAAACTAGACTATAGAAAAACAGCACCTACTTCTCACCTCGCACTACACTTAGGTTAGGCACACTGGAGTAGAACTAGGTAGAAGCACCAGACGAGTATTTGCATTTTAGCCTATGATATTTATGTATGTATTATTATGAATATATGTCATAGCTACAAACCATGCTATTGCAGTAATATTTTATCTTACTGCTAACGCTGTACGTATTATACTTCGCATTCTGTCTTACGATTGTAGCAGTTCATATCTCTTGCACGAGAAATAAGACTCTTCAATAAACCCTTTTTATTGAAACACCCGTCTACCTATTTCTGTGTAAACTCTGTAGAATCGAAGCATGCACGATTGACTGAGTGAAACTGTTATCTATTGTTTCCACGATTCTAAAACTGTTATGATTCTAAGGGAAACAAAGTTGTCATGTTTATGAGGTTGTCAGAAACTAATCCCTTCTTGTTTATTGAAGACGTTTCTAGTGACCTCTGAGTTAGCTGGCACACACAAGTAATTACGTTTAATGTACTCGATAGAGGCATACTGGCCTCAGTCCAATGCCAAAACTATTGTGTATAGTATTCCAATGTGCAGAGCCTATCGGGGATATAGAAACTACACTACACTTCAAGTCTCGGGAGGATTCAGTAGAATGTTACTTCTGTATAATACAGGAAGCGTTTCTTATGGAAAAAAAGTGCACACTAACGATTCTTGGGCACATATTGTAATTAAGTCTCAGCCCTGTGATTTCCCTTTCAGACCTGGGTAGGAGGGATGCGTGGGAAAATGACAGTGTTGGTTACCAAACACCTCCTGCAACAGTTGCCGTCACTTTAATAACAGCTGCCCCACAAATTGGGAGATCTGTTGATGGTGGAAATTAACACACAACTCAACTGATAGTTTTTTTTAAATGGATGTATGGAGGATAAGGGAAATGTAAGATTAAAAAAATACAACGTTCATCAAGTGGATGAGGCCATCACATTTGTTGTGGAAGAAAGAGATGATGGTTCAGTACCAAATGCAAACCGTCCTTCAGCCCCCATATTCTCTATGTATCTAATTGATTGGTTACCTAGGCTTGAAAAATGCAAAGTAGGGAGGACCCATACAGTTAAAAAATAGTTATAGTTAGTGTACGAGGCTGGCTTTGTATATAGTGCACACTTAATAAGTGATGCACCTTGCACTAATCCGGGCAATCCTTATGGTGATTTTAGTGGTCTTTGAGTACCATAGAAAGCTCAATGTGGTAGCTGTGGAGAGGATGGGATTTGGACCAGAGGAGCCGGGGACACAATGAACCACCCAAAGTAAGTATCCAGGAACCCCACAGTGGCTGTGTGCAGAGTGGTAATACAGCTGTGTGACCAATGGAGAAGTTGCAGTTTTGCAGAAGAAGAACCCTTTCCAGATGACCCCAAAAAATTCCTTTGGAGGACGGAGAGAGCCACCCCTCCCAAGGATGCTCCGGGAACAAAGTTACCTACACCAGGGGAGTCATGTGCAAAGAGGTGAAGAGACGTTGAATACCTCCATAGAAGACAGTGGAAGACTTAGAAGAAAGTGCCTCTGGACAAGTTCAGGAAGGAGTCCAGTGGAATCCAAGTATGGATTCTGGAAGTGAATAACCTGCAATCGGAGGGGACAGAGTCTATGCCACTCAGGAGACACGAAGACACAATCCCCACTGATGTATAGAGGTTCGGAAGAGCTGTCCTGTGGAGTGCAAAGATAAAATTCCAATAACGGAGAGGCAAGGTAAGCATGATGGTGCCTCAAGGACCAAGAGAGCATTGGTGTGTGCAATGGATTGCCATTTACTAAGCAGTGAGAAGAACACATTTCAAACCACCAATCCCAGACAGCTAGTGACATGTACCCGTCTGATAAATAGCAATAACAACATTTTGCTGTCTCCAGCAAAGCAAGTCAACCACTTAATTACGATTAAACAACTACTGTGCTTGTTACCCTAATCAATGCACTTCTCAAGTCCACAGGGGTGGACTTCTTTGAGTCCCGTTTCCAATATAAGCATATAGGCAATGGTCCTTGTTTTGGTAATTGTCATCTGTACTTTTAGATTTCACCCAAAAGTGACAGACCAATAGTGTTGAACAAGAAAAATTAAAAACATTTGAGGATTAGTTTAGTCCTGGAAATATCTGACTAGTCCAAGAAGAACCTAGAGATGGTGGATGCAAATTAACTAAAGGAAATGGAAAATTAATATCCTTTTACGATTTGAAAGGCTCACATTATGCAGAATGATTGCCCAACACATTACATTATGTAATGTAGCTTATTGGACCCTCCTATTCACCACAATATGAATCATTAATTTAGTAATACTAATCTGATAGAGACCTCTAGCCATAGAGTCCTTACCTGTGGACTTCCAGGCGTCAGGCTGGATCTGGAAGATTTTCTAAGCAGTAACCATGCACACCGGTTGGTGACGTCATTCGACTTCACGTGATGTATGGTGTTGAATTTGTCATGGTATATAGGTGACATCTTGCCATGGTGAGGTCAGTTTTTTCCATTCCAGTTAGCGCAGATCCGTCGAAGAGAGCTACCCCCTGGCCTTTTTTGAAAGACTTGTTTGGGACTTTTTGTCCCATTTATTTCGGTGTGTAGGATGTCCAAAAGACCTCTGGGTTCAAACCGTGATACTCCTGTCACCACGACATGTCGGTTACGGACCCCCATCTTGTGTGCCTTTGGTGCCTGGGCCGCGACCATGACCCATGGTTGTGCTCTAACTGCCAGATCATGGTGCCAAAGCTTTGAGGGAGCAGTCCCCAAAGCTGCTTGTGGCCTGGCATCCGGTGCCTTGGAAATCTCACTCCCACTCCCGGTCTCACTCCCGGTCTAGGTCAAGAGGAAGGTCCGAGGACCACTCCAGGGGATCCAAGCCTTCACCTTCCAACTTGAAATCTTTGAAGGGGTTAGGCCACCATAAGAAACAGGTTAGGTTACCATAAGAAACACAAGAAGTTGAAACTTGCTTCGACTTCACCCTTTCCGTCACCCGATGAGATGGAAGAGTCTTGGCGTGTGATGCCCACTCCACGGAGCAGGTGTCTGAGTTGATTCCGCAATTCGTTCCCTTTCTGGGGCCAGGAACAACCCCTGCCCAGATGATAGTTTTATGATGCCATGTGCCCCATATTTGGGTGGCCTGACACTGCCGGCGTGCCTTCAGGCCCCACAGGCTCAGCTGAAGGATCTCCTCTGGGTTTTGCATGGGCGGGTCCAGCGTCCAAGGCTCCTCATGGATCCATACCCGATGACAAAACCCTTGACGACAACGGGGTCCACCAGTGGCCTCAGCCCCATTCTTATCCCTGATGAGACAGAGCCAGTCGGGCATCCACCAATGCTGAGAGCAGTTCCGAAAGGAGCCTTTGGGCTCTGTCGTATCATCAGCCTTATTCAGAAGGGCTAGGATTGGAGGAGGATTGGGAGGGGACGCAGTAATTTTTAGAAGTCCCAACTTACACAGAAGAAATGGACTGATTTTAAGAACTGTATGCCACTGGTTTGGATACCTCCCCAGAGCCTGCCATGCTTTCCCCTCCTAACCTGATTAAGGAGGAGTTAGATTCCTTCACCAGGATGGTGCGTAGGGCTGTGGAGGTCTTAGACCTGCACCTTCCTACTGTGGTAGTCGAGGCCAATGTCTTGACAGAGGTCCTGCAGCCTGGTGTCTCCACCATGGAACCCTTGCTGCAATTTAATGAGGCCTTAACTCATGTTCTTCTTGGGACCTGGTCCAAATCAGTACAGGGGTTCCTGTGAATAGATCAATTGCCTGCCGCCACCGCCTTGCACCACATGACCAGGTTTTCTTCACCTCTCACCCACCCCCGAGAGCTTGGTGCTCTAAGCCTCTACTTTCCGTGGCGCGTTCCCTTCTGCACCCCCAGCTAGTAAATACAAGAGGCTTGATAGTGTTGCAGGGATTCTGTACATACACAGAACTATGCGCAAGAAAACAGGACCTCAGTGTGTAGGGATGTACCAACCTACTACATTAGTACCCATAAACCCAAAACCGACTATCTATAGTGGCTTTCGTTCTCCCCCAAATATCACGAAGCTACAAGTGATTAGACAATCCAGAAGACAACACTCCCTACTCTCTCAGGAATCATGGGAGCAAGACACCTTTTTGCTCACTCACTCGTTCTTGTCCACAATAAGAATTGGCAGAGTCACTGAAATAGTTCAAAATTTTTATTTTACTTATCATGCTCTACAATACAGTATACAAGCCACTACCAGCTGCAAAATGCATAAACTCAAAACAGTTAGCATTGTTACAATTCCATAGAGTACAAAGGGGAAAGTCATTATATAAAGACAGTGGAAAAAGGACAACAAGGCCTAACCACCCTCCCCTTGACTGGAAGAAGTTAATTTATATAAAGGGAATTCTCTGGGATTTTACAACAGACCCCATACCTTAAAGCCTGGATTCAAACTTTACATCATAGGAACAGCGGAGCTCTTCTTCATGGAAAGGCTTTCCCCAAGTGTGTTAAAACAACATGCAACCAAGTAATATCAAAACATGAGTCTCCAGCATTGCAGCTGTGTTTAGCATGTCATGTCTTGGTGCTAGGGACTGACCAGAACAAAATAACAAGGTGCATTGTTTATTGACCTTGCACAGACTAAACTCCAGGAAAAGCAGAGAACGCAAAAAGCAGCCCTGTTCTCATGTGAAAGGCTCAAACATAGTCTTGCAAAAACAAAGTCATGTTGTAACGTGCGCAAAAGCAGCATCAATGCTGCAAAGCTCATGCTAACTTAGTGATGTCAACAATGTCCCTAAGGGCCATATAACACTCTCCCCTTGGTATAGTCATTGGACATAGACAAAGGATCAAAACAGAATTCAAAAGTCAAGCAGAGCTCAAAGCCTTTGAAAAAATTAATTTGAAATAAATCACACAAAAAAAATCAATATTGTTATTAGGGCTTATTGAAATCGTGCTGTCTCCGGGATAATAAAGTTATTATGAAGGAGGTGGTGAATGCATCAAAGTATATGAACCTAAGAATGCAAATCCCTCCAAAAGATCATCCCTATAGTTAGTAGAAAAAAGGGATGCCATCCAATTTAGTAGGTCGAAGGAACAAATGTGCTCCTCGTAATCAGAAGCTTCCAAAAGCAGAACTGTACAACTTGTGTGATATTCGATGAAACGCCAATGCAGGACGTTCTGCGCAGCGGCACAGACATCCCATTCAGCCAATACTCCAAGTGCTGCCGCATGCGGCATACAGCCATCCCCAGAATAAGCCTGGTCATGAGTCTCTAAGAGACCCATCAACTTGTTAAAATCCGGGTCTGGACACAACGTGTTGGAGAGGTATATATCCATTGCCCAATAGAAGGCGCATCACCAACAGTAAAACACTGGTTGCACGCAAGTAAGGTAGGCGAAACAAAAAATTATTCCATAACCCACGCCAAGCAACCTGTTGAATTCGATCACGGTACAGCTGCAATTTGCCTGGTCTGTGCAAAACCACAAGATGATCAGCCATTGCGCAGCAGGAACGGAAGAAGCAGGATTCCACTACCTAATGCTAATACTAAAGGGAAGCTCCGAAGTCTCTGGAAAAAATAGAAAGAATAAAAGCCGGTATTACTCCAAATATCGTCTGAAAAGAAGTGACAAGGCCAAATCCCAAACATTAAAAAAAATGTCCAATGCCTTTAGTATCAGACGCATTAAATATTTGAGGTATAAGCTCCTTAAAGTGAAGTGGGAGGTTAGTGTTCAGAAGGGACTGTTTCTCGCTAGAAGTCCTAGCCACCTGTAACTCGAAAATCTCTCGGGCTGAAGTGAGAGCCTCCTCTTGTTGGAATAATATCGCTTTGAGTCTGCTCAATTTGTTGAAATCTGTTTTCAAAGTTGGAATGGAAGGCCAAATGGAACTATGTAGACTCCCATGAAGGGGCGGAAAAAGCACATTGCTACAACAAGTTACACGCTGGGAAACCATGACTAAATATGGGATTCCTGCCCAGAAACCACAGCAGTCTTGGTTGTTCAAAATAAGATAACTGGGGTAATTAAGCAATATAAAAGCGGGAATTGTTGATGGTACTGTAGTTCCTATAAAAAAACAAGCAAGATTGGGCGCTGATACGTTACAAGCACTGTGCGACTTAACATGTTTACATACAAGGGAATGTCCTACTGTGGAATTGGAGTCCTCCCCTGTAAGAAAAATTTCTTACCCTCCCGCTGACATCTGTAAGTGAAAGGTAGGGACCACATTTCATGTAGAAATGCACTACCCAGTGGTTCAAAACGGCCAATCAGAAAATATTGCATGTATGATTTAAATTGAAACCGTGAAAAAGGGAGAGAAATAACCCCATGAATTAACCAAACCGCAGAGTCTGTTTCCGCTACCGACAAGGGCAAGGGCTCCAGTTGTTCAATATGCAATAGTGTATATGCAGCATCTTTCATGGACATAACATTTATCAGTTAGATTAAATGGCAAAAACAAAGCAGTGGCAATTAAATAATACCAAGATACTTTTCCATTTTAAGAGTTTGCAATGTCGAAGCAAATGGCACAACAGATCTTAACTGATTTTGACTATGATATAACACAGATACATCACTTTGAACAATATCAGTAACAGATGAAACAATATTATCCAACATATAAATACGTGAGGAAAGTATATTGATGCTATTGTCTACCACGGCAAGGACTTTTCTAAATTGGCTTTATCAATTTGGCACAGACGAAGAGCTGCCTCAATCTGCGTAAGTTTCCAAATTTCATCATAGGCTGCATAAAGAAACCTCTTAGATCTAGGATTCCTAGGCCCTAAGATGAAATCTGCCTGTTTGATGTCATTCGACAAGAGTGTAAGGTGTTGTTTCACTGATGCTAAAGTGGAATGTTTCAACCATTGTTGGCATTATGTACCCACCTTGTATGTGGTGACTGAATGTGTAAGTGGGTAACGAGGATCTGGTCTAGTCTGAGTGAAACCAGATGTTACATTATAAAAACGGGATGCATTTGATTGTTTGCCACACCAACCACCTGGATGAATCAATTTCAGAGACATTGAAGGTCTAATTTCGAAAAACAAAGCTTGCAGTGCATCAATAGTATAATTTGGCTGAATGCGCCAATCATCATACTCCGCTAAGGACGGAACGGATGGGGTATTTAAATATTTTACAGTTGCTGGCTGAAACAAGTGGTTTGGTACACTGTATCATTTAAAAACTAAATTTGAGCTGGGATCAGGCAGGCACAATGTAAAGCATCAGTTCCCTGAACCTGCCATGGCTTTGTGCCCCAGATTGATTTTAAATCAACGGTCTCTTTCCAGTGATCATAACCCTGTGTAGCCAATTTAGCCCTAAACGAGTTGCCGTAAATAATTTTAGTGTGGGTCAATATAAATTTGGATTGAGAAGAAAACTGAAGTTTAAATAAATAGGACTCTGGATTAGATGTGTCAAAATATGTAAAATAAGTGAATTTATCTCTAAGAATTTTAGAACTCCCCTGTACAGGAGAAGGACAATGTTCCCATTATGTGTAATTATAAACAGGTCGTCGTGTGTTTGTTTTGTTTAAAAAAATTATGCCCATAATGCTGTTAACAAAAGAGATCAGCATAATTGGCAGAATTTAAATACAAATCTTCTGCACCAAAGGCAGCAGAATACTTTAAATATGAAAACAATGAATGTACTGTGTGCACATCCCAATCGTCCGAATGTATGTTCTGTGTTACCACATCTTCTAATGAGAGGCGAAACACGTATGGCATCCTGAGTACCTCAGTCGGACAGTGAATTTCGAAGGCTACTTTGTCCCAAACAATGCTCTCTGTAACTGGGAATGCTGAAATGTTCACAAGTGTCACATCACATTTCATGACATGGGACGATATGTGAGAGGCCAGAATTCCATAAACGAAGTTCACAGCAGAGTGTTCTGGCAAATAATGACCATTGATGAGTAAAAAGAATACTGTCACAAATCCAATTGATATGAAGAGAAAATTCATTATAAGCACCAACCAAATGTAGGTTCATGGAGGGACCAGGTAAGTCTTTTTAAACCAACAGAAGAAAATACCGAATTTAGTCAGTGGGTCAGCCAAACTGGATGTGGAAGAAGATGAGTCGGAAGAGAAGCTGGCATGATCTCCAGTCGTAGTTCTACTAATCAGAGGTGGCAGTGCCGGGTCCGCATAATGTTGTTAAAAACTGGTTGGCACCTCACTGATCGACTCATCTGTAGGATATGTATACTTGACATCAGTAGTGGAAGATATAGGTCGAATGGGTGAAAGGTCAATTACAGTGTCCATCATTTCCTTAGCCTCACGAGGATCAGTGGAAGAGGATGAAGTCAGCGGGTCTAATGAAATTGCGTTGCACGAAACAGCAGGCGTGACACTATTCAGAATCGGCCAAATGGTGTAACTTGACATTGTCCACTTAGATGTATCTGTGCGACCTGGTAAAGGTGGTAAAATGACTGTACGAGTACCCTTCAGTCCAAGCACTGAAACCGATGCACGATAAGAGGGACCACATTCTTTTTTGTTCTCCAGCTTTTCTTGCACCAGATCTCCGATTTGGGGAAGCCAGCCGGCAACAGGATCAGCAGTGCTGTATCAGTGGAAGAGGGTAAATGTTCACTTGCATAGCTGTCACTGGTCTTTTGTAGATCCTGTAACACAATAGAACGATTATCTATATCAAAGGTTTCTACAGCCACCACAACGTCTAGACCATCAAGGTCTGGCACATTCCTTTTAGTGCCAAAGAGCATTTTGTATGGGATCCGCCTGCCCAGAGATCTTCTAGGTAGATCATTAGGTTCATGTTGAACCCCATACAAGTGGGCCATCCACTTCCTGCCAGTACCTAAGACTCTAGCTGTCAATGATTGCTTTAAGTCATGGTTCATTCGCTCCACAATTGAATTGCCCTCGGGCCTGTATGGAGACAACTGCACCAGCACCCCCATAGACTTCATCGCGTCCTGGTACACCTTGGAGGTGAATGCTGGACCTTGGTCAGAATGGAAGGTGCCACAGGCAAACATCCCGACAAAGACACAGACCTCCCTGATGAGATTTAGAGGGTCAGCACTGCATTGTGGCCAAACCCAGAGGAATCTGGTGCACGAATCAACTGCAACAAATATATATTTATATGCAGTATCTGAAGAGAGTGGACCTCAGTGATCAAGATACACACAGCCAAAAGGTTGATTGGAAATACACAGCTGTGTTTGAGGGGGGCGTGTGACCGTACACTTTAATTTGTTGACAAAGGTCACAAGAAAGTACATAATTACAGGTCGGTTTATATAAACCACGCCACCAGTAACGTTGCTGTAAAATTGAGCCTGTCACTGACACACCTCATGTGCAGACGCAATGCCTTCGTGTGCGGCTTTGATCAGAGCAAGTCTGCGCTCCAAGTTGGGAATCATCCGATCCCCAACTGAAGGAACCATAGCATAAGGAACCTCTTTGGGAGTTATATGATAAGAGTATTTCGAAGGGAAACCCTGAGGATAAACAGTTCCCTCCCTCATAGCAGCATCTACTGCCAGAATATCATTATCTATTTTAGTCATGGATGCGGCTACAGCAGATTTGGCTGCTTCATCAGCCAAAGAATTACATGAACATGTGTTCCCACACGCTGAAGGCCAAGAGTATGTATAACGTGTGAGGATTGACGTTGTTTAAGCTCTGCCACTCGGACCCAAAGCATTTTATGCTTAAATGCGCTGCCTTTAGAGTCTCAATAGTCATTTTGAGACCAAAAGAATAAGTTGTCATTAAAAGAGTGGACACAGTAATAGGAATCCCACACAGCGAGAGTATTCACATTTGGATCAGCAAACTCGAGAGCAAGAACATGATCACGCATCTCCGCCAATTGTGCCGTACAGGCTCCAAGTGCCTGAGTGTGCACAATGGAAGACAAACTCTCCATTAACAATTGAGCCAGCAACAATTGTGCAAGCCACTGAATAAGCGTGCTTGGAACTGGTGGCCGGTTGAGCCGTGCCATCAGTATAAATGATGCAGTCGTACTCATGTAGAGGAAGCAATGACAATGGAGGAGGATGAACGTGTTCATACTGTAAAAACTCCTGTGTCTGAAGTGCAGCGTCAAAGATAAACGTGACAATAGAGGATGTCAAAGAAGTAGCCCATTGTATCCAACAGGCGTTTAGTACCTTTGAGTTGGGTACACTCGCCTTAGTCACTGCTTCCAAAGCAGGGACTTGCGTGACCATAAGAATGCGTTTACCTTGCATCAGTGAACATTCTTTCAGACTCGCCATCTGCACTGCCGTCAAGATTTTTTCAACAGTTGAAAAACGCATTTCAGCAGCAGTGTATACATGTGATTCGTATGCAATAGGTATTGTGTCTCCCTCATTGAACATCAAGTAAGTGAAACCCACCGTCCCTGGAACTATACATGTCACCAGGTTTGTGGTGTTATCACGCGTCAACATGTAGTTAGTTGCAAGCATGTCAGATTGCAAAGAATGTAGGATAGAGGTATGTTTAAGAAGCCAGCTGGCAGAAGAATATGTGGGTTGTATTAACGTATGAAGTGGTTTGATACGTTAGGCATAATCGGGAATGTATGTCCTCACGAAATTCAAAAATCCCAGCAAGGACTGAAGGTTCTTCAGTGTAGAAGGGGGCTGCAATTGTGCACATTTCTCCAGGAAGTGGGATGCTAACTCCTTTCCCTCATTATTGAGCTCTTAGCCCAATAAAGGTACCGCCAAATGGGTGATGTGCGATTTTGCTAAATGTAATTTATATCCATAGTCGGCAAATGATAAAATGATTCTGTTGATTCTGACAAGATGCAGCATAAGTTT
Source organism: Lissotriton helveticus (assembly GCF_964261635.1). NCBI lineage: Eukaryota > Metazoa > Chordata > Amphibia > Caudata > Salamandridae > Lissotriton > Lissotriton helveticus. The sequence goes on from NC_136061.1 coordinate 1,680,234,760, forward strand.
GTCGTCCGTTAGAAAAATTTCATCAACGTACGAGAACGCATTTGGGTCTATGTCATTTAACAAAGACACAACATGTGCCGCAAACGCCCCAGGGCTATTCTTATACCCCATGGGAAAATGCATAATTTTTTTCTGATTTCCGACAGCAGTAAATGCTATCAAGTCACGGCTCTCAAGTGCGAGATTATGATTGTAGAAACCATTGGAAATATCCAGAGTAGTTTTGTATTTTTTACAAACAAGATTGTTCACAAGCACAGCTGTGTGTGTTCTGCACTGTAAAAGTGCAACAATGACTATTCAAATTTTGGTAATCCAATACAATCCGATATGAACCTCAGGTTTTGATACTGTAAAGAGAGGATTATTCATCGGTGATGTACATGATTCAATCACTCATTGATACTCCAACTGTGTAAGAATGTCACAAACGTGAGCCTTTGCTTCACGTCAAATGGGATATTGCTGTTGTGGCTGTGGCATTGATCATAAAGGTATTTCATGATCCAGTAAATCAACATCCCAACCCACCCAATTATGGTACACTGCCAGGGCTAGGGCCAAAGTCCACTAAGCTGCGAAAGCCTTTGTATGTTCTTCAGGGACTTAACACGAAAAACTCAGAAGTATCACATCCTCCCCTCTAGAAGCGGCTAACAAAAATGTTGGTGGCCAATCCACCTCCTCTCTAAATGTCATACGAGTAGGTTAGTTTCTCCCAGAAAACCGCCTTGATTGGACAAGGTATATCACCTTTGATTTGAAAAATAATCTTGTAGAGCCTATCCGGGGGGGGGGGTGGGGGTGGCAATCCGGGTGTCTGCCGTTTCTACTGGAAGGGAATGTATCAGTTGCTGTCGCCACAGACAGGGACGCAGAGCCTCCCGCACTATGGTAATCTCTGCTGCGCTGTCAAGCAGAGTCACTGCCCATGTCCAATCCAGCAGTCATGTTCTCACCATCTGAGGCATACCTCGCTGTTAAAGCGGCAACTTTTTGGGGTTGAATACAAGGCTGATCCTCTGGTTTTCCTTTAACGTCAAACTGTCGAGGCTGATCTCGTCCCTGTGTAGCAGGTTGACCTTTGCCACGATCCTGACGTTCTCCTCCACCGACTTGAGAGCCTGATGGGTCCTGTAAAGAACGATGAGAGCGCTGATGAGGGACTTGAAATCTATCAGGGGACTTAATGTTTGCGCAGTCGCGCAAATCATAAGTATGCTCAGAAGTCTCAGGTGTCAGTGAACTAGCATGCAAATCTTACTTCTGCTGTTGCTGCCCTTGTTCCTTATTCTTTCAGTTCGTTTTAGGAAAGAACGGATGCCCGTCTTTATCAGTCTAGGCTTTTTGTTGAGTTTGAGATTGTGTTTGCATTTGAGTAAAAGGCTTAACTCCCAGGTTATTGCGGCCTATGGTTTTATAAGCTTTTGCAATAATCTTTGGCCAATCGCGTGGCTTGTCTGCAACTCGGACAGCCTCCATTCGGTTTGCCACTTGAAAGATTACTGCATCTCCCTTGACATTGGCAATGATCATATCAGCAACCACGTCGAACACCCCCACCAGTCTCATCCCTAACTCTACAGCTGCCACGGCTCTGTGTTCATCTTGAACATGCTTAATCACAGAGGGGAGTACGGTCATGGAGGGAGTGCTGAAACACTCCGAATATACTGCTGCAAACACCTTGCCCCAGGTGTTACAATCGGCTAAATCAGGAAGTAAGTCTTTAGGCAAACTTATAGTTAAGATCATGTGCTTCTCCACAGGACTGGTATTTGGAAAAACAGCCTCTAGCTGTCCAAATTTCTCAGCATGCCAATAAGGGAACTCATCCCTATTCAGTGGACGCTTACCATCACTGAATTAACCATAAGGGGACTGATGGTCACTCCATCAGGTCCAGCAGGTTGCGCTGCAACGTGAGGTGGTCCGACCTGGAAGTTGCGTGGCATGAACTGTATAACCGCTCTATGCACGCCTATTAGAGACGTATGTAACATGCAGAGTTTTGCAAGCGTCGCTGTTGTCAGACGACGCGGGTGTCGGGTATACCCATCCAAAACGGGCCATGTGGCCCCATCTTTCGATAAAGGACCTAAACTGACCAGCGTTATAGAGTGAGGAAGGGCGCCTTTAAACCAAAGTACAATAGTATTGTCCGGGCTATATTCCCGCGGAATCTCGGTTGCAGTATATTAGTGAAAAAAATTGTCTGTCGCATCCATTGCCGGGAAGGTGACCCAAGAATAAAACACCTCAAAGCAGAAAGCTGGATGCGTGATTCCACAAAAAATATAAGCGCAGCACCCACTTCAGGTGTTCCATATTGAGTCAAATATTCCCTGAGCCGTGCGCGGCTATGAGGCGTAATATCTACCGCCATAAAGAAAAACAAAGAACAACAACTTAAAGCGCGGCAGCGCAATAACAGGTCATAAAGAGAAAGAACCTTTTAATACTACAAGCTTGAAAGAACCTATAACACATCAATATAGGAGGTTACACCGTCCCTGCTGTCTCCGGAAACAGAAGTGAGCGTTTTGTGGACAACACAACCACTACTCAAGCATCTTACAGATAAGAAGATCTTCCTAATGAGCAAGTTCCTTCCTTAGGCAAGACTGTTCATCATCGGCATCGTGATCAATAGCCAGACGTCGCATAGTCCGGTCCGTTATGGATACATCCTGCACAAAATAACCGCAAAGACACCAAAACTGACCAAAGACTGTTGCCAGCTAGAGCTGATGTAGGTGTTACCTCTGCAGACCAACAACGAATGTATAGATAAAATCACCAGTTCAGCTGCAAATACTTCTTTAACTGTACCGTACTACTCTGGAGTTTTGATGTAAAACATACGGAAAGTACACATCGGAACCATTTGTATGGTAAGATTTTTACACATTTGTACACACAACAGATCCTAAAATTGTTATTGTGGCAACTATTAAGAAAGACATGTACCAGAATCTTACATATATTAAGGCTGCTATACCTGTTGTACTCTAAACTGTACCTCATGGAACTGTGAAGCGCTCTGATACCCTTGGATCATGTTTGTGCAATATAAAACTATAAATAAATTAAATAAATAAGAAGCGGACCAAACGTTGGCAGCACAATGTTGCAGGGATTGTGCACATACACAAAACTATGCGCAGGAAAACAAGACCTCAGTGTGTGGGGGTGTACCAACCTACCACATTATTACCCAAAATCCCATAACCGACTAACTATAGTGTCTCATTCGTTCTCCTCGAAATATCACGAAGCTACAAATTATTAGACAACTCAGAACACAACACTCCTGATTCTCTCAGGAATCGCAGGAGCAAGACATACTCTTTCACTCACTCACTCGTACTTGTCCACAATCAGAATTGACAGAGTGACTGAAATAGTTCATAATGTTTATTTTAACTATCGTGCGTTAGAATACAGTATACGAACCACTACCAGCAGCAAAATGCATAAACTCAAAACAGTTACCATTGTTACAATTCCATGGAGTACAAACGGGGAAGTTATTATATAAAGACAGTGGAAAAGGACAACACTTCCTAACCACCCTCCCCTTGACTGGAAGAAGTTTATTTTATATAAAGGAAGATCTCTGGGCTTTTACTGCAGACCCCATACCTCAAAGCCTGGATGTAAGGTTTACTTCATAGGAACAGCGGAGCTCTTCTTCATGGAAAGGCTTTCTCCAAGTGTGTTAAAACAACTTGCTACCCTGTAATATCAAAGCACGAGTCTCCAGCATTGCAGCTGTGTTTAGCATGTTGTGTATAGGTGCTAGGGACTGACCAGAATAGAATAACAAGGGGCATTGTTTATCGACCATGCACATCGTGTTCAGACTAAACTCCAGGAAAAGCAGAGAACGCGAAAAGCAGCCCGTTCTCATGTGAAAGTCACAAACAGAGTCTTGCAAAAAGAAAGTCATGTAGTAACGTGCTCAAAAGTAGCATCATGGCAGCAAAGCTCATGCTAACTTAGCGATGTCGACAATGTCCCTAAGGGCCAGATGACAATAGCTTTGGAAAGAAAATGTCTTTCTTCCACCAGCCTAGCATTGCGGTCAGTAAACCCTGCATGCCTATTGAGTTGTTGCTCCCATTCCCCGTGGGGGACGGTTGTGCAAATGCTACCACAAGTCCTGGACGAAGCCCGGCCTGTTCTCTCTCAAGCTGTTGTAGACAGGAGGTATGCAGCAATGTTTACCATACGCTGTCGCCTTGACACAACAGACTTGCTAGGCAGAGCAATTTCCTTGACAGTGGCAGCTAGGCACCTCGCCTGGCTGTGAATGTCTACCTTCTCAGGGGATGTCCACGCAAATTTGATGGACATGCTGTGTGATGGCTCTCCTGTTTTCGGAGACAGGGTGGACACATCGCTAAAGCACTTCAAGGAGTCACAGGCTATGACCAAGTCTTTGGGTCTATTGGTATCATCCCATCCTGCATCTGCACTCTAGGCCAAAGGGGCTATAGAGAGGGTTCTCTGGCAAGAAGTAGGCTGTGGTTGCTAATCCCGCTATTTTCTGCTTCCCAAAAAGGACAGAGACCTTCATCCTATTCTTGACCCCGAGCCTTAAACTACTTACTCAGATAGGAGAAGTTTAAGATGCTCACTATTGTTCAGGTGCTGTCCGTCCTAGACCCGGAGACTGGATCATAGCATTGGACTTGCATGAAGCCTATTTCCAGATCCTCGTCCTGCCTGTTCATCACCTCTACCTGCGGTTTATGATGGGCCACAAACACTTTCAGTTTACTGTGCTGCCCTTTGGGCTCACCAGTGCTCCCCCGTTGTTCACCAAGGTGATGGCTATGGTCCCAGTACATCTGCGCAGATCAGGAGTTCCAGTCTTATCCTATCTTGATGACTGGTTGTTGAGGGCGGGCTTGCCACCAGGCAGTCGTCTCCCACCTAGACATGGTGCAGGTCGGGCCTATCCTCTCAAGCGACGAGTCAAGAATATTCAGGCTATGATACAGATATTTCAGCCTCTATCCTGTTTTTCGGTAAGACTAACTCCGAGGCTGCTTGGCCTCATGGCCTCTTGCATATTGTTGGTGCATCATGTCAGATGGTTCATGCAGGCTCTGCAGTGGGACCTGTAGTTCCAATGGGTGCACAGGAGGGAAATATCACCCAGCTGGTCCAGATTTTGGAGGTAGCTGCGAAAGATCTGCAGTTGTGGTTCAGACACCCCGATAGGGTCAGAGGCAGACCCCTCTCCCTTCCCTACCCAGGCCTAACAGTAGTGATAGATGCATCACTTCTGGGATGGGGTGGCCATTCATCATCATAATAACTTTATATCAGCAATTGCCATTAAAGCAAACTAAATAAGGTAAAACTGTAAAATCATTGAATAATTAAACGCCCAAAAACATGACATAAAACAATTAAAATTCCCACAGTTAAAACTAGCAGCGTATAAGGACATCACAACGATTTTAAAATGCAAAGTTAAATTTCATCCAGCAACTCCTATGCTTATTATCTACTGTTGCATGTGCTTTAAGATATCATAAAAAGAAATAGGATGCAACTTGAACACACAAGCATCTTAGATGCTAAGTACTAGACAACAATAGGGCAGTATTTTTCTGTCAGTGTCTCCACATATATGCAAGAAACCGGGAAACAGCAAAAACAATTGGTTGAGCTTTGTCTTCCATGAATACCCTAGTTGCTATATCGGGCGGCCCTTTGGTAGAGGTTGAGATCGGAGGACTTTGGTCTCCGGCAAAAGCTGGGCTCCACATCAACTTGTTGGAGCCATGTGCGATACCATTGGCACTGAAAGCCTTTATACCATCTATCAAGAGAAGGCTGGTACAGGTCTTTACGGACAACACCACCGCTATGTGATACTGCAACATACAAGGCTGGGTGGGGTCGTGGTCCCTCTGTAAGCAGGCCCTGCGTCTCTGGACTTGGCTGGAACAACTGGGCATATCCCCGGTGGTTCAACAACTGGCCAGTTCCCTGAATACCAGGGCGGAAGAACTCAGTCGTCAGTGCCTAGGGGATCACAAGTGGCATCTCCATTCAGATTTGTCACAAGAACTCTTTCATTGGTGGGGAGAGCCTTGGTGTGATCTGTTTGCCTCCGTTGAAAATACGCAATGTCAGCAGTTTTGCATGTTGCTTTTTCCAAAGCGACTCTCGCTCAGTAAAGTTTTTTGTCTTGAGTGGAGTCCGGCCTCCTTTATGCCTTTCCGCCCATACAACTCCTGTCCAGAGTGCTCAAGAAGATCAGGAGCAACCGAGCTCATGTCATTGTTGTGGCTCCGGACTGGGCACGGAGAGTTTGGTATCCCGATCTTCTGCAATTGTGCATCGACCCTCCAATCAGGTCCTCCCTTCGGGAGGATCTTCTGTCACAGCAGCAGGGGAGAATCCTCCACCCAAACCTGTCAATTCTCCTCTTGATTGGACACTGAGCAGCGACAGTTGAAAGCATTCAACCTTCCTCCCTCAGTTTGCGATGTTATTCTGGCAGCGAGGCCTGCCAATGGCACATTTTTTAAAACTAGTGTACAGAACGGTCTATTGACCAATTGCCTGCCTCCCTTTGACATTCTCCTTTTCATCCAGTCTCTTGCCCAGCAAGGCCCTGTTCTGGGCACTCTCAAGGGCTACCTTTCACCCCTTTCTGCTTTTCTACAATTGCCAGACCAACCATCACTTTTCATAGATTTCTCAAGGGGCTTTTGCATTTGTTCCCCCTTCACCTTTCATCATTCCCCAGTGGGACCTTAACTTGGAACTCACTTATCTAATTTGTGCACCATTTGATCCACTGCACAATTGCCCCCTCCGGCTGCTCACCAACAACACAGCCTTTTTAGTGGCAATGACTTCTGCCAGGAGGGTGAATGAGCCGGTCAGGCACTCTCCTTACCCGACTGGCTTTCCAGGCAAGGTAGTGCCACCGCACTGCCGCTTTTAAAATTGTGACACCTTTTCTCCTAGGATAATCTGTCACCTTGCCCTCCTTCTATGCTCCTACGCATCCTTCTAAGGAAGAAAAACCTCTCTTCTGGCTGGATCCAAAAAGAGTGTTATCGTACTACTCTTACCGCACTAAAGAATTCCGGGTGGACAACCAACTCTTTGTGGGGTACGTTGGAGAAAAGAAGGGACGTGCTGTACTCATAAGGGCCATTAACAGTGGGTTATTCTCTGCATTAAGATCTGTTACACTGGCAAATAAACCGCACCCTGAAGGCCTAAGAGCTCATTCCACCAGGGATAAGGCAGCCACCTCGGCTCTTCAGCGTGGTGTCCTGGTTCTTGACATCTGCCAGGCGTAAGTCAGCCACCACGGCTCTCCAGTGTAATGTACCGGTTCTTGGCATGTGCCAGACAGCTACGTGGGCATTTCTACATGCATTTGCCAAGCATTATTGCCTGGACATTCAGATACATAGGTCGGGCCTCCTTGGCCGTTCGTCCTAGAGTACTTTCTGGCTTAAACTTTTCCGCAGTCCCTTCTCCGGGGATGGTATTACTTGGGTATCTATTCACAGGTAAGGAATCTGTGGCTAGATGTCTCTATCTGCTGGACAAGTCACTTACCTTTGGTAAGGCCTTATCTGGTAGAGACATGATCTAGCTTCAGATTCCTTACTGAACCACCCATCCTCCCTGCACTGCGGATCTTCATTTCAGGGCCCTAGTTGTTTAAACACACCATTGTCATGGATGTCACAACGATGAACTTGACAGCATATGACATCATGCGGAGTCAACTGATGCCACATACCGGCACTCAGGCATACTGCTAAGAAAGTTTTTCCGGATCCAGCCTGATACCTGAAAGTTCCCAGGTAAGGAATCTGCGGCTAGATCATGTCTCTACCAGGTAAGGCGTTACCGAAGGTAAGAAACTTGTCCAATAGTGTAAGTAAGGTATCTGTTCCAAGTGTGGTGTCCAATTACCTATGTGTCTGTATTTTCCATGGAAGCAATAAACAATATAGGCCAGTCTTTCATCTTAAGTCACAGCCCATTAAGGGAATGAAACAAAGGATAGGCATGGGAGACATCTTCTTGTCCTTTAACTTCTTTAAAAAAAACAGATTCTGTGTATTTCAGCAGACTGTCACCATTTGCTCATTTCAAAATCAAATCTGATCTGAAGGTTGGATTGGGGTTTCTCAGTTCTCACCATTCAGCTAGCAATTTCTGTTTCTTCTTTGAGTATCTGTGCCATACACACTGGTCCACTCCTTTTCACTTCATTATGTTTGAGGCTTGTGTGGCTGCAGATATACATTTTGTGCATACTCCTACCATCTAGAGCCTGGATGTAGGTACGTTTTTCCCCCAAAGAAGTCTTTTGAGTCACTAGGTTTGGTGACTCCATGCTGGTAATGTGCATGGGCATCAACTCATTGTTGAATTGTTTTCTTTCTGCCGTCTTGTTTGGACGTATGCGCCCATGCACCGGTTCAAGACTGTTGTCGGAATTCTTTTCTGTTCCCATGGTAATTCCTAATATCGTTATTGTTTTCAAATGTGTATCTCTTTTCCCTTCTGTTCCGCGTCGATGACCTCAGCTTTGCCCAGGCAATCCTCGCATCAATATCTGCCCCGCGTGGGGCCACACCATCTGGGGGCCTTCTCAGGCATTTCAACTGGTTCCATACTATGTCCTGAGGGTGATGGAACAAACGCCTTTTCGATATTGCCCTTGGTGTCACGTAGAAAATCCATTGGCCGACCTCCATCAGCTCTGTAACCTTTGCCTTCCGCATGAGCATAATGAGCTTGCTTGCTGCTCCTTCAGATCATTGCCGCTCCTTCTGAACAAAGAAAATGCTTGGAGATGTTGCGGAAGAGCAGCGTAGAGCTGGTGGACCTCTTCAGCACTGAAGAGCTTCAGGAACACAAGGTCAAGGCATCTGCAGCCGATGAGGAGGCGTTCTCAACAGAGGACAGTACCAGCTCCAACCTGGAGATCAAAGACCTTCCAGCAGCTCAGCAGGTTAGGACTACACACCCTTCCTCTCCTCACTACTGCTCGCAGACCTCCTAAAAAGGCCCCACAGCCACCCAAAACATCAGTGGAAAACCATACAGCCACCACTACCCTTAGGCCATGGTTGGCACTGAACATTGACGTTGGCCACAATGGCCAGCTCCAGCTCTGTGCCGAAACACCCTCCAAGCCAACCAGCTCGGTATCAAGTAAATCATCTGAGTCATAACTGTCAGTGCTGAAATCAACATTGGTGCCGAAGTTGACTACCACCACAGTCAGCTTCAAAATGGTCAAGCGACCCATCGGTTCCATGAGGAGATTGATGCTCAACAGAAATATTCAGCAACACATCCTCAGTTTGGCCAAATCATCACCCGCCCACCTGGAGCTGCTATACATCCCCTGAAAAGGCAGCTTTTGTTCCTGGAAGGCCTGGTTGGAGCCCCAGCTCCTAAACACAGAAAAAGTACAGACCAGGTCCTCTGCTTCTCTATCACCAACACAGGCCACGCAGGCCTAATTTTCTCTCACTCGTCATCTAGGTACACTTTGCTACACTCCACAGGGGTCACCACTTCCATACAATGAGGATATAGAGGGGGACACCCATCCCCAATTTTCCCCACAACCAGATCCCTGGGGCACATGATGCTGAACCCCCAGAAGACACTGACCCTGATCTTTACCAAGCTTGACCATTTCCTCACAGATGATTCCTCCACATATTAGGAACTCATCACCAGAGCTGTGGCCTACCATAAAGTTTTCCTCCATTCAGATCGGCTAGAAGAGGATTTCCTATTTGAGACCCTCTCCTCCACATAATGCACTGCACAATACCTCCCTATGCTGAAAGGTATGTTACGTCACACAGCTAGCATTTTCCAGGACCATGTCCGTACTTGAGTAATAACTCCCTGAGTGGATAAAAAGCATAAGGAAGGCCCATCAGATCCCCCTTACATTAGAGGTGCACTTCCCCCAGACTCTCCTGCGATACATATGGCTTGGAACAGGGCTAGCTCCCAAACTACCGAAGGCGCTCTTCTGTCTTATAAAGTAAAAGACTAGATGCTGCAGCTCAGTCGGTTAACCATGTTGCCAAATCCGTAGGCCTCTTGGGCAGATATGATAGAGGCGAGCCACTTGGGATAAACTGGGGGAACTCCTTCAGTACCTCCCTGAGGAACACAGGAAGAGGACATGAATTGGTTTCTGAACGTGAATTAATTTTGAACACCACTATCCAATGTGCCCTTGACACTGGTAACACTGCTGCTCAGTGCATCAACTCATGCCTCCTTACACTCCATGCATGCCTGTACATATCAGGGTTCAAGTACAGCACTACTTCCTGCTCTATCTTTTGAAGGCCAGCATCTTTTCAAGCCCCAGGAAGACCAAATCATTGAGAAGATGAAAAAGGATACTGAGACAGTAAAGGCTATAGTTTAAATTCACACACCCACTTTCCACGGTTCCTTTCCCCGCACTCAGGCCCGCAATCACTTCTCGGGGGTCGTTTGCAAGGGTTGCTCCTCCACGTGTTGGAACATCCCCTCTGACCACATGATTACTGTCTGGAGCTAACTACCATGCCTCCCACGGTACCACCTTGCAAACAGACTTTCAGCAGAGCACATAACTGCTCAGAAGGGTAAAATTGCTTCTTCACAAATGTGGCATCAAGCGGGGACCACCTCAATAGGGCTCAGCAGTGTACTTACTGTTCGTCCTAATTCCCAAGAAAGATGGCTCCCGCAGGCCCATTCTATACTTAATGCAAAAAGAACAATTGATGGACAGAATGCAGAACAATGTCATACATTCACCCCAGAACAGAGATCTGGGACTAAATCCATTGTTTTTTTGCTCACCATGCCATTCCAGGTTGGACCCAGCCATATGCAAATCAGTCTTGACCCTCTGTACTGGGGTGAATGTATTACATTGTTCTGCATTCTATCTATTAACTGTTGTTTTTGCATTTGTCACTCCAAAAAAAGGGGGAGTGACTCGCTCTCTCAGTGATGTCATTTGAGATGTCATCAGTGATGTCATGAGTGATGTCACAGACCATGTCATGAGTGATGTAATATATGACGTCATCAGCAGTGCATTGCGGGCGCGCGAGTTATAGTTAGCTGAATTAACTATAACGGGGGGAATTTCAATGGTTTTGTATGAGTGAAATGTCCAGCTAACTATAACATGTGTGAAACCTATGGTTTTTTCAGTGAATTTCTAAGGTTTTTTAAATGCTAATTCCTAACTATAACATGTGTGAAACCTATGGTTTTTTCAGTGAATTTCTAAGGTTTTTTAAATGCTAGTTTTTAACTATAACATGGCTGAAACCCATGGTTTTTTCAGTTAATTTCTAGGGTTTTAAAAATTCTAATTTTTAACTATAACGTGGCTGAAACCTATCGTTTTTTCAGTGAATTTGAAAGGTTTTGTAAATGATAATTTTTAAATATATTAATTGTTATATTTTTTGATACTAATTTACTACATTATTTTAAACTATTTATTTTTAGATATTTTATTTTTTAAATTACATTACACAATTTTAATATGAATTGAAAAAACAATGTTTTTAAACATTTTCAAATTGTAATATATATTTTTTTATTTCATATTTTTTTAATTTATATATATTTTATATAGCAGGCAATGATATCCTATGGAAGGAATTTCAAGTTACTGGTAAATACAATTACATTTACTTTTCAGGAATAGTAGTGAGCTAGATTGGGGAATTAATTCCTCTTCAATCCTGAGGTCCCCTGTGAGCCAACTAGACCACCAGGTACCTCCAGTATGCGCCAGGCAAATGTGTTGCAGAGAGTCGTTCAATGGGCATGCCCCCTTTTTACAACACTCTGCAACACAGCTCTGTGGCGCTTACTGGAGATACCTGTTGGACTTGTTGCCCTAGGGGACCTCTGGATTGAACAGGAATTAATTCCCCAACTTAAAACGCAGCTCAGGGTATGTTTGCACTCACATCACCTCAAGCCTCGCCCCCTACCTTCACCACTGTGCTAACGCGCCCTGTAGAGTGTTCTAAGTTGGAGGATTAAGTCCCCTTGCATACTGGTGGTCCCGGGGAGCCAACTAGCCCACCGGGAACCTCCAGTATGCGCCAGGAGGCTGCGTTGCAGAGACGTGTAATGAGGCCATGCCCCTTTTTACGCCTCTCTGCAACGCAGCCTCCGGGCGCATTTGCAGAGGGGGAACTAATTCTCCTTGAATAATGGGGGTCCCGGGGGGCCAACTAGCCCACCAGGAATCTCCAGTATGCGCCGGGGGCTGCATTGCAGAGAGGTGTAATGAGGCCATGCCCCTTTTTACACCTCTCTGCAACGCAGCCCCCAGGCACGTTTGCAGAGGGGGAACTAATTCCCCTTGCATACTGGGAGTCCAGGGGGGGGGCAACTAGCCCACCAGGAACTTCCAGTATGCGCCAGGGGGCTGTATTGCAGAGAGGTGTAATGAGGCCACCCTCCTTTTTACACCTCCCTGCAACGCAGCCCCCTGGCGCATTTGCAGAGGGGGAATCAATTCCCCTTGCATACTGGGGGTCCATGGGGGCCAACTAGCCCACCTGGAACCTACAGTATGTGCCAGGGGTCTGCGTTGCTTTGCCCCGGGGGGTGGTGGTCCCCGGGGCAGTGTGGGGGGGATTGGTGCCCCCCACACTTCTTTTTCACTATGCCCCCGGGATTTGGTCCCCCTGGGGGGTAATTTGAAAAAAAGCAGACCGGGTTTTAAAAAACAAATTTGGGGCCTTGGGGGTCCTTGTGGGACCACCTGAGCAGGCCTAGGGGGACAAGCTGTTTCTACCCTGCCCCCTTTTTGCGTTCTACACGTTTGTTTTTCTGCTGCCAACACTTCCTGGTTTGGGGTGTTCACAGCCAATGAGCATGCAGCTCGTACTCGGAAAGGTACGCGTAAGGTACTTGTACAGTACTTGTACCACGCGATTTATGTAAAAAAATATTAGGGGGCCTTGGGCGTCCTTTCGGGACCCCCTGAGCAGGCCTAGGGGGTCAGGGTGTTTCTACCCTGCCCCCTTTTTGCGTTCTCCATGTTTGTTTTTCTGCTTTCTTGTGCCTCAGTCTACCGAGGCACACGATGGCTGCCAACATTTTCTGGTTTGGAGTGTTGACAGACAGGTGACAGCCAATTAGCATTCAGCTCGTGCTCGGGAAGGTACAGAGTACAGTAAGCTTACAGTAAGCTTACCGTAACACCTCCAATATAAACTTATCATTTTACTTTTGATTTTCTCCGGAACTACTGAACTGATTTACACCATTCAACACAAAGCGTGATCTGTGAACAGAACTCTACCTTTTCGCCAAGTTTGGTGTAATTCCGTTCAGCCGTTCGGGCTGTAAGCCTGGCTAAAGGTCCTATGGGAAATTGCATGGGGAAAACATGTTTTGGGACCCCCCTTTTTTCTCGGCCCCCGCTTCACGAATCACCCCCAAACTCTCAGGGAAGGAGCGGAGCGGAGCAGGCCATTTTCTTGGAGAAAATCGCGAAGAATCGTCCTCCGGTGCCAAAGTTACTCCAAAAAGAATGTTAACATACAGAATGAAAGAATGAAACACATACAAAGAGAGAGTCAGTCATTCATGCATCTATGTGCTAAGTAATACCTCCACCAAACTATACAAACACTCATACTGATACTAAGAAAAACATCTACTAACCTATATACATACACATGTACCTACTCACCAACCCATGCAGCCACTTATACACAAAGTGAAACACTAATTAATATATTTAAATATTTAAACATTACTCACTAATATGTATTTTTCAAAAAGACACACATTCACTGGATGGTGTCATCAGTGATTTCATGAGTGATGTCACTGACCATGTCATGAGTGATGTAATATGTGACGTCATCAGCAGTGCATTGCACGCGCAAGTTATAGTGAGTCCAACTAACTATAACGTGGGAATTTCAATGGTTTTATGCGAGAAAAATTTCCAGCTAACTATAACTGGTGTAAAACCTATGGTTTTTTCAGTGAATTTAATAGGTTTTTTAAATGCTAATTCCTAACTATAACTGGTGTGAAACCTATGGTTTTTTCAGTGAATTTCAATGGTTTTTTAATAGCAAATCTCTATAGGTATGAAAAGTAATATTGTTATAACGAATTTTATATTGTATAATTATGTAATTTTGTAATTTTTATTTTTTAAATTTATTTTTTGCTCTGGGGCGCTCCCGGGGCGCGTACCGGTGAACGCACGGGTAAGTGCAATGTTACGGCGCGCCCTGGGGCGCGTACCGGGGAGCGTCCCGTTAGCGCTATTGCCGCGATCGAAAAAACCACATCGTGACGCGTCGCGTAAGCGTGACGTATCGCGTTGCCGCGCAATGTGTCTTATGACGCGCTTCGTAAACGCACCCGGAAGCGCTCCGCGGCCCGGTGCGCATAGCGTAAGCGCGCCGGAGCGCGTTACGTACGCGCACCGGGTCATGTGTCGGGTCATGTGACCTGAAAATAACACTTTTCATTGGTTCTCATCATTTTTTTTCTCCAAATGATGAAAGCCCCCTCCTTTTTTCCTCATTCTAACTTTCTTTATTGAGAGAGCAAGAGCTATTTTCACTGCAATGGCATCACTTGTAGCTGCAGCTGGTGCACCCCCACCACCACCACCACCAAGAAAAGAAGGTCCACCACCACAGTTCCTTGGAGGAGAAGAAGAAGAAAAGGAAGAAGAGGAGGAGGAGCAACAATCAATGCACTTCCTGCCTGAACAACCAAGGCAAAGGCACGTTAAAGTGCACTATGTTTGGCAATTCTTTTCCATCCCTGAAGGCCAAAAAAAGGTGAACGCCCCCAAAGTCACCTGTCTAATTTGTGGCTCAGTCCTCTCCAGGGGCAATCCCCTAAAGAAATATTCATTTGGTAATTTTACCATGATCCGCCACATGGAGAGGTTTCATCCAAATAACTTAGCCCACGCTGAACTACAGGAACTTCAGAACAACCCACCCCCTGTGGCCAGCACCTCCTCTACTGAAAACTCACTTTCTGGTCCTGAAGCACGCCAAATGGTGCCAAATATACAACCAAAATTTGGCACCATAAAACATGTTTGCATTTTCTGTGGCAAAACATTATGTTATGGTGAACTTAGTGTCACCTTAATAAATTATGCTGTGGACAACCACCAATGCAACAAGAAAAGGAAGCACTAATTCTTTTCTTTTTTTTTGCTCCTGTTGAGCCATTTCCACTTCCCTGTTTTTTGTTTGTTCCCTTAAAAAACACAAAAAAATATATAAAATTTTTCAAAAATACAAAAAAAAAGTTCAGTAAAATAATAAAAAAAATATAAAACAACAAAAACAATAAAAAAAGTTCTTTTCAGAACTACCTCACATTTATAAAATTAAACCTATATTTTTAAAGGATCTCTGTCAATTTTTTGTCCTTAGGGTACGCGTACCGGGGAGCGCCCCCCCCCCAAAAAGAAAAAAAAATTTATGAAGCAGTTAGCATGAGGGAAGGACACAAACAGAGTTATGTTAAGAGAAAAAGAGCTACAAGATGACCACAGGGGGATTGTTTATTGCATAGTAAAAAATAGAGAAGGTGTAATTGGATGAAAGTGAGAAAAGTAAAATGACTAAAAGAGCGAAAGAAAGGAAGAGAGAGGAAGAACACTAAAGTAGAGATAGTGTGAGACTGTGATTGGCTGTTAAAAGAAAAAGAAAGGACAGTAAAAAATGGAGAATGAAGGGTAGTGGCTGAACCACGATAAATGAAGAACGATGAGGGAAAGTGAGAAAAGACCAGGTAGTATAAGTAAAGAGGGGTGAAAGAGGGAGACAAATTGAATTAGGATAACACATGGGGAGTGACAAAGAGAGAGGACAAAGAGAGTAAAGGAAACAGTACCTGAATGGGCTTGAGTAAAGCAGCAAAAAAAGAGAAGTAATGCAGTGTGTGTGACTTATAGGGAGTCAGTGGGTGTAGTTCGCGGTGTGGGTGTGTAAGGTGTGTCTGTGGGTGTGGCTGTGTGGGGTGTTTCGGTATGGGTGGAGGTGAGGGTGTGTGAAATATGTGTGAGGAGTGTATGAGTGTGGGGTGTATATGTGTGCGATGTATGTGTGTGTATGGAATGTGTGTGTGTGTTTGAGGAGTGTGTGTGGGAGGATTTTTTATGTGTATGAGGTGTGTGTGTGGTGTGTGTGGGGTGTATGTTTCAGGTGTGTGTATGTGTTGGAAGGGAGATGAGGTGTATGTGTAGGAGTAAGGTAAATGATTAAGAAAAAGAGAATGAGTGAAGAAGCAAAGGAAGGGAACAGAGGGTAAGTGAAGTAAAGAAAAGGGATTGAAAGAAGTTGAATATGAGATGGGAAATCAGAAAAGGGGAGTAAACATGTAGAATAAGAATAAGTGAGGGAAGCAGAGTAAAGACACAGGAGTGTGGTAGATTGAGAAAATGTTAGTGAGCTTAAAGCAAAGGGTGATGACAAACTACATTTTTTAGTCATACTTACCATATAATAAATATAATTTTAATTAATTTTTTTAACTACACTTTG
The DNA here is from genome assembly GCF_964261635.1 of Lissotriton helveticus. Taxonomy (NCBI): domain Eukaryota; kingdom Metazoa; phylum Chordata; class Amphibia; order Caudata; family Salamandridae; genus Lissotriton; species Lissotriton helveticus. Next base: position 1,680,251,367 of record NC_136061.1, read on the forward strand.
TATCTGTAAAAGAGAGAAGAAAAAATAAGTTATAATTATTAAAATATGTATTTTAAATTAAAAAATACAAATGAAGAGGTTAAAAATCATAACGCTCTATTTAGAAATAAAGTTAGAGTGAAGAACACAGAAAGGGAAATAAACTAAGGTAGAAGGACAAAAAGAGAGAAAAAGAAATAGAAGGAGAGGAAATTATAAAGAGTAAGGCATATAGATTCACTGACAAAAAGAGAGAGAAGAACAGAGAAATGAACTGAAGGTAAGAAAGATACTAAAACAATGTGAGTTAGCAAAACTAAATCAGGAAACAGAAGTAAGTAAAAAGATAATGACTGAGACAGAAAACAGTCTAATTAAGGATGCATTTAGAAGAATGAGGAATAGAAGATAACTGAGAGTAAGTGAAGAACAGTCATAGAGTGAAAGGATGAAGGGAGACAGGATAATATACAACGATTGAGGGAAATGGACTGAGGAAGTTATAAGGTAGACACACTAAGACAAAAACTGAGTGAGGTGGAGTACAATGAGTGAGAAAAGAAAATGAGTAAGTGAGCAAAAAGAAGGAAAGAGAGGAGAAGACGACTAAAACAGTGGTACTGAGAGAAAATAATTTGGTGATGAAAGTAAAGAGAAGGACATTGAAAGAAAGGAAATGAGGGATAGTAATGGAACCAGAGTAAAAGAAATGGGATGAAGAACGATGAGAGAGGAGCAGTGAAGTTGTTGTAAAAGAAGTGATAGAAGGTAGATAAACACAAGTGAAAATAACACAAGTAGAGTGAGGCACTGAGGACATGGAAGTAGTGAACGAAAAATAGAGAGAAGAGGTCAAAAGTAAGGAGCAAACAAAGATAAGCTAGGGAGAGTGGGTGATTTATAGTGATAGAGTGCAATAATACTGCTGAGTGAGTAAACAGGAATTACTAAAAGAGCAAAGGAGGAAAATATGGAAAAGAGAAGTAAAGCAGAGAGACTGAAAGCTGAAAAGTTATGCAAGGGAGAGACGGGATACACACAGTTGAAATGAGAATGAGGGGTTGTCAAAGAAGTGGAGTAAGGGAACGGGGGTTACAGAGAGTGAGAGAAAGACATTATAAATGAGTAAAAAGAGCTGAAAGAGGATGGAAAAAGGAAAGTAAGTGTCACAGAATGGGAATACAATTTAATTTACACAATCCAAAGTATAAAATAACTTGTACAACATGTTACATAGTTTATTTTTGCTGTTCTCAGAATATATTGAATTTCACTTAAAACAGTGAGTTCAAATTACTCATCATATGACAGCGGGGAAAAAAAAACACAATCTAAAAGATTGTGTTTTAAAAAAAAACTTAAATAATGACAAATGTACCCTAAAGTTAGATTGACTTACTTTTCCTTGAGGCCACATACTGTATCATGGTGGTCCTTTTCTCGTTGGAAAGTACTTTGCTGTTCACTTAAAAATCCATTTCATCGACTTTCTATAAGAAAAGCTCCAAGAACATCTGAAATATTTTCAATATTTTCATATACTCCTTTTTTTCAGTCATGACTCTTTACTCATTCCTGCACCTTTCCATTTGGCCAAATAGTGTCAGATGTATGAGTATATGTTCAAATTAATTCTAAGGCACTCTGAAATGACCTTTTTCCCGACGTTCTGAAAGAAAGGCTCTACAACATTTTCACAATATTTAAGTATTTGTAAAACCATCTCTGACTCACTCATGTTCATCATTTTGTATAATACTAACATCACTTACTATGACATCCACTTACAGTACCTATATGACTAGTCAATTTTTTATATTGCCTGGATCACTTTTACTCAGAATATATTTTTAAACAGCAAAATAACCTTTATTAACTGCTCCCGTCTTCATTACCCAATTACTTTTACCTAAATTTTGGCTGTAAAAACACTAGGTATGAATTTATAAAGCCAAAAGGCAAACGTGCTTTGAAAGTCAAATGAGTGTCGTTACACTGGGTCCAACCTTTAGAAGTTTTTAAATAGCATGTGTAATGCCCTGATGTTGTAGAAGGACCATCATGAAAAATAATAGCTGCAGTTGCAAAGGTTCTTCCTGATATCGATAACTGAGAAGCCACAACATTTTTAATAGAAGTTGTCAATTTAGTTCCATCAGGTCTACATCGTTGGAACATTAAAATGACATAGTGGCCATAATTTTGTAGAAACAATGTGGACAGCATTGTAGACTTACATTGGGTACACACCATATTGTGATCCGCTGCTTTAACTAGATTATTAAAAGACACTGATTTGCAGTCTGGTAAAGTCAAATATATAAATCTTTCAGAGTCTATTCTAGTACTACTTGATGAAGCCCAGTTATCACAGTCATGTTGCCATTGATAAGAAAGGTTAAAAAGATTTTTTATATCTACTCCTTCATCTTCCAATACATCAAACATGTACATTAAAAATTCCTGACAATCCTGCTGAATTATCTGTGAAAATTGATTTTGACCTGAACATATGTCTACAAGATTCCTAATTTCTGAAACACTTTCTATTTTTCCTCTATCACTACCACATTTCTCTAACACAGAATTCAATAAACAGCACAATGTTTGTTCCCGATTTTCGACAATCTGTTTTTGTAAATTTTGAAGAAAAAAACAACATTAACTACTACATTAGCATAGCAGTTGACACCAGAATTGTTTTCAAACTGAAATCCAACAGCATCCTCAACAGAATCCTTTTTCCTTCTGCTTACAATTACAGTTTCATCTACTTTTTGTCTTTTTGCTACTACCTCACTGCAATTACTCTCATTTTCGGCCTACCACACGTTTTTCAATCAGAGGATATTGAGGCAAATGTGGAGCATACTCTCTTCTTAACCTATTGTATTCTTTAACACAATCTAGATCAGCACAAATCTTTGTTTCATCACACTCAATCAAGTACAATCCTGATAAAGTTCTGACTCGTGATAAAGCCACATATTCCATACCCTCTTTAAACACAGAACTTCCAATGTTCACCAAAGCACTATCTACACTTAAACCTTGAGATTTATGAATTGTCACTGCATATGCCTAACAAATAGGAAACTGTTTTCGGCGAACATATAAGTCTTTCACGAGCAAAAATCTAGCTGAACAACGACAAATTTGTTCTATTTCATCAATGCCATCAAATTTAATTTTTATAATTTCAATTCCATCTCTATTTTTGTAATTCACAAAACCAACAACATGACCCATTGCTCCATTTACCAGACCTCTTTCAACATTTAAATTCCTTCGCAAAATGACACGACAATTCAAACACACATTCAGAGTCTTTTCAAAACCAGCAGTTTTAGATATACTCTTCTCTAATGAATCCAATTTTGATTTCAAATTTTCAGACAAAACAATTGTTGCTCCCATATGCTCTATTTTATCTGTAGCTTCCAGTTTCACTATCTCTTCATTTTCTAAATTTAACATTTTGTTGTTGAACATGGAACATTCATTCTTTCAGAGTTGGCATCAAACATATGGCAGGTTTCCTCTCGTTAATTTTCTTAAAAATATTCTCTGGAAGAATGTTTTCATTTGGGTACAAATTTGAAATTAACCGTCCATGTAAAGCTTCTTTCCCTTGCTGACTTATTTTTCCTACTCTTACGTCTTGTAAAATATTTTTATAATCTTCATCCTTTGCCTGCCGCATATTTTGAAGCAGTTCTGCATATTTGAAGTTTAACCATATATTAACGTTTCCAATGCTTCTTTGGCACTTCCTGGTATCTTCATGCATGAGCATTTTGAACACAGGTTGTCCTTTCACTGGAGTCAACTGCAGAAGAGCTCCAAAAACAATAATATGTTTTCCTCCAAATAAAACATCATAGTCTGTTCTAAGAATTTCTTGCATTCTGAAATGCACAAAAGCAAGCATTATATTTGACACCATGCTTACTTCATCAATGATAAGAAGTTTCATTTTCTTCAGGACTCTCGAAACTTCGGAACACGCATCTCCAGATAGCTTGTGGTATTGCAATTTGTTATCATGCTCCACTGGCAGCATCAGTAAACGATGTAAAGTAATCCCTTTAATATTATGTGCTGCCAGCCCAGTTGGAGCAGTAACAACACAAGACAGCGGTGATTCAGTCCTTTTCTGCAGATAAGATGCAATTGCTTTAATCAGAAAACTTTTTCCAGTTCCCGCTTCTCCACTCACGTACAGTCGGACAGGCTTAAATGATGTACATGAGCACTCTTTCTTCTCATGACTCAATCCATGTTGAACCTGTTCTGTGACTTCGTCATATATCAGTTTCTGCTCAACGTTTAATTGTTTCACCAAATCTTCTAAATTAATTACATCCTCTTGAGCTTTCTCCATAGCTCTTTCCACCTCATCCATGGCAGTGGCAGCTTCATTTTGGATAATTGGTCCTCCTAGTAGATCCTGACTCAATGAAGCAGAACTCTGACTGCCTTGAGAACTGTCTCTCGCAATCTCTGCAGCAATTTTTGCTTCTTGCTCTATTTCTTCATTCAACATTTGCAGATAATTTGGAAAAACAGGACATTCTATGGTATCCTTCGTAGCATTAAAAGAGTCTTCATAACAGAGAAAATCTCCAAGTAGTTCCTCTTCTTCTTGCCATGGTTTAAAGAGTTGCAAAAGAGCCAAATAGTAAAATTCTCTTTTGTCTGGATTTTCACAACTCAATTTTTGATGATTAATCAAATGACCTTTTCTCTGTTTCACTAGACATCCTTCACATCCAATGACAGCATATATTCCATTATTGATATCTTCTCTGATGTTCCTCTTATAAATATAGCTTTGAAGAACTTCATAGAGACAAACGTTCTCAAGATGAGGACTTCTATTTGGATAGTATGTATCTAACATGTTTGTCTTCAAAATATCTGTACTTTCTGGTTCTTTCTCCGCCAAATACTCTATCTCTTGTACTCGATTTCGTGTTGCAGCAAGACCAAGACTCACCCAAATGATGGTTCTAGATTTGGCATAGAGACTTGCTGACGACAATCGATCAGAACATTCATATGCTCCATTTTCTCGATGCGACAACATCTTCAGACTGTAACTGTATAATTTCTTGCTTAGACTCTTTTCATGTGAAATGTCCTCCCACATTTCCTTCAGTTCTGTCTTTTCTTTTTTTTGTGATGTAAGACGTCACATATCGAGCCACAGCAATAGAGTTGTCAGCAACGAACTGAATATCCATGTTAGCATTCCACATGGACAAAATCACTGGGTTGTAGTAGTTGATGTACTTGGACTCTTCGTTTCTTTTTAAATTGTATGTATTTTTTGGTGATTTCCTCGTCACAGTATGTCGCAGAGAAGACATCAAATTATTTACTCTTCCTTTAGAAATCACTTGTCGTGGAAAGCCGAAACGACATTTTGTGTAGAACTTGTCCTTGTTTCATATTTAAAAAGTGACGCATGTAGGTAGATGCGTCTCTTTTTAAACCTCTGCGCCACATTATACTCAAAAATGTAAAAGCCATTCGTTTTCCCCAAAATAGTTTTTGACATCACATTTAGGAAACACAGCACAGGTCCTATGTACAAGCATAGGCTTCATGAAGCCTAGTCCACTGCACTCTTAGACACAAGCCTCACCACCTACGCTCCCCAGGAAAGCCCAAACATGTACCTTTTTGCGCCATATTTAAAAAGTGACGCATGTAGGTAGATGCGTCACTTTTTAAACCTCTGCGCCACATTACACTCAAAAATGTAAAAGCCATTCATTTTCCTCAAAATCGTGTTTGGCATGACATTTAGGAAACACAGCACAGGTCCTATGTAAAAGCATTCCATGTCATTACTGAAACCTCACTATTTTACAAAATACAATACCTCTATGGAAACAAACTCAATATGCTTCCTACACTGAGTTAACACAGGTAACATCATTGTAAAGAGTCAAATGTATTTCTTTAAACATGCAGACATTCTTTATTCCTTTTAAAAAATGTAAAAGCCATTCAATTTTCCCAAAATCGTTTTTGACATCACATTTAAGAAACACAGCACAGGTCTTATGTACAAGCATTCCATGTCGCTACTAAAACTTCACAATTTTACAAAATACAATTCCTCTAGGCAGTAAAAACTTTTTACCAAGCATTATCAAAAAGCATGACACAAAGCAACATTAAAAAACCACAATTTGCTTCCAAATCTTCTCCATAGAGTATACAAGTCTCTATGTATATTAAATGAATCATAACTCACCTTTACAAATGCTCTAGGAGATTCACAACAGTGTCAGATACACACACCAATATTTCTTTAGCAGAGCAAAAGGTATGTTCTCCAGCCACTGGAACCATTAATGGCACAGAAAACCTCTAATTGTACAACCATATTCCTCATGGTAACCAATCAAAAGCCCTTTCTACCTGTTACCATAGCAACTCCCTCCTCACTGAGCTCCCAGGGTTAAAGGTTTATTCTACAATGTTGCAAATCAAATGAGCAAGGGTGTTTGACCACTCAATACACCAGCTTATCTGGTGCAATGTTTCTTTAAATAACTTTTTTTTAACCATTCAAATTACTTCTTACACAGAACACAACCATGCACCCTATCTTTCAGTTTTCAACTATCTCAATCTACCAATCATTTCTTGTGATTCAAGAGCACTGAAACTCCACAGGTTTTTTTTTACAAACTCCTACTGTTCCAACTGCCATTTCATTTCTACACTTCATCTGACTGCACCAGAACCTCCTTTCACCATGTATTCTGTCTGGATTATTGGACATAGCTATATCCACTGGGCTCAAAGGTATGCAGCTACCAGAAAATTTCACAACCTTGACTTACCAAATGTGAAGATTTAATGGATTGGGCAGAGAGGATTGAGATGTCACTAATTGATACCATTGGTGAAAACCTTTTTGCATTTGCCACACCCTGACCTTTTAATTGTGCACTGTGGAGGAAATGACTTGGGCACTTTGACTGGGGTAGGTCTGGAAATGCTTTTAAAGGACACCTTTGATCAATTGATGGCACTTTTTCCTCAAACTGCCTTGGTATATTCCAATATATTAAGCCTGGGCGTAGTGTGCGGAGTGGGGCTCCGCGGAGCTACGCGAAGTGGGCGAGAAGCTACGCCCACTCCCGCACTCCGCATAGCCCCACTACGCACCTCCCTCCCGCTCTCCCCTAGATACATTATTTAAGCAACTACCCTGAAAAATACAATTATAAAGCACTTACCTTGTCCGGGGCTCGTCCGGGGCTCCCTCTTTGAATAGCGTCCTTTCCTGGATACCAATGCTCATGCGTGGGCGGCCGCGCATGCGCATTTCTCCCGAGAAATGCACATGCGCGGCCGCCCGCGCATGCGCATTTGTTTCCAGGAAAGGACGCTATTCAAAGAGGGAGCCCCGGACGAGCCCCGGACGAGCCCCGGACGAGCCCCGGACAAGGTAAGTGCTTTATAATTGTATTTTTCAGGGTAGTTGCTTAAATAATGTTTCTAGGGGAGGGCGGGAGGGAGGTGGGTGGCGGCCGACTCGGCTACGCACACGGAGTGGGCGTAGTGTTGCCGGCTACGCTGTCTACGCAAAATGCGTAGAAGGCAACACTACGCCTACTCCGTGGGCGTAGCCGAATCGGACGCCCAGGGTTACAATATATGCCAAAGACAGAAATTGAAGTGGTCCAATCAATTTTGTCCACAATTTGAGAAAGCACGGAAACATGTGAATAAATCTGTTTCTGCTTACATGAGAGACTATGGAATGGGTTCAATATACAATAATAACTTGCGTTACAACATGCAAGATATCTACAGAGGAGATGGTGTGCACTTTTCAGATGAGGGGAATAGAATATTCCTCCTGAATTTAATACTGTGCATTGGTACCTACTTGTAGGTACCTAAATCAGCCACAGAACCCAAAAGCCCTTTTCAGGGCTACCCTATCTCTGATCACTCCAAATGATTATCCTTTTCTAACTTTTTCACTATTTTTCACCATAGTACGCTCCCCGGTACGCTTCCTGGTGCGCGTACCGGGCGCTGCCCCCGCGAAAAATATATATATATATTTTTTTGCCTATTTGGGCCTCCTAAGACCCCCTCAGAAAACCTAGAGGGCCAAGGAGTGCCTACGATGCCCCCTTATACCCATTCCCAATGTTGTTTGTCCTCCATTTTCTGTCTTAAATCTACCGAAAACAAAATGGAGGACTGCCGTAGCGCTGCCGGTACGCGTACCGGGGCGCGCACCGGGAAGCGCTCTAAAAAAATGTTAAAAGTTAATTTACATAAAAACCACTGGAGACACTTTCACCAAATATAGAATGAATGAATGAAATGAATGAATGAATGAAAATACATTTCTACAGCGCGATTGCTGCCCTGGGGCGTCCAAGCGCTAGGGAACCAGAGGGGGATGTAATGAGGCTGACAGAGACCAGGAGGAGGGGGAAGGGGCTGGCATGATTACGGAGATTTGAATAGATGGGTTTTGAGTTGCTTGCGGAAGGAGGCAAGGTTGGGATTAGATCTCAGATGAAGGGGGAGAGAGTTCCAGATTTTTGAGGCGTTGAAGGTGAACATTCTTCCACCTGCTCTAGACCTTTTGATTCTGGGGACTGTTGCCATAAAAGCCTGACTAGAACGTAGTTCACGGCCTGGGTGGTATTGGCTGACTAGGCTGCGCATGATTTTTGGGCCCGAGTCCCAGAAGGCCTGATGGGCGATGCACATTGTTTTAAAGATGACTCTTTTTCGTACTGGTAGCCTGTGAAGGCTGGTCAGTGCCTTTCTGACTGGAGTTCTTCGTGGAATTTGCAGTAGGGTGCGGGCCGCACAGTTCTGCACCAGTTGTAATCTATTTAATGTGTACTCTGGGGCTCCCAGATAAAGGACGTTATTTGAGTCCAGGCGTGATTGAATTATGCCCTGAATAGCTGTTTGTTTAGCGTCCATTGGGAGCAAGGGGAGGACCTTCTTCAATGTCCGGAGAAGTCCAAAGCAGGTGGCGGAGAGCTTTGTGGCCTGGGTGTTGAAGGTAAGATTCCTGTCCAGCCATACCCCCAGGCTTTTGATGTTATCTTGCGGAGCCGGGGGGGGGCCTAGACAGGTGGGCCATAATGACTTGAAGAGGGTCGGATCAGCCGGGCCTATCAGCATGAGCTCCGTTTTGTCCCCATTCAGCTTTAGTGAGGACAGCGTCATCCAGGACTTCACCTCCTCCTGACATTTGGTTAGGCCCCCCGATGGAGAATGTTGGGCTTCCTGCGCTAGGGAGACCACCAGCTGTGTGTCGTCCGCATAGGAAATGATCTTAACTCCATACGGACGAACTACCTCAGCCAGTGGCCTCATATAGATATTAAAAAGCGCAGGACTTAGAGAGGAGCCCTGGGGGACTCCACACTTCATAGGTATGCTGGAGGAGACGGCTTGTCCGTCAAACACCTGGAACGACCTGTCGCTTAGGAAGGATTTTATCCAGAGCCAGGCCTTGTCCACGATGCCGACGTTTGCTATAAGGCTCAGTAAGGTGTTATGACTGACCGTGTCAAACGCCGCACTGAGATCAAGGAGGACCACTGCCACTGATCCTCCTTGATCGATGATTTTCCTGGACTCCTCGACAACCATAAGGAGGGCAGACTCTGTTCCATGCTTCGGCCTGAATCCTGTCTGGGTAGGGTCTAACAGCTGATTGCTTTCCAAATAGTTGACCAATTGGAGATTGATGTATTTCTCCGCGATTTTGCTTACCCAGGGGAGTAGTGAGATCGGGCGGTAGTTGGCAAAGTCCGATGGATCTAGATAGGGCTTTTTTATTAGTGCTCGGACCATTGCCTTTTTCCAGGCAGGAGGAACAGTGGCAGAGTCAATGGACGCATTAACTAGGTTCTTGATGATGGGTAGAACCGTCTGGGATGCAAGTAGCATTGTCTCTGGGGGGGCCGGATCTGTTGGTGAGCCGGATTTCACTTTCCGAGCTGTGGATTCAGTTGTTTCTAGGTCCATACAGGTGAAGTGGTCGAGCGTGGGTGGAGAGGCTAGCTCAGGGTCTGACCCTCCGTTGATGTTATGAGGTGACGGAGAGGCAGTGCTGGTTGGGAAGGCAGTATATATTTTGTTCACTTTGGCCGAGAAGAATTCTGCCAGGTCGTTACATTGGGCGGTTGATTTCTCCTCGTGAATACTAGAGGGGGGTGGTTTAATCAGGGTCTGCAGGGTTTGGAAAATTTCCCTGGGTTTGGAAGTTGAGGTTAGGATCTTATTCGAGAAATATTTTGTTTGGGCAGTTTTTATCTCCTCTTTATAGGTTTTTATTTCTTCCCGATATCGGGTTTTGTCCTCCATAGAGTAGTTTGATCGCCATTTCCTTTCTGCTTTTCGGCAGTGTCGCTTTTTGTCTCTAAGGGCTTCCGTATACCATGGGGCTGTTTTGTGGGAACGTTTAGCCGATGATTTCTTGAGGGGGAGAATGGCCTCAAGGGAGTGCAAAATCCAGCTTTCGTATTCCTGGTTTGCCAGACAAGGGTCTTCATTATTTGAGGGGGGGTTTTCCAGTAGTTTGTTTATCCATTCATCTACTTGTATCCGTGCCCACAATCTCGCGGATCTAATCGACGGGGTAGGGGGAATGGGTTTCTCAGTGAGCCAGATGAGGGGCACCAAGGAATGATCAGTCCAGGGGAGGGGGACAGGGGGTTCAGTTGATAGCTCCGCACAGTTGCTAAATACTGGGTCCAAGAGGTGTCCCTTTGTATGGGTAGGAGTGTTCACTCGTTGAATAAGTTGTAGTGCGGCCAGGTCATCGGTCAGGGTAGTGGCCGTTGCGTCTGATGGTGAGTCGAAGTGTAGATTAAGGTCACCTAACACGATGAAGTTGGCAGCAGCGCAGATGCGAAGTGTTACTGTTGCTGGGAGACTACTATGAAATTATTTCGGAGGGCCGGGTGGGCGGTATATCAAGGTGCCCGAGAGGCAGTGGTTGGGGGAAAACTCCAGCGCGAAAGCTAAGTTTTCACAATCTGGGATGTTTTCCGTGATAAGTCGGCAGCGATATTGGTCTTTTATTATAATTGCTAGTCCTCCCCCTCTGCCATCTAGGCGGTCTTGACGAGTGATTTGATAACCAGCGGGGAGAGCGGCAACCACATCGGGATCAGAGTCGGACGTTAACCATGTTTCCGTAAGAAACAGTGCGTCTGGCTTGCGTTCTTCTAGTAGGAGGGATATTTCCAACCTGTGTTTGGGGAGGGATCTGCAATTTAAAAGAAGCATGCGGTATTCGTGGCGTGGGGGTTTTCTCTGCCTTGTGGGGAGGGAAGCACTGCATTTTGGACAGCTGGCAGGAAGGGGTGTGGTATCAAAAGCGTACCTTCGACAGTCATGTTCCAAGGGTCTCAGGTCGTGAAGGGCGGCCGAACTGTAGGCCAGGGTCTGGTTTGCCTGGGTGGTAAGTGGTATGGCCCCTGGCCCAGACTCAGCGCGGACGAGCGCAGACGAGCTTGCCTTATGCGCGCCTTCGGCGCGCATTCGTCGCGCCCGCTGCGCTCGTCCGCTGCGCTTCCTGAAAGGACACATTTTTATAGGCAGTGATCAGGAAGTGCACAAGGGGGCGTTGTCTGTCCGGTGGGCGTGGCCTATGTGGTCCCAATGGCGGCGAAAATAAACAAACACTCTCCGGTGGCAGCGTGTTGCTCAGCTGGCCTCCCGGGGGTTTGTGCAGTGCGAGGTGCTCAGGAGGGGGGTAAGTGCAGCGGATGCTGGATTAAAACAAAGCAAATACAGTTTTAAAAGTTGTCAGCGTTTCCGTTTCTACTCCCGGCTCAAGCCTCAGGAGGTTCCAATTTTAGTAATAGCAGCGCTAGTATTCAGCGCGCTTATATAGCGAGGAACGAGTGAGGGGGGGCGTGGCCTGTCCGGTGGGCGTGGCCTATGTGGTCCCAATGGCGGCGAAAATAAACAAACACTCTCCGGTGGCAGCGTGTTGCTCAGCTGGCCTCCCGGGGGTTTGTGCAGTGCGAGGTGCTCAGGAGGGGGGTAAGTGCAGCGGATGCTGGATTAAAACAAAGCAAATACAGTTTTAAAAGTTGTCAGCGTTTCCGTTTCTACTCCCGGCTCAAGCCTCAGGAGGTTCCAATTTTAGAATAGCTCATACTACATACCAATCCCTACCATTTTCCCAAATTCGATGGAATTCCATTGAGCCATTTAGCCTGTAGACCTCTCTAAATACCCTGAGGTAAATTACTTCACAAAAACACATCTGAAGTGTTACAATTTACAACCAATTAAAATGTTACTTTCATTTTCTACTTTTTTTTCCTGACATTTGATTGGTTATGTACATGAATATAAATGAAAAATGAGAGGGAAACACGGCCATTTTGACTACAACTACCTGAGGTACATCTTGAAAGGATTTTCGCATTTTGTCTTCTTCACCTCTCTGTAAAGTAAGTTGATAATTTGTAACGGGCACTTTAAGTTAATTTGTAAAAACGTTTTCTAATAATTATTTACTGTTCCTCTGCTATAGTTATAGATAGAGATAGGCTCCTCTGTTATATTTATGGATTGACTTAGGCTTTTCTGCTATAATTAGGAATTTACTTACGCTTCTTCACAGGCAATTTTTTATATTTCTACTTCCTGCCTGTTACCATACACTGCCCAAAGTTAACTTCACTGATAAAAAATCTGAACTACCTGTCTGAACTTAAACCCAACAGTGCCCTAACTCTACTGATATAGTTATTTTGTATGCAATTTACAGCAAAAAAATGGAAGGGGAGCAAGAAAATATCAATATTTCCTTCGAGATGACATCTGAGGATATTCTAAATGAAGATTTTTTTGATGAAGAATTTATGGATCAGTCTTTGGATCAACAATTTGTTGAATGTTTACAAGATATAGAAACATGCATGTTTGAGGAGATTCCAGATGATGTAATGCTGGAAGTTTTATTGAACTATGAAAATTCAAACCAATACATTTTTATTTAATAATTAAAAATTCTTTTATACATTATTCATTTTTATATGTAATTCTTAAACTAGTACCAAATTGATTATAATGTAAAGTCAGACTTATAGTATACTGTGCAACTTTTTTGTGTTACATAGTAATTTTGCTCATAGATACTTCCTTTCTCCCACTATATTATCTCCAATGTGTATTTGACATCTCTTTTTCATCTCCTGCCTCCATGTTCTTTCTGCTTTCCTGACAGACTATGGTATGGATTCCATATACCACAATAACTTCTATAACAACATGCAAATTATCTACAGAGGAAACGGTGTACATTGAATTTAAGACTCTGCATTGGTACCTACATGCTGGTACTTATATCACCCACACAACACAACAACTCTATGCAGAGCTACCCTACCTCTAAACACTTTAAATTATTATTTTAGTGTTTCACTGAGTTTCCCCATGTGTGGGGGGGAGGTGTGTGTGGGGGATGTGCGGGGTGTGTCTGTGAGGTGTGTATGTGTGTGTGTGTGTGTGTCTGGGGGGATGAGGTGTAAGGTGTGTGTGTGGGTATGGGTGTGTGGGGTGTTGGGGTGGTTGGGTGTAGGTGGGAGTGCAGGTGTGTGAGGTGTGTGTGGGGTGTGTATTGGTGTGGGGGGTATGTGTGTAGGATGTGTATGTATGTGTGGGATGTGTGGATGTGTCTGTGAGGTGTGTGTGTGTGTGGGGGGGGAGGTGTGAGTGTGGGATATGTGGGGTGTGTCTGTGAGGTATCTGTGTGTGCGTGTGTGTATGTGTGTTGGGGGGTGAGGTATGTGTGTGAGTTTGGGTGTGTGGGATGTGGGTGTGGGTGTGGATGTGTAAGGTGTCGGTGTGGGGGTGTGGGGTGTTTGGGTGTGGGTGGAGGTGTGCGTGTGTGAGATGTGTGTGGGGAGTGTGTGGGTGTGGGGGTGTGGGGTTGTGTGCGTGTGGGTGTCTGTGGGACGTACTTGTAGGTACCTAAAACAGCCACAGAACCCAAAAGCTCTTTTCAGAGCTACCCTACCTGTAATCACTCAAAATGATTATTTTACACTATTATTTTCACAATTTTTCACCAAAGTACGCTCTCCGGTGCGCGTACTGGGCGCTCCCCCCGCGAAAATTGAAAAAAATTAAATTTGTCTCTTGTCCCGCGGGACCCTTTTATGGCCCCCACATCAAACCTAGGGGTTTAGGGGGGGCGTACCCTGCCCCCTTTTGGTCATTTCCCCCTTTTGTTTTTAGCCACCTCTTGTGTCTCGGTCCTACCGAGACACAAGATGGCGGCCGCTCCGGACTGTTTCGAATGTTTACAGACACCTGAGAGCCAATCAGCTTCCCGTGCGCAAGTCGCGTGGCGCGCCCTGAGCGCTCCCCGGTGCGCGTACCGGGCCGCTGCCATAGATATATAATTTTTTTTAACCTAAATTACTCAAAATCCTCTGGAGCACATATCTTGAGACATAGCAAAGGCACATCGGGCTACCAGTCCCTACAATTTTGCCAAGTTTGGTGAAAATCCATTCAGCCGTTCGAGCTAAAAGTGCGACCGACCGCCCTATGGAAATTAACATGGGGAAAACACGTTTTGGGACCCCCTTTTATCTCGGCCCCCACTTGACGAATCCCCCCCAAACTTTCACAGAAGGAGCGGAGCGCCGCGAGGCAACGTTGCTGAAACATTCAGGCCGATTCCTCGACCGGTGCCAAAGTTATTCCAAATAGAATGTTGCGATTTCCCTATGGAAATCAATCCTAACTATAACTACCTACTGGCGACCGCCAGTAGATTATATATATATATATATATATTCACTGAAAAAACCATAGGTTTTACACACGTTATAGTTAGGAAGTAGCATTTACAAAACCTATGAAATTCACTGAAAAAACCATAGGTTTGACACCAGTTATAGTTAGCTGGAAATTTTACTGATATAAAACCAATGAAATTCCACGTTATAGTTAGTTGGACTCACTATAACTTGCGCGTGTAATGCACTGCTGATGACGTCACATATTACATCAGTCATGACATCACTGATGACACCATCCTTGTGACACAGTGACAGACCTCCTTTCACTGTAATCTAACCCTTGAAACACATATTCAAAAATAGAAACTAAAATTTTCAAAAAAATGGAGATACCCATACCAGTTACAACAACCAATTCAATAATTCCACCATCTATATACACATGCACTAATTCACCAACAGTTCTATATAGTCACTCATACATATATTCACTAATCATATGTAGTGATACACCTACACATCCTGTTACACACCGACAGTCATCCAAAAGTTATTCACACACATACTCACACATGCAAATAAACTATTGAACATCCATTTATTTGCATAAACAGCTATACACACACTACCACTTTACTTCTAAGGAAACTTACACATACTTACTCTCTTAAAAAATCACTTATAGAAACACATATTAATTTAAACAGGAACTCTTACAATCCCTCACTCTCACATATACTCACTTATATACATCAATATTCACATATACTAGATTAAAACATATGTAGTTACTGATAAAGACACTAATAAGACAGTCATTCACTCACTAACACAGACATATACACACTCATGCACCCATACAGTCCTGCACATATGCTGTCTTCAAAACACATACAAACAGGGACTCAGTCATTCTTGCATCTATGTACTAAGTAATACTCCCACCAAAGCATGCAAACACTCATACTGATACTAAGAAAAACATCTAATAACCTATATACATACACATGTACCTACTCATCAACCCATGCAGCCACTTATACACAAAGTGAAACACTAATACATATATTTAAATATTTAAGCATTACTCACTAATATATGTACTCACTAAGATATTCAATAATATATACATATATAACACATATTTATTTTTCAGAAAGACACACATTCACTGGATGGTGTCATCAGTGATGTCATGAGTGATGTAATATGTGACGTCATCAGCAGTGCATTACATGCGCAAGTTATAGTGAGTCCAACTATCTATAACGTGGAATTTCATTGGTTTTATATCAGTAAAATTTCCAGCTAACTATAACTGGTGTCAAACCTATGGTTTTTTCAGTGAATTTCATAGGTTTTGTAAATGCTACTTCCTAACTATAACGTGTGTAAAACCTATGGTTTTTTCAGTGAATTTCATTGGTTTTTAAAATGCTAATTCAGAAATATCTCGTGTATACAACCTATACTTTTGTCAATAAAGTTCTGGCAATATTTTTTTCAGAAACAAGCCGTTTTCTTCACTGTTCAAGTTGCATAGAGACTCCTTGTAAAGCGATACAGAATTAGAAAGTCTGTACCTTGCCTTTTTTTCAACGCATTAAAATTTGCCTGTAAATAAAAATAGCCTTTCTAAACTTTCGTGCACGACCCGGTGTGCGCACTCTCGGCAACAGTTCTCAATAAAATGGATAGCGCATTTCCAGGCTTTCGTGCGCGACCGACTGCGCGCACCCGCCTATATATTTCGTGAAAACTTTGCAATCTGAACTTATATAATTTCTTCATAGACCCATCAAAGAACTTATAATACGTCAAAGAGACTAAACCTAGGCTTCTTTTTTAATATTATGAAAATTTTCATTAAATGGAGCCGAATGTCTTTTTAAAATTTCGTGTGTGACCGAATGTACACACCTTGGTATTTTAAAAAAATATATAAAAGGTTTTATACTTTAACAATTGTATGCTTGAATCGAGCTCAGAAGATATATTAAATCCGGATATGTTTGGATTTACTCCTTTTCACGTTTTAAAACTTCGCTGAATTAGACCGCTACTTCCAAAATGGCGTACGTGACCAGATACTATCACCGCGTACACGTCCTGAGACGCGCATGTGAAGTCATGTGACTTGAAAACAACACTTCCAATTGGTTCTTAGTAGTTTCTATTCTGCAATTTACACGGAGCACTCCACCCACTCCTCTCACTATCTTTTCTACTCTCAAAAGAGAACAACGTTCAACACCCTTCGGAAGACTTTGCTGAAATGGCTGCCACCCCGCATTCATCTTCCGAATCTGAAGGAAATGAGCGACTACCTTTAAAAAGAAAAAAGGAATCTTTTATTTGGCAATTTTTCACTTATCCTGAAGAACAAAAGAAAGTGAATGCGCCAAAAGTTACCTGCACGATATGCAATTCGGTTCTCTCAAGAGGAAATCCAAGAAAAAAATATTCCTTTTCCATACATACCATGGTGCGGCATGTCAAACAAGTGCACCCTGTGGAATTTGCACAGGCATCGACAAGAGCCCTGGCCACGCTATTACCATCAGAGGGGGCCAGCACATCTTCTGGTGGACG
Organism: Lissotriton helveticus; assembly: GCF_964261635.1. Taxonomy (NCBI): domain Eukaryota; kingdom Metazoa; phylum Chordata; class Amphibia; order Caudata; family Salamandridae; genus Lissotriton; species Lissotriton helveticus. Next base: position 1,680,268,727 of record NC_136061.1, read on the forward strand.
ACCTGTATCTCCATCGAGTGCTGTGATGGACTTGAGACCATATCTTGCAAAGGTGCACATGAAATGCAACGAGTGTGGAGAAATTCTTCTGTACGGACAGCAGAGCCTCATTCTTACTAAACTAAAAATTGAGAGTCATAAATGCCCCGAGAAAAGATACATTTCTTCATTTCATTTTGATCCTGTGTCACACATGAAAATGTTGTTGCAAGTTAAAAAAATCAAAAACTGCATGACACTGTTCCTGTCAAGGTAGCATAGCTGACGGCCTAGGGGTGGAGGACCGTTGTGCAAATACCCCGGGAAGGACTCTGGATATGCTTGGTCCCTGAGATTCTTCGATGTCACTGCCTTCCACAAATGGCATAAGTCCTGGATGTTCGGTGCCATACTTGAGGGTTTGACCTAAAGACACGTCCTGCGGTGCCCTGGTCCAAAATCAAACAACATAACACTTGTTTTAAAAAAATAAAAAAAAATAAAAAGTTCTTTTCAGAACTAACTCATTGTACCAAAAACAGCTCCAGGAGCATATTATAAAGGGGGTTTATCTCCCCTTTTTTGGCTTGCGACCGTGTGCGCGCACCCGCCTATATATTTCGGGAAAACTTCGCGATTGCAACTTATTAAATTTCTTCATAGACCCATCAAAGAACTTATACTACGTCAAAGACAGTAAACCTAGGCTTCTTTTTTATTATTATGAAAATTTTCATTAAATGGAGCCGAATGTCTTTTTAAACTTTTGTGTGTGACCGAATGTACACACCTTGGTATTTTAAAAAAATATATAAAAGGTTCTATACTTTAACAATTGTATGCTTGATTCCAGCTCAGAAGATATATTAAATCCGGATATATTTGGATTTACTCCTTTTCACGTTTTGAAACTTCGCTGAATTAGACCGCTACTTCCAAATGGCGTACGTGACCAGATACTATCACCGCGTACACGTCCTGAGACGCGCATGTGAAATCATGTGACTTCACAACAACACTTCCAATTGGTTCTTAGTAGTTTCTATTCTGCAATTTACACGAAGCACTCCACCCACTTCTCTCACATCTCTACCCTGTTATCTGCAATTGTGAACATCAAAAGGAGCTGCGCTACGCCCCTGTAAGAGGCCTCACTCCCACTGCTGCAACGGCTTGGCAGTCCTCCAGATGCACAGGAACAGCCCCTCCAATCCATTGAAGTTCTCTGTCGTGAGAGGCCTCACTCCCACTGCTGCAACGGCTTGGCAGTCCTCCAGATGCACAGGAACAGCCCCTCCGATCCATTGAAGTTCTGTGTCGGTCTCAATACCACTTACGAAATGAAAATAAGCACTGAAGAATATTTATGCTGTAGCAGGAGGAGTACTACATGCTTGCAGAATGCATTCTATTACCTATAAAAAAGTGAAACACCCACGCTACAATCATATAGAATACTTCCTCTAAAGAAGCCTGTGAATAACTTTCGAACATCAGGTTAACCTTTTTTTACTCTCTCATCATTGTTAAAGATAAGTATTTACAATACTATATTAAACAATGCCATGATTTTTCCTTTTTAATTTTAAAAATCTTGCAATCTTTCACAAACCCAATACTCATGGCTTCTTTTTCGTGACAAAAATCTTGCAATATTACATACCTACATAGAATAACAGAAAAAACATAAAACTACAAAGGCCAAACAGTCTACTAAACGCGGATTTGTAACCTATGGGGCAGATTTATGTTAACTACTTCATACCCAGATATGCATCAGTTAATGTGCACCACAGTATGGTAGTGCTCCGTTACCCATGGTGTGCCACATTTGAAATGTGGCGCACCATGGTACAAAAACACCATACATGCGTAACACATCTGTGCTCAAAAACTAATACATTGCTAGAGTTGCATCGCAACTGTGATGCAGCTCCAGCAAGGCTCACCAATGCACTATATTCACAATGCTGCGTCAATACCTACGCCTGCTTCAAGCACATGCACAGTTTTGAAACAGCATGGGCCTGAAAGTCACTGAGTGAAATATCATACATTACAGTCAGCCACTTTCAAGACGCATTCCTTCAGAGGAACACTTACCGGTTATTAGAGGTAGATCGTCCGACTCCACCGGAGGAGACCCCTAATAAAAAAGACATATATAAAATGCGGACTAGCCGCTGTAACGTGCTAGCAAACTTTAACTTAAAAATCGTTAGAAAAAACAAAAGGAATCGAGCAAAATCAGTAGGCCACTGATAGGATCTCTTTTTCACCTCGCTAAAATAGAAACATTAGGAACAACCCCTCATGAGAAATATGAAACTAGTGAGAGAAACCGAGCTCGATGCCATGATGGCTGCAAGATAGCTCGGCTCCGCCGCCCACCCCGCCCAAAATAACGACAAACCCTATACAAATATTATAAATAAATACAACACACCAGCAAAGTAACAGGGTAAAACGTTTTATTAAATAACTATTTACATGGCAGCCTGCTGCAACATGAAAACAACTCTTCCAATTGGTTCTTACTAGTTTCTATTCTGGAATTTACACGCAGCACTCCACCCACTTCTCTCACTATCTTTTCTACTCTCAAGAGAGAACCACGTCCTACATTTTTTGGAAGACTTTGGTGAAATGGCTACCGTATCTCATTCATCTTCCGAATCTGAACAAAATGATCGACTACCTTTAAGAAGAAAAAAAGAATCTTTCATCTGCCAATTTTTCACTTATCCTGAAGATCAAAAGAAAGTAAATGCACCAAAAGTAACCTGCACGATATGTGACTCGTTTCTCTCAAGAGGAAATCCAACAAAAAAATATTCCTTTTCCATACATACCATGGTGCGGCATGTCAAACAAGAGCACCCTGTGCAATTTGCAGAGGGATTGACAAAAGCCCTGGCCACGCTATTACCATTAGAGGTGGCCAGCACATTTTTTGATCGACGACCTGTATCTCCATCGAGTGCAGAGATGGACTTGAGATGTTTAACTATATATGGTCTATAACCTATGGTTTTTTCAGTGAATTTGCTCCGCCGCCCACCCCGCCCAAAATAACGAGAAACCCTATGCAAATATTATAAATATATACAACACACCAACAAAGTAACAGGGTAAAACGTTTAATTAAATAACTATTTACATGGCAGCCTGCTGCAACATCGATCCAAATGCATGGTTTTTTCAGTGAAATTCCTCCGCCGCCCACCCCGCCCAAAATAACGAGAAACCCTATGCAAATATTATAAATATATACAACACACCAACAAAGTAACCGGGTAAAACGTTTAATTAAATAACTATTTACATGGCAGCCTGCTGCAACATCTCCGCCAGCAGACGGCGTGGGGTGCACTGGAAGGGAGAGGCGGCGCGAACGAGCCTCCCCCACCTCCCCAGGTGGAGGTTTCTCAGCTACACCCCAGCGCTTCACTGATCTCCTTGTCCTCAGTCAAGCATCAATAGTAAGATTTTCATAGGTGAGTGTAGGTTCATAGTTTGCCATCCACAGACTAAAAGCCTGGAGTGGCAGTGAAAAAACCATAACTAGGTAAGAAGGAACGCAGAGGCTGTAGGAAGGACTCTGCATATGCTTGGTCCCTGAGATGCTTCGATGTCACTGCCTTCCACAAATGTCATAAGTCCTGGATGTTGGGTGCCATAGTTGAGGGTTTGACCTAAAGACACGTCCTGCGGTGCCCAGGTCCAACCATCACATATACCTGCGCCAGGAGACGGCGTGGGGTGCACTGGAAGGGAGAGGCGGCGCAAACGAGCCTCCCCCACCTCCCCAGGTGGAGGTTTCTCAGCTACACCCCTAAAGACACGTCCTGCGGTGTCTTGGTCCAACCATCACATATACCTGCGCCAGGAGACGGCGTGGGGTGCACTGGAAGGGAGAGGCGGCGCGAACGAGCCTCCCCCACCTCCCCAGGTGGAGGTTTCTCAGCTGCACCCCAGCACTTCACTCGACATAGGCGGCCGGCTCCCGGGGTCCGGCGGAACTTTTAGCCTTTTGGTGACTCTTCCATTCTGGACCTTGTCCCACAATCCATTTGACCTGAAGACACGTCCTGCGGTGCCCTGGTCCAACCATCACATATACCTGCGCCAGGAGACGGCGTGGGGTGCACTGGAAGGGAGAGGTGGCGCGAACGAGCCTCCCCCACCTCCCCAGGTGGAGGTTTCTCAGCTACACCCCAGCGCTTCACTCGACAAGCTGAGTTGCGCCCGCTCCTGCGGCACATTGCCTCGCTCGGCCAGCTCTATTACGCCTGCTCTTGCTATTACAGCGTCTCACCCGCCATCCGGCTGAATTGCACCCACTCTTCCGGTACAGCGACAGGCGGCTGCCACGGAGCTCAGGAAATGGCGGTCGGCTCCACAGACTTGGGCATGGCCTGCAAGGATGGCTCTGGACAACCCTGGAACTCGGACGCTTGACTGCTACGGCATCGGCCCCATTCCCAAAAGCGTCCCATCAGCCTTGAAGATTCTACAAGAGTCACCGGGGCCCCCGACTCCCGCAGAGTTCCGGTGGGGAGCTTCTGCCATGATTGCTCACAGAATGGCCACGACGTAGCCACGGGGTGCTCTCATGCTGACGCCAGCTTCAGTCTGAAACTTCCAGAAACACTGTAGACTACCAATTCAATCAGTTCCGGTGGAGCCCCAACGACGTATCGCGTTGTTGCATAATGCGTCATATGACACGCTGCGTTAGCGCACCCGGAAGTGCTCCGGTGCGCGAGGTCATGTGACTTGTTAATAAAACTTTTCATTGGTTTAGAAATATTTTTTGTCCCAAATGATGAAAACCCCTCCTTGTTTCCTCTTGACTCCTGCCCCCTCCCCAAGTCTTGCTCGGCCAGCTGAGTTTCGCCCACTCGTGCAGCCTACGACATGGATACGCCGGGGCGTTATGGATCAGTATGAGCAAATATACACTTGGGGATTCACAAGCAACAACAAGCCTTTGTATTTGGGGCTCTAAATCAACAACAGTGAGAGAACAGAACCGAACTAAGCACTCAGAGGCTACGTTTAAACGTAACATCATCTCCCCAAAGGTACATCACCTTACACACACATGCACTCTGATCTCCTTGGCCTCAGTCAAGCATCAATAGTATGATTTTCATAGGTGAGTCTAGGTTCATGGATTTCCATCCACAGACTAAAAGCCTGGAGTGAGAGTGAAAAAACCATAACTAAGTAAGAAGGAAGAAAGAAACAGAATCTTCCTCTGCAACATCCGGCTCTGCATCGCTACTTACTTATAAATGCAGAAAAAACTCAATTAACACAAGGGCTCTTTTCAGAGCCACCTTATATCAAAGCACTCAAACTTCTGATTTATCTCCATTTTCACACTCTTCTAAATAAGTGTGCGCGCCCGAGTGCGCGCACCCCGCAACTTTTTTCAAAAAAAATAAATATATATTTTCGCCTTTAAGGACCTTACTGCACACCCTGAGAAAACCTACGCAGCAAAACAATCTCTACCTTCTCCCCTTTCCATGTTCCAACGCTTTCAAATGAACAATATATTTACTCGCAGTGACAAAATGGCGGTCAACACTTCCTGATTTCCTTCGAATCGAACCTTAACACACGTCACGCAGCAAAAAAAAAATTCCGCTCGCGCGCAGCCGCTTGAGTGCGCGCACCCGTGCGCGCTTACAGATATATAATTGACTTTAACTTACATTTTCTCAGCAACTACTGAACGGATTTACACCATTCCAAAAAAAGCGTAATCTGCGAGCCGGACTCTACAGTTTTGCCAAATTTCTTATAAACCCATTCAGCCGTTCGACCTGTAGCCTTGTCTAAACGTCCTATGGAAAATAACATGGAGAAAACACGTTTTGGGACCCCCCTTTTATCTCAGCCCCCGCTTCACCAATCCCCCCCAAACTTTCCGGGAAGGAGCGCAGCGGACCGAGCCATCTTCTTTGAGAAATTCGCAAAGATATATATATATTACCTACAGGCGGTCGCCAGTAGGTAGTTATAGTTAGGACCTAGTTTCCATAGGAAATCCTCAACATTCTATTTGGATTAACTTTGGCTCTGGTGGATGAATCTAGGTACCTCCAATAAGCGCCACAGAGCTGCGTTACAGAGAGGTCTAAAATAGGGCGTGGCCTCTGAACACCTGTCTGCAACACAGCTCTTTGGCGCATACTGGAGATACCGGAGCTGGCCATTAGTTTTAAAAATTTCAGCGCCAAAGTTATTCCAAATAGAATGTTGTGGATTTCCTATGAAAAAAAAGGTCCTAACTATAACTACCTACTGGCGACAGTGATGTCATTTGAGATGTCATCAGTGATGTCATCAGTGATGTCATTTGAGATGTCATCAGTGATGTCATCAGTGATGTCATTTGAGATGTCATCAGTGATGTCATCAGTGATGTCACTGACCATGTCATGAATGATGTAATATGTGACATGATCAGCAGTGGATTGCGGGTGCGCGATATATAGTTAGTACAACTAACTATATATGGAATTTCAATGGTTTTGTGTGAGTAAAATAAGGTTTTTTAAATGCTAATTCCTAACTATATATGGTCTATAACCTATGGTTTTTTCAGTGAATTTTCAAGGTTTTGTAAATGCTAATTCCTAACTATATATGGTCTATAACCTATGGTTTTTTCAGTGAATTTCAATGTTTTTTTAATAGCAAATATCATAAGCTGTCGAATGTCAAGTACGTGGTAAGTAAAAACATTTTCGTGTTTATGCACACTGATCTGCTTTGAATGCTGCCCCCCCCCTCATTTCTATTAGGAGTACTCTCTCTTTGCAGATAGTGAAGGGTAGTTAACGCAGGCCTTTGCCCCCGTTGTAATCCGTCGTGCCTGCTTCTCTCTCCATTTCATTGATTGTTCTCTTTGGTTCATTCTCTATTTACAAACAAGCACAGAGTCGCAATACTCTGTTTAGTCTTTGCAGATAGCGAAAAATCGTGTAAAAAAACAAAAGGAATCGAGCAAAATCAGTAGGCCACTAATGGGATCTCTTTTTGACCTGGCTAAAATAGAAACATTAGGAACAACCTGTTGAAAATAGCAATGTGTATGTACATAAGCGGCGTTCATTTGTGTTCACAGTACCCCTTGTTGATTGTTTGAATCGAGCATTGAATTGTTCAAAGTTGGTTCTCTTAAGGATCTTCTCTGCCTGCAAACGAGGAAGAATAGGAATATTCTCTCTCCCTTTGCAGATAGTGAAAGGTAGGTAACGCAAACCTTTAACACGTCGTGCCTATTTCGTTCCTCATTGATTGATTGTTTGCCCGAACATTGACTGTTTGGGAATTGGTTCTTTTTGGAGGTATTCCCTGTTTGCAAATAAACGTAGGAAAATCTTTGCAAGTAGTGAAAGGGTAGGTAATGCGGACCTTTGTCCCCCGTTGTAATCTGTCATGCCTATCTACTCCCCACTGATTGATGCACCTGTTTCACCCGGACCATTTACTAGAGATAGGTCATCTGGCCCGACCAGAGAGCACCCCTAGTGAAAAGGACATATGCAATAATAACGAAGTGATCACTGTATCCTGTTAACAGAAACTTTAGCATGAAACAACCTGGAAAGAAAGGAATAGGAAAACGAAAATCAGTAGGCCACTGATGAACTTTTTATTAAATAACAAACAAAGAAACGATAACAATACGTAATGATAAAACCTATTATTGTCCTAGAAACAAGAAACGTTAGAAGTAAGCCCGTAATAAGAAACCTGAAAACAGTAAGAGAAACCAAGTGTGACATTGCAACGGCCACAAGGCAACGAGGCTTCATCGCCCCTCACTGCCCCAAAACGTGTCCGTCCCACCGCCTGCCACGCCCAAATAACGGCAAACTGGGAAAGATACAAGTCAGCAGACATCCGCCCCATTCTGGAAACTTTATCGGGATTGTACTTGATTGAGTGTGATGTCACAAACATTTGTGCGGATCTAGATTGTGTTAAGGAATACAATAGGTTAAGAAGAGAGTATGCGCCACATTTGCCTCAATATCCTTTGTTTGAGAAACAGGTTTCCGGCTACGCCCAGCCGGAAGCAACACATATAAGGCGGGTCCTGCTGCCAACCGTCGGCCAGGAGATCATCACGTAGGGTGTAGCCGGAGGAGAGGCCGAGGCCAGCGGGACCCGGCCAGGGGGATTGCTACGACCACCCTGGAGAGTTGCAGGGGGGGGAATGTCCGTGTCCTCGACCCTCCCCTCTCTCTCCCAGTCCGGCCACCATCAACCAGAGGCCGAGGCCGACGGGATCCGGCCGCGGTGGCGGTAACCCTGGAGAATTGCAGGTTAGACCCTCTCTCTCCCAGTCTGGGCCAGCATCCATGGAGGGCTTGGGAGTGGAGAGGCCACTGCACGAAAGGCCCAGGAGAGGCACCACACGCCAAGGCCTGCCCCACCGGATGAGCCAAGGAACCCGTTCATGGGGCCAGAGCAAAGGGCGTCCGGCCGCCATCCACCGGAGGTCCGGCCCAAAGACGGACGGGACATTTCTTCTTTCTTTTATAATGGCTGCGACAACACTGGGGGGGGATGTCTTGCACATGCCTCCGACCCCCCCCCCTCGTCCTCATTGCCTGGTCCGGCCATAACAAATGTCAAGCGAGACGCCGTGGGGTGCACTGGGTGGGAGAGACGGTGCGAACAGGCCTCTCCCGCCTCCCCAGGTGGAGGCTTCCCAGCTGCACCCTCAGCGCTCCAGGCGCCCGGAAAAGGGTTCTTCCACTGTGGCGATGCTGCAACGTCTCGCCCGGCAGGGTGGAGCCCGTCCGCTCATTTGACCCCGCGATCGCCAGTAGCTACCGAACTCTCAAAATGGCGGTCGACCTGGCAAAAGCGGGCCCAGTGGTTGACTCCACCACCGTAGTCCTCCACGACCTTGAAGATTCTAGAGGAGCCGCGGGAGTCCCCGACCCCCGCAGACACCCCCGATGGGGAATGACTGCCATGATCGCCCGTGGAGTGACAAAACTGTAGCCGCGGGACGTCGGCGCTCCCATGCTGGCGCCAGCCTCAGTTTGAATGACCTGAAACCTGCAGACCTCAGTTCCGGTGAAAGCACAGTGTGACCCGGTAGGAAAAATTGTTGCACCCCCTCCCCTTTTTGACTGATGGTTCAAACCACCGATCCTTTCCTTTGCCCTTTTAACGGAACTTTGGACTGCCTCCCCCCCCCCCCGCGGTGCCCCACGCCGTTATTTGCTGGGCGGCAACTTACTAGACATCACCTTCGTGCCATCCAGATTTCAGCGCGTTCTGCTGCCTTGGAACTATTCGCACAACAGACCGCTACTGACAACCCACCCCCCGGGACGCCCCACGCCGGATACCCAAATCAGTGCGGCACCCAGGCAACATCTTCTGAATTTTCATAATTTGAAAGAACTAGTAACATGTCCTCATCAGGAATTTCCTCTTCAATCATCTCATCAGGAATCTCCTCATGAAAAGTCTGCAATGATGATTCTTGTAACTCTATGGTCTCCAAACATTCGATAAATTCGCCATCAAGAGATTGATCAAACAAATCATTCAAGTCATCTCCTCCTTGTGAGAATATTTCATTATTGGTGCTGTCAATTTCATTAAATGTAGTGGATATTTCAAAAGAAATTGCCACGGTCTCTTCATTGTTTAAATGTTTTTACTGTTTTTGTTTTGTTGTATATATTTATAAGTTATTAAAGTTTTATATTCCTACTACTTTGTTGGAGTGCTATATATTTTTAATGTGACACATAATTGTAAAAACTTTGATGTACAAAGAGTCATCCCTGGAATCTTCCGCTTCAGGCTCGGTCCCCTCCCCAATCACAATACAGGATGGTTTTCAGATAGTAGGAACGCGTGTGGTTTGACGGATCTCATCGGGTGTGGGCCTTGATCTACTATAACTCCTTTGAAGAGGGGTGATTCTTTACAGCTGGGGCCATAAACTACATCTGCAGGGCTAGCTGATAGCCTGGACAATCGGACACAGAGGAAGAGGAGTGTCAGAGGGTGCGGTAGTGAATAGGGCGAAAGGGAGGTGTCGGGCGGGCACAGAGTGTGATTCTCAGGGAAGAGCAGCGCAGATGGGGGGAGGTTTATTGCCGATGCATAAGACAGAGAGCGGGGGTGACCAGTGCCTGGGGAAGATGCTTGCGAGGGTGGGGAGCCATGCTACGGATCAACAGCGTGCAGAGAGTGGGTCTGGTCAAGGCATCTAAAACGGCTGCCGTGCACGACAAAAGTGTGGCATTTCAAAAAAGGCAAGATGGCGCAGACAATGTTTTTCAACACTTCCTCATTTCCTTCGAATCGAACGTTAACAGACGTTGGTGCATATTACCAAAGTTAAGCGATATTTATCGCTAACGATGCTTAGCAACGAATTTTTTACCGCTAAGCATCGTCAGAAATTATCGCAGATAAACCTTGCTATTATCAAGGTTTATCGCAAATGCGATAAAAAACGGCCGCAAAGCATGAATATCGCTAAAAAGTCAGCGATATTCATGCATTACCGAGCTAATGCTCTTAGCCATGTTATCCAATGGGAGGTGTTATCCACCTCCCATTGGATAACATGGCTAAGAACTGCTCAGGGCAGGTGTTAGTTTTTGGAGATATTCGCGCTTAGCGCGAATATCTCCAAAACTTGGTAATAGGAGATAGATATCTTGCATGTTGTAATGCAAGTTATTGTGGTATATGGAACTCATACCATAATCTCTCAGGAAAACAGAAACTGATCCTTTTGGGACCGCCTGAGAAGGCCTAGGGGGTGAGGGGTACTCTACTTTGCCCCCTTTTCACGTTCCGAACTATTTTATTTTACTCTCTTCTGTAATTACACAAAATGGCAGCGATAAGATGCATCAGACACAGACAGTGAGAGAAAGGAGGCCGGAGATGAAGAAGAGATGTCAAATACACATTGGAGATAATATAGTGGGACAAGGAAAGTAAATATGAGTAAACTTACCATGTAACATAAAAATGTTGCACTCTATACTATAAGTCTCATTTTATACTACAATCACTTCGCTACAACCTCATAAATTAAAAATAAAAATGAATAATGTCTCAAACAATTTTTGATTTCTAAATATAAATTTATTCTTCTGAATTTTCAAAATTTGAAAGAACTAGTAACATGTCCTCATCAGGAATTTCCTCTTCAATCATCTCATCAGGAATCTCCTCATGAAAAGTCTGCAATGATGATTCTTGTAACTCTATGGTCTCCAAACATTCGATAAATTCGCCATCAAGAGATTGATCAAAAAAATCAATCAAGTCATCTCCTCCTTGTGAGAATATTTCATTATTGGTGCTGTCAATTTCAATAAATGTAGTGGATAATTCAAAAGAAATTGCCACGGTCTCTTCATTGTGAGCCATTTTATTTTGAAATTGCTTGCTGTAAATTGCAGAAAAAAATAATCACTTTCATTTATCGTTTTTAGTAATACATAATATAAAACTAACTTTATCAAGTATTTAGTATAACAGAAGGACTGTAAATAAATAACAGAAAACATTTTTCAAATTATCTTAAAGTGTACAACATAGTTCCCCTTACAAATTAACAACTCACCTTTTTAAAAGTAGGAGAAGTGTTAGTACTGTGTAAATCAAACACCAGAAATTGAGCACCAAAAATTCCTCACAAATATACCTCAGACAGTAGTATCACAAAATGGCTGTGGTTTCCTCTCATTTTAGATATATACATAACCAATTAACTTTCATCACACACAAATACAAAACCAAAGTAACATTTTAATTGGTTCTAAATTTCAACAGTTTCAAATGTGTTTTCCCCATGCAATTTTCCATAGGACATTTAGATACGTCTACAGCCTGAATGGCTGAACGGAATTACACCAAACTTGGCAAAATGGTACATCAAACCTAAGAGGTCAGGGAGGATCTACTATGCCCCCTTATGGTCATTTGCCCCTTCGCTTTGGCCTCCTCTTGTCTCTCGATCCTACCGAGAGACAAGATGGCGGCCGCTACGGACTGTTTGGAATGTTTACAGACGCCGGAGAACCAATCAGCTTCGCAAAGCTCCGTAACGCAAAAAGTACGCGAAGCGGAGCGCTGTTACAGATATATATCTTTTTTTGAACGTTAATTTCTCAAAATCCACTGGAGCACATATATTGAGACCTAGCAAAGGCACATCGGGCTACCAGTCCCTAATATTTTGCCAAGTTTCGTGCAAATCCATTCAGCCGTTCGATTATTATTATTTTTATTTTTTTTTGCCCCGCGGGGCCCTTTTAAAACCTCCACATCAAACCTAGGGGGTCAGGGAGGATCTACTATGCCCCCTTATGGTCATTTGCCCCTTCGCTTTGGCCTCCTCTTGTCTCACGATCCTACCGAGAGACAAGATGGCGGCCGCTACGGACTGTTTGGAATGTTTACAGATGCCGGAGAACCAATCAGCTTCGCTTCACAAAGCTCCGTAACGCGAAAAGTACGCGAACTGGAGCGCTGCCCGGTCCGCTGTTACAGATATATATTTTTTTTGAACGTTAATTTCTCAAAATCCACTGCAGCACATATATTGAGACCTAGCAAAGGCACATCGGGCTACCAGTCCCTACAATTTTGCCAAGTTTCGTGCAAATCCATTCAGCCGTTCGGGCTAAAAGTGAGGCCAACCGCCCTATGGAAAACTCAATGTTAAAAACACGTTTTGGGACCCCCCTTTTTTCTCAGCCCCCCCTTGACAAACCCCCCCCAAATTTTCAGTGGCTGCTCAGAAACAAAATGTTCCATTTTCCTGAAAATTTCAGCCAATTCCGTCCACAAACGCCAAAGTTATTAGACATAGAATTTTCAAAAATCCCATAGAGAAAAAATCCTAACTATATATACCTACTGGCGACCGCCAGTAGGTAATATATATATATATATATATATATATATTCACTGAAAAAACCATAGGTTAGAGACCATATATAGTTAGCTGGACATTTTATTGACATAAAACCAATGAAATTCCATATATAGTTAGTTGCACTAACTATATATCGCGCACCCGCAATCCACTGCTGATGATGTCACATATTACATCATTCATGACATGGTCAGTGACATCACTGATGACATCACTGATGACATCTCAAATGACATCACTGATGACATCACTGATGACATCTCAAATGACATCACTGATGACATCACTGATGACATCATCTAGTGTCTGTGTGTTTTTGTAAAGTTTAAATATGTTTTACATATTGAAGAATGAGTGGATGTATGGAAGACTGAGTGTGTGTGTGGCTGGCTGGGAGGTGTGTGACTCTGTGCATATCAATGTGTACTTGTATCAGTGATTGTATAAGAGAGTAAGTATGTGTTAGTATATGTGTGAAAAAGTATGGTGTTCTGTGTTTAACTGTATAGATGAAGAAATCGAAGTGTGATTGATTCTTCACAGGACTGACTAGGTGTATGAGTGCATATGATAGTGTTGTAATAATGAGTGATTGTATGTATGAGTGATTGTATGGGTGAATGAGTGAATGTGTGTGTAGACGTAGGAATCAGTGAGTGCGTATGTAGTAACTGGTATTGGTGTGTCATGATGTCATCAGTGATGTCATTTGAGATGTCATCAGTGATGTCATTTGAGATGTCATCAGTGATGTCATCAGTGATGTCACTGAAGTATGGTGTTCTGTGTTTAACTGTATAGATAAGGAAATGGAAGTGTGATTGATTCTTTACAGGACTGACTAGGTGTGTGAGTAACTCCATGGATGAGTGGCAGTGTGTGAGTGTCTGCATAGGTGTATGAGTGCATATGATAGTGTTGTAATAATGAGTGACTGTATGTATGAGTGATTGTATGGGTGAATGAGTGAATGTGTGTGTAGACGTAGGAATCAGTGAGTGCGTATGTAGTAACTGGTATTGGTGTGTCATGATGTCATCAGTGATGTCATTTGAGATGTCATCAGTGATGTCATCAGTGATGTCATTTGAGATGTCATCAGTGATGTCATCAGTGATGTCACTGACCATGTCATGAATGATGTAATATGTGACATCATCAGCAGTGGATTGCGGGTGCGCGATATATAGTTAGTGCAACTAACTATATATGGAATTTCATTGGTTTTATGTCAATAAAATGTCCAGCTAACTATATATGGTCTCTAACCTATGGTTTTTTCAGTGAATTTTCAAGGTTTTGTAAATGCAAATTCCTAACTATATATGGTCTATAACCTATGGTTTTTTCAGTGAATTTCATTGGTTTTTTAAAAGCTAATATCTATAGCTGTAAAATATATTCTTTATTACGTGACGTATCACGTAGCCACGTGAGACGCCTCATGACGCGTTGCATAACCGTGACGTATCGGCTCTGCAGCGCAAACAAAACCCGTAACGTAAGCGTGCCGGAGCACGCTTACAGATATATATATTTTTTTTAACCTTAATTAGACAAAATCCACACGTGCACATATCTTGAGGCCTTGCAAAGGCACATCAAACAAACAGTCCCTACAATTTTGCCAAGTTTGCTGGAAATCTATTCCCTTAATTTTTTTTTTACTGTTTCTCTTGGTTTTCCCCTTGTTACGTTTACCGGGACGCTACCCGGTACGCGAACCGGACGCTCCAAAAACACAAGATGGCGGACTCCCGTTACGCTGCCGGTTAGCTGCCCGGTTCGCGTACCGGGAAGCGCCTCTACCGCAAAAAATTGCAACAATTTTTTTATTTTTTTTGCCCCGCGGGGGACTTTAATATCCCCCTCATCAATCCTAGGGGGTCAGGAGGGGTTTACCTTGCCCCCTTTCCTTCATTTCCTCCTTCTTTTTTCACCACATCTTGTCTCTCGAACCTACCGAGAGACAAGATGGCGGCCGCTCCGGACTGTTTACAATGTTGACAGCTACGCTGCCGGTTAGCTGCCCGGTTAGCTGCCCGGTGAGCTGCCCGGTTCGCGTACCGGGACGCGCCTCTACGGCGTAAAATCGCAAAAATATATATATATATATTTTTTTTGCCCCGCGGGGCACTTTAATATCCCCCTCATCAATCCTAGGGGGTCAGGAGGGGTCTACCTTGCCCCCTTTCCTTCATTTCCCCCTTCGTTTTTCACCACATCTTGTCTCTCGATCCTACCGAGAGACAAGATGGCGGCCGCTCCGGACTGTTTAGAATGTTGACAGACACCGGAGAGCCAATCAGCTTCGCTTCGCGAAGTTCCGTTACGCGTCAGGTACGCGAACCGGGGCGCTAACCGGAGCGCTGTCACAGATATATATTTTTTTTTTAAATGTTAATTTCTCAAAATCCACTGGAGCACATATATTGAGACATAGCAAAGGCACGTAGGGCAAACCATATCTACAATTTTGCCAAGTTTCATGTAAATCCATTCAGCCATTCGAGCTAAAAGTGAGTCCAACCGCCCTATGAAAAATTAATGGGAAAAACGCGTTTTGGGACCCCCTTTTTTCTTGGCCCCCCCTTGACGAAACCCCCCCAAATTTTCAGGGGCTGCTCATAAACAAAATGTGCCATTTTCCGAAAATTTCAGCCAATTCCGTCCACAAACGCCAAAGTTATTAGACATAGAATTTTCAGAAATCCCATAGAGAAAAAATCCTAACTATATATACCCACTGGCTCTCGCCAGTAGGTAATATACATATATAAACATATATAATCTGCATATCTATATAAATATAAATGCATGCATACATATACATATATGCATACATATGCATGTTATTTACATGAAAGTTTTAAAAACACTAATAAAAGCAAAGCTAAAAAGCCACCTCATTACAAACAGAATGGCTTTAACTTAAACGAGGGCGAGATCTATTGCATTTTCAATGCTTGTTTACTTTGGTTCTATCAAGAAGGCATTCAGATGTGTCACACATTTGCCATAAATTCTGAATGTTAGCACTCTAGTTGCTCATTAGATCACTGTAGTAAAGCTAGTGCTCACCAGGGAAGTCTGCTGCTAATCATGGTTTGCAGCCATTTTCCCGCATTTTTTATCCCGCGGACTTTCAGTCCGCATACCATTATCCCGCAAGGTCATTGACCTCGCATACCATTATCCCGCATTTTTTCAAAACGCATGTGCATTTATCACGCATGCCTTTACAAAGAATTACGTTTTAAAGGCATGTATGGTAAATGCATTTGCGTTGTGAAAACCACGATGACGAGAGAGGTAAGTGGGTTTGTGTTAATTTTTTCGTGGGTTAGTTATTGTGTAGTGTAGTGTTGTGTAGTGTAGTGTTGTGTTAGTGTAGTGTAGAGTTGTGGTGGTTGTTTAGTGTAGGGTCATGCTGGGGGTAGTGTTTAGGGTTTAGGGTTGTGTTGTAGTGTTTGTGTAGTGTAGGGTCATGCTGGGGGTAGTGTTTTAGGGTTTAGGGTTGTGTTGTAGTGTTTGCGTAGTGTAGGGTCATGCTGGGGCTAGTTTTTTAGGGTTTTGGGTAGTGGCGTAGTGTTTGCGTAGTGTAGGGTCATGCTGGGGCTAGTGTTTTAGGGTTTAGGGTAGTGTTGTAGTGTTTGCGTAGTGTAGGGTCATGCTGGGGGTAGTGTTTTAGGGTTGTGTTGTAGTGTTTGCGTAGTGTAGGGTCATGCTGGGGGTAGTGTTTTAGGGTTAAGGGTAGTGTTGTAGTGTTTGCGTAGTGTAGGGTCATGCTGGGGTGTAGTGTTTTAGGGTTTAGGGTTGTGTTGTAGTGTTTGCGTAGTGTAGGGTCATGCTGGGGGTAGTGTTTTAGGGTTTTGGGTAGTGTTGTAGTGTTTGGGTAGTGTAGGGTCATGCTGGGGGGTAGTGTTTTAGGGTTTTGGGGAGTGTTGTAGTGTTTGCGTAGTGTAGGGTCATGCTGGGGGTAGTGTTTTAGGGTTTTGGGTAGTGTTGTAGTGTTTGCGTAGTGTAGGGTCATGCTGGGGGTAGTGTTTTAGGGTTTAGGGTAGTGTTGTAGTGTTTGCGTAGTGTAGGGTCATGCTGGTGGTAGTGTTTTAGGGTTTAGGGTAGTGTTGTAGTGTTTGCGCAGTGTAGGGTCATGCTGGGGTGTAGTGTTTTAGGGTTTTGGGTAGTGTTGTAGTGTTTGCGCAGTGTAGGGTCATGCTGGGGGTAGTGTTTTAGGGTTTAGGGTAGTGTTGTAGTGTTTGCGTAGTGTAGGGTCATGCTGGGGGTAGTGTTTTAGGGTTTAGGGTAGTGTTGTAGTGTTTGCGCAGTGTAGGGTCATGCTGGGGTGTAGTGTTTTAGGGTTTAGGGTAGTGTAGTAGTGTTTGCGCAGTGTAGGGTCATGCTGGGGGTAGTGTTTTAGGGTTTAGGGTTGTGTTGTAGTGTTTGCGTAGTGTAGGGTCATGCTGGGGGTAGTGTTTTAGGGCTTAGGGTAGTGTTGTAGTGTTTGCGTAGTGTAGGATCATGCTGGGGTGTAGTGTTTTAGGGTTTTGGGTAGTGTTGTAGTGTTTGCGTAGTGTAGGGTCATGCTGGGGTGTAGTGTTTTAGGGTTTAGGGTAGTGTTGTAGTGTTTGCGTAGTGTAGGGTCATGCTGGGGGTAGTGTTTTAGGGTTTAGGGTAGTGTTGTAGTGTTTGCGTAGTGTAGGGTCATGCTGGGGTGTAGTGTTTTAGGGTTTAGGGTAGTGTTGTAGTGTTTGCGTAGTGTAGGGTCATGCTGGGGGTAGTGTTTTAGGGTTTAGGGTAGTGTTGTAGTGTTTGCGTAGTGTAGGGTCATGCTGGGGGTAGTGTTTTAGGGTTTAGGGTTGTGTTGTAGTGTTTGCGTAGTGTAGGGTCATGCTGGGGGTAGTGTTTTAGGGTTTAGGGTAGTGTTGTAGTGTTTGCGTAGTGTAGGGTCATGCTGGGGTGTAGTGTTTTAGGGTTTTGGGTAGTGTTGTAGTGTTTGCGTAGTGTAGGGTCATGCTGAGGGTAGTGTTTTAGGGTTTAGGGTAGTGTTGTAGTGTTTGCGTAGTGTAGGGTCATGCTGGGGGTAGTGTTTTAGGGTTTAGGGTAGTGTTGTAGTGTTTGTGTAGTGTAGGGTCATGCTGGGGGTAGTGTTTTAGGGTTTAGGGTAGTTTAGTTGTTTAGTGTATGCTAAAGGCATATTCGTTCTAAAAGTTTTCGTTATTTTAATTTGCGGCCTAATAGTACATGCAGGATTTTTTTTGCGGACTGATGGTATGCGGACTGATGGTATGCGGGATTTCGTCATATATTCGCTAATCATACTTTCTATGGCAAAATGAACCCCCTCATTTTGCTCCTTTTTAAATTAAATGTTTTAAGAGTTACCACTTTATTCCAATCAAGATGGCTTCAGGTGTGCCATACCTTTGTATTAAGTAGGACTGTTAGCACTCTAGTTGTTCTTTAGAACACTCTGGGACATTCTGTCATTGGGCTATAGTTGGGCTACATCTGGCTGATATTTGGGCTACATTTGTTTTTTTTTGTCTCTGGTGGCCATCTTTGGGCTACATTGGGCTACATTGGGCTACATTGGGCTACATTTGGGCTCCAACATATATATAGCCCAATGTAGCCCAATATATATTTTTCAAAGTTAATTTTCGTAAAAACCACTGGAGCATATATCTTGAGACATAGCAAAGGCACATCGGGCTACCAGTCCCTGCAATTTTGCCAAGTTTGGTGTAATTCCATTCAGCCGTTCGGGCTAAAAGTGAGGCCAACCACCCTATGGAAAATTGCATGGGAAAAGCACGTTTTGGGACCCCCCTTTTTTCTCGGCCCCCCCTTGACGAAACCCCCCCAAATTTTCAGGGGCTGCTCAGAAACAAAATGTTCCATTTTCCTGAAAATTTCAGCCAATTCTGTCCTCAAACGCCAAAGTTATTCGACATAGAATTTTCAAAAATCCCATAGGAAAAAAATCCTAACTATATATACCTACTGGCTATCGCCAGTAGGTAATATATATATATATATATATATATATATATATATTACCTACGTGTCTATTTTCAAAACTGCAAATGTTCCCTAAAAATTGCCTGTATGACTTAAACGCATTTTTTAACTGTTTACAGGAGATGCACCAGTGCTCGATCCAGGATCCACCACTAAGTAAGAAAAAGTAACGATAACACTACTTACCTGCTAAGTGAATTTCCTCCCATGGGATCACATTGGTCCTAACTATAACTACCTACTGGCGACCGCCTGTAGGTAATATATATATATATATATATATATATTACCTACTGGCGATAGCCAGTAGGTATATATAGTTAGGATTTTTTTCCTATGGGATTTTTGAAAATTCTATGTCGAATAACATTGGCGTTTGAGGACAGAATTTGCTGAAATTTTCAGGAACATGGAACATTGTGTTTCTGAGCAGCCCCTGAAAATTTGGGGGGGTTTCGTCAAGGGGGGGCCGAGAAAAAAGGGGGGTCCCAAAACGTGTTTTTCCCATGCAATTTTCCATAGGGCGGTTGGCCTCACTTTTAGCCTGAACGGCTGAATGGATTTACACCAAACTTGGTAAAATTGTAGGGACTGGTAGCCCGATGTGCCTTTGCTATGTCTCAAGATATAGGCTCCAGTGGTTTTTACGAAAATTAACTTTGAAAAATATATATTGGGCTACATTGGGCTATATATATGTTGGAGCCCAAATGTAGCCCAATGTAGCCCAATGTAGCCCAATGTAGCCCAAAGATGGCCACCAGAGACAAAAAAAAACAAATGTAGCCCAAATATCAGCCAGATGTAGCCCAACTATAGCCCAATGACAGAATGTCCCAGAGTGTTCTAAAGAACAACTAGAGTGCTAACAGTCCTACTTATTACAAAGGTATGGCACACCTGAAGCCATCTTGATTGGAATAAAGTGGTAACTCTTAAAACATTTAATTTAAAAAGGAACAAAATGAGGGGGTTCATTTTGCCATAGAAAGTATGATTAGCGAATATATGACGAAATCCCGCATACCATCAGTCCGCAAAAAAAATCCCGCATGTACTATTAGGCCGCAAATTAAAATAACGAAAACTTTTAGAACGAATATGCCTTTAGCATACACTAAACAACTAAACTACCCTAAACCCTAAAACACTACCCCCAGCATGACCCTACACTACACAAACAGTACAACACTACCCTAAACCCTAAAACACTACCCCCAGCATGACCCTACACTACACAAACACTACAACACTACCCTAAACCCTAAAACACTACCCCCAGCATGACCCTACACTACGCAAACACTACAACACTACCCAAAACCCTAAAACACTACACCCCAGCATGACCCTACACTACGCAAACACTACAACACTACCCTAAACCCTAAAACACTACCCCCAGCATGACCCTATACTATGCAAACACTACAACACTACCCTAAACCCTAAAACACTACCCCCAGCATGACCCTACACTACGCAAACACTACAACACTACCCTAAACCCTAAAACACTACCCCCAGCATGACCCTACACTACGCAAACAGTACAACACTACCCTAAACCCTAAAACACTACCCCCAGCATGACCCTACACTACGCAAACACTACAACACTACCCTAAACCCTAAAACACTACCCCCAGCATGACCCTACACTACGCAAACACTACAACACTACCCAAAACCCTAAAACACTAACCCCAGCATGACCCTACACTACGCAAACACTACAACACTACCCAAAACCCTAAAACACTACTTCCCAGCATGACCCTACACTACGCAAACACTACAACACTACCCAAAACCCTAAAACACTACCCCCAGCATGACCCTACACTACGCAAACACTACAACACTACCCAAAACCCTAAAACACTACACCCCAGCATGACCCTACACTACGCAAACACTACAACACTACCCAAAACCCTAAAATACTACACCCCAGCATGACCTTGCACTACGCAAACACTACAACACTACCCAAAACCCTAAAACACTACCCCCAGCATGACCCTACACTACGCAAACACTACAACACTATCCTAAACCCTAAAACACTACGCCCAGCTTGACCGTACACTACGCAAACACTACAACACTACCCTAAACCCTAAAACACTAGCCCCAGCATGACCCTACACTACGCAAACACTACAACACAACCCTAAACCCTAAAACACTACCCCCAGCATGACCCTACACTACGCAAACACTACAACACTACCCTAAAACACTACCCCCAGCATGACCCTACACTACGCAAACACTACAACACAACCCTAAACCCTAAAACACTACCCCCAGCATGACCCTACACTAAACAACCACCACAACTCTACACTACACTAACACAACACTACACTACACAACACTACACTACACTACACAATCACTAACCCACGAAAAAATTAACACAAACCCACTTACCTCTCTCGTCATCGTGGTTTTCACAACGCAAATGCATTTACCATACATGCCTTTAAAACGTAATTCTTTGTAAAGGCATGCGTGATAAATGCACATGCGTTTTGAAAAAATGCGGGATAATGGTATGCGAGGTCAATGACCTTGCGGGATAATGGTATGCGGACTGAAAGTCTGCGGGATAAAAAATGCGGGAAAATGGCTGCAAACCATGATTAGCAGCAGACTTCCCTGGTGAGCACTAGCTTTACTACAGTGATCTAATGAGCAACTAGAGTGCTAACATTCAGAATTTATGGCAAATGTGTGACACATCTGAATGCCTTCTTGATAGAACCAAAGTAAACAAGCATTGAAAATGCAATAGATCTCGCCCTCGTTTAAGTTAAAGCCATTCTGTTTGTAATGAGGTGGCTTTTTAGCTTTGCTTTTATTAGTGTTTTTAAAACTTTCATGTAAATAACATGCATATGTATGCATATATGTATATGTATGCATGCATTTATATTTATATAGATATGCAGATTATATATGTTTATATATGTATATTACCTACTGGCGATAGCCAGTGGGTATATATAGTTAGGATTTTTTCTCTATGGGATTTTCTGAAAATTCTATGTCTGATAACTTTGGCGTTTGTGGACGGAATTGGCTGACATTTTCAGGAAAATGGCACATTATGTTTCTGAGCAGCCCCTGAAAATTTGGGGGGGTTTCGTCAAGGGGGGGCCGAGAAAAAAGGGGGGTCCCAAAACGCGTTTTTCCCATTCATTTTTCCATAGGGCGGTTGGACTCACTTTTAGCTCGAACGGCTGAATAGATTTACATGAAACTTGGCAAAATTGTAGATATGGTTTGCCCGACGTGCCTTTGCTATGTCTCAATATATGTGCTCCAGTGGATTTTGAGAAATTAACGTTTAAAGAAATATATATATCTGTGACAGCGCTCCGGTCAGCGCCCCGGTTCGCGAAGCGAAGCTGATTGGCTCTCCGGTGTCTGTCAACATTCTAAACTGTCCGGAGCGGCCGCCATCTTGTCTCTCAGTACGATCGAGAGACAAGATGTGGTGAAAAACGAAGGGGGAAATGAAGGAAAGGGGGCAAGGTAGACCACTCCTTACCCCCTAGGATTGATGAGGGGGATATTAAAGTGCCCCGCGGGGCAAAAAAAAAATAAAAATGTTTTTGCGATTTTACGCCGTAGAGGCGCGTCCCGGTACGCGAACCGGGCAGCTCACCGGGCAGCTCACTGGGCAGCTAACCAGGCAGCTAACCGGCAGCGTAGCTGTCAACATTGTAAACAGTCCGGAGCGGCCGCCATCTTGTCTCTCGGTAGGTTCGAGAGACAAGATGTGGTGAAAAAAGAAGGGGGAAATGAAGGAAAGGGGGCAAGGTAAACCCCTCCTGACCCCCTAGGATTGATGAGGGGGATATTAAAGTCCCCCGTGATTTTTCGCGGTAGAGGCGCTTCCCGGTACGCGAACCGGGCAGCTAACCGGCAGCGTAACGGGAGTCCGCCATCTTGTGTTTTTGGAGCGTCCGGTTCGCGTACCGGGTAGCGTCCCGGTAAGCGTAACAAGGGGAAAACCAAGAGAAACAGTAAAAAAAAAATTAAGGGAATAGATTTCCAGCAAACTTGGCAAAATTGTAGGGACTGTTTGTTTGATGTGCCTTTGCAAGGCCTCAAGATATGTGCACGTGTGGATTTTGTCTAATTAAGGTTAAAAAAAATATATATATCTGTAAGCGTGCCCCGGCACGCTTACGTTACGGGTTTTGTTTGCGCTGCAGAGCCGATACGTCACGGTTATGCGACGCGTCATGAGGCGTCTCACGTGGCTACGTGATACGTCACGTAATAAAGAATATATTTTACAGCTATAGATATTAGCTTTTAAAAAACCAATGAAATTCACTGAAAAAACCATAGGTTATAGACCATATATAGTTAGGAATTTGCATTTACAAAACCTTGAAAATTCACTGAAAAAACCATAGGTTAGAGACCATATATAGTTAGCTGGACATTTTATTGACATAAAACCAATGAAATTCCATATATAGTTAGTTGCACTAACTATATATCGCGCACCCGCAATCCACTGCTGATGATGTCACATATTACATCATTCATGACATGGTCAGTGACACCACTGATGACATCACTGATGACATCTCAAATGACATCACTGATGACATCACTGATGACATCTCAAATGACATCACTGATGACATCATGACACACCAATACCAGTTACTACATACGCACTCACTGATTCCTACGTCTACACACACATTCACTCATTCACCCATACAATCACTCATACATACAGTCACTCATTATTACAACACTATCATATGCACTCATACACCTATGCAGACACTCACACACTGCCACTCATCCATGGAGTTACTCACACACCTAGTCAGTCGTGTAAAGAATCAATCACACTTCCATTTCCTCATCTATACAGTTAAACACAGAACACCATACTTCAGTGACATCACTGATGACATCACTGATGACATCTCAAATGACATCACTGATGACATCTCAAATGACATCACTGATGACATCATGACACACCAATACCAGTTACTACATACGCACTCACTGATTCCTACGTCTACACACACATTCACTCATTCACCCATACAATCACTCATACATACAGTCACTCATTATTACAACACTATCATATGCACTCATACACCTAGTCAGTCCTGTGAAGAATCAATCACACTTCGATTTCCTCATCTATACAGTTAAACACAGAACACCATACTTTTCACACATATACTAACACACACTTACTCTCTTATACAATCACTGATACAAGTACACATTGATATGCACAGAGTCACACACCTCCCAGCCAGCCACACACACACTCAGTCTTCCATACATCCACTCATTCTTCAATATGTAAAACATATTTAAACTTTACAAAAAACACACAGACACTAGATGATGTCATCAGTGATGTCATTTGAGATGTCATCAGTGATGTCATCAGTGATGTCATTTGAGATGTCATCAGTGATGTTATCAGTGATGTCACTGACCATGTCATGAATGATGTAATATGTGACATCATCAGCAGTGGATTGCGGGTGCGCGATATATAGTTAGTGCAAATAACTATATATGGAATTTCATTGGTTTTATGTCAATAAAATGTCCAGCTAACTATATATGGTCTCTAACCTATGGTTTTTTCAGAGAATTTTCAAGGTTTTGTAAATGCAAATTCCTAACTATATATGGTCTATAACCTATGGTTTTTTCATTGAATATATATATATATATATATATATATATATATATATATATATATATATTCACTGAAAAAGCCATAGGTTATAGACCATATATAGTTAGGAATTAGCATTTTTAAAACCTTATTTTACTCACACAAAACCATTGAAATTCGCATATATAGTTAGTTGTACTAACTATATATTTCGCGCACCCGCAATCCACTGCTGATGATGTCACATATTACATCATTCATGACATGGTCAGTGACATCACTGATGGCATCACTGATGACATCTCAAATGACATCACTGATGACATCTCATTTGACGTGACTGATCACACCACTGATGACATCATTCATGTGATAATACGATGAACTTCTTCAGACTCTAATATAACCTTATATACACTCAGTGTAAACAGACACTCACAGAGTGTCACTCATCCATGGAGTTACTCACACACCTAGTCAGTCATGCAAAGAATCAATCACACCTCCATTTCCTCAACTATACAGTTATAACCACCTTACTTATTCAAACAGATACTAACACATATTTACTCTCTTATACAATCACTGATACAATTTCAGAATGATCCAATCAAGCACTCACACATTCACTGGCTCTTATGCACAGTTATTTATATATGTCAACTCTCACATATACTGTGTTTTACATATGTTCTTACTTTGACATGTAGCACTGAGATATCCATTCACTCACCAATACACTCATGCACACAGTCAACCGCCCATACAGCTGTTTCCACATGCACTTTTGAACCCTTACATCTAGTGAATCAACTGCTCACACATCTGTGCACAGAGTCATACACCTCCCAACCACCCACACACACACTCAGTCTCCCATACAAATACTTGGGCAACCAATCAATAACCCATATAGTTACTCATATAGCTACTGATCAACACATGCAGCAGTTTACAAAACAACAGACATAATGATTAAGCATGGGTGGATTTTGCGGATCCACGATTCACGGATTTGCGTATTCACGGATCGTGGATCCGCAAAATCCGCGTATTTGCGGATTAGCGTATTTGAGGATTTGGGGCGGGGCTTCCATGCGAGTGCACATGCCTCTTGTGTGTATAAAAGGTCAGAGACCGATCAGAGCTTTTTTCAAGGTGAGGGGTGGAAAAGACAACACAAGGGAGCCGAATAATGCACTGTCCCTGCCAGGGCACATGTGGCCAGATCAGCCTCCAAGAGAAGCCCCCATCAATAATCAATCCCAGGCAGTCCATGGGAGGGCTGAAATGCCCAGGACCCCCAGCAGATCAGCCCCCCTCTAGCCATCCCGGTGCCCATGAAGCCATCACCATTGTTAAGGGGGGAAATCATCAAATTTCTAGCACCGGACAGTTTTCTCCTGCAAAACATTCTACTTGCTTTGCCTATGTGAGGGTGGGTAGGTGTTTTGCCAAGTAGGCCCCAGCCACAGGATCAAGGTGTATGGAGAAGCTTTCTCTTCCATCGTATGAACATGAGAACAAAGAGGCTGCACCCTCGTCTCCTTTGTATTTATAACTGCTGTTGATTTGCCTCGGATTACATCACTATTTGGGGGGAATGGGATGCACTCTACCTGGCACCCATCACTTGGTCAGTCAACCTACATCAACTCGTAGAGCAAGTAATAGTGACCCTCTGCCAATTGCAGGGTTCGCCGTTTCAAGGGAACTAAAAGAGGAGTTTTGACTAACATCAGTCCCCAGTCTCCCTATCTGGTTGGGGTTCAAGAGTGTGGCACGTGGCCATATATGGATGGCGGTGCTCAAACGAATGGGGGTTGGTCCACGGATTCTATCTTGGCTTAGCCTCCTCTACACAAAACCGCAGGCCCAAGTGGTTGTTAATGGAAAGAGGCCACGCACCTTTCAGCTTCAATGGGGCAAGGGTGTCCCCTGTTGCCATTGATTTTTGCCATAATTCTCAAACTGGTGGCGGCATAGATTCGGAAAGATCCTAGAATACGTGGGCTGCGCTCGACAGAGGATTGGGAAGATAGGATACTGGTGCACACCGACAATGTCCTCTTATATGTCGCGTCCCCAAGGGGCTCCATAGCCAGAATACTAAATATCTTCGCTTTATTTGGCCAATATTCCTTGTATACCATCAACTGGACTAAATCAGTGGTGTTCGTCCTCTGAGGTACGCCGCCAGAATTACAGCTGACCTGTGAGGCCGATGAATGAGTCACTGAATTTAAGCTTCAACTAGGGCACATGCTTAAATGGCTAAATGTATAGTGCTTTCACTACACTACACTACAGCTGCCTAAAGTGCCAGAGAGTTGTCTACAGCGACCAGGTGTGTGTTACTTCGCAATAGCGCCGAAGGGCGCAGGGGTCCCTTGAGTGAGCTATAAAAGCTCCTGGCCACAGGAACTGCACGTGGATTGCGCTCGTGACAGTCAAGGATGCAAAGGCCTCTGTCCAGCATCACAGCCGATTTTCGATGGTATATTTGGGAAGAGGGCACAGCTGCCTGGCCTGTTAACTATTTTACGATGGCGCCGGCAAGCTGCCAGCGCCATCCTAAAATAGTTACTAAATTAGCTTCAACAGGAAGCTGAATAGATAAAATAAAGCAGATGCACGAGCGCCTGCTCGATTTAATCTATTAGTGCTTCCTGTTGAAGCTAATTTAGTAACTATTTTACGATGGCGCTGGCAGCTTGCCGGCGCCATCGTAAATTAGTTACAACAACAGGCCAGGAAGGCTTGAACTTTTGGCCTCGGAATCCGCCGCTCGCGGATTGCGAATTTTTTGGTAAATTCGCGAGAGTTCGCGGATCGCGGATTTACCGAAAATTCGCGAAATCCGCGAGCGTAGCGGATTTTGCGCTCATGCTTAATAATGATGCACAAATTAAGACAGTTTAGTCACTAACCCATGCACTCAGTGAGACACATTTAATCACTCACTCATACAGTCAGTCATGCACCTACTAAATCCTTCATCCAGACACTTATACATCCACTCATTCTTCAATATGTAAGACATATTTAAACTTTACAGAAACATACAGACACTGGATGTTGATATCAGTGATGTCATCAGTGATGTCATTTGAGATGTCATCAGTGATGTCACTGACCATGTCATGAATGATGTAATATGTGACATCATCAGCAGTGGATTGCGGGTGCGCAAAATATATAGTTAGTACAACTAAGTATATATGCGAATTTCAATGGTTTTGTGTGAGTAAAATAAGGTTTTAAAAATGCTAATTCCTAACTATATATGGTCTATAACCTATGTTTTTTTCAGTGAATATATATATATGTATATATATATATATTCACTGAAAAAACCATAGGTTATAGACCATATATAGTTAGGAATTAGCATTTAAAAAACCTTATTTTACTCACACAAAACCAATGAAATTCCATATATAGTTAGTTGTACTAACTATATATCACGCACCCGCAATCCACTGCTGATGATGTCACATATTACATCATTCATGACATGGTCAGTGACATCACTGATGACATCACTGATGACATCTCAAATGACATCACTGATGACATCACTGATGACATCTCAAATGACATCACTGATGACATCATCCAGTGACTGTATTTTTCTGTAAAGTTAAAATATGTCTTACATATTTAAGAATGAGTGGATGTATAAGTGTCTGGATGAAGGATTTAGTAGGTGCATGACTGACTGTATGAGTGAGTGGTTAAATGTGTCTCACTGAGTGCATGGGTTAGTGACTAAACTGTCTTAATTTGTGCATCATTATGTCTGTTGTTCTGTAAACTGCTGCATGTGTTGATCAGTAGCTATATGAGTAACTATATGGGTTATTGATTGGTTGCCCAAGCATTTGTATGGGAGACTGAGTGTGTGTGTGGGTGGCTGGGAGGTGTATGACTCTGTGCATAGATGTATGGGTTCAAAAGTGCATGTGGAAACAGCTGTATGGGCGGTTGACTGTGTGCATGACTGTATTGGTGAGTGAATGGATATCTCAGTGCTACATGTCAAAGTAAGTACATATGTAAAATACAGTACATGTGAGAGTTGACATATATAAATAACTGTGCATAAGAGCCAGTGAATGTGTGAGT
Organism: Lissotriton helveticus; assembly: GCF_964261635.1. Classification (NCBI taxonomy): domain Eukaryota; kingdom Metazoa; phylum Chordata; class Amphibia; order Caudata; family Salamandridae; genus Lissotriton; species Lissotriton helveticus. The sequence continues at coordinate 1,680,297,514 of NC_136061.1, forward strand.
GGCTGTATGGATCATTGTGCTCTTGTATCCAGGATTGTATAAGTGAGTAAATATGTTTTAGTATATGTTTGAATAAGTAAGGTGTGTATAACTGTATAGTTGTGAAAATGGAGGTGTGATTGATTCTTTGCATGACTGACTAGGTGTGTAAGTAACTCCATGGATGAGTGACAGTCTGTGAGTGTCTGTTTACACTGAGTGTATCTAAGGTTATATTAGAGTCTGAAGAGGTTCATCGTATTATCACATGAATGATGTCATCAGTGATGTGATCAGTAATGTCAAATGAGATGTCATCAGTGATGTCATCAGTGATGTCATTTGAGATGTCATCAGTGATGTCATCAGTGATGTCATTTGAGATGTCATCAGTGATGTCATCAGTGATGTCATTTGAGATGTCATCAGTGATGTCATCAGTGATGTCACTGACCATGTCATGAATGATGTAATATGTGACATCATCAGCAGTGGATTGCGGGTGCGTGATATATAGTTAGTACAACTAACTATATATGGAATTTCATTGGTTTTGTGTGAGTAAAATAAGGTTTTTTAAATGCTAATTCCTAACTATATATGGTCTATAACCTATGGTTTTTTCAGTGAATTTTCAAGGTTTTGTAAATGCTAATTCCTAACTATATATGGTTTATAACCTATGGTTTTTTCAGTGAATTTCAATGGTTTTTTAATAGCAAATATCTATAGCTGTAAAATGTATTCTTATTTAAATCCAAAAATATATTTTATATGTTTATTAATAATTTTTTTTAAATATTTTTTTTGTTTCGCTCCCGGTCCGCGAACCGGGAAGCTTCCCGTTAGCTCAATTTGATGCCGCGACCCGGTCCGCGAACCGGTAAAAAATCAACTTAGTGACGGTATCGCGTTGCCGCGTAATGCGTCTTATGACGTACTGCGTTAGCGCACCCGGAAGTGCCCCGGGGCGCGGACCGAGGCGCGAAACTCAGCTCCCCGGAAGCGATCCGCGGCGCGTCGCGAAAGTGCGACGTATCGCGTTGCCGCGTAATGCGTCTTGTGACGTACCGCGTTAGCGCACCCGGAAGTGTCCCGGGGCGCGGACCGAGGCGCGAAGCTTAGCGACCCGGAAGCTAACCGGGGCGCGTTCCGCAGCGCGTAACATGAGCGTGAGAGGTCATGTGACTTGTTAATAAAACTTTTCATTGGTTCATTTCACTTTTGGTTTCATAATGATGTAAGGCTAGGTCAGGTGACCTAAAAATAACACTTTTCATTGGTTGAGAATTATTGTTTTTCCCAAATGATGAAAACCCCTCCTTCTTTCCTCACTCTGACTTTCATCATTGTGAGAGGAAGACCTATTTTGCTTGTTGGAAAATGGCTTCATTGGTAGCTTCAGCTGGTGGACCCCCACCACCACCACCACCTCCTCATGGGAAGAGAGGACCACCTCCCCAGGTCCTGACCAACACTGAGGAGGAAGAGGAAGAAATGGATGAGGAGAGAGAAGAACCACAGTTCTTAGAAGAGGTGCCCCGTGTTTCCAGAAAGAAAGCCAGTTTCATCTGGCAGTTTTATTCGATCCCTCGTGGCCAAAAAAAAGTCAATGCGAGGTATGTCACCTGCCTCATATGCAAAGAACAATTGTCCAGAGGGACGGACAAGAAATATAGCTACGGAAATCACACAATGCACAGGCACATGACAAGGAAGCATCCGCTCAATTACAGCCGGGCGGAAATAAGGGATATGCAGGACAATCCAAGACCAACTCCTGTGGCCAGACCAAGATTACCAATTGCATTAACATCAGAAGAGGCACGGGAAACTGTGCCAAATATTCAAGAAAATTTTGGGCACATGATTCACTCTTGTATGCACTGTCGTGCATTGTTAGCTTGTGGCAACATGAGCATCAATGCTATAAACCTGGCGTATGAACACCATGATTGCCCTAACCGCCCCCAGTAATTTTTTTTTTGCTCCTGTTGAGCCCTTTTCAACGCCTGTTTTTTGTTTCCCCCCCCCAAAAAAACCCCAAAAAAATATAAAATAGTTCAAAAAATACAAAAAAAACAAAAAATGTTCAAAAAATAAAAAACAAATATAAAACAACAAAAATATTAAAAAAAAGTTCTTTTCAGAACTACCTTCCCTTTCAAAAAAAATTGCTAGAATGTTTAGCACTCTGGCAAGCTCTATTTCTTTTGGTTCGCTCCCGGGTTAGCTTCCCGGTACGCGGACCGGGAGCTAACCCAAAAAATTAAAAAAAAAAAAAAAAGAGTAAGTATAAGGAAAGTAAACAGAGAGTGATGTTAAAAGAAAGACAGCTATAGGGAGTAAAGAAGAGATACTGTTTAATAGATCTATTTACCAAAGAAAAGACGGAAGAGGGTATAATTGTGAAAAACAAAATAGATAACGAAGTGAAAGAAAAAAAAAGAGAGTATAACATTAACAAAGAAGAGTTTCTTGGAGAATGTGAGTGAATGTTCAAAATAAGATTAAAACATGAGGAATAACAGAGAGAAAAAATAGAAAACAGAAAACAAAAAATAACAGAAAAAGATTAATTGAAACAGCAAAGAAATGTAAGTAACATAGAGCCATATCATCAACATAGGCAATAAAAGTTTTGCAGCTTTTATTGGCAGAAATGTGTCGCTAAAGCTGCTTTTAGCGGCAGAAAACTGCCGCTAAAACCACTTTTGCACCAGTTTTCTGCCAATAAAAAGAGCAATAATTTTATTGGCTGTATTCATAATATGCCCCTTAGTGTGCTTCAACTACACAGAGAAAGCATTATGAACAAGTAGTGATAGAGTGATCAGTCAAAGACACTAAGAGTAATAGAGACGGAGTGAGTGAACAAGAGTGAGGAACTATGAGAAGAGAGGGACTGAGAAAAAAAGTGGAAGGAGTTGAGTAAGTAGGTAATAGAGAAAGGAATGAGGGAAGTAGCAAAGGCAGGAAACTGAGGGTTAAAGAAATGAAGCAGTGGAACTAATAGTAGGTGAATGTGATAGAAATGTAACGAAAAGAGTACAAAGCATTTACCTTATAATTGTCGTTAAATTACTCACTTTTTGTTTTTATACTTTCAATCTGTGAAAGAGAGAACAAACATTTCAAAAATATTAAAACATGTATTTAAAAATTACAAAAGACAAGGGAAAAGATTGAAGGACAAACAGTTTTTCAACAACTTTGACACTTACAGAAGCTTCTGCTTCTCCAGGCCCCCTACACAGTCCTAAAGATATACATTTTAAACTAACAGTATCTTGATGCAGATGAAGTGAGGCCTATCTTAAAACATGGTGCATCTTTTGCATTGCTGTTGTCTCAGAAAAGTGTCGCAAGACACTAAAATTTTAAATAATTGCTTCAGGATGCCAATAAGATGTGTCCTATCCAGAGGTTTGTTTGAGGTGAGGCCTACTCAGGGTTGCAGATGAAATTTCGAGTTGTTGAAGAGAATAGAGGACATAATACATGTAAAGGTCTACCAATGAAGTGAGTCATGTCCACTGCACTCTTGAACAAAGTCCAAACCTCCTATGTTTCCCTGGACAGACCTAAACTTGATCTGCACAATGTGATTCGTAATGATAGGAAACACAGGTGATGTAATTGAAATACGTGCAATTTATTTTGCTCATTTCACAATCACATCACTTGTGTTTCCTTTGCTTAAGTATCTCATTGTGCAGATGTAGTCTAGCATATGAAAGAATACGCAGAAGTGCAGCACTGCATGCAACAACTTTGACACTTACAGAAGCCTCACCTTCTCCATGCCTCCTACACAGTTCTACATATACATCATAAATGCAAACAGTACAGAATTAATTATACATGTTAAATGGTTTATTTTTGCTGTTCTCAGAATGTATCAAAATTCACTAAAAACAGTGACTTGAAGGTATTCATCATATAACAGCGGGGAAAAAAAAACACAATCAAAATGATTGTGTTTAAAAAACCCATACAACATAAGAAATCAGAATTCAGAACTCCTTAAAGTTAACTTACTTTCCATGACGTCAAAGGATATCCTATGAACAGCTTACACTCTTTTGTGCTGTTATTACTTTCAGCCCGCCACTTTCTGAAAGAAAATCTCCATCGTTTTTAAAAACATGTTACATGCAATAAATGACTTCTTGCTCTCTACCACAAGTTTCCACAAGGCCAAATCTTGTCAGACCCATTTATAACTCTTGGATTTCTTGTAAGCCAATCCCGTCATTTGGCATTTCCGCAACTTTCAGAATTAAAATGTTGAAGATCATTTTCACAATCCTGGAATAGTAATATCTTCCCCTTCTTGCTCAGTCATGTTCTACATTTCCTATGACACTGATACTGCTTACTATGAAGCAGACTTACACTAACTCTATGACTACTACAATTATTTAATTCTCTACATCACTTTCAATCACAAAGCAATGTAAAACAGTAGACAGCGTTGCAGACTTACATTCCCTCTACTCTATGTTTTGATTGGCTGCTTCAATTAGCTTATAAAAAGAAATAGTTTTTCTGAACTCATTCAAAGTGCACTTATTTCTCCATGACGTCCAGTCTTATGGTTAGAAGTTATGTCTCTGAACTACACTTATCCTCAAGGCCAAATTGTGTAGGAGCCATTAGAACTTCTTGAAATTCCACAGAGCACATCCCAAGATTATTTCCCTAAAATTTTGGTTTTAAAAACACCAGGTAAGAGTTTTTAAGGTCATACGGCAATTTTTTTTTGAAAATTAAAACAGAATCGTTGCAGAATGACCAGCCATTTCTAGACTTTAAATAAGCTGTGTAATGTCCTGATGTTATTGAAGGGCCGTCATGATATATAATTGCTGCAGTTACAAAAGTCCTTCCTGATATTGACAACTGCGAAGCTACAAAATTTTTAATTAAAGTTGTCAATTTTGTTCCATCAGGCCTACATCGTTGGAACATTAAAATGACATACTGGCCATATGTTCGTATAAATAATGTGGACATCATTTCAGATTTACATTGGCTACACTCCATGTTGTGATCAGCTGCTTTTACTAGCTTATTAAAGGAGACTGATTTACTGTCTGGCAAAGTTAAATATATAAATCTTTCTGAGTCTACACTAGTAGTACTTGATACCATACAGTTCTCGCAGTCATGCTGCCATTGATAAGAAAGCCCAAACAGCTGATCTACATCTACACCTTCAGCATGCAATACATCAAGCATATACATTAAAAACTCCTGACAATCTTGCTGAATATTTTGAGAGAATTGTGTTTGGCCTGAACATCTGTCTAACAGATTTCGAATTTCAGACACACTTTCTATGTTTCTTCTATCAGTGCTACATTTCTCTAACACAGAATTTAACAAACTGCAAAATCTTTGATCAGAATTGACCACAATCTCTTCTTTTACATTTTCTAGAGAAAACAAAACATTAACCACTACATTAGCATAGCAGTTGACACCAGAACTGTTTTCAAATTGAAAACCAACAACATCTTCAACAGAATCCTTTTTGTTTCTGCTTGTAATTTTAGGTTCATCGACTTTTCGTCTTTTTGCTACAACCTCCCCAGTATTGGTCACATTTCTTCGTTTCCGGCCTACCACACGTTTCTCAAACAAAGGATACTGAGGCAAATGTGACGCATACTCTCTTCTTAACCTATTGTATTCCTTAACACAATCTAGATCCGCACAAATGTTTGTGACATCACACTCAATCAAGTACAATCCCGATAAAGTTCTAACTCGTGACAATGCCACGTATGCCATACCCTCCTTGAACACAGAACTGCCAATATTCACCAATGCACAGTCTACACTTAAACCTTGCGATTTATGGATTGTCACCGCATATGCCAAGCAAACAGGAAACTGCTTACGGCGAACATATAAGTCTTTTACAAGCAAAAATCTAGCAGAGCAACGACCAATTAGCTGTACTTCCTCAATGCCATCAAATTTAATTTTTAAAAATTCAATTCCATCTCTATTTCTGTATTTTACAAAATCAACAACATTACCCATTGATCCATTTACCAGACCTCTTTCAACATGTAAATTCCTTCTTAAAATTATACGGCAGTTCAAGCACACATTCAGAGTCTTTTCAAAACCTGCAGTTTTAGATATACTCTTCTCTAATGAATCCAATTTTGTTTTCAGATTCTCAGACAAAATAATTGTTGATCCCATATGCTCTACTCTGTCAATAGCTTCCAGTTTCACAATCTCTTGCTTTTCTAAATGCAACATTTTGTTGTTGAATTTGGCACATTCTGCAAGAGTTGGCATCAAACATATTCCAGATTTCTTATCAGTAATTTTCTGAAAAATATTCTCAGGCACAACATCTTGTTCTGGATATAAATTTGACAGTAATCGTGCATGTAAAGCTTCTTTCCCATGCTCGGTCACTTTTCCAATTCTAACATCTTGTAGAATAGTCTTGTAAACTTCATCCTTCGCCTGACGCATATTTTCATGCAGTTCAGCATAATTGAAGTTTAACCATATATTGACGTTGCCAATGCTGCCTAGGCACTTCCTGGTATCTTCATGCGTGAGCATTTTGAACACAGGTTGCCCTTTCACTGGTGTCAGCTGCAGAAGATCTCCGAAAACAATGATGTGTTTGCCACCAAATAACACATCATACTCTGTTTTGAGAACTTCTTGCATTCTCAAATGCACAAAGGCAAGCATGACATTGGAAACCATGCTTACTTCGTCAATGATAAGAAGTTTCATTTTCCTCAAGATTCTTGAAACTTCAAAACAAGCATCTCCAGATAGCTTGTGATATTGTAATTTGTTGTCATGCTCCACTGGCAGCATCAGTAAACGATGTAAAGTAATCCCTTTAATGTTATGTGCTGCCAGTCCAGTTGGAGCGGTGACAACACAAGACAGCGATGACTCTGTCCTTTCCTGCAAATAGCATGAAATTGCTTTAATGAGGAAACTTTTTCCAGTTCCCGCTTCTCCACTCACGTACAGTCGGACAGGCTTCAACGACGTACATGAGCACTCTTTCTTGTCATGACTTAATCCATGATCAATTTGCATGGTAACTTCGTCATATATTTTCCTCTGCTCAACGTTGAGTTGTCTTTCCAACTCTTCTAAGTTAACCGCATCCTCCTGAGCATGTGCCATGGCTCTTTCCACTTCATTCATGGCAGTGGCAGCTTCATTTTCGATAACAGGTCCTCCTAGTGGATCCTGACTCAATGAAGCAGAACTCTGACTGTCCTGAGAACTGTCTCTGGCAATCTCGGCTGCAATCGTTGCTTCCTGCTCAATTTCCGCATTCAACATTTCTACATATTTGGGAAAAGCAGGACATTCTATGGTCTCCTTGGCGGCATTGAAAGAGTCTTCGTAACAGAGGAAATCTCCAAGCAGTTCCTCTTCTGCACGCCAAGGCTTGAAAAGTTGCAAAAGTGCTAAATAGAAAAACTCCTTTTTTTCAGGAGATTCGCCACTCAATTTTCGATGGTTTACCAAGTGGCATTTTCTTTGCTTGACCAGACATCCCTCACTTCCTATTACAGCATACACTCCTTTCTCAGTATCTTCTTTGATGTTCCTCTTGAATATGTAATTTTGAAGAACCTCATACAGAAAAACATTGTCGAGGTGACTGCTTCTATTTGGATAATATGTATCCAACATGTTGGTCTTCAAAATGTCGGTACTGTTTGGCTCCTTTTCCGCCAAATACTCAATTTCCCGCACAGGTTTCAGAACTCGATTACGCGTTGCAGCAAGACCAAGACTCGCCCAAACGATACTCCTGGACTTGGCATAGAGACTTGCTGAAGACAACCGGTCAGAGCATTCGTAAGCTCCAATTTCTCGATGCGACAACATCTTCAGACTGAAACTGTACAACTTCTTGCTGAGGCTCTTTTCATGGGAAATGTCCTCCCACATATCCTTCAATTCTGTCTTCTCTTTTTCGGTGATGTAAGACGTCACATACCGAGCCACAGCCATACAGTTATCAGCCACAAACTGTATATCCATGTTAGCATTCCACATGGACAAAATCACCGGGTTGTAGTCGTTGATGTACTTGGACTCTTCGTTCCTCTTCAAATTGTATGTGTTTTTAGGTGATTTCTTCATGACATTATGTCGCAGCGAAGACATCAAACTGTTTACTCTTCCTTTAGAAATCACCGGTCGTGGAAAGCCGAAACGACATTTGGTGTAGAACTTGTCCTTGTTTCGGAATTTACGACGGCAGTACTTTCCACATCGATGGCTTTGGAAACGCAGAACTTTTTCTCTTAGGCTTTTCTTCTCCTTTGCGTTTGGAACAGCACACATAGAATACTGTTGGATGAAACTCATCACTGAGTCTTCTGGATCCGTTCCAAATTTAGGTGCATCCTTAATCCACAGCAACATATGTATATGAGGAGCACCTCTTGCTTGGTACTCCTTTCTCCAGAAGAAATCCAACACCTCTCCAAGAGGTGGATTCTTCTTATTCATGATGAAAGACATCATAGCTTCAAATCTATGATTGAAGTACCTACATACATTGACTGGATCCAAAGAGCACAGTTCTCCGGGTGTCTTGAATTCGATGTTATCTACGTTAGCATTTGCCTCTCGTAGAAATTCAAGTAAGTCTTCCCAGCCATACTCGGCACAGCTCAGAGTGAGGAACCATGTGGGAGTACCTAAGTTCCTCAGCATACATTTTAAATCACCATGACGACGGTACCAGTACTCATTAGTACAACGCTGACACGCCATGAGATTAATCAGGTGAGAATCCAAAATACTGTCTTGGACATTGACTTTATCCATAAAGTCACTTGCCGAGATGTTTTGCATGTGTATACCACTTTTCAAGATGTGGTTCACTGCATATGACAGTCCAGACAGATCGCTTTCAAACAGGAGATGAAACAAATAGGGAATGCATTGTCGAAACCTAGCATCTCCTGAATACAATCGCAAAGTCCGGTATTCAGAAGCAGGAATTTGATGAGGTCGCTCATCATATCTTCCTCCCTGACCTGTTGGAAAAAGCTGTGGGAAACACCGAGCTTCCAAACTTTCCTCCCAAACACTAATGGGACTCCCTTTGGCTTGTTTCATTTGAAACAACTCAATAGCATTCCCCATGACTTCCTTGGAATGCAAAGGATGAACACTATAATGTTCATATATTTCTTCACTAGTAGAGGGTTCTACTTTCTCAATTTGACCAGCACACAAATCGCTATCCTCTTCCTCACTTACTTCCTCTTCTGCAACATATACATTCTTATAGTATTTATTATTTTTTTTCAAATACAATGTTGCCTTTTTAACTTTCCTAACATCTACTAAATCTTGCCATATTTTCTTATTCTTTGTCGGAACCCCATTAACTAAGATAACCAGAGGTTCCTCTTCCACTTTTTCTACTCCAATTGTGTTAATGTTTTTCTTCAAATCTAGAGGCAAATAAACAACTCTTCCCTTTAATCCTCTCTGTAAATCTGATGGAGGCAATTTCCCTGTCTTTGGCTCCATTCTTACAATAGCCTGAAAGGGATGGATACTTTGAATCAAAATAGATTCATAAGTATTTAAATCCTTCAATTCAGAAGGAATCTCAACCAATTCCAGATTATTATGAACTGCTCTAGCAGGCATCTGGTTTTGATTTAATTTGCAACAACAATAAGTACACACACGTTGATCAAATCCCAAATCAAAACAATTTTCTACCATCAAGTATGTTGCAAAATCCTTCCATTCACTATTATTTTCCCTTTCACTTTTTGCATATAAATCCACTAACTTAGTCTGATTCTTATAATAAGTGCGGCGACAACACACACAAGTGAAATTAGGCCTCTCACTTGATTTCACCTGAAACGTCGCAATTTCCCTCTGGAAATTATCTGTACTGGAAACCTGTACACTATCTTCCACATTACCCTCTTCTTCTGGGTCAATTTCAACATTCTCCTCTTTACTTCCAAAGTAACAAAACTCAATTTCTTCACATATGTTCTTCACATCTATTTCAGAACCATGCAAAAGAGCAGCGCATAATTGTTTAAGCATAATTGCTGGACTCTTAGCATAATACAACATTCTAACTAATTTCCTCACTTTATTATGATGCACTGCTAGCATCCTGAAATGATGAAAAACACTCTGGCATACTCTCCTGGAAAGACAAGCCAGTGAATGACCATGCAAACCTGTCACTTCTCTCACTCTGCAAGGATCTAATTCTTGCAACAACTTCATTTTCTGCTTCAAACTTTTCTTATTAAATGACCGTACAAAATCACAAAGCAAATTGATGGAATCCTGTCGCACACTGCAAATACTACTACACTTCCAGGTGTACACAGGACCCTTAGCACGTCTTCCTAAAACCTCATTACCTAACACCTCTTCTACCTCTGTTGTCACAAGTTTTTCTTTTTCAACTGGACAACCATCTTTCACTTCATAAGCACGACCACTGGTGTCAACTGCATGCACCAAATCATTATCCTGGAAATAACTCTCCTCATTAAAAAATGCCTCACAGCTTGAACTATGCATCCATTCTCAGAAAAAACTTCACAAAAATTACTACGATTAACTATTCTCTTCCATCTACTATTTCTTTTGAAATCATAAATTGCCTTGTTTAGCTTCCTAATTCTATTGATTATCAAAATAAATAACTTACGTTTAATTTCAAATGCCTGATCAATAACTTTCTCAACTTTTTTTTTTCTCTTATAAAAAACCAGTTTCTGTTGACCTTTCTTAATATTTTTTAACAAATTGCCAATTATCCTGTTGCGGAACATTCGTTTACGAATGTCCCTAAACTGTTGTTTCCTTCTACTATCATGCACAGAGTTATCTCTTGCTCTAGCAGTAACATTTTTGATTGGCCTTTCCTTTCCATTTGATTTGCTTATCTTTTGGTGGACTGAAACATTTTCTGTAGTAATATTTTTTTTACTACACATATTTCTTATGAAATATTTTGTGCTCTTACCCGGTGCTTTCTTCGTGACTTGACAAATCTTTTTGTTAGAGGACTGCTGCTTATTTTGTTTCACCTGCTGTCTTTGACGTTTTGCAGCCTTTCTCTGTCTTTCTATTGTTGGCATGGTGAAATCTTGAAATGATCTGCAGTTGAATCTGTGGTAAAATATAATAAAAAATGTTATTAACCATTATTACCAAACAGTAAATCAATAACAATGATCAAAAACTTAACACACTACTTGACATTTTAAATAGAAGATTTTTTAGTCCTTGGCAAATTTACAATACAGAAATAGCAGAAAAGAAATGACATTTATATTTATGTTACCTGTGCTATTTTATATGTGAATCTGATCTAATTTTATGAGCATATTTTAATATTTTATTGAAGACACTACACATAACCTGTTTTTGAAGGTGTCTTTATTTTTAAATTAAACGGTTTACATTTTTACTTTTTATTAATTATACATTTTAAAAATAAATGTTTATATTTCCGTAGGCTCAAGCAGGTCAGCTTCCCACCCTATGTCATATAATTCAGACAAATCTGCATCCTCATCACGCTCTTCTTCATCCTCAGGATTTAAATCATCCAATGGATCAACATCCACTGATGTTTCAATTACAAGTTCAATGATGAGGTCAAAATCAACTGATTGCAGATTGTCACTCATGTTGATGTTGTCTTTATCTTTAAAGAAAGATAACAACAATGAGATGTTGCAGAGTAAGAGACAAATCTCAGAGATTATAATAGTAAAATTGTTTAACAAGAGTAATATTTTGCAGCTATTATTTAGCCATGTCCAGCAATGCTGATCAGGTGAAGACTATGTCTAATTTTTCAGTGAACAGGACTCATCTCTTCTTAACCTTGGATAAGCCTCACCGACTCTGTGTGTCCTGCACATACTTAAATGTAAAGGGGCAGATTTATGTTAAATGGCACATCCCCAGGCATGCACCAGTTAACGTGCACCGCTGCTCTGCCACCCATGGTGTGCCGTATTTACAATCAGATAGGAGAAAACTGCGTCAAAACCCTGCGCCTGCTTTAAGCAGGCGTAGGTCTTGATGCAACATTGTGGAGATGGGGCACCCCTGAGCCTTGCTTGAGCTGCATCGCACTTGCGATACAACTCCAGCAATCACTACCTTTACATCACAGATACATCACGCATCTGTGCCATTTTTGCCCCATGATGCCCCGCATTGTAAATGCAGCACACCATGGGTGGCGGAACAGCGGCACAGGATGACTGACACATCCCTGGTGATGCACCAGTCATCATAAATCTATCCCTAATCTTCTTATCTTGTTACAGATGAACCGCCATATGTACCATCAAACTATTTTGCATTTCCTAAATAGCGAATTTTAAGGAATAAATAGCAATTCTTTACCATTCCTAATTTGCAATGAGCAAATTGCTAATTGCAAGTTACCCATTCATTTCCATGGGCTAGGAGCCTCATAGGAATGAAGGTTTAATTTGCGATTAGCAATTTGCTCATCACAAATTAGGAATTTTTCCAAGGGTGCAGGGGTGTCTCAAGAACACCCTGCTGCACCCCTGAAAAAGAAATTTGGGGGCATATGGCACACATACATGCCCTAAGGGCATGTGTTGGTGTCATATGGGACCTTTTGTTGTTTTTGAAAAAAAGCTTTTTGAAAAGAATTCACAAATTACCACCAATTTACCACAATAGTTTCCAAATCCTTAATGTCATTTTTTACATATTTTTTGTTTGATACATTGCATTTAAGTAATCGCAAAATTTGCAAATCCTTCAGTGCAATCGCAAAATAAGGAATAGCAAATTGTGCTATTCCTTATTTTGCATCAAACTTGTTTGATACATACCATTTGTCTAATTAGCATTCGCAAAGGCCGAAATTCGCAGAATTTTGATCTTTGCGAATGCTAATTAGCTTGATACATATGGCCCCAAGTGAGGCCTGTCTTGCAACATGGTGCATCTTTTGCATCACTGCTGCATCGGTTTCATGTGGTACGTTTTTTTTACACCATGACATGTCTGTCTAAAAGCATCAATTTGTAATTTTGTCGCCTCATAGCAAATCTTTTGCACCGCCGCTGCATCATAAAAGTGACGCACAGTGGCGCAAAAGAGGCATACACCTATCATAAATCTGTCCCTAGCATTTTAAATGATTAATCCAGGATGACGATAAGGTGTGGCCTATCCAGAGGTTTGTTTAAGGTGAGGCCTACTCAGGATTGCAGATTAAAGTTACGCTTGATGAAGAATACAGAAGAGATAATACATGTAAAGGCCTACCAATGAAGTAAGTGATTTGCACTTTATTTCGCCAGTCATCATAAATGTATCCCTAAGCTTCTTATCTTGTTACAGATGAACCACCATATGTACCATCAAACTATTTTGCATTTCCTAAATAGCGAATTTTAAGGAATAAATAGCAATTCTTTACCATTCCTAATTTGCAATGAGCAATTTGCTAATTGCAAATTACCCATTCATTTCCATGGGCTAGGAGGCTCATAGGAATGAAGGTGCAATTTGCGATTAGCAATTAGCTCATCACAAAATAGGAATTTTTCCAAGGGTGCAGGGGTGTCTCAAGAACACCCTGCTGCACCCCCTGAAAAAGAAATTTGGGGGAATATGGCGCACATACATGCCCTAAGGGCATGTATGGGCGTCATATGGCACCTTTTGTTTTTTGGAAAAAAAGCTTTTTGAAAAGAATTCACAAATTACCACCAACTAGAAGTTGGTGGTAGTTTCCAAATCCTTAATGTCATTTTTTTACATATTTTTTGTTTGATACATTGCATTTAAGTAATCGCAAAATTTGCAAATCCTTCAGTGCAATCGCAAAATAAGGAATAGCAAATTTTGCTATTCCTTATTTTGCATCAAACTTGTTTGATACATACCATTTGTCTAATTAGCATTCGCAAAGGCCGAAATTCGCAGAATTTTGATCTTTGCGAATGCTAATTAGCTTGATACATATGGCCCCAAGTGAGGCCTGTCTTGCAACATGGTGCATCTTATGCATCACTGCTGCATCGGTTTCATGTGGTACGTTTTTTTTACACCATGACATATCTGCCTAAAAGCATCAATTTGTAATTTTGTCGCCTCATAGCAAATCTTTTGCACCGCCGCTGCATCATAAAAGTGACGCACAGTGGCGCAAAAGAGGCATACACCTATCATAAATCTGTCCCTAGCATTTTAAATGATTAATCCAGGATGACGATAAGGTGTGGCCTATCCAGAGGTTTGTTTAAGGTGAGGCCTACTCAGGATTGCAGATTAAAGTTACGCTTGATGAAGAATACAGAAGAGATAATACATGTAAAGGCCTACCAATGAAGTAAGTGATTTGCACTTTATTTCGCCAGTCATCATAAATGTATCCCTAAGCTTCTTATCTTGTTACAGATGAACCACCATATGTACCATCAAACTATTTTGCATTTCCTAAATAGCGAATTTTAAGGAATAAATAGCAATTCTTTACCATTCCTAATTTGCAATGAGCAATTTGCTAATTGCAAATTACCCATTCATTTCCATGGGCTAGGAGGCTCATAGGAATGAAGGTGCAATTTGCGATTAGCAATTAGCTCATCACAAAATAGGAATTTTTTCAAGGGTGCAGGGGTATCTCAAGAACACCCTGCTGCACCCCTGAAAAAGAAATTTGGGGGCATATGGCGCACATACATGCCCTAATGGCATGTATGGGCGTCATATGGCACCTTTTGTTTTTTGGAAAAAAATGCTTTTTGAAAAGAATTCGCAAATTACCACAAACTAGAAGTTGGTGGTAGTTTCCAAATCCTTAATGTCATTTTTTACATATTTTTTGTTTGATACATTGCATTTAAGGAATCGCAAAATTTGCAAATCCTTCAGTGCAATCGCAAAATAAGGAATAGCAAATTTTGAATTAAGGACATTTTAAGTCATTTCCACATGTGCAGTGTTTTCAAATTATGATTTGAAAATCGTTTTTGGGGAAAAGTAATGGTTTGCAAATTTATGACAAGGACATAATGGTGTATGCTTCTCTATAAGGCATTTCAGTGTCTCTGATGTCATTTTTCCCATATTACATTATAAGACCTTTCCCCATGGAGCACATTCCTTGTAAATATGCTCCCACCTGTGCATGGTGAATTTAGATTTTGACTGTTTGAGTCACATAGCCATGTTAAAAGTGACCCAAAAAAATTGCAAACGCTTTAAAAAAACACATTCATGTGTCTTAAGGACATTTTAAGTCATTTCCCCATGGACAGTGTTTTGTAAGTGGCGCAAAAGAGGCATACACCTATCATAAATCTGTCCCTAGCATTTTAAATGATTAATTCAGGATGACGATAAGATGTGGCCTATCCAGAGGTTTGTTTAAGGTGAGGCCTACTCAGGATTGCAGATTAAAGTTACGCTTGATGAAGAATACAGAGGACATAATACATGTAAAGCTCTACCAATGAAGTAAGTGATGTCCACTTCATTGCGCCAGTCATCATAAATCTATCCCTAAGCTTCTTATCTTGTTAGACATCAACCGCCATATGTATCATATAACTATTTTGCATTTCCAAAATAGCGAATTTTAAGGAATAAATAGCGATTCTTTACCATTCCAAATTTGCGATGAGCAAATTGCTAATTGCAAATTACCCATTCATTTCCATGCGCCAGGATGCCCATATGAAAGAAGGTGCAATTTGCAATTAGCAATTAGCTCATCGCAAATTAGGAATTTTTCCAAAGGTGTAGGGGTGTCTCAATAACACCCTGCTGCACCCCTGAAAAAGAAATTTGGGGGCATATGGCGCACATAAATTTTAACAACATTCCTTTACCTCAAAAACGATTTTCAATTCATAATTTGAAAACACTGCCCACAGGGAAATTACTTAAAATGTCCTTAAGACACATGAAAGTGTTTTTTTATTGCCTTTCCAGCATGGTTGGGTCACTTTTAACATGGCTATGTAACACAAACATTTAAAATCTAAATTTGCCATGCACAGGTGGGAGCATATTTACAAGCAATTTGCGCCACAGAGAAAGGTCTTACATTAAAATGGGAAAAATAACATCAGGGACAGTCAATTGCCTTATAAAGAAGCATACACCATTATGTCCTTGTCATAAATTTAAAAACAATTCCTTTTCCCCAAAAACGATTTTCAAATCATAATTTCAAAACACTGCACATGGGAAAATTACTTAAAATGTCCTTAAGACACATAAAAGCGTTTTTTAATTGCCTTTGCAGCATGTTTGTATCACTTTTAACATGGCTATGTAACACAAACATTAAAAATCTAAATTTTCCTTGCACAGGTGGGAGCATATTTACAAGCAATTTGCGCCACATAATTCATAATTTTCTCCTTAAAGCACACTATTCTCTATCTAAATTAAAGAAATATTTTCTCACCTTAGCAAATACTTTGAGTTTGAAAACAGTCTCAGAAACACACCAATTTGTCTTCAGCAGAGCAAAAGGTATGCACTCCAGAGTCTGCAGCTATCAAAAGCACAGAAATGCTGTAATTCTTCACACATATCTCTCATGTCACCCAATCAAAACTCTTCCCTCACTTTTTTTCAAATGAAAACCCTTCCCCCCTCTGCCCTTTCTGCCTTTTCTGCATGGCAACCACCTCTTGGAAGACTTCTGGTGTTTGCAAGTTCACACAACAATGTTGCAATTGAACTCTGAACTCTCAGTGCACCTGCATATCCAGTGCATTCTTTCATTTAATGATTTTTTATTGACCATTCAAAATACATCTTTCAAATAACTCATCCGTGCACCCTAACTTTCTGTTTTCAGCAATCAAAATCCACCAATCACTGTTACTGCTTCATGAACACAGAAACTCCACAGTTTTTTTCATTTTAAACTCTCATTTTTTCAACTGCCATTTCATTGCCACACTTCATCTGACTGCAGGAGAACCTTCTCTCACCATGTTTTCTGTCTGGATTGTTGGACATAGTTATATTCACTGGGCTCAAAGGTACACTGAAAACAGGAATTTACCTAACCTCAATTTACAAGATGTGGAAATTAAGTGGTTTGGCCACAGAGGATTACAATGTCACCAATTGATACCATTGGTGAAAACCTTTATGCATTTGCCCAAACCTGACCTGTTAATTGTGCACTGTGGAGGTAATGACTTGGGCACTTTGACTGGTGTAGGTCTGGAAATGCTTTTAAAGGACACCTTTGAGCAATTAATGGCACTTTTTCCTCAGACTGCCTTGGTATATTCAAATATATGCCAAAGACAAAAAAGGAGGTGGTCAAACCAATTTTGTCCACAAATTGAGAAGTCGAGGAAGCATGTAAACAAATCTGTTTCAGCTTACATGAGAGACCATGGAATGGGCTCCCTGTACAACAATAACTTGCGTTACTACATGCAAGATATCTACAGAGGAGATGGAGTTCACTTCTCAGATGAGGGCAACAGAATTTTCACTCTGAATTTAAGAATGTGCATTGGTACCTACTTATAAGTACCTAAATGTACCATAAACCCAAAAGCTCTTCTCAGAGCTACCCTACATCTGATCACTCACAATTATTATTTTACTCTAACATTTTTCACTAATTTTCAACAAAGTACGCTCCCTGGGGCGCTACCCGGTACGCGAACCGGGTGCTAACCTCGCGAAATTTTTAAAAAAAATGTTTTTTTTCGCACATATGGGCCTCCTCAGCCACCCTCACAAAACCTAGGGGGTCAAGATAAGTCTACCGTGCCCCCTTCTACCCATTCTGAACATTATTTGCCCTCCATCTTGTATCTTAATTCGACCGAAACACAAAATGGTGGACTCCCGTTACGCTTAAGGTTCGCGAACCGGGGCGCTCAACGGTTCGCGTACCGGGTCGCTCCCTGGGAAGCGCACCATCAAAAAAGGTGGGAAAGTAGTTCACAGAAAAGCCACTGGAGACAATTTCACCAAATATAGACTAGCTCATACTACATACCAATCCCTACCATTTTCACAAATTTGATTGGAATTCCATTTAGCCATTTAGCCTGTAGACCTCTCTAAATACCGTGAGGTAAATTACTTCACAAAACACATCTGAAGTGTTGGAATTGACAACCAATTAAAATGTTACTTTCATTTTCTACTTTTTTTACCTGACATTTGATTGGTTATATACCTGAATATATATAAAGGAAGAGAAGAAAACACAGCCATTTTGACTACTACTTCTTGGTGTACATTTCAATAGGATTTTCACTAATTCCTTCAACTTCTATCTAAAGGTAAGTTTTTATTTTTAAAACTGAAGTATATTGTGCACTATAAGTTAATATGGTAAACTTTTTCTGATAGTTATATACTATCCCTCTGTAGTAGTTATAGATTTAGATAGACTTCTCTGTTATAGTTATTGATGGAGTTAGGCTTCTCTTGTATAATTATGAATTTACTTACGTTAAATCACATACACTTTTTTATATTCCTACTTCCACTCTGATACTATACACTGCCCAAAATTAATCCCAACAGTGCCCTATCTCTACTAATATATATTTTTTTAATCTAAATTTCAGGCAAAATGGAAGGCGAACAGAAAGTTGAATTTCAAATTGTCCTGCAAGAGAGCAGCCAAGAAATCAATGATGAAAATGATATTGAATTTTTCGATGAAACTTTAGACAAAGAACTACTGCAATGTGTACAAGCAGTAGATAACCTCCTTGAAAATGAGGACATTTTACACCCTCAGAGACTACAATGTATATTCAATGATAATTATGAAATTTCTGACAATGAAATGTTAGAAAGTTTAATAAATTATGAAACACAATCACAATAAAAAAAAATGCTTAAAAAATAAAGAAAATAAAAAATAATCAACAAAACCAACAATCAATTAACATACAGCATTTGAAAAGTCTATCATTCATTTTTCATTGCAGTACGCTGCCCAGAACGCTTCCCGGTTCGCGGACCGGGCGCTCCCCACGCAAAAAAAACAAAAAAATTGTTGTTTTTTTTTTGCCCCGCGGGGCCCTTTTAAAACCTCCACATTAAACCTAGGGGGTCAGGGAGGATCTAGTATGCCCCCTTATGGTTATTTCCCCCTTTGTTTTGGCCTCCTCTTGTCTCTCAATCCTACCGAGAGACAAGATGGCGGACGCTCCGGACTGTTTAGAATGTTGACAGACACCGGAGAGCCAATCAGCTTAGCTACGCGAAGTTCCGGTACGCTTAAGGTCCGCGGACCGGAGCGCTGCCCAGAGCGCGCTTACAGATATATATCTTTTTTTAAACGTTAATTTCTCAAAATCCACTGGAGCACATATATTGAGACCTAGAAAAGGCACATCGGGCTACCAGTCCCTACAATTTTGCCAAGTTTCATGCAAATCCATTCAGCCGTTCGGGCTAAAAGTGAGGCCAACCACCCTATGGAAAACTCAATGTTAAAAACACGTTTTGGGACCCCCCTTTTTTCTCGGCCCCCCCTTGACGAACCCCCCCCAAATTTCCAGGGGCTGCTCAGAAACAAAATGTTCCATTTTCCAGAAAATTTCAGCCAATTCTGTCCACAAACGCCAAAGTTATTAGACATAGAATTTTCAAAAATCCCATAGGGAAAAATCCTAACTATATATACCTACTGGCGACCGCCAGTAGGTAATATATATATATATATATATATATATATATATATAAATATAACCTACTGGCGGCCTAACTATAACTACCTACTGGCGACCGCCTGTAGGTAATATATATATATATATATATATATTCACTGAAAAAACCATAGGTTATAGACCATATATAGTTAGGAATTAGCATTTAAAAAACCTTATTTTACTCACACAAAACCATTGAAATTCCATATATAGTTAGTTGCACTAACTATATATCGCGCACCCGCAATCCACTGCTGATCATGTCACATATTACATCATTCATGACATGGTCAGTGACATCACTGATGACATCACTGATGACATCTCAAATGACATCACTGATGACATCACTGATGACAACATCCAGAGACTGTATGTTTCTGTAAAGTTAAAATATGTCTTACATATTGAAGAATGAGTGGATGTATAAGTGTCTGGATGAAGGATTTAGTAGGTGCATGACTGACTGTATGAGTGAGTGATTAAATGTGTCTCACTGAGTGCATGGGTTAGTGACTAAACTGTCTTAATTTGTGCATCATTATGTCTGTTGTTCTGTAAACTGCTGCATGTGTTGATCAGTAGCTATATGAGTAACTATATGGGTTATTGATTGGTTGCCCAAGTATTTGTATGGGAGACTGAGTGTGTGTGTGGGTGGCTGGGAGGTGTATGACTCTGTGCATAGATGTGTGAGCAGTTCATTCACTAGATGTATGGGTTCAAAAGTGCACGTGGAAACAGCTGTATGGGCGGTTGACTGTGTGCATGAGTGTATTGGTGAGTGAATGGATATCTCAGTGCTACATGTCAAAGTAAGTACATATGTAAAACACAGTACATGTGAGAGTTGACATATATAAATAACTGTGCTTAAGAGCCAGTGAATGTGTGAGTGGCTGTATGGATCATTGTGAACTTGTATCCGGGATTGTATAAGAGAGTAAATATGTGTTAGTATATGTTTGAATGAGTAAGGTGTGTATAACTGTATAGTTGAGGAAATGGAGGTGTGATTGATTCTTTGCATGACTGACTAAGTGTCTGAGTAACTCCATGGATGAGTGACAGTCTATGAGTGTCTGTTTACACTGAGTGTATCTAAGGTTATATTAGAGTCTGAAGAGGTTCATCGTATTATCACATGAATGATGTCATCAGTGATGTGATCAGTAATGTCAAATGAGATGTCATCAGTGATGTCATCAGTGATGTCATTTGAGATGTCATCAGTGATGTCATCAGTGATGTCATTTGAGATGTCATCAGTGATGTCATCAGTGATGTCATTTGAGATGTCATCAGTGATGTCATCAGTGATGTCACTGACCATGTCATGAATGATGTAATATGTGACATGATCAGCAGTGGATTGCGGGTGCGCGATATATAGTTAGTGCAACTAACTATATATGGAATTTCAATGGTTTTGTGTGAGTAAAATAAGGTTTTTTAAATGCTAATTCCTAACTATATATGGTCTATAACCTATGGTTTTTTCAGTGAATTTTCAAGGTTTTGTAAATGCTAATTCCTAACTATATATGGTCTATAACCTATGGTTTTTTCAGTGAATTTCAATGGTTTTTTAATAGCAAATATCATAAGCTGTCGAATGTCAAGTACGTGGTAAGTGAAAACATTTTCGTGTTTATGCACACTGATCTGCTTTGAATGGTGCCCCCCCCCCTCATTTCTATTAGGAGTACTCTCTCTTTGCAGATAGTGAAAGGTAGTTAACGCAGGCCTTTGCCCCCATTGTAATCCGTCGTGCCTGCTTCTCTCTCCATTTGATTGATTGTTATCCAAGTATTTACTGTTTTAGAATTAGTTCTCTTTGGTTCATTCTCTATTTACAAACAAACACATAGTCGCAATACTCTGTTTAGTCTTTGCAGATAACGAAAAATCGTGTAAAAAAAAAGAAAAGGAATCGAGCAAAATCAGTAGGCCACTAATGGGATCTCTTTTTGACCTCGCTAAAATAGAAACATTAGGAACAACCCCTCATGACAAATACAAAACTAGTGAGATGAACTGAACTCCACACAATGATGGCTGCAAAACAGCTCGGCTCCGCCACCCACCCCGCCCAAAATAACTATAAAGAGCGGCTGCCATGATTGGTTGCGGAATGGCCACGACGGAGCTACGAAATGGTGCTGCTCTCATGCTAACCCCAGCCTCAGTCTGAAACATCCAGAAACACTGTAGACTACCAATTCGATCAGTTCCGGTAGCGCCCCAATGTAACCCGGTAGAGAAGAACTAGCCCTCCCCTCTTTGACTGATGGTTCTTGTTGCCTGTCCCTTCTGTTGTCATTTAACAGAACTATTTAGCCTGCTGAAAGGGGTTGTGTTCCGACCGCTGGTTGGTGGAGACATTTTGACTATATTCTGGACCTGCGTTGTCGCGTAATGCGTCATATGACGCGCCGCGTTAGCGCATCCGGAAGTCATCCGGGGCGCGCAGCGCGTAACGTAAGCATAACAAGTCATGTGACTTGTTAATAAAACTTTTCATTGGTTCATTTTACTTTTCTTATTGTAATGATGAAAGGCTTGGTCATATGACCTAAAAATTACGCTTTTCATTACTTCCGAACATTATTTTTTCTTAAATATATGTTATAATGTTCCAGGCTAATGTACTTTCCCGGAAATTTTACAACTGTCCTGCAAGTAAAATATATTCTTTTTTCGAGAAAAAGAGCGTTTCTTCGTCCCATGACGGAGCCGTTGAGCAAAAGAGGGTCGACCTGCTGTCTTAGTCGCCGATACGCCTGAATATGAGATTCTTATCGATCACTTTATGTTGCAGGAATAGAAAACACAACAGCCCTTGACCATTTATCTTAACTGCGTTCCTTCGTATTATACCTTTTACCCTTCATGTAATTGGTCTGCTTTATTTCACTTGCCTTTTAATGATTCTAAAACAGTGACTATTATTAAAAACTTTACCAATGTATATACTACTACCATGTTTTCTTTTAAAAACCTTTATTGTGAAAATGTCATTATACAAATACGAGCCTATAACCACGTGGGCCTGCCACGGAGCAAACTGTAATCGTATATGATGAATAGACATTTACACTGTAGAGGAACGTAACGGGCGGGCCATTAGGTTGCAAGAACTAAGGTGTCTAACAGTTACGGAATCGGTGGACGTACATTTTATAATTAAAATACGACAGGGCCAGTTACAATAAAATTATCTAGATATACATTTGCGGGCAAGTACCATGGGTGACGTTAATTCGAACTTTCAACAGTACAGTAATCAATAACACATCAGAACTTAATATCAATAGGGATGTCGAAATATTCAATCAATTCTCGTCCCCGCCCGCCATGTGCTTCAAAACTGCATACGTATCTCGTGATTTCAAGGTTCTGCAACCAGTACACAACAAGGAGTTACGAGTCCCATTTATTCCGGCGCCATTTTGGGCGAGGACGGGCAGGTACAGGATATAGTCAAAATGTCTCTACCAACCATCGACTATGATGATGTTCATATGCTGTATTTATTAGAGTAACACTCATCTGTCCACATGAAATTAATTTGCCACAATCTAAACATGTCATTTTAATCTTTCCAAAGTTCTTCTAAATATTTGGGACCGTTTCCCTTGCCTCTGAAGCTCTCAGTGCCACTTCTTTGATGAATGTACTAGCAGGTCAGGGGTTCTCCTCCAAATCTCTCTTTTATGCAGCACTATAATTAATTGGTGCCACCTCTCCATATGACGATGCATGGTATAGTTACCACAACTATATTTTTTTTCGGTTCCTCTGGAGAGTTCATCGTGGCAGATGAAGCGTGTAACGTACCGGGCATTTACCTTTTTTTGCATGTACAGGAAAGGGAAAAAAAATCGAGCGTCCGAGTTCTAAGGTGTCCCAGGGCCATTTTAGTGGACCAGGCCCAAATCCAAAGAACAGGCCGCCATTTTGAGAGTCCTCTTGCAGCCGCCTGTCGCTGTAGCATCAAGAGCAGCCGAAACTCAGCTGAATGGCAACTGAAACGGTAAAGGGGCGCCCCACTACAGCAGACGAGCCTCCACCTAGGAAGGCCCATTCACGCCGCCTCCCCCCCCCCCCCCCCTTCGGGCACCCCACGCCGTTATTCGGAGCATTATTGTAGGATGGCCACACCAGTGCGGCAACTTGCTACACATCACCTCGGTGGTAACCGAATCTCAACGCCTTGTGGTGTCTTCTATTCAGAAAACATTGTTATGCTGCCTTCGACCTATTCGCCGCAAGTGCGCACACAACTCAACTGCATAGCTTGCTAGACACCACCTCGGTGCCATCCGGATCTTGGAATGTCAGCGCCTTTTGGTGTCTTCTCTTCAGAAAATATTGTTGCGCTGCCTTTGGCCCCATTCGCACATCAGTCCGCTACTGACGCCATCTCACAGGCTAATGGGGTGCCCCACGCCGACTTTCAGCATTGTAGGATGACCACACCAGTACAGCAACTTGCTAGACATCACCTCGGTGCCATCCGGATCTCGGCGCCCCACTGCAGATGAAGTGCCTCTCAACTATGAAATCACCACGGTGACATCCGGATCATGGCGCGTTGTGCTGCCTTCGGCCTATTCGCACATCGGTCCGCTACTGACGCCATCTCACAGGCTAATGGGGCGACCCACGCCGAGTTTCAGCATTGTAGGATGACCACACCAGTACAGCAACTTGCTAGACATCACCTCGGTGCCATCCGAATCTTGGCATCTCAACGCCTAGTGGTATCTTCCATACAGAAAATATTGTTACGCTGCCTTTGGCCCCATCCGCACATCAGTCCGCAACTTAGACATCACCTCGGTGCCATCCGGATCTTGGCATCTCAGCGCCTTGTGGTGTCAGTCAGAAAATATTGTTGCGCTGCCTTTGGCCCCATTCGCACATCGGTCCGCTACTGACGCCATCTCACAGGCTAATGGGGCGACCCACGCCGAGTTTCAGCATTGTAGGATGACCACACCAGTACAGCAACTTGCTAGACATCACCTCGGTGCCATCCGAATCTTGGCATCTCAACGCCTAGTGGTATCTTCCATACAGAAAATATTGTTACGCTGCCTTTGGCCCCATTCGCACATCAGTCCGCAACTTAGACATCACCTCGGTGCCATCCGGATCTTGGCATCTCAGCGCCTTGTGGTGTCAGTCAGAAAATATTGTTGCGCTGCCTTTGGCCCCATTCGCACATCAGTCCGCTACTGACACCATCTCACAGGCCAACAGGGCGCCCCACGCCGACTTTTACCATTGTACGATGGCCACACCAGTGCCACAACTTGCTAGACACCACCTCGGTGCCATCCGGATCTTGGCATCTCAGCGCCTTGTGGTGTCTTCAAATCAGAAAATATTGTTGCTCTGCCTTTGGCCCCATTCGCACATCGGTCCGCTACTGACGCCATCTCACAGGCCAACGGGGTGCCCCACGCCGACTTTCAACATTGTAGGATGGCCACAGAAGTGCGACAACTTACTAGACACCACCTCGGTGCCATCCGGATCTTGGCGCGTTGTGCTGCCTTCGGCCTATTCGCACATCGGTCCGCTACTGACGCAAACTCACAGGCCAACGGGGCGCCCCACGCCGACTTTCAGCATTGTAGGATGGCCACACCAGTGCGGCAACTTGCTACACACCACCTCGGTGCCATCCGGATCTTGGCATCTCAGCGCCTAGTGGTGTCTTCTATTCCGAAAATATTGTTGCGCTGCCTTCGGCCCCATTCACACATCGGTCCGCTACTGACGCCATCTCACAGGCCAACGGGGCGCCCCACGCCGACTTTCAGCATTGTAGGATGGCCACACCAGTGCGGCAACTTACTAGACACCACCTCGGTGCCATCCGGATCTTAGCGCGTTGTGCTGCCTTCGGCCTATTCGCACATCGGTCCGCTACTGACGCAAACTCACAGGCCAACGGGGCGCCCCACGCCGACTTTCAGCATTGTAGGATGGCCACACCAGTGCTGCAACTTGCTGGACACCACCTCGGTGCCATCCGGATCTTGGCGCGTTGTGTTGCCTTCGGCCTATTCGCACATCGGTCCGCTACTGACGCCGCCTCACGTGCCAACGTATTTTCTCCGCATTTTATACCCTATGCCGCATAACAGGTCATGTGACTTGTTTATAAAACTTTTCATTGGTTCATTTTACTTTTGGTTTCCTAATGATGGAAGGCTTGATCATATGACCTAAAAACAACACTTTTCATTGGATGAAAACTTTTTTTTTTTCCCAAACGATGAAAGCCCCACCTTGTTTCTGGATGTTTCAGACTGAAGCTGGCGTCAGCATGAGAGCACCACCATCTCGTAGCTCCGTCGTGGTCATTCCGCGAGCAATCATGGCAGCCGCTCCCCACCAGAAGCCTGCAGGAGTCGGGGCCCCCAAAACTTTTGATGAATTCTCAAGGCGGAGGGGACGCTTTCGAGAATGGGGTCCAAGACCTAGCAGACAAGCGTCCGATTTCCAAGGTGTCCCAGGGCCATTTCAGTGGACCAGGCCCAAAAAGGAAAGAGCCTGCCGCCATTTTGAGAGTCCTGTGGCAGCCGCCTATCGCTGCACCGCAAGAGTGGGCGCAACTCAGCTGAATGGCGGATTTTGACACAGTGGACCAAAAGCGGACGGAATGGCAACTGAAACGGTAAAGGGGCGCCCCACTACAACAGACGAGACTCCACCTGGAGAGGCCCGTTCACGCCGCCTCCCCCGGGGCGCCCCACGCCGTTATTCGGAGCAGCATTGTAGGATACCAAAACCAGTGCGGCAACTTACTGGACATCACCTTGGTGCCATCGTTCTGCTGCCTTGGAACTATTCGCACAACAGTTTGCTACTGATGACCCACCCCCCGCGACGCCCCACGCCGTTATTTGCTGGGTGGCAACTTACTAGACATCACTTTCGTGTCATCTAGATTTCAGCGCGTTCTGCTGCCTTGGAACTATTCGCACAACAGTTTGCTACTGATGACCCACCCCCCGCGATGCCCCACGCCGGAAATCTGGACGTTGTGCTGCGTTGGGACTATTCGCACAGCCGACCGCTACTTCGTTGTTTTTCCCTAAAAATGTTTATATGTTATTACTATTTTTGTTTTCTTGTATATATTTATAAATTATTAAAGTTTTATAATCTTACTACTTTGTCGGAGTGCTATATATTTTTAATGTGACACATAATTGTAAAAACTTTGATGTACAAAGAGTCATCCCTGGAATCTTCCGATTCAGGCTCGGTCCCCTCCCCAATCACAATACAGGATGGTTTTCAGATAATAGCAACGCTTCTGCTGTGACGGATCTCATCGAGTGTGGGCCTTGATCTACTATAACTCCTTTGAAGAGGGGTGATTCTTTACAGCTGTGGCCATAAACTACATCTGCAGGGCTAGCTGATACCCTAGGACCAGCCTGGACAATCGGACACAGAGGAAAAGGAGTGTCAGAGGGTGCGGTAGTGAATAGGGCGAAAGGGAGGTGTCGGGCAGGCACAGGGTGTGATTCTCAGGGAAGAGCAGCGCAGATGGGGGGAGGTTTATTACCCATGCATAAGACAGAGAGCGGGGGTGACCACTGCCTGGGGGAGATGCTTGCGAGGGTAGGGAGCCATGCTAAGGATCGACAGCGTGCACAGAGTGGGTCTGGTCAAGGCATCTAAAATGGCTGCCGTGCACGACAAAAGTGTGGCATTTGAAAAAAGACAAGATGGCGCAGACAATGTTTTTCAACACTTCCTGATTTCCTTCGAATCGAACGTTAACAGACGTTGGGGCATATTACCAAAGTTAAGCGATATTTATCCCTAACGATGCTTAGCAACGATTTTTTTACCGTCAGAAATTATCGCAGATAAACCTTGCTATTATCAAGGTTTATCGCAAATACGATAAAAAACGACCGCAATGCATTAATATCGCTGAAAACTCAGCGATATTCATGCATTACCGAGCTAATGCTCTTAGCCATGTTATCCACCTCCCATTGGATAACATGGCTAAGAACTGCTCAGGGCAGCTGTTACTTTTTGGAGATATTCGCGCTTATCTCGAATATTTCCAAAAGTTGATAATAGGAGATAGAGATGTTAGCGACTGTTTCCAGTCGCTAACATCTTGGCATGCCCACTTTGCATGTCATTAGTGATAAATATCACTCACATGCAAAGTGGGGCCCAAGATGGTCGCTATCTCCTACTAGCCGTCGCTAACTGGTGTTAGCAACAGCTAGGTAATACAGATATAATTTTATCTCCGCGAAGCGGAGCGCTGTTACAGATATATATCTTGTTTTTGAACGTTAATTTCTCAAAATGCACTGAAGCACATATATTGAGACCTAGCAAAGGCACATCGGGCTACCAGTCCCTAATATTTTACCAAGTTTCGTGCAAATCCATTCAGCCGTTCGATTATTATTATTATTTTTTTTTTTTGCCCCGCGAGGCCCTTTTAAAACCTCCACATCAAACCTAGGGGGTCAGCGAGGATCTACTATGCCCCCTTATGGTCATTTGCCCCTTCGCTTTGGCCTCCTCTTGTCTCTCGATCCTACCGAGAGACAAGATGGCGGCCGCTACGGACTGTTTGGAATGTTTACAGACACCGGAGAGCCAATCAGCTTCGCTTCGCAAAGCTCCGTAACGCGAAAAGTACGCGAAGCGGTGCGCTGTTACAGATATATATCTTTTTTTGAACGTTAATTTCTCAAAATCCACTGGAGCACATATATTGAGATCTAGCAAAGGCACATCGGGCTACCAGTCCCTACAATTTTGCCAAGTTTCGTGCAAATCCATTCAGCTGTTGGATTATTATTATTATTTTTTTTTTTTGCCCCGCGGGGCCCTTTTAAAACCTCCACATCAAACCTAAACGGTCAGGGAGGATCTACTATGCCCCCTTATGGTCATTTGCCCCTTCGGTTTGGCCTCCGCTTGTCTCTCGATCCTACCGAGAGACAAGATGGCGGCCGCTACGGACTGTTTGGAATGTTTACAGACGCCGGAGAACCAATCAGCTTCGCTTCACAAAGCTCCGTTGCGCGAAAAGTACGCGAACTGGAGCGCTGCCCGGTCCGCTGTTACAGATATATATCTTTTTTTTAAACGTTAATTTCTCAAAATCCACTGGAGCACATATATTGAGACCTACAAAAGGCACATCGGGCTACCAGTCTCTACAATTTTGCCTAGTTTCGTGCAAATCCATTCAGCCGTTCGGGCTAAAAGTGAGGCCAACCGCCCTATGGAAAACTCAATGTTAAAAACACGTTTTGGGACCCCCCTTTTTTCTCGACCCCCCCTGGACGAACCCCCCCCAATTTTCAGGGGCTGCTCAGAAACAAAATGTGCCATTTTCCTGAAAATTTCAGCCAATTCCGTCCACAAACGCCAAAGTTATTAGACATAGAATTTTCAAAAAACCCATAGAGAAAAAATCCTAACTATATATACCTACTGGCGACCGCCAGTAGGTAATATATATATATATATATATATATATATATTACCTACTGGCGGTCGCCAGTAGGTAGTTATAGTTAGGCCGCCAGTAGGTTATATTTATATATATATATATATATATATATATATAAATATATATATATATATATATATATATATATTTTTATTTTTTTAAAGAACAAGAAAACATGCCCATTCAGGGCTCAATAATAAAAGTGACTTGCCTGTAGTTTACAACTACACAGAGACAGACACTTAAAACACACGGTGTATGTAAATAGATCGGTGATCGATACTCGTTACATAGAAATGTTAAACTATGTGATGATTGCCACAAAGAGGTATTGAAATATCTGCATTATGTGGTGCACTTTATATTAACTCTTGACTTTGTCTTATATAAGAACGTAAAAAATTCTTTTCAAAATGTGCGAGGAAAAATAATGTGTGTAAATACATGAATTATATGCTTCGTTATATACATAACCGTTTTCTCTCTCCAAGCAAGTCGAGTATTCAACAACCAATCTATATGGGAGTTTCTTTTTCCCTTGTTTTTAATGCACGAGCACTTTATTAATCGCCATTTCCTCCGTGTATTGACGTTAAGAACAGCATTTGCACATTACAAGATGTCTGCCATTATTTTAATCAATTTTTGGCTTAGTCCTCTTTTGATGTTATTGAAGAGGTGGAGATATAATGGCGTACAAGTTTATTCACTTTTGACACTGAGGAAGCCGTTTTACCGCGAAACGCGTTTGTCCTTCTATGGGGTAGGGGGTCTGCTATTAAATTTGTCAACATACCACCAGTTTGGAGTGCCGTCTGCTTTCTTCAAAAATAAGCGAGCGTGTGTTGATATAAATATATATATATATATATATATATTACCTACAGGCGGTCGCCAGTAGGTAGTTATAGTTAGGACCTTTTTTTCATAGGAAATCCACAACATTCTATTTGGAATAACTTTGGCGCTGACATTTTTAAAACTAATGGCCAGCTCCGGTATCTCCAGTATGCGCCAAAGAGCTGTGTTGCAGACAGGTGTTCAGAGGCCACGCCCTATTTTAGACCTCTCTGTAACGCAGCTCTGTGGCGCTTATTGGAGGTACCTAGTGGGCTAGTTTGACCTAAGGGACTCTTAGGATTGAAGGGGACTTAATTTCTCAACTTAGAATGGCGACAGGGCGCATTTACACAGTAGTGAAGGGAGGGGACAAGGCCTGACGTGATGTGTGCAAACAAGCCCTGTGGGGCATTTTAAGTTGGGGAAAAAATTCCACTTCAAATCTGAGGGACCATGGGGGCCAAGTAGCCCACCAGGTGCTTTCAGCAAGCGCTAAAGCGCTGCGTTGCAGAGAGGTGGTGCAGGCCGTGCCCCTTTTTACATCTCTCTGCTACGCAGCTCTGTGGAGCTTACTGGATGTACTACAAATTCCAATTTACTCACCTGTTATCAGGAGAGACCCCAGTGCTGCATCTTTGAGCCCAGTACTGATCCTGAAAAGTAATTCTAACCACACTTCCCAGTAACTTGAATTTCCTTCTATAGGCTAACATTGACTGGTTTCACTTGGAAAGTCTTCTAAGTGTGGAGTTTTGGAACTTTAAAATATTCACCTAAAATCATCCGAACAACGAATTCCGATTTACTCACTTGTTATCAGGAGAGAACCCAGTGCTGCATCTTTTAGCCCAGCACTGACCCTGAAAAGTAATTCTAACCGTACTTACCAGTAACTTGTATTTCCTTCCATAGGAATCCATTGTCTGGTTTTCACCAGAAAAGTTTCTACGTGTCTATTTTCAAAACTGCAAATGTTCCCTAAAAATTGCCTGTATGACTTAAACGCATTTTTTAACTGTTTACAGGAGATGCACCAGTGCTCGATCCAGGATCCACCACTAAGTAAGAAAAAGTAACGATAACACTACTTACCTGCTAAGTGAATTTCCTCCCATAGGATCACATTGGTGATTCTATGTGAAAGAAATTCAGTGTCAACTTTTAAAATACAATAATATTCCTTAAAATTCACTACTGTAACCAAAACGCTTTTTACTCAACTGTTTACAGGAGATGTCCCAAGACTGATTCTAGGATCCAGTCATGTGGTTAGAAAAGTAATCCATAAAGTAACTAATTGCATTTAACCAGAAATTCACATTGAGCTCAATGTTGCATTGTGTTTGAAATTGTGTTGCCCATTGCAACAACTGTAACTACTGTACTTAAAAGTCTATTGCCTATTTGCAAAGTATTTAAACTAAAGTAATTCATTTTGATAAAGTATATTTTGTAATTTAATGTATAATGTAATTTAAAAAATATAAATATAACAATTAATATATTAAAAAATTGTCATTTACAAAACCTTTGAAATTCACTGAAAAAATCATAGGTTTCAGATATGTTATAGTTAGGAATTAGCATTTAAAAAACCTTTGAAATTCACTGAAAAAACCACGGGTTTCAGATATGTTATAGTTAAGAATTAGCATTTAAAAAACCTTTGAAATTCACTGAAAAAACCATAGGTTTCAGACATGTTATAGTTGGGAATTAGCATTTAAAAAACCTTAGAAATTCACTGAAAAACCCATAGGTTTCAGCGGTGTTATAGTTAGCTCTACTAACTATAACTTGCGAGCCCGCAATCCGCTGATGATGTCACATATTACATCATTCATGGCATGGTCAGTGACATCACTGATGACATCACTGATGACATCTCAAATTACATCATCCAGTGAATGTGGTTTGGTTCGATATTTAAATATGTATTATATATATAGCAATCTGCATTGAAGAATGAGTGGATGTATAAGTGTCTGGATGGAGGATTTAGTATCACTGTGATTGACTGTCTAAGTGACTAATTTAAATTGTCTCACTAAATATATGGGATAGTGATTAAACTGTGTGAATATCTGTTTCACTGTATCTCTTGTTGTGTGAACTACTATATAAGTTGGTTACTAGCTATGTGAAAGCCCGTTGCGGGCTCCCAGGTAGTAGGGGAGGTGGGGGAGGCACATGGGGGTACCTATGGTACCCCCCTACATTTGCATGTCCAACTGTGTGCAGTCACAGCATTGTGGTGGGCGTGCTGTGTGCACCGCCCACCACAATGATGTGGATGGGGATGCCACCTCCAACATGGTGGTGGCATCTTAATTGCCGGTGGGGGACCGCCGCACCACTGGTGCCGGTCCCAGCACCGCTAGGGTGGCGGGCTGGCGTAAGTCCGCCAGCCATCCTAATAGGCATCTTAGGGGCCCATTAGGATGGCGGGTGGACATCCCGTCGTGTAAATGGACCGCCCGCCATATGGGCGGGGGTCACGTGGGTGCTATTAGGATGCGCCCGCCACAGTGGCATCCCCAACATTGTGGTGGGCGGTGCACTCAGCACCACCTGCCACAATGTTAGGGAGGCATGTTGTGCATGGAACTGCTGGGGGGTACCAGAGGTACCCCCCATGTGCGCCCCTCATCCCATCGGAGTCCCTGGGGGCCCGCAACAGGCCCCCCTAACAGACTCCACATGCCATTCTGTGGCGGCAATGCCGCCACGGAAAGGCATTCCTCAAACCACATTGTAATGTGGCTGGAAGTGTCAAACAGACACCACCACCTTATTGCAGCCTTTTCCACTCCGTCGCAAGTTGACAGGGGTGGAAATACGGCGGATGGTCTTTCCGTTTGCCGTGGACCCCCCAGCCTTAATAATATGGCGGGGGTCTTTACTACAGGGATGGCGGGCGGATTGCCCCCTCCGGGCTGCCCGCCATCCTAATGGGCTTCATGTGTTTAAAAATCCTAATTTATAGCATTAACTTGAGTTTTTTGAACATTTATTCTGAGAAGTATGAAATAATTGGTACAATATAGTTTACAGTAATTGTTTCCTTGGTAGAGTGACCGCATGACCGGCAGTTACGGAGGAGAAAAATAACACGAATAAAGAAGCGTATGAAGCACATATCTACTCCGACCGGGGTGTCCCAGGGCTAGTAGGTCAAGCTCTTGACAGAAATCACTGATAGCCTGAGGAAAAAAGATGCCTATTTAAAGAGCCAGGTTTTTAGATTTTTCTGGAACAAGAGTTCTGTCTTGGATTGCCTCAGCTAAATATGAAGAGATTACCATAACTTGGGTGCAAAGCAACTAAAAGCGCTCCCACCCATCTAAACTTACTTCTCCCTCGAAACCTGAGCTAACAAGGCCTCAGAAGGCATGAGATATCTTAAAGGAGAATAAGGTGTAATAAATGGATGCAGGTAGGCATCACCAGTCTTCCTGAAAATTGTGTAGCAATAGCAGAGAGATTTAAAAGCAAGACACTTCTTTACAGGGAGCCAGTGAAGTTTAAGAAGTGCTGAGCCCATGGTGTCCTGCTTAGGAAGATATAAAAACAGCAGACATTCTGAACCCAGTGGAGTCTCATACGCCACGACTGAGAGACACCCAGATATAAGATGTTACAGTAATCCATCCAAGAATAACTGAGGCTTGGATCACTATCTTTTGAGCGTAGGTGACCACTGGTGTTTTACTGAGATTTGATCCTCAAGCACTTGCCTGCCAAGGCCATATTTTGGACATCAAAGTTGTGAGATATGGTGTCAAAGGACACAATAATCCTGCAGTGTCTCCTCAATCCATAACATGGCGCATGGACGTGAGGCTAGTAAAAGAGCAGACTCAGTACTATACCAAGGGTGAAAGCCCAACTGAGTTCTGTGCAAAAAATAATTTTCTTCAATAAATCCTGAGTGCGCTGATTAATATATTTTTCTTCCACTTTTGACAGAAAAGGAAGCAGCAAAATTGGCCTATAATTCTCGGATTTAGGGGTATATAGAGAAGGTTTTCAAGCAGTGGGACCACTGATGCGTGCTTCCAGCTCAGAGGCTCCTGGGCCTTTGTGAAATAATTATTGAAAAGATCTTTAAGTGCAGAGAGAAGCTCATCCATGCCATGTGCCAGAATACTTGGAGAAGCTGGATTGATAGGAGAGCCAGACTTGACTGATGACATGCAGCAATGAGGCTCAGCAAGTCCAATAGCTTTAAACTAAAGTAATCTATCAGAACCTCTAGGAGGCTCGAACCAGACATTGAGGCAGGGGGCCTTTCTAGCTGCCTTTGGGAAAGAAGAATAAATGGCTGCCACTTTGTCAGAGAAATATTCAGCAAGAGTGTTGCAGATGTCCACCGAAGGTGGAATAGCAGCGAAAACTCAATCCATCAAGGATGGACAGTAGAAAAAAAGAGTTTTAAGCCAGCTCAATTTTGTTAGCACAAAATTTCCACCGCACATGCCTTATGCGACTATAACCTTACTAGCCTGATCAAAGTGTGTTTGCCAAATGTTCTCACAGCGCTTACAATTCTTTTTAAGCATGGCTAATTCCTTGTTGAACCAGTCCACTGAGAGTTTGGTTCTACTTGCTAGCCTCTCAACTACGGGTGGAATACAATCTAGAGTTCCAGAAATCCATTCATCAACTTGCATATTAGCAGTAGGGACACAATTGTTCAGTTCAGGACAATTTGCAGCCAAGGCATTAGTAAAATGAGTGGAAGTAACCTTGGCCCATTTCCTGGATCTAAACTTCTGATCAAAGATAAGGTTAGAAAGAGCTTTGCACAAGGGAACCTGAAAGAGAATGGCTAATTGGTTAGACCGTAAAAGAGGAAGAGGAGGGTCAACCACTAGCTCACTCAAGTTTAAAAGAATAGGGTCAAGCGTATGCCCACCCTTATGTGTTGGCCAAGCAACTATTTGGAATTGCTGAAACCCTGGTAAGTCAGCGCATAACCCAGTGGCTATTCTGTATATTGTGTCCTCAAAATGAAGGTTGAAGTCCCCTATCACAGTAAAATTGGAATAATGCAATACCAGAGAAGGAAGAGCTTCTGCAAGGGAAACAATTCACGTGGCCACTAGATCAAGAAATAATGGATAGAAAATTTGCTTGAGCAGGCCAGGGTGAAAAGTGCTTCCTCATAGCTAACCACAGTTAGAGGCCGATTATGATGGCGGACGGACCTGAGTTCGTCCGCCACCATAGAGAAGGAGGGACCATCCGCAGGGGCAGCGGCGGTCCCTCCGTGCTAATTAGGATGTGACCGCCACCCTGGCGGTAACATCCTGTATATTTATCATTGCGGCGGGTGCTGCTTGAAGCAGCACCCGCCGCAATGATAAAAATGTATGTTGTGCATTTGCATGCACCTCGCGTTGCCTGCCGCTTTCTGCAGGCAAATTCAGGGGGGTACCATAGGTACCCCCCATGTGCACCCCCCACCCCCACCCCCTTCACCCCTGGGGGCTCGCAACGGGCCCCCAAACCCAAATCCGTATGCCTTTACACGGCGGAAATGCCGCCGTGTAAAGGCATCTTTCTGCTGAAATCCTAATATGGCTGGCGGTGTCTGATAGACACCGCCAGCCATGTTGAAGCTTTTCCGCCGCAGAAGGAAGGCGTCCGCAGCGGAAAAGCTGCGGACTGAAAAACGATCCCCCAGCCATCCTAATCTGGCGGGGGGTCTTTTTCAGTCCGCAGCGGTTTTCCCGCATCCTCCGGGCCGGCGGTGGCTTCCGCCGGCCCGGAGGATGCGGGAAAACCGCAATCGTAATCAGGCCCTTAATGTGGTAAAATTGCATGACAAGGATTGTTTTAAAATAATAGCAATGCCCGCACCCCTTTAGGTTTGCCTATCTTATCTAGCAATTGTGTGTCCTGCTGGGACAGCTAACAAAATGTCGGGGTCTGAATTTTCGTAAAGCAGTTTCAGTCAAAAAGATTGCACCTAGAGCATAGTCAGAAAAAAAATCTGACAATTCGAACTAATGCTTCACCAGGGAACAACATTTAAGGAGTTAAAAGAGAGCCGATCACTGATAAAATAACGACTACAAAAACACCGAATTACAAAAACATTGCTGTAAATATATTGTACTCTCAAATATCGACACCCTATGCTTAAACAACAAATGACACAAATATCGATAAAAAAATCGCCGAAATAATTATCGATTTAAAAAATATTGCCGACAAAAGCATAGCCAGCAAAAATATCGAAAACATAAAATTATAATGAAACACAACAAAGAATACCAATATCGACTAAACAAATATCGCTAAAATACATATAAATAATATCGAAATACCAATTAACGTTGAATAAACACTATTTATAATTATGTAAATACTAAATATATCCCAAATAAATATATATTACGACAACATATATAAAAAATATTTAATGATTACCAAAAATATAATATAATTATACTGACCCAAATAAATGAATTGATTCACAATATAACTTTAAATTACTTTCCAATGTTGCGAAAATTACATGTATATAATATATAACCATAAATATTATAAATTACATTTCTTTACAAGTAAATTTATATCTAACAACAAATAATGTATCTCAACAAATGATCTTAAACTAAAAACACCCAAACTAATATAAAATGTTAACTAATTAACTAAACACTATAAAAACAATTAACTAACACAAATATACCATATATCGGCCAAACACGGAGGGAGAGCGTTACATTGCGAGAGAGAGACCAGAGGAAAAAGAAAATCTACACAAACTACTATATCAAATTATACTACAACACAGGTAAGAACAAAACTTTTTTCTAAATATGAAAACCTTACCTTAAATAACTAAAATAATTAAATGTTCCCCTTTTTAAATTAAACTAAAGTGCAATACAACCAAAATGATTTTTAAAAAAAACATAAATATATTATAAGGTACCTTATTCAACTCAACAGAATAAATAGTATAAATAATAAATGTAAAACGTAACCTATAAATAAAGTAAAAAGCTCAGATGTTTTATACATATCAAAAGTACAAAACATAACTAATTAACTCATTTTTCTTCGTAGCTTTTACAAACTGCATCTACAAAAAACACCCAAGAAATCAAAATCATCAAATACTAGTAGAATTAGTTTCCGTGCTAAATAAAAAACAATACAAATGAATTAAAAACATTTCTCTCATGTAATTAACATAAACATTTTTCTTTCATACCAACAGAAAATGAAACAGTGAAAAAAAAAGCAGCAAATTAACCCATCAACACAAGTCAAAGTACACTAATGTAAGTATTTCTTCTATATCTTTAATAATAATAGCACTAATATGATTCTCAATTGCATATTACTAAACACATTATATATCTTCACAGATATACCCCAAAAATGGCTGAAGGTACAAAATGTATCACATCTCAAGAGGGGAAACTAATGCTTTGCTACATGGGTTACATGTACAGCCAAGAAAAAGTTATAGAAAATAAAACTCAGTGGAAATGCAGCAAATAATATGCCAATGCCCGTTATGGAAGAGCTACTACAATAGATTTAAATGTTGTGAATGTTGGAGAGCACAACCATCCCCCCAATGTGACCGAAGTAGAAGTAAGGGATGCCATAGAGACAATAAGGGAAGTAAGCAAAAGTTCCCAGCATACAAGTACTCAAATTCTAAAAAATGTTTTAACTACAGTACCAGAATACGTCACAGGACAATTTCCTTCCATACCCAACTTAAAAAGATTAATAGCAAAAACTAAAAGAACTTCAGATCCAACTCCACCCACCCCCCAAACATTTGGGGAAATCCAAATACTCCCTGAATACACCATCACCCACAAAGAAGAAGAATTCTTACTCTATGACAATAAAAGTCACGAGAAAATAATAATTATTTTTGCAACTTGCACTAATTTACAGAAACATAAAAACTGTGAAACGTGGATGATGGACGGAACTTTTAAAGTTTGTCCCAAACCATTTTATCAACTCTATACAATTCATGGTGAATTTGAAGAGACAAATATCCCACTCATTTACGCATTACTCCCTACTAAAACTAACACCACCTATACAGAAGTACTAACTACAATAAAACAATTCAAAGGAAATTACTATCCCCAAAGAATAATAAAAATTTGAACATGCAATGATTCAGGCAATACTCAAACTTTACCTACACACTGCAATACTAGGGTGCTGCTACCATCTTAACCAAAGCATATGGAGATACTTTGCTAAATTTTTTGGGGGCGCACCAAGAAGAAGTCCAGAGAAAGTAATGTTCGTGTGAATAGAAAAGTTCTTTATTTATTTATCTGTTCTTTTAAAATACAAATCACCAATCACTTTACAAAAAGGATCAGCCAACGCGTTTCACTCCCATCCAGGGAGTTTCTTCAGGGCTGAAAACAAAACAATAAAAGAAAGCTACCATGAGTTTCATATGTCACAGTCCTAATACATTTTTACTTTTATTCCTATTTCACATTTTATCTGATTCAGGAAAAAAGAGACATATGGCAACTGGTAGCTAACATCACAGGGCAAGGCGCAGTGTCCAGTTTCTAAAAGCAAACTACTAAAACCAGGATACTAGGTATCATAAAAAAGCAGACAGTTGTGATCTAAATAAGAGGTTTAACAGTCCCAGTATTATCATACTTTTCTCGAGAAATATTGAGCCATTCTCTTGGTGACTCACCGAAAATTCCTGTATTTTTCGTACTATATAGTTCGAAGCGAGTACCTAGTGGTTCCCCAAAAAATACTAGGGTGCTGCTACCATCTTAACCAATTTCAAAAAGGGGGTGGTGATGGACAGAGTATCTGAGTTAATCAGAACACTCCTACCCAGTCAACAGATCAGGGCTTGATCCATCACCGTTTTTTAGCTCACTGCACCATCCCAGTTCAGAACCTGGCTATATGCAAATTAGTCTGTCCCTGGCCCAGTGCATCATGGGAACAGGGCAGACCAAACTACCAAGCCAATTCTTCACTGGAAAGGAAACAAGCTTCCGGGGACCGGTTTCTGGCATTACAGCCGTCTTCGGCCCGGCTTGCTTGAATCCTGATGGTGCAGTGAGCAAGGGACTCATGTCTGAGCATACCCTTCCACACTCATGGTGGCTAAAATTATTTCAAAAAGGGGGTGGTGATGGACAGAGTATCTGAGTTAATCAGAACACTCCTACCCAGTCAACAGATCAGGGCTTGATCCATCACCGTTTTTTAGCTCACTGCACCATCCCAGTTCAGAACCTGGCTATATGCAAATTAGTCTGTCCCTGGCCCAGTGCATCATGGGAACAGGGCAGACCAAACTACCAAGCCAATTCTTCACTGGAAAGGAAACAAGCTTCCGGGGACCGGTTTCTGGCATTACAGCCGTCTTCGGCCCGGCTTGCTTGAATTCTGATGGTGCAGTGAGCAAGGGACTCATGTCTGAGCATACCCTTCCACACTCATGGTGGCTAAAATAATTTCAAAAAGGGGGTGGTGATGGACAGAGTATCTGAGTTAATCAGAACACTCCTACCCAGTCAACAGATCAGGGCTTGATCCATCACCGTTTTTTAGCTCACTGCACCATCCCAGTTCAGAACCTGGCTATATGCAAATTAGTCTGTCCCTGGCCCAGTGCATCATGGGAACAGGGCAGACCAAACTACCAAGCCAATTCTTCACTGGAAAGGAAACAAGCTTCCGGGGACCGGTTTCTGGCATTACAGCCGTCTTCGGCCCGGCTTGCTTGAATCCTGATGGTGCAGTGAGCAAGGGACTCATGTCTGAGCATACCCTTCCACACTCATGGTGGCTAAAATAATTTCAAAAAGGGGGTGGTGATGGACAGAGTATCTGAGTTAATCAGAACACTCCTACCCAGTCAACAGATCAGGGCTTGATCCATCTTAACCAAAGCATATGGAGGCACCTACAAAAATCTACTTTGAGCATAGAATATTCAACTAACAGCAACTTTGCCTACCAAATCAAAAAATGAATCGCCTGGCCTACGTACCTACTACTGAAGTAGTCAATCACTACAATTTACTAATAGAAAGTCCTTTCTATCAAACCAATTAAACAAAATTAAGGGGCCCATTAGGATGGCGGGCGGATCGACCCCGCCAGGCTGGCGGTAGCCACCCCTGGCCTGGCGGGGGCGATCCGCCCACCATCCTTGCTCTGAAAACCCCCCGCCATATTCGGATGGCGGGGTGGACCGCGGCGGACGGTAAGTCCGTCTACCGCTTTTCCGCCCCAGTCGCAAGGCGACCGGGGCGGAAAAGGTATAATATGGTGGCGGTGTCTATGAGACACCGCCAGCCATATTATGATGGGCCAATGTGAATGCCTTTCCGTGGTGGCAATGCCACCACGTAAAGGCATGCTGAGAATCCCTGCGGGGGCCCATTGCGGGCCCCCAGGGACTCTGGGTGGTGGGGGGTGCACTTAGGGGGCAGTGCCTGTCATGTTGTGCTTCGAAATACACAACATGCATTTTTACCATTGCGGCGGGCGGCGCTTTCAGCACCGGCTGCCACAATGGTAAAAATACAGGATGTGCCCGTCACTGTGGCGGGTGCATCCTAATGCCACCATCGGGATCCCCGCCCTTATGGTGGGCGGTCCCTTTTTCCGATGAGGGCCTTAGTCCCCTGCTCAACTACTTCGAAGACACCTGGATGGGAAGGTTACATAGATCATAGACAACCTATATTTCAAATTCCCTGGTGGAATGTGTATGCCAGTACTTTGGCTCAAAGAGCCAAAACAAACATCGCAGAAGAAGGATGGCATAATACCTTCCAAGTCACAATTGGAAGAGGACAGCCAACATTATATAAACTTATTGAAGCCAATAAAAAGGAACAAAGCTACGACTAGAGCAAACTCTAAGCAAAATAACACCTAAACCACGCAAACAAACCAAATCTATGTATGAATACCTCCGAGAAAAAACTAGGATGTTCCCGAATACCCACGGTCTGGAATATCTAGACATCATTGCAAAATCAATTCTTTAAATTAAACTAAAAAAGCAAACTTTTCAAACATAGAAAACATAAAAACAAAGATGTGTTTTTTTAAATTAATAAATATACTTATGTCATAACATTTAAACTATAACACAAAATAATATGACATAATATAAATATTAAAGAAGAGGAGAGAGAAAAAACAATTCCTACCCTCAACAATAAAAAAAATTACTTACAGTTATGTAGTTGTAGAATGTCCTCACAAACGATAAAATCCACACCAATCCGAGGTAAAATTAATCCATTAAAAAAGGATACCCCCAAAAAATTTAAAAATACAACTGTACAGAAAGGAAATCCAATGCCGCAATACTCTGAATAACATAACCTTTGATAAACCTACAAATAGCTAATGAAAAAACACTCCCAACAACCAGAAAAAAAGGAAATGTATAGTAACTTGTAATAAAACAAGAAACAACATTGTCCTTTTTAAAAAAAAACAAAACACGTGAACAATTCCAATCGTGCACCAAACTGAGGATCTGTAAATAAAAATTAAACAAAACCCACTCACAACAAAAATACAATCCAACAACAACAAATATAAACATAAAATACATAAAAACACATATAATAAGCACATAACTAAAACTACATAACATTCTCAATATAGTCAAACACATAAAACACTAAACTACCAAAACAACACCTAACTCACTAGAAAATGAATAAATAACACCCTAACAAACACATTTACATCACTACAAACTTACCCCTACCTTAAAACACACTAAAAAATATATAAAAATAATAAACTTACCCACACAGACGAAAAGCAGCTCCCAACCACGAGGTTCAATCTTCCAAAATGATCTAAAAAAGAAAAAGATAGGAACAAAAGTTAGAAAAATAAAACAAAATGGGCGCATAATATAAATGAAGATAGGACTAACTCCCCATAGACAACAAATGGAAAATATTGAAAAACATGTTTACAAATATATGTATAATTTTACCTATAAAAATATTTTTTCACAATGTTTAAAATAAACATGAAAAATGGTAAAATATATATTAAATATGATATTATTCTCCAAAAATATAAAATAATATTTAATGTATATTTAAATATATGTTTATTCCATACACTGTTAAACAAAAAATATGAGATTGAACACAATTTTTTTTAAATATTGTAAATTATGTAACATATTAAATAATATTTTATAAAAAATAATATTCAATATACTAAATATTAAAATATAATATAAGGGTGTCAATATGATCGCGGGAGGATCGCCGCGATAACTCCCCTCCAGACGGCCATTTATCCCCGCCATATTAGCATGGCGGAGATACCGCGGCAGACGGAGATACCGTCTGCTGCTTTTCCGCTCAGAGACAATCGTCACGATTGCCTGCGGGCAGAAAAGGCCCATATTATGGTGGTGGTGCCTTGCAGGCACCGCCATCCATATTACGATGTGTGCAGTAGAATGCCTTTCCATTGCGGAGACTCCACCATGGAAAGACATGCGGAGTTCACTTTGGGGACTGTTGCGGGCCCCTGGGAGAGTGGGAGGTGTGGGGGGCTACACTTGGGGAGTACCTATGGTACGCCCTACATTGGCATACACACGGTGACAGGCACCGTGCGGTGCCTGTCATGTTGTGCATGCCAATGCACAACGTGCATATTCAACATTGTGGCG
The DNA here is from genome assembly GCF_964261635.1 of Lissotriton helveticus. Classification (NCBI taxonomy): domain Eukaryota; kingdom Metazoa; phylum Chordata; class Amphibia; order Caudata; family Salamandridae; genus Lissotriton; species Lissotriton helveticus. Next base: position 1,680,340,328 of record NC_136061.1, read on the forward strand.
GGTGCTGCTTACAGCACCGCCCACCACAGTGTTGAATATGCGGGATGTGACCGCCAGGGTGGTGGTTGCATCCTAATGGGCACAGCAGGACCGCCACACCTCTGGCGGTCGGTCCCGTTTACCAGTATCGTAATGGGCCGCTATATGTTTTGGAACTAATTAAATTCATATAAAGAAAATTGTGAAAATATAAACCCAAAAATATCAAAAAAATCTTTTCTACAAAAAAATGAACAATTCAAATGAAAATGTTTATTGATAAAATAAATGTTTTACTTTATCATTACATAAATATGCTACAAAAAATGTACAATTGTTAAACACTGTAGCCCGAAAAATTATATGTAATATTATATGATTAGTTTCACATTTTTGTATAATAATAAATATTAAAATTATGTTAAATACTTTAATAAAATGTGAATAACATGAATGTGTCGAATTTATATGTTTAAATGTAAAAATACATTTTGTAACCAAACAAATATGCAAAATATAATTGTGAATGAAAATAAACATATATTTACATTTAAAAAATATTAAAAATAAAACTAACATACATCTATTAATGTATTACAGTTTTCAAATAAACTTACAAAATCCTAATTATTAAACAACAAGAATTTCCAACTACAGACCCAAATCTATGTAAAATCATCGAAAGCGCTGGATAGTAAAGCATAATAACTTACTATTCTTACTCCAAACCCAACAAAACTCAGGCAAAGTTCAAAATAGTAAACCAAAATAATTTACTATTCTAACTACAAACCCTACCAAACTCAGTGAAAGCGCTGGATAGTAAACCATAATAATTTACTATTCTAACTCCAAGTCCAACTAAACTCAAGGAAAGCTCTGGATAGTAAACCATAATAATTTACTATTCTATCTCCAAGTTCAATTATACTCAGGCAAAGCGCTGGATAGTAAACCATAATAATTTACTATTCTAACTCCAAACCGAACTAAACTCAGGGAAAACACTGGATAGTAAACCATAAAAATGTACTATTATTCTTTTTTGTGTTGAAATATTTTATTAGCATTTTATAAAATACATTACAGTGCAATGTAATATTGTCTAGAACAATTGCAGTAAATAAACCTTAGTTAATGCACAAGTGAATAAATAAACTAATATATTGGGAGATATCTAATGTTATGTCTGATAAATAGTTTGCAAGAGAAACTAGCAAGTTCATCCAAATGTAGATTAAGGGTGAAAATAGCTATAAATATGTGCAAAGTACAACATGAAATCCTGTAATAGAGGAACCTTAAACATTTCACATTAAGGGGCCTATTCTGATATCGGTCAGAAGGGCCCCGAACTATTGGGCCGATTAGGACGGCGGACGGAGGCGATCCATCCGCCATCCATCACCATCTTCCAGCAATTTACTCCCGCGGCACACGGAAAGACCGTCTGCCGCTTTCCCGCCACAGTCGCCTTGCGACCGCGGCAGAAAAGGTCTAATATGGTGGCGGTCTATCAGACACCGCCAGCCATATTAGGATGGGCTTAGGGGTATGCCGCCACGGAAAGGCATACGGTCTTTGCTTTGGAGGCCCGTTGCGGGCCCCCAGGGCGAAGGGAGGTGGGGGGTGCATTTGGGGGGTACCTATGATACCCCCCAGCATTTCAATGTACAACATGACAGGCACCTCGCAGTGCCTGTCATGTTGTGCATTGAAATGTACAACGTCCATTTTTAGCATTCCGGCCGGCACAATGTTAAAAATGCTAAATGCACCCGCCACTGTGGCGGGCCCATCATAATTGCTATGGCGGGACCGCCTCATACGTGGCGGACGGTCCCGTTTCCACCCAGATGGCAGACGGACAAAGTCTGCCCGCCATCCTAATGGACCCCCATGTTCGGAGCCCTTCCGACCGAATCGGTCAGTCCCGGTTGGATTCCTTCCCGACCGAGCCCATCGGAATGGCTCGGTCGGGTAGGAATCAGAGTCAGATTTCCGGATTACAGACGACAGGCTCGGAGAGCCTGTCCGCAGTCCGGAAATCCTCCAATACTCCCCCGATCGCCTCTGTGCGACTGAGGGAGTACGATGGCAGCTTTTCACTGCCTTTTCGTGCCGGTCTGTCAGGCACGAAAAGGCAGTCAGAAGCTGTCTCTGGGGCCCCCAGCAGGGCCCCCATGGGTGTGAGGCCGTCGGATGGTGACCTGGGGGCACCTATGGTGCCCCTCCGTTGATCCCTGCACCCGGTGGCAGGCACCTTGGGGTGCCGGCCAAAGGGTGCTGGGATGAACTGCACCCCTGCTTTTAGCAATGCAAGCATGCTTTCCGTTCGGAAGCTTGCATTGTACGGTACACGAATGCGACCGAACCCTGTTCGGTCGCATCTTACTACCAGGGCTGTAACCGACGACAGCAGGTCGGTCGGTTACAGCTCCTGCCCGAGGTCGGATGGACTTGGGTCCGTCCGACATCGGAATAGGCCCCTAAATGTTACAACATTAGATTGTTAATCAAACATCCTTTAAAATATGATATTAGATTATGAAATTATTAAATTTCATATTTCATTAAACAGATGTAACCTAGTATTTAAAAAAGTAATGATTTATAATAGTTAATCATCGTAGAATGAATAAATCCCCATTCATAAGGATCAATGCAATATTAATAAGAGAAATAGAAAAATAATTAGAGTTAAAAATAATAATATATGACATGCATATATATTAAATTGCTGAAATATCCGTTACAGGATGTGCAATGGTGTTTATTATAGGATCATCTTCTATTGGTAAAAAAGGAGTTCAAACTTGCAGAAACATATCTACCCGATCATGAATGTTATAAATAACTCTCTTGTACGAGGCATTTTGTATCATGGCCACCAACCAAGTCTCTTGAGATGGTGGGGTGAAAGATTTACACTGTCTTGAAATACATATTTTAATAGTAGCCAATGCTGTGTGTATAAGACGGCATTGCCGCTTTGAAAGATTACGGGAAACTCGTAGATCATGTAGGAGAATGGTAGCTGGCATTAGTGAAAGACTTAAAGCTACAGTGCTACGAAAAATCTGGCCTACATAAGACCAATAGGAGCTATAAAATAGTAAACCATAATAAATTACTATTCTAACTCCAAATCCAATTAAATTCAGGGAAAACGCTGTGTAGTAAACCATAATGAATTACTATTCTAACTCCACTTCAAACAAAACTCAAGGAAAGCGCTGGATAGTAAGCCATACAAATTTACTATTCTAACTCCAAATCCCTCTTAACTCAGGGAAAGCGCAAAATAGTAAACCATAATAATTTAATAAGGAATAACAAGAAAAGGGTTGAGGCAAAGAACCTGTACCTATTAATATGAGTGGCTGTCTAGTGTAACGATGGTGCTTAAGAAACCAGGGAGCAAAACCCTATCTGCTCCCTACTGAGCAAACACCCAAAAAACAATAAAAGGAAATTTTTTGGAATCAGCACCCATCATGAAAAATTATCATATGAGTCTTTTGCAATTAAGTCGATCCAAGGAGATAATGATGTAATGAACAGGTCCGAACTTGACTGGTGATCGGAATATATTCTTTAATATTTCATCCATACAATAAAATCCAGAAATACAAGTGACTTTTTTCATAGCCAACGCGTTTCGTCTCATGGATGAGACTTCTTCAGGGCTCAAAAAGGTTAATGTATAGGTCAATTTAGAAAATTCACGAAAAAGAGCATCACATTGTATTTTCAATTCTGTTGTGGTCCACTGAAACTGTTTACACGTGATATGGCATGGTGGCCAGCGACAAAGAGCAGCATCTGCGTTCAAAACTCAAGGAAAGCGCTGGATAGTAAGCCATACAAATTTACTATTCTAACTCCAAATCCATCTTAACTCAGAAAAAGCGCAAAATAGTAAACCATAATAATGTAATATTATAACTCCAAATCAAAGTAGACTCTTGAAAAATGGTGGATAGTAAACCATAATTATTTAGTATTCCATATCCAAATTTAAATAATCTCTAAATAAAAAATAAAGCATACCCCCATTTTTTATAAAAAATTGATTAAATAAAACAAATGTAATTAAATATACATTATTACAATTAATATTTCTTTCCAAAATTCTATAAAATGTTATACATTTTTCACAAATACAATTAAATTATAATTAATAATCATTCATACAATTTCCCCAAAAATATGAATACATTATTAGACAATTGAAAGTTTTAATCAATTTCATTATACATTTTTGAAAATCTAATTTAAAAAAATGTATATATTATTAATGATTTCAAATTAAATTTAGAAATATACATTTGCAGAAATTTTTATTTGTAATTTTTTTAATTAAATTGTTTTATTACATATTTAAATATATAAAAACAATTTTTTTAATTTGAACAAACATTCTTCAATAACAAAAATACTAAATACCATAAAATCTCTATTTACCTCATCAAAAATGTATTTCCTATTACTAAATATAAATCATACCCACACATTTTTTAAATTACTACCCAACCTTATCCCCTATAAACCCAACATCCCGCTCCTAAAATATATCCAAATTATTAAAATAAAGTACATTTTGAAACAACATTTTTAAATGACTACCCACCCTTATTCCCTATAAACCCAACATCACACTCCCAAATAAATTATGAAAATCAATCAAAATAACTTATTTTAACAAAATGATAATATTAAATCGTTATAAATTAACAAAAAATTACATTAAAAATTTACAGTAAACAAATAACATAAAAAATATAATTACATCGATATTATCAACTTCGATATTTCCTACATCGATATTTTAAAAATCAACATAAATACAAAAAAATCTATATTTTTAACATTGATATTACTTACCTCTATATTTAACACCAACGATAATCTTACCTCGATTTTCAGGCTCCTCGATATTTTCACATCGATATTTTGACCCTACACCAAAGAGAGCATGGGATTGAGAAACCCTGCTTGCCTTTAAAGTTCTGGTTGAGACACCCAGAGACATGACACTCACCTTAATACTCGACGTTGAAATTCCCAAGGACACAAAGTCACACCCCCACATGGTAGAGAACTGCACTAGTCAGATCCCGCACCGAATGACAAGCATGAGGAGACAGAGAAGCTAGCTTCTTAAGTTCCAAACACGAGTACTGCTTGAGGGGCCGAGGCCACACAACCAGGGTCCTGGCGCTGTCCAGTCTGAATGGGAGCAGACTGGCTTGCCTTAGGCATGCCAGCGGCGCCACCGCTGCACGGATATGCAACTTGCATTGTTAAGTAGCCCACTACTAAAGGGGGCATGGCTAAAGGCGTGACAAAGCCATAATGTGGAGGCAAAATAAGACCGAAGTGAAGCCCAGCACTCCCCTCCCTCTTGGAAGGTGTCCCTGCCAGGCAGGAGTACTGGCGAAAGCAGAACACTAAAAAGTGATAAGTTTAAATATTTAAAAGCACACAATGGGTAGCTTGGCCTTAAAATGGCACCTATAGATGACTGGTGCCAGACAACTCCGGCGCTGATAAGCGCTACAAGGAAATGAAAATAATTGGTGGATAGCAGGTAGGAAAAGTGTCTGAAATTCCTGAGATTCCAACTGATTTTTATGAGTCAAACAGTGCACAACGATTGAGAAATGTCTATTCAAAGGTTTTTGGGTGCAAACATTTTTTTAAAAAGAGTGAGGAAATATTTAAAACTACACTATATGCAGACAAAGTATAAAACATTTTTATTAAATATATAAAAGAGAAAGATAAAATAGAGATATTACATCTGAGTGATCAAGGGGAGCCTACTGGTTCTTTTAATCAGGAGGACTCATTAAAAAGAATGGTGTAAAAAAAATGTGTTCTTAAAAAAAAAAAGAATTGTGTAAAAAATAGTGAAGGCTTAATTTAAAGAAGTTTTTGAATCCGTATTAAGGAGAAAGAGAAAGGCTAAGGGGTGGTGGGCGGGCGAGCTTTGGTCCACCTGCCATCATCGCGGTACTGGGACCAGCCGCTAGACATGCAATGGTCGCGCACCGCTGATTAGGATGCGACCACCACCCTGGCGGTCGCATTCTGCATATTTGACATTGAGGCAGGTGCTGCTTACAGCTGCACCTGCTGCAATGCCAAATCAACACGTGCATTCCCATGCACAACGTGGCAGACACTGCGCGGTTCCTGCCACCTTGTACATGGAACTGCAGGGGGGTACCACGGGTACCACCCAAGTGCACCCCCCGCCTCTCCTAGAGGCCCGCATCTGGCCCCCGAAGCACATTCCTGCCAGAAACCATGCAGCCTAATATGGATGGCCCGGCCGGCGATCGGAACAATTGCCAACCTGTAAAAAAGCTGCAGACGCACTTTGTGTCTGCCGCATTACCCCCTGCCATCATAATATGGCGGGGGTAAATTGGGTTGGGATGACGGACTGATCGCCACCGCCGAGCAGGCGGTGGTGATCCACCCGCCATCCTAATGACCCCCCTAAGTATTTATCAGACGAAGAGTTTTGATCATTTGATGAGGATTTTTGTGACAATCTGAGGTCTGGTAAGATAAAGATGAAAAGAAAAAAATATTGAGAAAGACCTAAATGATGATGTTTTATTGTGTCAGAAGGGGGAGTTCAGGCACCACAGAAGAGGGGGCGCCCACGCAGCATAATGGAAGACATCCCTTGCGGCACACAAGATTCAAGCTACACCTGAGAATACGGATTCGCACAGTCAAGGGGGAGGATAGTTTTGATGAATTTGTGTTTGACCGGTATGGAGATGTAGGTTGGGATCTAGCGTATGATAAGGTAGAGAAGATGCAAAAAGAGAAAGTATTGTTCGAGATCACAAGGGGTTGAAATGTTTAACACTGATTTGATCAGACACCCGGGGAGTGCTGACTAGTGGCCTTTGGATCATGTGAATTTAGAAAGTTCTGAATCAAGAGACCTTTAGAAAAGGAGACAAGGTCTATGATGAGGGCAGAATGCTCTCACCCAGTTATTTATGTCAAAGCCTGTGTAACACCAGATTGAGAACCAGATCTCATTCATTTTTTATTTATATTAGGAAGTCAGGATAGACTCCTTGATATCATAGGTCCTTTAGCAAAGATCATGGGAATTATTGAGGAAGCCACGTCTATGTCTGTATCAGTGGATACAGAATTGTTGAGAGGTTTGTCATAAGGAGCGGTTTATTTCCTGAGGAACATGAATTCTGCTTTGATGGCCGAAACACATAAGGCTATACTCATGCGTATTAACCCAAAGTTAGGGAATTTCGCAGAGGAGCCAAGTGTGGTTCCTAAAAGTTTTCTCTTCGGAAGGCGGTAGGAGACATGTGGCTACCTTTACAAACCCAGAGCTCTTTCAAAAGAGTGAAGGATTTGTTTGTGACAGGCCAAGAGCAAGGGAAAGTTTTTCTAGTCGGTCATGCAGCAGGTCCCATTATCAATGACAGGGACGTGGTTCATTTAGAGGTTTCCAGTCTGCTACCAGATTCTAGCCTCCTGGAGGAAGAGTTAGCAGAGGCCCCAAGCCCAAAGGAAGAGTTAATTTCACCCAAGTTACGTACAAGGACGCCTTTAGTTTTTTTCAGATGAATGGTCAGGGCGATAGAAATGTTTTGTACACAATTGGAGAGCATTAACAAAAGATCAATAGGTCTAGGAGCTTACCAGGATTACACAATAGAGTTCAGGGAACAACCAGTTCACAATTTAGAACCAATGGAGATGGTGTTTCAAGTGGATCAATAACCTTTGGTGATATTAGAGGCTCAAGAAATGTTTAAATAAAATGGAGCGATAGTGTCATAGGAGTTGATATTTGTGAGTACAAACTTTTTAGTCAGGAAAAATGACAAAGAATGGACAAAGGCTGTAAAAATGTAAGGAACTTGAATTGGTTTCTGGTTTACAGGCATTTCAAAATAGAGGGTATCCATTTTCTGAAAGAAATTTTGGAGAAAAAGCAATTAGTTGGTAAAACTGAACTTAAAAGATGCTTGTTTTACCATTTAAATAGCGGAAAGCAGTTGTATCTATCAACAGTTCAAATTGTTAGGAAGCCTTTATCAATTCACGTTTCTACCTTTTTGACTGGCATCAGCTCTTTGATGTTTTACAAAGGTACTGAGGTCAGTTGTTGCGTTTCTCAGAGAGAGGGGAGTTCGAATGATTGTGTAACTGAACAATTTTTTTGTCGCAGGATCAAGAAGAATTGAAGACACAACTTCATTTGGGGTTAGATCAGTTGGAGTACCTGGGGATCTTTGTTAATATGGAGAAATCAGTAATGGTTCTTTTTCAGGAAGTAGAGTTCCTTGAGTTTCAGGTGAAAACAGTGCTTGCAATTTTAATTTTACCAGAGAAAAACATTGTGAAGATAAAGACAGAAGTTAAACAGGTTTTGAAAAGACAGTTCATTATGTTAAGGACTTTAGCAAGGATCATAGGTTTGTTTTCATCTTCTACTCAGGCGGCCTTTCCAAGGCCACTTCATTACAAAGCATTGCAGAGTTTGAAGGCGGAAAGTCTAAGGAAAGGTTTATGTTATGGATAACAAGTATAGGTTAATTCAGAAGTGCAGGAAGAGTTGAATTGGTGGCTAGACAATTTGGATGCTTGAAATGGCCGAGCAATATATGGAATATGTGCAGATTATATGTCATGACCCTGACCCCCTTGTCTTCTCACCCCTCCTGTATCATGAAGGTGGGTTCGAACACAGGTCACAGTGCCTCCATGGCTGTTCATGAAACTCATTGTCCCGTAGGCTTGACGATGTTCTTGGCATGGCAATTATCTCCTGGGTTCCAAGGCCACCGAGTCATGAAACACGAACTGTCAATCCCCCAGGGCCTTCAGGCAGACTCATCATGACTATGGTGATACTCTGGCTGACTTATAGGCACATGAATATGGTAATATTTGGGCTGACTCATCATGACTGTGATGATATTTGGGCTGACTCTTGACTATGGTGATATTTGGGCTGATTCATTGTCCCTCGAGGCCGCTCATGTTCAGATTGCCTTGCCATCTTGGATTTGGGAAAGGTATTTATACCACATTCACACCATGTGGGAGTGCTTGGCTTACCCACTGGCTGAAGAGGACGGACGTTCTTCAGTAATCTCGCTCACATGAACGTCTCCTTGACCCGGCCGAGCTTCTTCTGCATTGTGTCTCTATGGTGAATCTCCAACATTGCGGACATCTTCTCTCCTACAAATCCAGAGATGCAGCAAACACCATCCCTGCAACGCCGCACAGCTCTCCTATCAATCTCTGATGCTATGGACATGTTCTTCCCTGAAAATCCAGCGGCGTAGCAAACACCCTCCCTGCAGTGCTGCACGTACAAAATAAAAGGAGAAACATGGTTAAGTGCCATACTTAAGGCTAGTGCACTAACGGAACGCATTTCAGCCAAAGACTTGATTTTGTTATGCTAAAAAACAGAAAACAGGACAACTCTTGAACATTGTGGAAATTATTTAACGTGCATACTGAGGCCTTAGTATTAGCACCTAGCCACATTCTCATGTGCCATCCTTCATTATGCTGTAATCTGTAAATCCAAACTTGCACAAAAGCACACTCTTGTGCACCTTGTGGCTAGTGCTGAACAGACAAGGTGTACCTTAGTGTGTTATGTGAAAATACAATCTAGCTTCTGCCAGGAGTGCCTGCACTCCAAGGGTAACAGTTGATTATTGTAACTTTTTGAAACAATATATTGATTATTGTGTAAGAGACTGCTAGCACACATGTCAAAGGCAGAAGGGAATATGTCACCACTATTCATTTGTTGAATGGTGTCTCTATTTGTATTTGCAGTACAGCTCACTGGCCTCTACATTACGCAGATATGACAACAAAGCTCCCTAGGACTGAGAAGAGAAGCAAGTACGACTCCAAGAAGACGGTGGTGGATCTTGAAGGCACACAAGTTTCTCTGTTTGTTATTTTTTTCCAACCCCACTGCCCTTTTGGAGTGACACTTGATTCATGGTTACAATTCCCTGATCAGAAGCCACCCTAGGAGAGATAAGAGGTCCAACATTGTCTCTACGGACAAAATTCAGGTAAGTGGTATGACATTATATGAGACAGAGGCAAGCCTTTTTGGTTCTGGAGCATGTTTAAATCAACAGGAGACACGTTGCAGACGGTCATGGGAAGAGAGTTGGGATCATATAAATGGTTTGGAGATGAGAGCAGGTCTTTTTTTATTTAAAAGTTTTAGAATTGAAAAATTGCTATATTTCTGTCTGGAATTACAGGATATGTTAACAGGCAGAGTATTTGCCAGGTTTGTTCAACACATTGGCAGATTAGAATTCAAGATACCTGATGGACTACCAGGTTGGAAGCTGAATGCTCTCTAATGTTACCAAACTTGGACGATGTGGGGTCCCTTAGATGTGAATCTGTTTGCTTTGAGGTTGCTGTTCCAGTTATCTTATTATTACAGTTGCAGGCCGGCCTGATCCCCTGGTAGAAACAGTGGATACTTTTCAACAGGATTGGAGAGGACTTCAGGGGTACGCTTTTCCCCTCTTTTGTGATGATACAGAGAGTTTTGTAGATGGCGATCAGGCAGAAATGTCAGGTAAATCTGATCACTCCATTATGGGTAGCTCAACCTTGGAACCCAGGGTTATTGGAATTAGGGATGGAGAAGCCATTTTTGATTCCGATTTCAGACAAAATGTTGTTAGGACACGAAGGAGAGGTTCATGTTTTAGTCATGGAAGGGGCATTGAACCTTATTGCTTGAAAGATTTCAAGGGAGGAGAGCACTTTGCAGGTCTTTCAGAACTGGCTAACAAATTGCTCATAGAACCTTGTGCACCTGGCATAAGAAAGCGGTATATTTAAATATGGAAAAATATGCATTTGTTGGTGCATGGAGAGGGACTTGGATCCCGTGGAGGTATCTTCAATAGGGGTTCCCAAGTTTGTAATCTTCATTATTTGAAAAGGGTTTTAGTTATAAGAGAGTCAATTGTTATAGGTCAGCAGTTGTGGCAGAACATGCTCCATAGGAGGTTTTTCTATAGGAAAAGATACTTTCATTTTTAGTGTTATGAAGGGTATTAAGTTACAGAGACCACCTTGACCAATGTATAGTAGTTTGTGGGATGTAAGTGATCTTTGAGAAATTGGCGAGTTGGCCTTCTAATAAATATTTGACTTCATGAGAATTATCTTGTAAGATAGCAACTCTTATGGTTAATTGCCTTTAGGAGGGTTTCGGATGTAAGAGCCTTGGAGGTGGGGTTCTATTTCAACTATAAAAAGAACTAAGGGCCCGATTATGACTTTGGTTTAACAGCGTCGGCTCAATACCGGCTCCGCTGCACCAAAGCCGTGCAAGGACCGCCGCCAGTATTACAAGGTAAATATGTGTGTAACTCGTAATACTGCCAGCAGTCCTTTGCCTTTCCCATGGCAGTGCCTGGGAAACAGGCACCGCCATGGGAACAGTTAAAAAGTCCCAGCACGGCATGGACGGTGACGTCCATGCCATGCTGGAACTTTGTGGAAATACAGACAGGGTGGCACGTGCTATGCTTCCCTGAATGTATCCCCATGGCGGGATGGCCATGGGGGCCCTGTAGGCCCCCCTTTGTTCTTCCACCGCCAGCCTTTTCATGGCAGGGCTCCACTATGAAAAGGCTGACTGGGCAAGAACTTGTAATATTCTGAGTCAGATTGCACCAGTGCCTGCTAAGCATATTGCACTACCACCAGGGAACGACTGTTCCCTGGCACAGGCTGTAGGTCCACCGCTGGTGTGACTTTGAAAGTCGTAATTGGCATGACGATTGGCACGACGGGTGACTACCACTGCTGAGCCACAGAGATCGGCAGACTCACAATCAGCCCCTTAGACTATGTCTTACTCAGTGTTTTATTCACAATTTGATGAGCATTCAAAATTGTGTGTTGTCTGAAGGAGTTTGAATTCAGGATGAATGAATACAGAATGGATAGTGTGACACAGTTGTTGATATCTTATGTCTAACCTAATAATCCTGTGAGTTCTGCAGCTATAGTGTGTTGGGTTTGAATTTGTATGCTTGAAGTGGGAATTGCTCTGCAGCAATTTGGTGACATTCAGTGTGAGGAGCGATGGCGACTAAGGTTTTTTCTTCAGTAGGTCGCCTAGAAGAGATTTTGAAAGCTGAAGATTGGTCTAATGCCGATTTGTGTGCAAGGTTCTATTTGAAACCTATGGAAAATGTATTGTCAGTTGTGTTTCACAGCTTTGAAAATGCATAATACTATCCTGCAGTCTTGACAAGAAATATAGATTTTCCTAGATTTGTGATCAGAGATTCTGGATTTCATTAAAGACACGGAGGCTAGCATTAGACCTCCCTCCCTTCCCAAGTAAGAGTAATATAGGGAGGGAAGTGGGTATGCAATTTAACATGATTTATAATATAAGGGAATTACATGTTCTTTGGATAAAGAAAATGTTCACATTTCAGTTTTCATTTGTTTCAGTGGTATATTTTTTACAGAGACTCCATGAAGATGGAAACCGTAGGTATATAAGAGAAGAGTGAAAGTTCTGGGTGCTATCGGATTTTTCAGTTTAGCTCTAGTGTTACACGATGATGATTTAGCCTTGAAGCAGCTGTAAAGAGGAAGATGGCTGCTGGGCTTGAGTTTATATAAACTGTCTTAGTGGTTCTAATTCTAGAATTCCAAGTGTAATTAAAAATCGCTTTAAAGTGCTGCATTGAGTTGCAAAAAAAGATTCATGCATATTGCTATCCTCTGTATCTTTAATGAAATCTAGATTACCTGATCACAAAACTAGGAGAATCTGCCTTTTTCCTAGCGAATTATAATGTTTTATTTTTATGCCTGTCACTCTGATTTTGCCTTTTAGTGTTTTTATTATAATTTTGACTGTTTGTATTCCATATCTTTTCCAATATGTTTGTTAAATAAATCCCAGTTATTATAGTCTCCTTTTTTGTGTCTGTATGTGATTTGGGGAGGTCAGTCAAAATTCCCTTATATCGTAATATTTATATTGCACATAAAGTGCATAAAATATAAACAACTTCAACTCATGTAAATTACCTAGTAAAAAAAGGTTAATCTGTCTCCTTAAAATACATCAAAATAACACAGCAATCAATTAAAAATGACTATGCATGATAAAATAGTAAACTAATTATGATTTACTACAATCTATAGGGCCGGTATTAAAAAGGATTCTCCAACTCCTCAAAGCTGACCACAGAAATGAGGCCAGGGAATAACACCCAAAAAAATCACCAGGCATTTGGATAAAATACAGAGCGACCTGACATTGCCTAAATTGAAATTATTTTTCTGTGCAAGAGGTAAAATGAATCTTTTTCTTGGCTTTTCAAAAACTTACAGGAGAAAATGATGTGTAAGTCTGATTGTGAAGATTGTGATTGTGAAGATAAACCATCACATAGCCACATGGATAGATCTTCTGATGATTGCATATTACTTGGATATCCCAACATCAGTGGAATATAATTTAGGCAAAATCTTCAATTTGGAACTGTCCAAAATGGGGTAGTCAGTTGTTATTCCCTGACAGGCCCGGACTGGCCGTTGCGGGCACCGGGCAATCCCCCGGTGCGCCGCAAGGGTGGGGGCCGGTTTTGGGTCCAGGGGGCAGTTTTTGTTACAGGGACATTTTTGCAGCATCGCTGCAAAAGCGGCCCTGTAACAAAATCGTCCAAAAACCGGCCCGACAAAGAGCTCGGTCGCACCCCCAGGGGGCCGGCCCAGCACTTTGCCTGGGCCGGTTTTGGTTCTCAGTCCGGCCCTGTTCCCTGAACGCTCTCTGCCAAGTCTGATGTTCTTCAAACACCTTTCTTCTAATGTGTATATCCCCCTAGAAAGGGTGTGTGAGAGACCGGTCTGTTTTCTCTCTCTGTCCTAAGGTTCAAAAGGCAATACACATGTATTTGTAAAGCGCACTTATCACCTGTGGGTCTCAAGGTGCTGAATAACAGGTGTTTATTGTTACCCAATTCAATGGTACTCATTTTTCGACCTCAGATGGATGAAAGGCTGAGTGGACCCACCGATATTTGAACCTGTGACCATGAGGTCAAATACAGGCCCCTGCAGTGGATGCATTAGTCCACTAAGCCACCAGACAGCCAGTTCCCAGTTACTGTATCAGAGATGTTTTTAGGAACTAATATACCACTGTGAAAAAGTGGATTATCGGTTGGGGTGGATGTTAGTCCACTCTAGGTAATAATGTCACTATCCTTGTTAGATCCAGTAAAGGGTTGGTTTCGGTAATTTAAAGCTGAGCTCAGCCCCTGGTTGTTTTAACACAGAGCAGGCAGACTTAACTTAAGAAAGTGTTTAAAGTAAACATCCCTGCTGCTTGACGGACTCCCTTGCTGCTTGAATGAATGCCTTGCTTCTTGAAGGAGGGAGGGACTATGTCCTTGAACCCAGAACCACCAGAAGTTACTCGAAGGCCTAGTTGGATGGCCTCCTATGTGAGCTACAGTGCCATACCAAGCATCTGAGGCCTAGCACCCATATGTTGCCCTGTGCTGGAGTAAGTCCAAAAACACCCAAGGGGTGCCCCTACGTCCTTAATCCTTATCAGTGGTTTTGGTGGTTCTGCTGCAAGAGCTGGGAGTTAGAAAACTTTTCACCAAAGATTTCATGCAAAACTGACAGAAGACTGACACCTACCTGCCAGCTGATCCACCCAAAGTACTTAGCTGATCAGTCTGACTTTGTGGTACCTTCTGCTACATTCTTCTTGGCGGCAGCAAATGCTTTTCAATTGGACCTGCAGCTTAGTACCTTTGGAGAGTTTTGACGGTTGTCTGACATAATATCGACAGACAGAATATCGACATACAAAAATATCGACACAAAAATATCAAAATCAAAAATATCGGAGTCATATCTTCATAAAGGTAAGTACAAAAATATCGAAAAATTAATATCGTAGTACAAAAATATCGAATATTAAATAAAAACATTAAAACATAATTAAAAAATTAAAACTAATACATATACATTTAAAATAAATTAAAAACGTAATAATTTAATGTTTTTTTTTTTCAATTTCATTTAATTGATTTAATTTAAATATAAATTTATTTTATTTTTACCCTGTACGCCTGTACCCCAAAAACCCAAAACTGACCCTGAACCCTAAAAATACCCCTTTACCCAAAAACCCAAAACTGACCCTGAACCCTAAAAATACCCCTTTACCCAAAAACTGAAAACTGACCCTGAACCCAAAAAATACCCCTTTACCCAAGAACTAAAAACTGACCCTGAACCCAAAAAATACCCCTTTACCCAAAAACTGAAAACTGACCCTGAACCCTAAAAATACCCCTTTACCCAAAAACTGAAAACTGACCCTGAACCCTAAAAATACCCCTTTACCCAAAAACTGAAAACTGACCCTGAACCCAAAAAATACCCCTTTACCCAAAAACTGAAAACTGACCCTGAACCCTAAAAATACCCCTTTACCCAAAAACTGAAAACTGACCCTGAACCCAGAAAATACCCCTTTACCCAAGAACTGAAAACTGACCCTGAACCCTAAAAATACTCCTTTACCCAAAAACTGAAAACTGACCCTGAACCCTAAAAATACCCCTTTACCCAAAAACTGAAAACTGACCCTGAACCTTAAAAATACCCCTTAAAAAAACTAAAACATATAAAATTTAAAATATTATTATATACTAACCTATACTTACGTTGTAATGGTATGCGTTGTAAAGGTACCTGCGTTGTAAAAACATGCGTTGTAAACACATGCATTGTAATGGTTTTTGCATTGTAAAAATTTAGTTGTAATGGTAGTGCGTTGTAAAAGTTGCGTTGTAAAGGTTGTTTCCCCGGTGGATAGCGTAGGGGTAAAAATTACTATTCACACGCCAGAGGGTGCATCAGTAGTGAAAGTGTTGGATAGCATGGGGGTAAAAATTAATTCCCACACTACTCCCACTTTAACACACAACACACTACACATATAAAAAAGACAATTAATATAAATTTCAATTAATCAATTAATAACAATTAATATTACTAAATTGATGTAATTATAAATGAACTAAATAACACATATTAATTACTAATTAATTAACAATAAATACCAAAGAAAATTACAATCTCTTTAATTAATTACATTTAATTATATCACACCCTATCCCCCTATAAACACACAACCGACAGACAGAATATCGACATACAAAAATATCGACACAAAAATATCGAAATCACAAATATCGGAGTCATATCTTCATAAAGGTAAGTACAAAAATATCGAAAAATTTATATCGTAGTACAAAAATATCGAAAATAAAAATATCGTTTTTTTAAATGTATAAATAATAATATAAAAATAATTTTAAAATACATATAATTTTACAAATATTAAATAAAAACATTAAAACATAATTAAAAAATTAAAACTAATACATATACATTTAAAATAAATTAAAAACGTAATAATTTAATGTAATTAGTTTTTTTTTTCAATTTCATTTAATTGATTTAATTTAAACATAAATTTATTTTATTTTTACCCTGTACGCCTGTACCCCAAAAACCCAAAACTGACCCTGAACCCTAAAAATACCCCTTTACCCAAAAACCCAAAACTGACCCTGAACCCTAAAAATACCCTTTTACCCAAAAAACCAAAACTGACCCTGAACCCTAAAAATACCCCTTTACCCAAAAACCCAAAACTGACCCTGAACCCTAAAAATACCCCTTTACCCAAAAACTGAAAACTGACCCTGAACCCAAAAAATACCCCTTTACCCAAAAACTGAAAACTGACCCTGAACCCTAAAAATACCCCTTTACCCAAAAACTGAAAACTGACCCTGAACCCAAAAAATACCCCTTTACCCAAGAACTGAAAACTGACCCTGAACCCTAAAAATACCCCTTTACCCAAAAACTGAAAACTGACCCTGAACCTTAAAAATACCCCTTAAAAAAACTAAAACATATAAAACTTAAAATATTATTATATACTTACCTATACTTACGTTGTAATGGTATGCGTTGTAAAGGTACCTGCGTTGTAAAAACATGCGTTGTAAACACATGCGTTGTAATGGTTTTTGCATTGTAAAAATTTAGTTGTAATGGTAGTGCGTTGTAAAAGTTGCGTTGTAAAGGTTGTTTCCCCGGTGGATAGCGTAGGGGTAAAAATTACTATTCACACGCCAGAGGGTGCATCAGTAGTGAAAGTGTTGGATAGCATGGGGGTAAAAATTAATTCCCACACTACTCCCACTTTAACACACAACACACTACACATATAAAAAAGACAATTAATATAAATTTCAATTAATCAATTAATAACAATTAATATTACTAAATTGATGTAATTATAAATGAACTAAATAACACATATTAATTACTAATTAATTAACAATAAATACCAAAGAAAATTACAATCTCTTTAATTAATTACATTTAATTATATCACACCCTATCCCCCTATAAACACACAACCGACAGACAGAATATCGACATACAAAAATATCGACACAAAAATATCGAAATCAAAAATATCGGAGTCATATCTTCATAAAGGTAAGTACAGAAATATCGAAAAATTAATATCGTAGTACAAAAATATCGAAAATAAAAATATCGTTTTTTTAAATGTATAAATAATAATATAAAAATAATTTTAAAATACATATAATTTTACAAATATTAAATAAAAACATTAAAACATAATTAAAAAATTAAAACTAATACATATACATTTAAAATAAATTAAAAACGTAATAATTTAATGTAATTATTTTTTTTTTCAATTTCATTTAATTGATTTAATTTAAATATAAATTTATTTTATTTTTACCCTGTACGCCTGTACCCCAAAAACCCAAAACTGACCCTGAACCCTAAAAATACCCCTTTACCCAAAAACCCAAAACTGACCCTGAACCCTAAAAATACCCTTTTACCCAAAAAACCAAAACTGACCCTGAACCCTAAAATACCCCTTTACCCAAAAACCCAAAACTGACCCTGAACCCAAAAAATACCCCTTTACCCAAGAACTAAAAACTGACCCTGAACCCAAAAAATACCCCTTTACCCAAAAACTGAAAACTGACCCTGAACCCTAAAAATACCCCTTTACCCAAAAACTGAAAACTGACCCTGAACCCTAAAAATACCCCTTTACCCAAAAACTGAAAACTGACCCTGAACCCCAAAAAATACCCCTTTACCCAAAAACTGAAAACTGACCCTGAACCCTAAAAATACCCCTTTACCCAAAAACTAAAAACTGACCCTGAACCCAAAAATACCCCTTTACCCAAGAACTGAAAACTGACCCTGAACCCTAAAAATACTTCTTTACCCAAAAACTGAAAACTGACCCTGAACCCTAAAAATACCCCTTTACCCAAAAACTGAAAACTGACCCTGAACACTAAAAATACCCTTTTACCCAAGAACTGAAAACTGACCCTAAACCCTAAAAATACTCCTTTACCCAAAAACTGAAAACTGACCCTGAACCCTAAAAATACCCCTTTACCCAAAAACTGAAAACTGACCCTGAACCTTAAAAATACCCCTTAAAAAAACTAAAACATATAAAATTTAAAATATTATTATATACTTACCTATACTTACGTTGTAATGGTATGCGTTGTAAAGGTACCTGCGTTGTAAAAACATGCGTTGTAAACACATGCGTTGTAATGGTTTTTGCATTGTAAAAATTTAGTTGTAATGGTAGTGCGTTGTAAAAGTTGCGTTGTAAAGGTTGTTTCCCCGGTGGATAGCGTAGGGGTAAAAATTACTATTTACACGCCAGAGGGTGCATCAGTAGTGAAAGCGTTGGATAGCATGGGGGTAAAAATTAATTCCCACACTACTCCCACTTTAACACACAACACACTACACATATAAAAAAGACAATTAATATAAATTTCAATTAATCAATTAATAACAATTAATATTACTAAATTGATGTAATTATAAATGAACTAAATAACACATATTAATTACTAATTAATTAACAATAAATAACAAAGAAAATTACAATCTCTTTAATTAATTACATTTAATTATATCACACCCTATCCCCCTATAAACACACAACCCACTACACAGAAATAAATCATATCATTTATTCACTTAATAATTATTAATTACCAATTAATTATTATTTAACAATAACAAAAAAATTAAATATATTAGCACATTAACTCTAAATAATTTAATTACATAATTAATATTATTTAATTACCAATTAATTATTAATTAACAATAACAACACATTAAATATATTAGCACATTAACTCTAAATAATTTAATTACATAATTAATATTATTTAATTATCAATGAATTATTAATTAACAATAACAATAAAGTAAATATATTAGCACATTAGCTGTAAATAATTTAATTTACTAATTAATATTATTGTTTCCCAATTAATTAATTAACAATAACAAAAAATTATATATATAAACAAATTACTCTAATTAATGTAATTAACTAATTAATATTAATTAATTACCAATTAATTATTAATTAAAAATATGTACAAAATTATATTAATTAATTAACTAATTAATATTAATTAATTACCAATTAAGTATTAATTAAACATATTTACAAACATATATTAATTAATTAATTAATTATTATTAAATTACTTCCCACCCTATTCCCCTATAAACCCACAACCCGCTCTGATACTAAAACGCAAAATGTATACAAATTTACAAATTTTCAAACATACATTACAAAACATGTTTAACAAACATATAAACAACACATTAAAATACATAACACTAAACAAAATTTCGATATTAGTAAAATTCGATATTAGTAACATACATACCTTAAAAAAACGATATTCTGTCTGTCGATATTTTGGACATCGATATTCTATACTATCGAAATTAAAACATCAATATTATTGTATATCGATATTTTAACTTCGATATTTTGTCTCACTACCAGTTTTGACTTCCAAAAAGTTGACCAAGACTCAAGCAAAAAATTCTCACCATATCCTCTTCCAGCAACTCCCTGATAACGATGCCTCCACCATAGACACTGCCTGCGGCCTTGCCCCGTTGAACTCTACCTTCTCAGGAACTTCTTTCTAAGTCCGAAAGTGAGACAAAACCAAGCCCAATTCACACCTAGTATCTGACCCCTGCTCCATCAGGGTCCACCTTAACTTTTTTTCCTTTGACTCGTAGCGTGCAACCAGATACCTGCAGTTGTTACTTTGATCCATTAGATGTTATTTTTCACTAAAAACGTTTTACATTCATAAATGTGGCTCTACTGATTTGATTTTTTTTTTGTTTTGGTGTAATTTTGTTTATTAAAATGTACTTTGTTTCTTAATTGGTTTGGTATTTTTCTTGTGTTTTAACTTTATTACTGTTTGTTTGCTGCATACAAACTTTACAGATTACCTCTAAGTTAAGCTTATGCATTTGTGCCAAGCTACCAGAAAGTTAAGTACAGGTTAATCTAGCTAATTTTGTGGTTCACGCTGACAAGGCTTTTGGTTGTTGCCTGAGTGGGATTTCCACCATCCTCAAGCAGTAAGTAAATTTCTTACACCGGGGTGACACATTTATGCCCTGCATTAGGCTGTTGGTCAGGGTATCTCCTGGCTATTAGGTGGAACGTATCCAGAACTATCTCTATACACATTTGAAGCAGCTTCTGTGTGCCCTTCTGTAAACAATCCCTGAGTGTTTCTCTCTACCTAAATCTAACATAGCAGCACATCCCTTGCCCTGTGAAGAGCCCATGTGCCCATCCCAGAGGTGCAGCCATGGTATTGATCAACCCCTCCTATTTGGTCACTCAAAGAAAGTTCTGGAAATAGCTCCTCTTCCACTTGTATTGGGGTCTAATTGGCTAAAAAAACAAAAAGGTGGCCCGCCCAAATGTGAGCAACATCTGCCAGTGACTCCTTAGGTATCACGTAAATGTAATAGAGTCTCTGGGCACAGCCCAGATGTTCATCCTTTCAGAGGAACAAAATACCTCGCCACATCTAAGGCTTTTGTCTCAGCTCTGGAAGCCAGTGGACACCTCATCAAGGAGCTGTTCATCTCCTGGGTGATAGTTAAAAGCCAATGTAAATGGGCTTATACAGGTTTTCAGTAGGTTAAAGTTGGACGTTTTGTAAAATTTTTGTTGCAAATCTGACTTTACCAATGAATTAGATGTGTAATAACTATTTTAAATAGCCAAAGAATTAACGTTGTATCTTGTTCCGAGGTATAGATAACTTTATTAACTTTAATAATGTATCCCAGTCATTTCTTATAGAACAACTAGCTAACCCTAATACAGTGAAAATAGCTTTTAGTACTTTGTCACTGTAAGGGCTTGATTAAAATTAACTTTTACATGTCCTCCCTTTAATTATCATTCACCCTGCATAATGGGTATTTAAGGCCTACTATGGGGTGACTTATTAAAATCTAAAAGGAGGATGTATCCCTTCCAAAAGAAGTCAATGTTGCAGTTTAAACCTGCATAGCCAGGTTACAAGTGTCAGGTCTGCAGCTTTATATTGCATTGTCACTTTAGTTGTGGCAGAATATTTGCTGCAGTCCACAAGTGACATTTAACTTACAAGCCCTAGGTACACTGTGTACCATATTCAGGGACATGTGTGTAAGTTAAATTTGGCAATTTGCAATATTGCCAATTTAAACATGTTGTAGGCGTCAGAGCACATGCACTGGGTCCCGGTTGGCAGAGTCCCAGCGCACTGTCAAACACCACTAGCGTTAGTCCAGAACAATGGGGGTGACCATGCAAAAGCGAGTATTTTCGTACAATCATGTGTTCAGCTTTAATATTGGCACTGACTAAAAAAATGTCTATGTAGACAACCAGACATACATCCAGAAAGTAGCAAAGGATCTAATTTATGAGGAAAAAAATTGAATTTCACTTGAGTATTACAGAGCACTAAAGACTTAAGAGAGTACTTGTGAAGATTGTATTTTGTATAAAATGCTGTCTTCTACTTGTCTCCCACTTGGACCCTGACACGGTGGGGCACCCTGCGTGTGTCTACTTTTATGTGAATGGCGGCCTGTCATAATTGGTCTAGGAGTGATGGCTATTTCTATTTTAAGGTAGCTTTGTTCAAGGCAATATAGTCAATACAGGTCCTGGGTTTTCCATTTGTTTTTAACAGAATAAAAGCAATGCGAGAACTAGAGTTGTTGAGTGTCGATATAAGCCAATTTGCCAGGAGCTTGTGATCATATTCACTTTCATTTCCTTTCTTGGTTAAGGTATATACTTGACTGCAAGGTAGGATTGCTCCTGGTTGCAGGCCAGTGTGTGTGCAAAACACGAGCTTTTGGTTTGTTGGACTTATATTGAAAACCACTGTATTGAAGTGGTAGACAGGTGTTTTCAACCGCTGCAAATGTCCATGGTAATAGGTTCCGTTTGATAATTAATTAGTTCTGATTACAGTCCAATGCATTCTACGGTCCACACAAGTTATGTGCACTCTTGCTTACGAAATAAGTATATCTAAGAACTTAGCATATGTTGTGCTATACAGTAACCCTGGGCAAAGCACTACGCTACGCTCGCGTAGTTTGCGAAGTTTGGGTAACTTCGCACTATGCGTACTGCACGTAGCACAGTGCGAACACGCGTAGCGTAGCGGTCATTTTTTGCTTGCTCGCGGTCCTCAACGTCAAGTTGCCGATCGCGAGCGTGGAAAATAAACCTCCCGGCGAGATTCTCAACGCGGGGAGGTCTGGTTTCTCATTGCGAGTGGTGGCGCATGCTCATGATCGCTCGCGATGAGAATCTCCCAGTCCGTGTTGAGAAAGCTCTTGCTCGAGTAAAAATCTCCTCGAGCGGCAGAAAACTACAGCTCGCACTGTGCAAGATGCAGCTTTCAATGATTGCACAGTGCCGGATGCGTGTCCACACTGTACAATCATTGAAAATGGCATCTTGCACAGTGCGAACAGGGTACTACGCAGTTCACGTAGTGCTACGCGTAGTTTGCGTAGTGCGAAGTGCACTTCCGTAGCTACGTGTAGCGCTACTTCGCGAACTACGCCCAGCCCTACATACAGCATACAATACCAAATAGTCCTGAGTTTGAAGCATAACTGATTATGCAAACTGTTTCATAGTAAAAGCTACAAATACTTGGTATTGTCGCACTCCAGACGATCAGGGCAACAACTCTGGAGTTACTGCTCTAGGATTTATAGTTGACTATTTTAGATATGCAAAAAACATACTCAGCACATTTGTTCAGAAATGACAATATCTGAAAAATTGTCATTCTATATTCAGGCTGCAATGAGATATTGATGCGGGGTTTAACTTCAACCTAACACTGAATGTTAAAAATAAGACATATAATTGCTTAAAAAAAACAAATTCCACTTTTTTTTTAACAAAACTAATAAAGCTCTCGCATAGAGCGGTGCACAAACACCCTGGCTGTGAAGGGGTTAAAAGTCTCCAGTCGAAATGCCGGCTTCTAGAACACCCTGGCGACTATGGTCTACAAAATCACGTTAATCGATTTGATTAAAAAAAAGCAGTAATGTGAGAGTTTATCACATTATTGCATTGAACATTACCGATTAAACGCTAATATTAGTATCTCTGATCTGCGCCATTTAATGCAAATTAGAGGTAAAAATGTATCTGGACATTTATTTGTGAAAAACTAAACATAATTCTTAAAGAGATTATAGAAACATCTGCTTTTGACAAACGAACCGAAACTTTTATCTCATAGTAGTTTATCTAGGATTTGTGAGCAAATTACAATTATCAGTTCTTTTTGTGTAAATTTGAATGCGAGAATATGCAAAGAAATCACACTAGTATATTAATGTCATAAATACAATACGGCTGTAATATTGCTTGTGAACTTTGACACACACTGCGAGACATCTTACAAATCTGCAGTCAGTTATTCCTCAAATGTCACTTTTGATAAAACTACATTTTTCTAATTTTGAAAAAACATAGGGTTTCGCTTTCAGAACAAAAAGCGCACTTTGCTCTCTGCATATCTCCATAGTAAAGTGATGGTATTCTAACAGAAGGCAGAATGTTGGATATACGCAATTTACTATGGGTAGCAGTGGTAAATGCAAAAAAATAGCAATAGGTTTATAGGAAAGCAGGCAAATACAACTGCAAAAAAGAAAAGTGTAAAATTGTGTAGATTGTAAAAAGCGTGCTCATAATCTAACCTTCGTAAAGGTACCTCTGTATATTTCTATGTGAAGGAATATGATTTTAAGGAAAGAATATAAGATGAGGAACAGAAGGGAGAGCCCTTACAGTGAAACCGATTTTTGTTTGTGGATAGCTGGGTAGCAGGGAGAGGAATTGTATGAGTTATGCCAAGGTGGGTGCACAGTTCATCTGGCATCTTGCATGATGTCCAAGATGAAGATGCCGCACCTCGATCCCTTCCCAATTACCAAGAAGCTCCCTGATTGTCCACTTCCGTGTGTGGTCAGAGTTAGACATATTTAACTGGTATAGCTCAAGAGATGGTTCAGAATCTGGTAGTGTGTGGAGGAGCTGCAGACAAGGAGGAAGAGGAGAGGAGCAGTAAAGTGAGAATAGGTAGGCATGTGGGACATGAGAAGAACATAGTCGGATGAGAGGAGTAGTAAAGCCAGGTGCAGTGAGTGCTAGAAGGACAAGAATGAACTAGAGACAAAATAAAATATGTGGGAGACAAGAACCTGAATAGCAACGATGTGGAGAGCAGTGAGTTAGGTGGGGGAAGAAAATACGATAGAAAAGGTGAGCAGTGTGGAACAAAGAGAGAACGCCACAGACAGGGAACACCCGTTACTCCACCTTTGCCTACTCTACCAAAATCAGACCCAGTTGCCACTGTGAGCCAGGTCCTAAGCAGCATTCCACTGCTGCTTGAGAGAAGGGTAATTTTCCAAGGCAAGTTCAGGTGGAGTGGTGGGGTAGGAGAAAGAGACCTTTTCTGATGAGAAAAAAAATCAGCAGCTCATGAGGAAATGGGAGAGCACTAATACGAAACAGCAGAGCACTAAAAATAAGACAGAAAGGGACTACGTGTTAAGGGAGATTTAACCGTAAATTCATCATTTTCTGTATCACTAATATTGTAAAAATATGAAAATAGTTCAATTTTTTAGTTTCTTATAAGGAGTTCAGCTTGGCATGTCACTGAATCTCTAAAAACTGTAATTTGTACAGTCAAACCCTGTACCATTAGCAAAATTAACTGCTTGAAAACTTCTCATCCGTGGTAGAATGCCCATGCCTCCAAGGTCGTTTAGGCAATAAATTAACACCTTTCGCGCTCATGACGAGCCCAGCTCATCATGAGGCATAGTGGAGCTGTGCTCATGACGGGCTGAGCTCGTCATTTCCGCCGTGGAATGCCCACGCGGGGATAATTCCCCTGCTGTGCTGGGCGTTCCATTATGTGGGTGGAGTCATGACCAGCTCATGAGCACAGCTCCCCTGTGCAGCGTGACAAGCTCAGCTCGTCACAAGCACCGTGGCCCTGCATGCGGCGCACCTCCCCCCTCACCGCGGGTAAATTAGCCCCACAGGGAAGGGGTTAACTTTTGGTACAAGAAGGTATTATGTGTATATTACTTCTATATTGTACACTGAGAAATACACAATCTAGTCCACCCTTCCACTCTAGGAGATTCTCTTCATAGAGTCTAACAAGAACCTGGTGGTCAGTGGAACTTTGAGCCCCATCCTTGCAGCAAGTCAAATAATGAGGTTAAGCCATCGAAGTATACTCTTTCCTACATGGTAAGCTTTGTAACCTTCTTGCATTAACCCTTTCACTTTCAGTGTGTTTGCAAACCTCTGAAGCCTTTTTTCACAATATCAATGTTAGGTTATTAAAACACATGTGCATTCATACTAACTATGAAGCCTAATCATCAACTGCATTTTGTAGTACGTTTAGTAGTAATACAGTGGTACTACTAACCACCTAAAAATGCTATTCATATACGTATGTGAACAGGTCTCCAGCTCCATCTCTCATATCTTATGTGCGGAGATCTCTGTCCTTACTGCGCATAGTTACATAAACATACAACTACGTTTTAGTAGTAAATGTGAGAGGGGCTGAAAAGTATGGAATACTTTTAAGGGGCCTGGGCTAAGGGAGGAGTAAGGAGGGGTTAAACAAGTGTTGCAGGTGGATTTAGAGAGGGACATGCATACACCCACAAAAAAGTAAGGACCTTTCTATTCACAAGCTGCCCTTCTGTAGTTACTGCAGCCGAAAGGACCCAAAACAGTTGTAAGTGTACTCCTGCGTTCAACAAAATCCATGGCCACTCGCAGATACTGCCATGTCCTCCTATTGAAAATGATGGAGAGGATTTAAAGTAAAACGCCATAGAAACTAAGGTTGCAATAGTTTCAGTTATTCACAAAATATTAAAAGATAATTACATGTTATTAATTTAAAAATATATATTTAAAAATAAAACCTAATTTTCAAGATATTTATTTAACTTGTATAATATAAAAAACAATGTAACATTAATATATTACTAGTAATTAAATTACAGTTAAATAATTCTATGCATCACTTAATTTTAAATACGTATTGGAAAAATGTCACTTTTATTTTAGCTGGGATTTTTAAAATATTATTTTTATTGTAATTTATTCAAAATAACCTTATTTTAAAATTAAGTTAATATGCTGTAACATTTGTATGTTATTCTACATTTAAAATATTATAAGTATAATAATTATATAAAATTAACAATAAGATTTAAAACAGTTTGAAAAAAATACTGTAATACATTTCTAAATATTTCTCTATACTTTACCATTGGTAGAGCTCCACCCCAGAGGTGGAGCTTGCTGTCTCTGTGTGAAAAGTTACAAATAGTACCTTTTCACCCACTAATTAGGTTACACTCCTTGGATTCAGAGCTTGGGGACTGATCCCACATCCACCCAGATCTTATCCAAAATTGGCCCACCACTTATTTTCAACTTAATGTACATCTTGAATCTTTCACTTTCACAATCCACTATACCCTCACACTGGAAGCAAGCTATTGTCAGACCTATTTTGAAAAAGCCAACAGCTGACCCCAAACAACTCGCCAATTATAGACCAATCTCTCTCCTACCTCTGTTTGGCAAAGTAATGGAAACAGCGATTAATCACAAATTCTCCATATACTTAGAAAGTAATATTCTGTTAGACTCTTCTCAATCAGGTTTCCAGTCTTTTCATAGTACCGAAATGGCTCTGGTTGAAATTATCAATAGCATCAGGCTCTCTGTTGATGCCAGACTGTCCGCCATCCTTATCCTACTCGACTTGTCGACTGCCTTTGACACCATATCTCATGGCATCCTCTTGGAGCGACTATGGGAGTATGGCTCTGCTCTGCAATGGCTCAAGATCTACCAGACTGCATGGTCCTCTAAGGTGCAAGTATGGGGGTTTTGTTCCAAAAGTCAATCCATTGACAAGGGAGTTCGCCAGGGATCAATTTAAAGACCCACACGTTTTAACCTTTATGTGTCGCCTCTGTCCAAAATAATCAGAGCCTACAGCTTTGATACAGTCTCCTACGCTGATGACACGCAATTGTTGATCACTCTTGATCCAGATCCCACTGACACACTACGCAGACTTTAACTATGCATGTCTTCAGTTAATGAATGGATGTCAACTAATCACCTATTGCTCAATGTGAGCAAGCAGAAATCATGCTCTTTCGAGATGCCCAACACATATGGACCACTGACTAGTGGCCTCCCTCCCTAGGGCCGTGCCCCGGCCCAAGACAGCTGTCCGAAATGTGGGAGTTATTATGGACAACAAACTTTCCATGGCTGACCACATCAACTCTGTGGTCTGTTCCAGCTATGGCTTAATGTGCTCCCTCAGAAAAATCTTTAAATGGATTCCCCTTTGCTCTCGGATGCCCCTTGTGCAGGGACTAATCATCAACCGCTTGGACTATGGCAATGCGCTCTTCCCATCCATAAATGAAAAACTCCTGACTAAGCTTCAGGTGCTGTAGAACATCGCTGCCAGACTAGTCTTGAATCTCCCCCCCCCCCACTCACCATTGGCTCCCAGCCCGAAGACCCTCCACTGGCTACCTATAAGAAAGAGGGTCACCTTTAAACTATGTTGCTTGGTAAACTAAACATTGAACAATAAGGGACCAGCCTATTTGCAAAGAAACTGACTAAACATCAGCCAGCTCATCCAGCAAACTTCTCTTAACGATCCCCAAGGTTTGCACTGTAAAAAACGGTGGCAGGTTCTTTTCCAAAACTGCACCTGAGCTTTGGCACTAACTGCCTTTACGGCTAAGCCTGGAAACCGACCACAAAAAGTCTGTAAAGCTCTTAAACCATGGCTATCTTAATCTCTGGTCTTGCCCCTTCCTAGTTTTTTGTGTTTGGCGAAGCGCTATGAGACCTAAGTGTGATGTATGCGCTCAATAAATACCTACTACTACTACTAAGTCTACACGTTTGTGTAACTTTGCACTCATAAATTGTGAATAACCCAAAGTAGTAAAGTTACTTAAAAGTGTACGAGTAAACTTACACATATAGATTTGCTCATGTGTAAGTTTACCTTTGTGAATAGGCTCCTAAATGTTTTTTGACACATGGAGGGCTGTGTGAGGGTGCAAACTCGGAATCAATTGGAGGCTTAAAGTAAATATTTTCATTTTTTAACACAGTGGCTCAATACTTTGTTGCAATTTGCAGATGAAAAAAAAAGCCTGGAGCACTAAACAAAGAAATGTTTCCCACAATGTTAGATTTGGGGGTCTCTAGTTGGCCTAGGTAGGTGCCTGTGACAAATAGGGACCCCTGTGTCTAGTCAGGGTAAGGGGGTACACTCCTAAAATAACCCCTGCTCATCCCCTTGGTAGCTTGACACAAGCAGACAGGCTTATCTCAGAGGCAGTGTGTAAAGCATTTGTGAACACATACAGTAACCCAGTGACAGCACTACTGATGGACACAACACAGGTTGTATTATAAAAATAAGTATCTTTTATATAGATTTAACACAAGAACACAAACATCCACAATACTTAAAATGGTAGAATTAGCTTAGTTCTCTTAAGATGGTAAATGCGACACTCTGAGTTCAATGTACCGTAAGATGCATAACGCAAGACAACGAAAGGGTTGCAAGGATGGTGATGCGTTGAAGATCTGGTGTAAAGAAACAAAGATGGCGCTTTCTTCTTGATGTGACAAGCTTCTCGTTGATGCGGCGGCGTCTGCTGCAACGTCGATCATCTTCTCCGGCGATGCGAGATACTTCACATGATACGAGCCGCAACAGGTCCTGCAACACTCTTCCCAGTGATGCGGCGGCGTCTGCTGCGACATTGATCCGCTCCCCTGGCAATGCAAGTTGCTTCCACAACGATGCAAGCCGCGACAGGCCCTGCAACACTTTTTCCGGTGATGAGGCAGCGTCTGATGCGATGTCGATCCTTTGCTACGTTGATGAGCCATGACAGGGCCTGCGACATGCTTCCCAGAGATGTGGCGACGTCTGCTGTGACGTCAATACTCTCCCCTGGCGAGGCGCTGCAATGACACAATTATTCTTCTGCGCCGCGCTTCCCGGTGTTGCGGCGGCGTCTGCTACAACGTCGATCCTCTTCTCCGGAGAAGTGTTGTGCAGCGGCAGTTCGGTGACACACTTCCTGTTCTTGAGTCACGCTTCCAGCTCCTTGCGACACGCAGTTCCTCAGAAAGTCCAGCATAGTTGCAGGCACTTCCAAAGAACACTTGGAGAGCTGGTAGTTGAAGTCTGTTGTCCCTGAGACTTCAGCAGGAGACAAGCTCTTTTCTCAAGTCTTTGGAGATCCTTCACAAGTTGAAATAAGTACACAACGTTCCTCTCTCCTTTCTTTGGCAGTCAGGCAACCACTGCAGGCCAATCCCCTAAGCAGCACTTCAGCTTAGGGATAGTCTGTCCTCAGTCTCTATGGTTCCACTCCTCAGCAAAGGTTTCTTCTTGTCCAAAAGGGATCTAAAGTTCAGTGGTTTGGGTCCCCTCTTTTATACACAGTTTCTCTTTGTTCTCTGAAGGCAGAGAGGCCTTTGCCTAGTCCAAACCAGTTCTGGTCAGTCCTGGAGCACTATGTTTACATGACTCCTTCTTTCCTTTCACAGTGCAGAGCAGAGCCATAGGAGGTGGAGCCAGCATTGTGGAGGGAAGGCACAGCCCAATTCAGGTCCCAGGTGCATCTCCTCCCACCCGTCTAGATGCAGATCTCTCTATTCACCACTGGGCTGACTCATTCTGTATCCTGGAATCCCCAGTCACTGTCACTCAAACTCCAGACAAGGAATACACAACCTAGCAGAGGCAGGCTTGGATGGTTAGACAAGAAAATACCTAATTTCTAAAAGTGGTATTATTAAACACAGAATGTTAAAACCAACTTTACTAAAAGATGTATTTTATCATTCTGAGGTCAGGCATACTAAACTCGAATTTCTACCTAGTTTGCTGATCGGGGGAAGCAGCTAGAGCTTTCCCTGATCTGGAATCTAGGTTACAATAGGTGGCTGTATATCCTTTCCACGGTTCTCAAGGGCCATAACGGAGGACCATTACACCATACAAATTGTGGAAAAAGGGTATGCCCTA
Organism: Lissotriton helveticus; assembly: GCF_964261635.1. Lineage (NCBI taxonomy): Eukaryota > Metazoa > Chordata > Amphibia > Caudata > Salamandridae > Lissotriton > Lissotriton helveticus. Next base: position 1,680,371,086 of record NC_136061.1, read on the forward strand.
CCCTTCCTCTTTCCAGTCCTCTCTCTGCATTCCCACTTCCCATTCAGATCCTTTGCAGGATCACCTTCTTCTGTAGCAAGAGTTATCAGTCTTGCTTCAGAAAGGAGCCAGGGAGTTGATGCTGGAGCAGAAAATTAGACAAGGATGCGATTTCTGTACTCCCTTCTTCCAAAGAAGGATAGTTGTCCGAGTCCTACCCTCGACCTCAACATCTCACTGTCTTCTTTCAGAAAGAGAAGTTCAAAATGTTGTTTTTAGCTCAAGATCTTCTGGTTTTGGAACCTGGAGACTTGATGATGTCACTTGACTTACAGCATGTGCATTTCTATATACAGATCCTGAAGTCCCTTGGGTAGTGCTTGTGATTTATGGTGAGCATGATTCACTAGTTTGCAGTACTCTCCGTTGGTCTAACATCAGCACTATGGGCCTTCATTAGGGTGATGGCAGTAGTGGCAGCCCATCTCAGAAGGTTGGAGATTCCAGTCTTTGCCTATCTGAATGACTTCCTTCCTCAAGCCAGGACTCCCAACAAGGTGCTTCGCATCTGCAGTCATCAGTATCTCTGCTGCATGACCAACTTTTTCAATATGCCCATATATCATCTGGAGCACTTCCAGAGCTTCTTGTCCATGGGGGCTGTACTGGACACCACCTTGGCGTAAGCACTTTTGCCTGCGCAGAGGATATGGGACAGTCATGTACTGCTCCTGGGCTTTCAAGAAGGTGTTGCTGTCCTACGCCTGCTTTGTATGCTGTCTTTTTGCATTCCTCTGGTCACACATGTCAATGTGCGCATGAGGGCCCTCCAGTGTAGACTATACTGGGGGGAAACTGTTCCTATAGAAGAATACCAGCCTACTTGGTTTTGGATAGTGTGGATAGAACAGAGATCACTTATCATAGAAGAGTAAGTTTTATGTTGTATAGTGGTGGTGGTTGTGAAACTCCTCAAATTTGAAGTATTGTCCTCTCACGGCTGTAAGGCGTCCTGCTTCATCATAGGGCATTTTTGCTCCACGTGGGGTAGCGCTGCAGTCCCCCATGGGCCCTGCGAGAGGACTCTTTAGCGGAGATATTTTTGAGGAACACCATAGTTGTGAGTGCGGGTGTGTGGGGTTAGTGCAAGGGTGAGCTAAAAATATTGTGACAGTAATGAGGAGGGTTATTTTTTTATTTTAAAGGCGAATAGTGATAAAGGTCCAGGGGTCGACATGTTTCATGCCCTAGTGATCCAAACTGGATCCTGGCGTTTCATCAGGACCGACAGGAAGGTGTAATCTGTGCAAAGAGACAGGGGATTAAGAAGAAATTACGCCATGTAACAAGCCCCAGTCAGGCTCATTGTAGTGTAGTCATGGGCCAGTGATTCACGACCATGTGAAGGATATATCCAACCCATGTTGATGCGGGGAAGGCCTCTGCAGGGGAAAGCAGGCATTTTTAAGGGCTACATTGACCCTCGAGTTTCCTTGCAGTTGCACCTACCCACATCTGCTGGCCGCCGGAGGTCAAGACACAAGCACTTCCACCTGCGCAGAGGGTATGGGACAGTCATGTACTGCTCCTGCACTTTCAGGACGGCGTTGCTGTCCTATGCCTGCTTTGGCTGCTGTCTTTTTGCATTCCTCTGGTCACACGTGTCCATGGGCACATGAGGGCCCACCAGTGTTGCAAGTTGTTCCAAAACAGGGGAGAACTGTGACAGAGTTGCCCTGGTGGGGTTTGGGAAAAAACAGTCAAGTCCTTCCAAACCCCTCCAGCTGCAACCACAGAAGTGACATATCTTTGCACTTTAGGATGTGGAGATCATTTGGAGTAGATGGAGATCAGAAGCTTCTGGTCCCGACTGAGTGGAGCTTTCACATCAATCTGCTTGAACTGTGGTAAGTTCACCTAGTGCTCAGGGCATTCCTTTCTTCCTTTTGTATTCAGTCAGTCCAGATCCTCACAGACAATACGACCACATTGTAGTATATCAACAGGCAGGGGGAAGTGGGGTTTCAGACTCTCTTTAGGGTGACACTGGGGCTCCTGGAAGCACATCAACAATGGATTTGGTTGTAGTTAATCATCAAGGCCATGTACACCCGGGTCTACGGCCTAAGTCGGCATCATCTTGCTGAACATGAGTGGCTTCTCCATAAGTAGGTAGGGCAGAGCATCTTCAATCAATGAGACTTGGATCTATTTGCCACTCATTGCAATTCACAAGGTCCAAGATTCTGTGGCCTGCAGTCTCCACTACAAGTATCCTTGGGGGATGCATTTTGGTTGAAGTGGAACTTTTGGCTTCACTACACATTCCCTACCATACCATTGATTCCTCTGGTTCCAAGGAAAGAATCTCCAAGACCAAGCCCAAGTCAGCTTAGTGTTCCAGATTGACAGAGACGGGTGTAGTATGCCCTCTCCATCTTCATCTCAGGCTGGATCTTCTCTACCTGCCGGAGGGGCAGGTCCTCTACCTGAATCTCTAGAGCCTACAACTCCTTGTGTAGAGATTGAGCGGAGATACTTTACTGCCTTCCAGCTTTTTTCTGATGTGGTGGATCTGATCTTACCTGCCTGTCTTTCCTCTACAAATATGTTTTCCCCCGGCAGATGGCACAGGTTTGTAGCCTTGTACGCAGATCACCATATTAACTCCTTTGAAACGAGGCTCTCAAACTTTATCGAGTTCGCACTTTCCTTGACCCTGGGAATGTGCCTGGGGTATTGTTAAGTGGTGTCTAGTGGCCTTGTCTGCTTTCCTTTCCCTCCCGGACCAACAATCACTTTTTAAGTCTCCACTCAATTTAGGATTCTTGAAATACCTGACCAACATGTTTACCACTCCCTTTGTTAAACCTGGTTCTTACTTTTTTGATTGAAGCTCAGTTTGAGCCCCCTCACAGTTGTTCTTTAAGGCTTTTAACCATTTAAGATTAATTTTATTATACCATTATTTTGGCCGGGCGTGTCACTGAGATGCTAACACTGAGCGTCTATCCACCGTTCAACATTTTTTTAGCTTAAGTTAGTTCTGAGAACCAGAGCTTCTTTCCTTCCTAAGGCGGTAACTCTTTCTATCTGAGTCAATCTGTCACTCTACTATCCTTCTTTTCACCACCTCACCCTACAAGTAGGAGGAAAGGCTGCATAGAATGGATCCCAAAAGAGCAGTGAATGCTTATACCGGCTGCAGGAAGGACTTCCATGTGGATGTTTGGGGTTCATAGGCTATATATGTGTCAGAAAAGGAAAATCCGTGCCAAAAATGACCTTATCTAGGTGGATTATTATGTGCATTAAAAACTGGTATGCCGTGGCCTAATGAGAACCGGAGGGCATCAGGGCACACTCCTTAACATTTGCCGAGGCTTGGGGAGTACTTTTAGGTGACATTTGAAGAACAGCCATTTGGTCATCCGTTCACACTTTCGCTAACCACTATCGCCTGGATTCAGAAGTGAGGAGGAATGGGCATTTCGATGATCCGTGTTGCAGGACTTCCTAGTATAACCATTCATCATTGCACTCCTCCCGTAGGTCGGTATAGCTTGGTAATCTATTAAAGAGGTTAGGAATCTGCCGTTAAAGTTATCCATTAGAATAAAAAGTTACTTACCTTTAATAACAACATTTCTGTTGGATACTCTGTGTATCTGCAAATTACTCAGCAATCCCTCCCTTATCTCCATGTGATGTATGGTTTTGAGCCACAATAAATAAAGTCACATTTCTTATGCTGTGGAACTGCATTTCATAATCCAATGTCATTCCATCCCGCTGCTTCAGTGGTGCAGACCAAATGTATTGGAAACTGACATCGCAGCAGTGGGGCACTTCATAGCTGCTGCAACGTCACATGAATGTCATTGATGGGGTTGATACTATGCTGCCACACTCTACCATAGGAGTAGAGTTATGAAGAAAAAAATTCCAAGGCAGTCTAGTTACTGGAGAAGTGTTCAAGAGGTGAGCAATCTGCAAGTAGGTAGAGTATTCACCAGAAGTATACTTACCGAAGTTGAACAACTTTTCTACCTGTCTTTTGTTCGCACTTACCTGGGTTTAATGAAAACTTATCACAACCATATATATTTGACAGCTACATATCCTAAGGCTTGTGTGCCCAATCTCTCTCACCCTGACTGGCGTGCCGGAAGATCATGCTGAACATGAAATTTATCATATTTTTAGAAATTGCTTTTCTAAAGCACGCTAATTCTCTCTAGTCTCTGCTCGGGAAATAAAAATCCGAAGAACTCCTTGAAAACACTAATTTATATGAAGTTGAGGGTAGTGGAGGGAAAGGGTCCCGACCTTCATAGGTAGAGAGGCAGAGACAGTAATTGATTATATCTTTGTCTCCCCTGGCATCGTACAGGTGGGTTCCTCTTTTGAGGTTGCAGTTTCGGCCTTTAGTGACCCCCTGATTCTGTCCCTACACAAGGGGGGGATGCACATAACCAGAGGGAAACTGAGGAACGTAATTTTAACAAACTTATCCCTAAAGACCAGGGGAGGAGGCTTAACTGGGCCAAAGTGGCAATAGGAACAACAGAGGGAGACCGGGCAACTCGAATCGCCACCAGCAATGGCAGCTACCGCAAATGGAGATGGGCCCACCTCCCTACCCTTACCAACAACCCCAGTACCCCTTCATGGGTTGGAACCCAGGATTTGTGCCCCCGGTCCACTTCCACAACCAATACAGACCGCCTTTTTTAGAGAGCGGCCGGAGAGGACGGGGCAAGAGGAGAGGGAACAGCAGGGTCTCCTGGACAGAGGACGACTCTGTAGTAAACCACACTCGCAGCAGCATTCAACAGCCAGGAACGAGCGGAGTGTGAGCCTGGTCACTAACTTATCGGAAAGAGTCTTGTCACCAATTGAGTGCCAGGTCTTAGAGAAAGGCCTAGGCTTTGTCCCGACGGCACGACCCGATAAGTTTAGACTACATTGCAAACTTGCCGGATTCTTCCGCAAGCTAAAACTGAAAGCCTTCTTTGAAGGAAAACCAGATCCCAATGAATCTATTAGGAGGGGTGACACTGGGTTAAGACCCAACTCAACATTCATTCCCCCTCCATACGCTGTACCAGCAGCTATCACTGCCGTGGCAGGCAGGCAGTGTTCAAAGACCTAGAGTCCAGCCAAAATCCTAAAACGTTTGGCAATTTCACCACAGCTGAATACCAAGCACTTCAACTATTACAGAATGACACCTCAATTACCATCAAGCCAGCGGACAAAGGTGGGCGTATTGTCATACAAAGTACCATTAACTATGAAAAAACCTGTGAAGATCTTCTAAATGACAACAGGAACTACACTCCTCTGATGACTGATCCCTCTGCTGCCCTCGCCAAAAGGATCACCACCCTGGTCAGGCAGGCCGAAGAAAGGGGGCATCTTTCCAAAAATGAAGCGGAATTTCTTAACACCAACAGTAACATTGTACCATATTTTTACACATTGCCCAAAATGCATAAAAATCGTTTGCCACCACCTGGACGTCCCATAGTGTCAGGGATAGGCTCCCTTTTGGAGCCCCTATCGCGCTTTTGTGACCAATTCCTAAAGCCACTAGTACAAGCAACCCCTTCTTATCTGAGAGACACGAAGAGTCTATTACGTCTCCTCGCAGACATCACATTCGAAGCAAACTCAGTCACTCTGGTGACTTTGGATGTTGAAAGTTTATACACAAGCATCCCCCAGGACAATACCATCAAAGTCCTGGTTAAGGCACTAGACTCCATTGAATGGCAATATCAAACACCGAAGGAGTTCATTATCGAATGTGCAACAATAGCACTCAAGGAGAATTTTTTCTCCTTTAAGAACAAGATGTTTCTCCAATGCTCGGGGACTTTCATGGGCAGTACTTTTGCCCCGAGTGTGGCAGGGCTCTATGTGGCTGATTTTGAAGAACAACACATCCTGCCACAAACCGCGGAATTCAGATCTTCCATGCTTCTATGGAAGCGCTACATCGACGATATTCTGCTTCTATGGACAGGCAGTGACGATGACCTTAATTCCTTTTTGCTGTGGATTAACACCCTTGATCACAATTTAAGGTTCACTAACACCACAAGCAAAACAGATATCGTCTTTCTGGATGTAGTGATTTCGGTAACGGACACATGTCTAACCACAAAAACTCACCACAAACCTACAGCTAAAAACAATCTACTTGACTTTAACAGTTTTCATCCCCGCCCCCTAAAGGAGAATCTCCCTTATGGACAGTACCTGAGGTTGAGACGGAACTGTAGTACAATAACTGACTTCAAGGAACAAGCCTCAGGCCTAACTGACAAACTGAGAGAGAGGAGATATCCATCATCAACCCTCAGCAAAGGCTATAAGAGAGCAAGAAACCAGCCAAGAGAAGCCCTGCTAGAAGAAAAAACTAACAATCAAGAGGGTGTACCACTCACCTGTGTAACTACATTCAATGGTCTCTCCAACCACATGAAAAAAACAATAAATAAGCATTGGAGTATCATAACGTCAGTGAAGAAGGATTGGGATAAACCTCTTTTTTCCTTCAAAAAGGGTCGTAGCCTAAAAGATGAGTTAGTTCACACTCGCCCTAAAGAGAAAATAACCCCAAAAATCTCTTCAGTCACTACAACGTGGGGTCTGCCTCCGATCATAGGGCACTACCCATGTTCAGACTGCAGCGTCTGCCACCTAACGGAAGCCTCGAAAACACTCTCGCTGGAACAAGGAAAAACCTGGACACAGACTGCATAATTCCACCAATGCAGTATATCTAATCACTTGTCCCTGTTCCCTTCGTTATGTTGGCATGACCACACACAAAGTGAAACATCGTATTGGCGAACACCGAAGCAACTATGGGTCGATTCCGATTCAGGAAAAAAACGTCCGTACGATTTGTATCCGGAGCCCTCTCCGTACGAATCGTACCCGTCCGTCCGAGTCGCCAAGTACGATCCGCATTCCGTGAATCCGTCTGAATCATCGCGATCCGTACGTATTGCAAGGCTGAAACTGCGAACCATACGACTCGTACACATGCCGTACGACCCGACGAGTACGATCCGGACCGGAGTATGAGGACGCGATTCGTACGGTCCACGCCAGGTAAGGGCGAGTCGTACGGAAAAGCACACAAATATATACACACCGTACGGTCCGTACCCCCCATGATCGCAGAGGTACGCACTGTACCCCTGCGATCATGGGGTGTACGAGCCGTACCCCCATTGTACGATCGGTGTACGTGCCGTACCCCATTGTACGATCGGTGTACGAGCCGTACACCGATCGTACGATGGGTGTATGGCTCGTACACCCATCGTACAATGGGGGTACGGCTCTTACACCCATCGTACAATGGGGTACGGCACGTACACCGATCGTACAATGGGGTACGGCACGTACACCGATCGTACAATGGGGTACGGCACGTACACCGATCGTACAATGGGGGTACGGCTCGTACACCCCATGATCGCAGGGGTACGGTGCGTACCCCTGCGAGGATGTATGACGTTATAACGCATACTTTTACTCCGCAGACCATTACAACGCGACTTTTACTCCGCATACCGTTACAACGCATAGCGCCTTTGGGCGCTGGATAGTGGTAAGTATAATTTACTATTCTAACTCCAGTCCCCGTGGACCCTAGGGAAGGTGTTGGATAGTAAATTATACTTATCCCCTATCCTAGAGCGCCCCCCAGCGCAATGCGTTGTAATGGTATGCGGAGTAATGGTCGCGTTGTAATGGGTCTGCGGAGTAAAAGATCCGTTGTAACGGGTGTATACCGTCTGCGATCATGGGGGGTACGAGCCGTACCCGGGGGGCCGTTCCGTACCTGTTTCGGCGTGAACTCTGCTTTTACGGCTGTTTTCAGCTCCCGTAGAAAAAGGGTCGTACGGAGTGTCGTAAACACGGATCGTATTTCCTGGTTCGGAAATGGCTGCCAATTTACGTATGGACGTGGCGTACAGCGTCGGCCGGAGTGAATCCGTATGTACTTTTTATTTGTACGGTGTTTGGTACGAGTCGTACGGAGTGGCGCTTTGGGTTAGGATCGTACTTGCTAGTTCGTACGGGGACGTTGTAGGTGTACGATTCGTACGGGAAAAAGGCTCCGTACAGCTAATCGGAGCGCTTTTTACCGGATCGGAATCGACCCCATAAGGTGCAAAAAAGCAACTACTAAACTAAGCAGGCATTTTTTGGAGTCCAATCATACCACCAATGATATGAAATGGACAATAATTGAGATAATCAATGGTACCACAAATCTCGCCAACAGGCTTTTTGAAAAAGAGCAGCGCTGGGTGTATCGTTTGGGGACCAACATCATTGGGCTCAATGATGATATTCCGTGGAATACGGTTCTGTGTTCATAGTCCCTACCTGTGTATTACCTATACTTCTCTTTTGCACCTAGTGACTTGGATATCTTTGACATTTGTAAAGAAATGCGACATGACATTGCATTCTGAATTTTAATTCTCGATAGTAGTAACTCCGATGGAGACTGGAATTCTTCCTAGCATTAATGATATATAGTTAAGGTTTGTAACAGCATATATTCACTCGAGTGAATAACTCCACTCTGTCTACTATCTGTATTGAATTAACTTGATACACACTTGCTTTAAGATTTTCACATCTCGAAACGATCTCTGAATGCAGGCTTCGTTTTGCTGCTTGACTTTACCTCTGTTTACAAGTTTAGAAGCCAGCCCTCCCATAGGCTATAGAATCCAAGCCTCACTGTGGAGATGCACTCCGCCCCATCTTCGGAGTGGCGCACTCCCTGGCCTCGCTTCCGCGAGGCCACGCCCACCCGGAAGAGCCCCGAGGGGAAGAAACGATCATTTAAACTCATTTACCGGCCCCGCTCTCCTTCGTCGGGGTCCGGTTTGAGGGAATACTAGGTGTTCAAGTGGGCAGCGAGCGCTGAGGGCGTGAGTAACTTCACCAGGTTGACCGGACATGAACTACTTTTTCGAGCTAAGTCTAACTCTAATTCTGTGCATTTCTAGCTTTCCCATTTTATTTTTAGGATGTGCCAGGGACGCTCCTACCCCCCTCCTGAGACCCATGGAGCAATTAGCGCCGTATTTTAAAGTGAGATATGTTGGTATTTATGCAACCTTTCATAGGGGGCCACAGACCTTTGGTCCATTGATCCCTTGAAGCACCCATATCGTGTTTTAACCCTTCATTAGTCTTTTAATATAAACACCATTTTCACCTCACTTCCCAGAGCTAGAGATATCATCCCCATAGGGTGTGCGGATGGTGTTAATTCTAGCGTTTATTTGGGAAACACATTCTATGCCACTACTATGGAGCACCATGGTCAAAAAAACGTGATGACACAGCGTAACAACTAATTGTTTGTTTGTCTTATGTGTTTGTTCGTTTTTTTGCTCCGCAGGTGCAGATACACTCCAGAATTAGGAGTATTTTTGGAATGAGCATTGTGCTCTTCCACTTTTTTATGCACTTTATCACTTTTTGTTATTTTTCACTTTCACGCCCCCAGGACAGGGTGGACGATTAGAGAGTCCATACCGCCGGGGTTTATTTTCTGTCCTGACGAATGCCTAGGTAAATTGAAACCTCCCGTAAGGCTGAAACATGTTGACTGGCTTAATATTTAACTCTGAATTAACCATCCATTACCTTTGGCAATAAAATTCAGACACATAAACCTTTTATCCGTGTCCTAGGGATCATTAATAAAAAAAAATTTGTAGATACCCTTTAGACACTTGTTACTTTTAGTTAATCTCACAACACGCCCACTTCACACAACCAGCTCCGCAGTCTTCTGGCGTCGCAGCACACCAAAGAGGCACTCGGCCTCTTTGGTGGGGCCCAATGATGAAGCATGACACTGACTAGGTCGGTGTGTGAGGGCTTTCTTCTCCACCCAAATAGGGTGTGAGTTCCACTAGTTGTTTCGCTCCATCTATGTGGCTTTTTTGATATTTCAACCTCTCTTCTTTTGTTTATTTGCATAAAACCGGGGATCAAGAGAGTGTTCCTGTTTTTCCCTGTCTCTCCCATTGTTACTTTTGTACCCAGACACTTTTATGCAGGAGTTAGAGTCCAAAGTAAAAGAGGACATGGAAATATGCCTAGATAACTTGGCGGATGGGAATGAGGTCATAAACTCTTTTACTAACATCTGCGCTCAAGTCAGACTTGACCTGAAATCTAATAAGAAGAGGGATGGTCTCGACCAACCAAGGTGGTTTGATGAGATGTGTTCAAAAGCTCACAAAGAACTTATGTATGCATTAAAACAAAAACCTAGAAATCGGGAGCTAGAAATTACAAACTTGCCATGGCTAAACGTAAAAAATGCATAAAAAACGAGGCATGGGAAAAACTTATGTCAATTGATGTACTTAGAGATAGTTCTAAATTTTGGGCTGTAATTAACCATCCCTATTTTGCTGATACAAACAACATGGTGATGGACTCTGTGATCCCTGATGAAATATGGGTTGCGCATTTCAGCAAAATATACAATAGTGCGGAGGACTATATATCATTGACGGATCCTACAGATAACTGTATAGCTCCCTTCCTGCGGTTTAATGAGGCAGAGGTACAAAGGGCTATTGTAGAGATGTCGAAAAATAAGGCACCGGGCCCTGACGGTGTGCCCGCGGACCTTTACAGGACCCCTTTGGGGTTTTGGACTAAGACTCTTACTAATGTTTTCAACTCCACAACTATATCGGGGTTTCCTTCGTCCTGGGCTACATCGTCTATAATACCCGTATTTAAAAAAGGATCAAGAACTGACCCCGCCTGCTACAGGCCGATCTCTCTGATTGACTCTGCCGTTAAGATCTTGGGCAGAGTCATTCTGCAGAGACTCAGTGCATTTCTGGAAGAGAGGAGGGTCCTTTCTGAATTACAATACGGGTTCAGGGCCAAAAGGGGTACTCTCGATCAATGCCTCAACCTCCACATGTTAATTAGCAAATACACCTTGGCTAAGGAGGGTCTATTATATATGGCCTTTGGGCGATTTTAATTAACATAGGGATAGACAGGCCTTTGGTAAACTATTTAGCGGCACTGCATCAAGATCTGCGTGCCTCTATTAGAACCAATAGAGAGGGAGGATCTACTAGCTTTTTTGGATCAAAACGAGGCGTAAGGCAGGGGTGCATTTTGGCACCCCTCCTATTCACCTTATATATAAATTCTCTTGAATTAAGCCTGAAGGGGTCCACACCTGATGTCCCACGAGTGGGGGAGTATATGGTGCCGGTACTCCTCTAGGCGGATGACGCGGTACTGCTGGCCCGTACTGGCTGCAGAGACTTTTGGACGATTTTGGGGTATTTATGTCCTCCCTGGATTTACAGATTAATAACAAAAAATCACACATTATGGTTGCAGGGAAACGCCCAAAAATTGCAAAGATAAGAAAGTTTTTATGTAACGGCGAAGAAATCTCCAGGGTCCCGGTTTTTACCTATTTGGGTGTCATATTTGATGAAAGGGGCACCTGGAGACCACAATTAAATGCCAAAGGCTTAGCAGTCACCAGATCAACTTCGGCTCTGCTGAGCTTTGCGAAACGACTGGGATCGCGCCCAGTAGAAGCCCTGTTGACAGTGTATAAGTCAAAAAGCCTTTCAATTGCAAAATACGGTGCTTCCCTATGGGGTTATTTACCTCAAAGCAAACTCCAGGTGGCGGAAAATAAGTTCCTTAGATCCCTGTTAGTGGTTCCCCAATCAACCCCAGTACTCTCAGTACATACAGAGCTGGGTCTTGGTATCATCAGTGACCAGCTTCAGCTCGCTCCCCTGACCTGCTGGGCCAAGACCTGGCTAAACTCTGAAATTTGTCTAAACCATTCTATTTTAAAAGACTGTATTGCACTGGACAAAGCCAATAAAATCCCTTAGTTGGTTTACATTAAAAACACTTTTTGTAAACTGGGGAGGCCTGAACTTTACTTTGCACCGAGTACCATCAAGAAGGGTGATGTACTGTGGATTAAGAACAACTTTTTGGGACGGGTGGAGATGGAACGGGAGGAAGTAGAGGTCCAAAAATCGGGAGTTAGAGCTAATTACATACTACAGACTACCCCTAAATTGGAACCGTATTTGAGTATTGTGACCCGACCCTTCCATCGTAACCTCCTTGTAAGATTTAGACTTAATACCATTCAGTATTCCTTAGGGAATTATCCAGTTTGGGGAAAATCAGATCCATCTATCACCTGCAGCTGTGATAATTTCTCCGAACAGTCACTGATGCACTTTGTTATGTTTTGTGGCCATTATGAGGAATGTAGGAAACAGTTTTTATTACCTATCTTGAGAGAAGCAGGGTTTACAAAAGTCCGGCCCGCACTCCGTTACCTACAGCTCCTGAGCAGCATCAGAGTAATATTTGGGGTCACAAGTTTTTTGGTTGCTGCTATGCGTATTAAGTCTAAAAAACTTAAGCTAAATGTTCCCTGATTTGTGTTAAAAACTGTTATCCATTAGTTCTACCGTCGAAATGTTCTACCCTTTGTAAATATACGAAACTGCCCTCTTAATTGTTCTTTTTAAACGTATTAACTGTTTTTATGCATGAAATTGTTTTTAACACATGAATTGTTTTTCTCTTTTTTAAATTTGTGATGAAAATGCTTTTATGATTTTAATTAATCGAATAAAGCTTGCCTTGACTGACTGACTGAAAAATACGTGCCAAGGCTTATTTGTTTTTATGGGTCTCCTGAGCATGGGAGAACCTGACTTGATGGTTTTCTCTGGTCTCAAAGTGCTGATAGCTGATAAACTAGGTGCAGTGCATTTGGGAAATTTGGTAACCAACTGAAAGCAAAAGGCTGGTTTAGGTTACCTGGATTCTGCTTGCAGCTATGAAAGACAACTGGGGGTTTTGGAAACAAACATACATGGAGAAATGTGGCTCACTGGTTAGAAGCGGCAGTCCCTGATGCAGAGGTCTGGCCTGGGACCAGGATTCAATTCCCAACGCGGCAGGGTCTTGGGCTCAATGTCCGCGGACTTGATAATTCTCGCCTCGGTGCCTACTCTAAGCATGGATCCCACTCTGCAACTCTGGGCAATAGCTTGCTTAATCTCCACAATGGCCCCAATAGTGCTGGGATGCCTGGCCCCCCCTTGGGGGTGCCCAGTAGGGAGCATCTCACAGGGAAAGCCAGGAAGGGTTCCACAGCGGTATACAGCGCCAGGATGCCTCGAGATGGGATGGCAGTGCGCTTTACAAGTATACCTACATTTACATCAACAATACATTTTTAACATCTTCACATATAGAGGTTTCTATCACTGAGGTCCGGCCTCCTTCCCCTGACTGGCTGGTCGGAATATTCGTGGTGCAAATGTCTGTCATATGTTTTTGGTTGCATTTATTTTGCTAAACATCGTAATTTCTTCATGTCTACCTCGAGCAGGAACTTATTTCTGCCTAGGATTGACCTCCAGTTATGGTCCTCAGGGTCTCCTAAGCAAGGGAGTACCAAACATTAATAAGTTATCATGGGTTCAGGGTCACCACAGGCAATAAACTGGGTGTACACCTGGAAGCAAAACTCTCGAAACTGTCTTTTGGTCGCAAGCACGACCCCTCGATCATATGGAAACTTACTACAAACATATAATTTTGATATCTACAAATCCAAATGACGTTATTGTTTGGTGCCTGGCTTCCCTTATTCTGACTGTCCGGCCGTGAGACTACGCTAAAAATCTGCATTCTTTCAAAACATGGTAATTTCCTCCACTCTACATGGTGCAGAAGTCATGTCCTGCCCAGGTTCCACTTGGATCTAGGCCTCCTTAGCGGCAAAGACCAGACATGGATGCTTCGTTTTATGGTGCAGTGTATTTGGGAAATTTTAGAATGCAACTGAAAGCGAAATGCAGGTAGAAGCAGAAGGGGCATCATGTCCCACTGGAAGCATAAACTGTAAAAGGTGCCTAATATTAAAGTACATTATATATATATAGGCTCGAGTAATGCAGAATGAGCACGCCAAAAGCACGCAGCTGCAAGCCAATGGAACAATCTGTCTACCCACTCAACGGCACAGACTTTGGTTATGTGGCCGTATACATTTTTATTTCACTGTAAGAACGTACCATCAATTAAATCATCCTATAATGTTAGAGAAAATTATTTGTTAGTCAAGGCATCGTTAACAATTTTGCTAAACTCGCAGCATATTATTTATTCAGTTATTTGCCTCACCCAATAGAGAGGAATCTTTAGCTTTAATTGGGTACGGATAATTGAATCAATTTCTACTTTTATTTACACCGTCTCCATGAATGGCACCTCTAGACATATAGACTGAGAATCGTTGAGACAAGCGACACACACATCGTGTTCACCCTTCCAAGGGCTTTTGTCCTTGATAGTAGTAGCATACATAATAGTAGCATACATACTCATATGTTTGGCTGTCCCTTATTTTTTAGGGGATAGAGATGTGTAAGTCTACTCTTTTGAGGAACTTTACACTTGGATTTTTTTTAAAAGCTCCAAGTAGTATAGTTACTCAAAATTGTAGGAGTAAATTACATATGTAAAGTACTCAAGTATATGAATAGTACCCTAAATGGCTTTTAAATGCAGTTTTGTGAGGGATAAGGAAAATGTGTTTTTAACATCACTTGCTTTCATTGGAAACATTCATTAAACAATCATCTGACCAGGATAACTCATGGAAGCTAATAAAGTAAGGGGTACTGTATTCAAGAATAATAGATTGAGGCAATGTCCCTGAGCCGGAGCTGAACTATTGATGATTTGGAAGCCAAGAGTGTCTATTTCTTCATTGTTGTTTTGACTGTGCAATTTGGAAGGATATTCAGTAATAGTGATAGGTAGAGTGTGCCAGGCTGTGTCTGAAAAAGCACATTTCAATGTGAGTGAAAAGCACAGTGGAACTGGAAAGATGCTATGAGTGCTAGAGAAATTCATCGCTACAAGCCAACTACTTATCACCAGATTAGATCATCTTCCAATTTAATGTGCTGCCTCACCTTTCTTATTTTTCTTCTTCATTTTGGTGTCTACTTTTCCCTGTAGCCCATGTTCTTTCCTCATCTCTGTACTTCTTCCTTTGCCTCCCTTTCCCCCATCTGTCTTTCCTCTCCCCTTTGCTCTACTTACATATAGGAATGCAAATTAGATTAGTAAAAAAAAATAAAGGAGAGAAAAATTCAAATGCGGCACTATCCACCCCTCTTACTGGGTAGCAGGGGCAGGAGGTTCACGTAATTGGTGTGGAAGTCCCACTTACATGGGAGGCAGACAGTCAGTAGCGGCTCCTGGAGGGAGTGCTGCCTGGCGGTGACGCTGGGTGGGGCAGTAAAATCCGGAATACAGCCTAATAGAGGTCAGTAAACAAATAAATAAATAAAACAAATTTCATTGCGCGCGCTGCATTGCAAAATGCAATGCAGCGCACGCAACAAAATGTGTTTTATTTATTTATTTATTTACTTACCTCTTCGGCCGTATTCAGGATTTTTTTTACCCCCCACCCTGCCCTTCCCCCGCCCCGCGTCACCAACCAGCCGCACTCCCTCCAGGAGCCGCTATTGCAGACAGTGGATGCCACAATGGAGGCCTTCCAAATCAGAGAGAGGGAGACATTTGACAATCATACACACTGCCTATAACACTATATATGCAATGCTTTTGAAGAGTGCCAGAGAGTCAAAGGCTAGAGCTTTCACCCACTGCTCTTTACTGCTTTCTAGGAGGGAGTAGTTACAGATCATGCAGCGGACTGCTAAGATAAATGCAAGAGTCTGCAAGTGGGGTGTCTTGAGGCTACCCCACTTGCTCCAAATTCCCCCTTCAGGCTGCAGCTGAAATTAAATTACCCAAGACCATGCAATACAGTCTCTTGGCCAGACTGGTTGCCTGGATCCCCTATCCCTGACTCCATCATCTTTTCAAAGGCTACCATTCAGAGACAGTAATGACTTCTTCCACCCTGTCTTGATTTATGAGGATGGCACCTGATCAATATGCAACCGGTGTAAAAAGTATTTCCCAAAATTACACCAGGTATTTATAGTCCTGTGAAGTCGCCATCCTCGTAGCTGAGCTGTATTTTCTTCTAAATTAACTTTGGTTAGAAAGGAAGTTGCTTATCTTATTCAAGGTAGTGTAGAGGAAAAATATATGGCCTGCACCATCAACCTGTATGCTCTCACTGCTTTCTGTATTCTAAAATAGCAGATGCCAACCACATCCTCCACTACAAGAGATAGAAAAAAAGCATTTATGAAACTGGGCAACGATTTCAAGGTATCCGGGTTGGTGTCAGATTTGACAGGTGGAGGGTTGCCACTTTCCCTGCAAGTGAAATTCAGTGTTGAATTACCACTGGCCACCCTTTTTAATATAAAAGTCTTCTGGCAGCAATTCAGGAGCTTCAAGCACAAAATCCGGTTGGTCGAGGTGTTTTTGCTGCTGGTGTTCTGCACCTGTTTTACTCTTTCTCAGCAAACCGTGCCAAATACAACTTTTTCTGCACTTGACTCTCAAAATTTTGAGGGCAAGCAATTACATACTTTTAAGGCGGTACTGTGGGAGCCAAGAGTTCAAAACAAAACCGCCAAATAACAGATACAGTAACTTAATGTCCAGCTTAGTGCCTGCCTTCATGCAAAACAGTTCTTTTAATTACAAAGCTGAGCTAACTGCTACACAATGCAATTTGATTAGTGAATACAGTGTGGTACTCTCTGAGTACATCCTCCTGTGGAGGATTAACGCCCCTCCATTACTCTCTCCTTTCTACCCAGATGATGCAATTAACCATAGTCTCCAGTATTCTGTGGCAAGGGCATGAATTAGGCATAGGGGTAGATTACTTTATGCAAATCTTCAAATGTCCTGATTTACAGTCTGTTTGCTTGTTCTTAATCATATGATTGATGGTGGCAGAAAAGACTTGTCCATGCACTTGCAATTTCTATGCGAGTTACAGTACTGCTTGTTCTGAGGAAGGCGTAGGGGTAAGGTCTGTCACAGTCTGTGTCTTCATCATGTGTAGCGGCCAGACGAATGCAGCATGCTAGATCCTATTGTAGCATTCATAGCATCTACAACAGGTGTGGCCATCCAGTAGCTGAATGCACATAAGTCTTAGGGCAATTTCTTTTTCAACCCTGATCAGGTGAGCTTGTATATGTCTTTGAATGTTGCAGACCAGGTGACTGGTTGCACCTGCGCAGCAATGCAACTTCTTCCTATGTCATAGGTGGCAAAGCCAGATCGCAGTTGACAGCGTCTACCAGTTGGACACAATAGTTACTGAATGTGTGCAGTCATTTGCATCCGGTTCTTTACAAAAAACATTGAAAGAGATGAGGAGACACACTCACAGAATGAGTCACTTCTGGCTTTGTCCTCTCATGTAAGCCTCTCTTTCAGGGTGTTCTTCATGCCAGGGACACACTCACCTCAAGCAATCAGCTTTATCTGTGTGATCCTCCCTCCTGAGAGATGCTGGGCTTCTTCTATTCGACAATCTCTCCTGCTGCAGAACCTGACAAACTCCCTCTTTCTCTCTCTGAAGGCAGCCAGGATTCTAAGCAGTATGCAGACCCTCAGCTCCTCCAGCATAAAGTATAGACTTATGGTGATGTCCACTCATCACTGGGAGATTGGCTGTCAGACAGACACAAGTCATGTTCTCAGAGAATTCCTTTCTGTACTTCAGGTAGTACTCCCCCTCTTAGTCATGAAAACCTTGGAACTAGAGCAAAGTGGGGCGGATTGGGTACCATGTTTATCGTCAATCTCCAGAAAATGCCATTTTGTAGAGTAATGCTTCTCATTCCAGCACTGGTACTATCTCCAAAACTGGAGAACAAATAATATCGGCTAAATGCAGTGTGAGGTTTCTGTACCTATCTGTCAACAGCTGCTCTGAAATAGCAATCAAGGATAGACAAAGGGGCAGGCCTGACCTAGACGTTTCCTCAATTTGCACAACGGAAACTGCAGTCCAACGGTTCACATCTACTATCAACCAAACAGCAATGCTCAGAAATAAATGAGCAACCCCTTATTAACAAATAAGTATTCATGATATTACTAAAGGCAGCCCTGTCTCCAACCCCCTCACTTTAGTGAGAAATCTTCACCCTCCGGGCATGGGAATAAATAAAATACATCTCTACTCTTTGAGAAAGCTGCCCACATATTTCATCTAGGCCGTGCCTTAGCAGAGGCATTCAAAATAGATCCTTCTGCCTTTGGTACTTAGACTCACTCACACATAGTCCTACAACTGTACATGAGTAATGCGCATAACACACACACAAAAGTATTTGACATACACATGACATATCAACACAAGGTTCTGGACATTCAGCAGACCTTTACGCAAAAGAAGACTAAAGGCCACACTTTGAGCCTCAATGATAGAAAATAGTCCTTGTCATGCAATCAGTTCACAAAACTCAGTATGATGCAACCACTGATTAATGTGCTTTACCCAGGACAGAGACGGTAGTTCTGTGTCTATTACACTTGGTGTGTCCTCCAGGTCGCAGGTAACCCTGGGCGTAGTTCGCGGAGCCGCATTCCGCGGAGCTACGCGAAGACGCAGTTGCACTCCGCGACCTTCGCGTAGCTCCGCGGACATGCGTAGTAGCTTGCTAGACCCGTTCGCGCGCCGTTTTTTGTCTTCGGGAGCGCGGTGCGCGTGTTCGGGGCGCTGCCTGCATGCTCGAGATAGCTAGCGCGCTAAGTTACTCAAGAGGTTTGTCCCGCCCGCTTGCGTTCCCTTATTTCCAAAGTGCGTGATCGCGTCAAATATCGCGCGAACTTACCCCCGGCGCACGCGATAATGTTATTCAGCGCGCGAGAACTACGCTACGCACCGGATCGCGGAGTAATCGACAGCTTCGCGTTCTCCGTAGAACGCGGAGTTGCCAAAACTCCGCAAGCTCCGCGAACGGAGCGTAGTTCTTCGCCCAGGGTTAGTCGCAGGACAGTTCTAGGACCTTGCATAATGAGGAACAGGACTAGCTATCTGAGCTCACGTATAGAGTACCACGGCACTAGGCCCAAGATAAAAGTCAGGATACCAAATGCACATGCTGGTGTGCACATATGGAAGGAAAATATGCCCATATACCATGCAGGCAACATTCCTGTCTGAGCAGTTTGCCGCTATTAAAAAAGTCAGACAAATTAAAATTTAGTTCTGATCAAATGTAGCAGCGTAGAATAAATGATATAAATTCATAATTTTGCAATAGGTGACATTGTATCCAAGGTGACCAATACATACCTTTCCCTTGAAATGTATTGGTTTGATGATTCCAGTAAAGTGATTGTCAACCTATGATTATAGCCAAATGCCAAGGTCTATTCCAGTTATTAAAGCCCTGTACCCAATTTATA
The DNA here is from genome assembly GCF_964261635.1 of Lissotriton helveticus. Lineage (NCBI taxonomy): Eukaryota > Metazoa > Chordata > Amphibia > Caudata > Salamandridae > Lissotriton > Lissotriton helveticus. The sequence continues at coordinate 1,680,390,535 of NC_136061.1, forward strand.
GGCCCAAGATGTAGGCAAAGGCCTATAACGAAGGAGAGGGCCTTTAGCTACAATTATATCTCAAGGCAACAGGGCTAGAATTCTATTGAAACATTCCACCCGCCAAGGGTAGAATGTTCTAAATTAAAAAGGGAGAAAGAAAAGGAAAAACATATCAGCCATTACTGACCCTGAGTCACTCCACTGTCTTCATTGGAGCTCTCAATATTACAAGTCGTAGAACAAAACCATACAATGTGCATTGTTGCCAGGTAGTGAACAACAGCATGAGCCACTGTTCGTGCTGACTAAGGAGTAGTCACTCTTGAAGTGTTATGTAGAGATCATCCTATACAAGGCACCGTCTTGACAGGGATGTGTTCAATGACTTTGAATGTGTTACTGAATATAGCCATAAATGTGTGCCAATCCCAGATGGCTAAAACAATGCTTTGACCTCGAACGTGGTTGCCCCAAGCTACGAGAATCACAAAACACCCCAAGAAGAAACATCAAAACTTCCAGGTCCTATCTGGCTTTGACAAGAGAAACACAGGTTAACAATGAAGCTGTGGACCTACCTACTACCTGCACAGTGAATACTTTGTGCATGGTCATCTCATTTGCACTGCATTTCCTAAGACAGCCCTTGGAACACTCTTGCGAGCTTTGCAGATCCTCCCCTTTTTATGGTAACATAAGCATGCTAAACTAAACCCACTGAACTACTGGTTGCCCATTATTATGAGACAATCAGTCTGTTACCAGTCTGGTAGTAGGCTAGCATATTCCTGGATTACTGATAATTAGGACTTCCTGTTTTCAGTTTCTATTTCTTATGAATTCTGGTGAGATGTTAAGTGTTTTGTTTATAGAACTTGTGAAGTCAATTGTTATCAGTGTTAACATGTTTTGTATGCTATAAAAATTCACAACAACAGTTTTTCCTTGTGCTTATAAAGAAATCCTCTTTTATTTCCTTCCTCGCCTTATTCATTGCTGTTGTAAGTTTTTCTTTCCTTTGTGTTTATCCCTTAACCCTTTCTGCTAGCTACCCTTCCCTTGAATTTGCTTTTGCATGTAATATGACATTTAATTATTTCTCTCACCTCCCTGCCTATATTGTTTTTCACTATTCAAAGTTCTCTTCACAGCGGAGCGGCCCTACTCAATTTCAAATATGTCATAGCTGGAGGTATGTTTGCACCTCATTAAGATTTGATTTCAGCATATAAAAGATAAACAGTAGTCATTTAACACACTATCCTGCTGCTGTTTTCTCTAGTCCAATGGCAATGATCGGCTGAAAGAGGACATTTTTACTTAGAACATGAAATATTTGTTGTGGGGTGCTCTGTGATTCATTTTTGTAAACCAGATGTGTTGTTTGTCTCAATAACCCAAGACAGGAATGGACATATGGTGGAGAAGTGTGGCTCACCGGTTAGGGGAGGCTGTCCCTGATGCAGAGGTCAGACCCGGGATCAGGGTTCAATCCCCGACGCGGCAGGGTCTTGATCTCAAAATGTCCACGGACTTGATAATTCTCGCCTCGGTGCCTACTCGAATCGTGGGTTCACACTCTGCAACTCTGGGCAATAGCTTGCTTAATCTCCACTATGGCCCCACCGCGATGGGATGCCTGGTCTTCACCTTGGGGATGCCCAGTAGGGGTAATCTCGCAGAGAAAGGCCAGGATGGGTTCCCAAAGCAAGTGCCTTGAGACCTTACAGTGAAAAGGCGCTATATAAGAGCGTATGATTTACGAAATACGATTTACATATATTTGTCTGACCTCTGATTTTTCCTGCTTGTTAAAAAATGAATGTGAATACTGTTGACTATATGACCTTTGGTGATGGTGAACTATACTGCTGTTCGAAAATACACGGCAGACAAGGATACCCTTGTTCATTTGACTGTTTAGTTCACAGTGTGAATGAAGATAGACAGAACAACATAAGAAGAGCACTTCACGAGGTCTGCTGCATACTTCTTTTCGTGATTTTTTTTCTCATTATCTCCTACATTGTTGGGCTGTGCCTATCAGATGCTGTGTATATTTGGAAGTCACTGTTAGGCCTTCAAGAAATGTTATGACTGTGTATATATATATATATATATATATATATATATATATATATATATATATATATATATATATATATATATAAATATATATATATATATATATATTTACGTATATATATATATATGTATATATATATCACCAAAGCAGTGTAAGTGAAGCAAATGTGGCAAATATTCGCTTCAGTGGGGGTTATTGGTTGTAATCAGTTTAACTGAAACCCAGAAAGATTACTGATAGTTTTGAATTATTCTGGCTGCAGGTGGACATTAAATACACTCCGCGGATAAACATCGGAGCGATCGTAATCAATTATAGTGCTTTGGTTTAGACCATGTTCCCCTAAATGTCTGAGGAGGTGACAGAGTACGCAAGTTACGTAGACTTGAGTCACGCTACATAATAGATTTACTTACAAAATCTCCACGAGGTCTAAACAGTGGGGAAGAATTAGCGGTACACATAGGTACATAAATTTGGCCATAATTATGTTAAATGTAATTGTGATTCAGAGATGGGATCATCTCTTGAATAGACATGTATATGTATGTCTGAATTTGATTACAATGTTTTCCTGAATATCGTTAGAAGTTGAAATTGATTACTTGAAGATTATTGGTTGCCTCATGAATTTTGACATTGAATTGAAAAAAGAAAAAAAGCTTTTTATAAGGTTTTATAATGACTAGCACGGAAAGGACATATGCCGATCCACAGCAGGATTATACATTTGTCCCAGGGTATTTGTTACGAGAGTCGCCGATACACAGTGAATGACATTTGTTATAAATTGCACTTTTTTATCAAAAATGTTAGAGTTATTTTGACAAATTATGAAGTGTGTGACGACAAAAATGCACTCTAGATTGTGTGTAATGATACACGTGTAGGATTGTTGTATATGGGACAAATCAAATTCTTTAAATCATGTACACTGCATATATAATGCTACGGTATTTGGAACTCCAAAATGGCGCTGTTGTTAGAGTCATTGCAGGTGATGTGTTGAAAAACATGCCGTCTTCATAATGTCATTGACATCGAAAAAGGCATTTTCGCCGAAACGCGTCCGCGTCTGTTGCTGGTCAATTTGGAATAAAATCTTTTGTTTGACATACCCCAGAGAGCGCGAAAATCTTCTTTTGGATGTAAGGAGTTGGAGCGATAATAATTAGCGGTGTCCACAACCGCTTTCCGCACCCGTCTACGAGGGCTCCGTTTTACAGTGGAGTTCGGAGCGTGTGTATATATATATATATATATATGTACGTATATATATATGTATATATATATCACCTAAGCAGCGTAAGTGAAGCAAAATGTGGCAAATATTCGCTTCAGCGGGGGTTATTGTTTGTAATCAGTTTAACTGAAACCCAGAAAGATTACTGATAATTTTGAATTATTCTGGATGGAGGTGGACATTAAATAGCATGCACTAACACTTCCGTTATAGAGTAGGAACATTAAAAAATAACTTCATGCCTTAACTCAGGTTACTCGGATTAGAGCAGACATTACAGACATAATCAATTAGATAAAAAAAATACTAATTCTGTCTCTAGCATGACGTCTATTGGAAACTCTAGCATGGCTACTGAACTCATAATAGTCGCTAAGGCAAAATCAATGCTGAACCATATTTCATGTTTCTTGAAGACATTCTTCTTAGGGTTTGAGAGTAGCCCAGCCGATTTGCAAGACCAGCTCTTTTAGAATGCTGCTATATTAACTGATTGTCGTAATCACTCTCTTTGTTGCAGGTAAAGACAAAGGTGACCCAAGACCTGGACTGTGTGTCCTCTGTGGCATTTTTACTTAAGGTAAAGTTTGACTGATTAACAGTACTTACTGACCGCCCACAAAAGCCAGGTGAAAGAATTACAGATCGGGCTTGACTGATGTGCTAAGGAGAGTGTATAAAGTTGGACCCAACAGATTTGCATGAGTGATATGAAATTCCATTTATACCTCAACATTGAAAGAAATCTCAGGAGTTCAGAACAGGCCCGGTTCTAGCGGGTGGGACAGGTGGATCCTTGACCCTCGCAGTGAGGGCTTGAAGGCAGGTGCGCAACGCCTTTGGGATCAAAGTGCTTCAACCCTCCCCCGTCCTGTGTGTCAGACCGGGCCAAGACAGCTTCCCAGGAGCACACACACAGACAGGTTTAGAGATGATCGCTGCTGCACCCCAGCACTTCACAGGTCTTTACAAGACCATTTACATGTTAACAAGGGTTTCGCCCCTTCATCTCTGCATGGCGAAAGGCGACAAATCCTTTCTTTGACACCCGTAACCTTTGGTAACCTTTGCCTACTGTCCAGCTGTGTTGATATTTATTTTTCTATGCATCGCAGGAGAAAAGAAGTTTGTTTATTTCCATTCACCTTTCCTGACCCTGCAGTGGCTTATCACATAAGGATGTGAAAAAGTTTGACTAATGGAGTAGGTAAGAGAATGTGTTACTAAATTTTTTTCTTTTTAAAATCTGCACAGGCCCAGCAGGACACATACTTCGTGTGTGCTTCATTTAAACAGTTTTTATCATTATCATGGCTGATGCAGGACAACAATATTAGTACAAAATGCCCAGATAACGCTGGTGATTAATGATCCTGCCTGAGGTAGTGGGAGGGGCTACGGAGAGATGAGGGGCACTGTTGGAGGGTGGCAGTGAGGGAATCCGAGGAGGAGGTTGTGGGAGGGGCTATAGAGCGATGAGGGGCCCTGGTGGCGGGTGGTAGTGAGGAAATCCGAGGAAGAGGTCATGGGGGGTGGGGGGAGTTGGGGAGAGATGAGGGGCACTGGTGGAGGAAGGCAGTAAGGGAATCAGAGGTCAATAGGTTGAGGGGCTATGGGGAAATGAGGGTCACTTGTGGCGTGTTGCTGTGAGGGAATCCAAGGAGTTGTTCAATAGAGGGGGCCATTGGGAGATGAGGGTCACTGTTGGAAGGTGGAAATAAAGGTATTTAAGGAGGAAGAGGTTATTGGTGCGGTGCCAAAAAAGAGTTTCGCATCAGCGCTGAAGCTGGCCTTTCTGTTTTTGTTTATTTCATTAGCAGTTGTTTCATAAGCTACTGTGGAACAACTTTAAAGTGCATGCTAATTATATTTACTACCATATTCAATGTTTTAAGTTTGAAGGTGATTTTACTAATGTTTTAACTGGGAAAAATGAAAGTGGAGACGAATGGTGCCTGAAATGGTGCTGGGGCCCAAGGTCATCTGTGAGATAAGGTGCACTGGAGAGGAGTAGTGGATAATCAAGCCTGCATGGTAGTGCGCTGCAGAAAACGTGGTCAGGTGGAGGTAGTAATGAAGAGGGATTCTCCCTGAAGGCTCGCACAGAGGGAGCGTGAGAAGTGTCTCTTGCCTGATACTCCGAACTCAGAAACCTCCTCTTCCCATCAAAGGGACATTACATGGAAAAAACACTTTTTGAGAGTGATCACATTTAGAAAGAGATTTAGGAAAGAGTGCGTTTTACTGGGCCATGAAAGACTAAGAAGAGATAAAGGAGGTCACTGAAGCAGGCCTGCCTAGACGTGTATGCGACGAATCGAGCCCGCAGTGTCCCACCCGAATGCACCCTTGGCCCACCCAAATAAAAGTTCCTGGAACGGGGCCTGGTTCAGAATAATGCAAGGATTTATGGTGGAGATGAATTTTACCCTTGCTTTTGCAGATACAGGATTTTAATAGATAATAGATAATGAATAGTTTAATGGGGGCCAAATTTACAGTGCGTAATGTAGCATACGTAGTTGAGGATGCATATAAACAAAGGAAATAACTTTAGGTTTATTTAAGAAATAGCCAACCTCTCTGAAAACGTTCAAAAATTCAAATATTGACAAAGTATGTGTTTCAGTTTCTGTCGTTTAATGTACAATAAATGAGGTTTGATTTAAATGAACGTGCATGTCAGTGGTATCTTGTGACGAAGAGTCTTCCCACTTCTAAACTGAATTACCAATGTATTTGGGGCTTGATTTAGAATTTGGCAGATATGGGACAGAGTACCATGCTGCCAGACCCCGTTGTTCCAAGGGCATTGCCTTCACTGTCTCTGCTGTCCAACAACCTACTTCGATGGCCCAAGGGACTAGCTGGCACATGCATCAAAGATAATTGCATTCGCAAACGGTGCGAATCGCAATTTTCGGCCGTTTGCGAATGCAATTATCAAAATTGGAATGCATCATGTATTTCGCAATTTTAGGAATCGCAATCATGTTGCGATTTCTAAAATTGCGATTGCATTTAAGAAATCGCAATTTCAGATTTCTTAAATGCAATGCATGATCATTTTTAAATTGCGAATAATCAATTTGGAAGCGGTAAATTAGCATGAGGTTGGACCTCATGCTAATTTACCGAAAACATTCAAACATGCACAAAAATGCATTTTTGAAAGTTGCATTTTACACACACACACATGTCCTTAGGACATGTGTGTGTGTCAATTGCAGTTAAGTTTAATTTCAGGGGTGCAGGGAGGGGTTCTTTGGACCCCCCCTGCACCCTTGAAATTGCATTTTCAAAATGCGAATCGCAAATTCAAAATCGCAATTTGTAAATGCCTTCCCATTGAATCCTATGGGCCTATTGGCCCATAGGAATCAATGGGAAGGGTTTTCCTTAATTGCGATTCGCAAATTGTGAATCGCAATTAAGGAAAAATACCGATTCGGTAAAAAAATTGCGATTTTATTCATGCATTGCCGTTTGCGAATCCTTAATTGCGATTCCTTAATTTTCGCAATTAAGGATTCGCAAACGGCAACATTGATGCATGTGGCCATAGGGGCCTTGGGAGTAAGTGCATCATAATTCCCTCCCTATTTAGAGTGTAGGGTCAGACATTCTTTCTTTCTATTCCCTACTACCAGGTAAAACCTAGCTGTCATGTACAGGACAAACAAAATCACCCCACACTCTGGGAGAAAGCTCCCAGGCTGGTGGGCCCATAAGTTTTTGGTTTTTCAGAATCAAATTCCGGCTTTGGGAGCCTTTTTCTGGAAAACAAAAAAAAAAGCCTCGCACAAAACTTTAAATGCCTTCAAAGGAACCCTGTGGTGACGGCTCCTCTAAAGGCACAGAGATCACAGTCGGGCCAGCGGTGATATTGTCATTTTGTTGATGAGATGAACTCTACTATCTAAATATCACTCAATATTCTTAGTTTTATTGAATGCTTTAGTTTATGTATCATTACCCTATGTTAGAACAAGTAGAATGGAAGACAGCATCTAAGTGTAAGCAAGTTTTTTCCAACCAAGTTAAAATTGAATCAATAATCCTACTGATAGCTTGTAACGCCACAGAATATTGAACATAATCTTCTGGTAGATGTCAGAATCTGTCTTGGGGAGAAGAGGGGACAAGGATAAACTAGATGCAAAATAAGGTTTATCGGTAGGAGTGCTGATCAAATAGATGTAATGTTGCCTGAGGGGCAAGTGTTGCGCAAGATTGACTATATTCAGCATGTGATGGATTACATTACATAGCTGGTCTGAAAAGCATGCATTTTTTGTGCCTCTGTGTAATTAAATTTTGGAACAGTGGAATAAAAAAAAAATCTGTAGTTCTTTGAATGGCATTTGGATCCGGAATGGGGGCATCAAATAGAAAAGGACGGTCTCATGTTACTATTTCAGCACCTCTTGTGTTGTAGGGTTTGACTGAATTTCTTTTATAGTCTTCTAGAGAAAAAGAAAACAGCTGAAAACACTATTTGGGAATATTTTCTTGTTGATGCTTTTTGAATACTGGGATGGCAAGCGCCTCCATGTTACAATAGTCCTGAAGCACACACAGGTTTTTAATTGTCTTTGTTTAGAAACTTTCCAGTATCCAGCGTATACAGTTCAGCTTGATGAAACTTAAAGAAGTGTTATGGTGGGTCTGAATGCCACTCAGATCCCAGCTGAATGGGAGTTTAACAGAGACTAAGGGGTGAGGAACCACGCCAGTCGCTGCCGTTTCAAGTGAACTGAGGTACTACCGAATTAATGAAATCTTTAATGCATAGTTCATAAAAACCGTTGCTGGTCACAACCATCACACATACTTAAATAATCAAGTTAAGATAATGCAATGCACTAAAATATACATATTTTAAAAAAATAGTGTCAATTGGAATATAATTCGCTTATGTCCGTTGTCTCCCAATACTTTAAAAAGGCAATTATGTCCAATGTTGGCAATAACGCTTGAGAGTGTCTATACTATTGTGCTTTAGCCGCTCAGAAATGTTTTATAAGCGCAGCCAAAAGCTATTAATTGGATCTTTAGAAGCAGCTTTTCATTTAATTGAAACAATGTTTAAAAACTTAATGAAGCCGCTTACTGGCTGCATGTCTGCCGGATTACAACATTCTTTAATCACTAAAGCACAAAGTCTGATGCCAAAACGTCAAAATTATGGAATTAAAAATGGCTCACTCAGATCAAATGCTCTTGCAACATTATATAATATGCGTCCATGATTCTGTTTTGTAATAACAAAGCCTGCAACAATCTGTCTGTTTCTAGTACCTCTTAATTCTTGTTTAATCTTGCTCATGTCATACAGGCCGAGTCTAAGGGCCTGATTACGAGTTTGGCGGTAGAGAACCGCTGTCGAAAGGGTATCGGAAACCCCGCGGCCGAGTGGCATCTTGACCCCGAAGAAAACAACCCTGTTGGTGCCGAAATCCAGGCAAGTCCGTTTTGCTTTTTTTACCCATTTACTGGACTGGGCACACATGGTCCGGGCTCCAGCAATTGGAAATTACACTAGTAGGTAATTTATCACATGGCATGTATATGTGTACAATTTACACTTGTGCAGTCAAAATATACACTCATACATTGACACATATGGAAAAGTGTTCCCCACCGTCAGAAACAGTGCCCATGGTGACATTGTAATAGTGCGGGTTGGCAGCCGTTTCCTTGGGACTGCCACCGTGGAGGTACGGTGGTGAGACCACAAAACTCCTAATCGGGACCTAAATCAAACAGTATCCTCCCTTAGGCTTAACAGTAGTGCTGCACTTAAATAAGGCTGCAGGTTGCCCTGACCTTTATGATGTAACAAAGTGTGATATTGCATAATGTAGTGCAAATTGTGATATCCTGATTAAAACATTGTAGGCACAGTTGTTTTTTTTAAATTACTAAATTGTAGTGTGATTAAAGAAAGACCCTAAATCTAATGCATTTGTTAAAGTTCTATCACGTTGTGAAGGGCTATTTAAATCAATCATTATTCAATGAGTTGGCCCTCTAATCTGCCCACCAATTAATCTGCCCACAAATTAAATTTTACAGTACTGAAATGCTAAAAAAAATGTAATATTTATTTTTATTGCTTTCAATACAAAAGATGGAAAAAGCAAATATTTTAAAACAATGCCACCACAGTACAGACATTGAGGTTAAAACACACAAGCCATCATATAAATACATAAATTAAATTGTGAAGATGCACCAAAACCAAAATCTTCCACTTTTTTCATTTATAGTGAAACCTCCATGCATACCATTTTGTATGGTACTTGTCTGGGTAACCACGTGCCTTGGATGCAATCCAGTGGCTGGCAACATCATGTTTAGCCAATAGCAGGACTGCTGCCACCAAGCAGCAAGCTCACGCCCATCTATCATCTCTTTTTCCAACCCCAGTATTGCATTTGTAGGGTCAGTGGGTATCTCACTATGCCATCTAAGGTGGTATGTATTATGTCCCAGTAGCAAATAATCTTCGAGCAGATGCACACATTATGGAAGAATGTTGCCTGTTGTTCCCAGTATTGTGGACAGGATGGATCTTTCCTCCTGTCTATGTGCCAGAACCTGGTCAGGTCATAATAGGTGCGATGGAAATACTTCAATTGAATCAGTTGTAGTTGGGCTGATATCACCAGAAACCTGGCCTCTTCCTCCATGGAGCCACTATCACTTTGCCATGTCTCTCTCAAGTGCAATGGGGGGCTGGAGTATTTGTCACTAAGAGTTTATATATGCTTGACATTTCATTTTTTCCTATTGGTTCCATGCATACTTCGGATTCAAGTAGGTTGAAGTCTGGGACATCTTGCAATGAGTGCTGATATGAATGGAGTGCATGGCAAAGTTGTTGGTAACGCAGAAATTGGGAGAGGTGCAATTGATATTCTTCGGTCAGATGGAGACATTACTTAGTGTGCCCCCCCTTCCCACACATCTCCAACCTTCGAGGTGCCAATCAAATCCCATGACCTGAACCCAGTAAAGCACCAGACCTGGGGTAAGTTGACCTTTTCCAAACTATCAAATATGTAGTTGGGTGTTCTGCCAACAGATTAAGTGAGTTCTGGTGGGCTTTGGAATACCCTTTAGAACAAAAGTACCATATAAGATTATGTCCAGAAACCTAGTTTGAAGAAAGGTCCTTTATAGTTTGTATATTGGGTCTTGAGAGTCCCCATATGCCCAGCCATTTATGACCACCAGCTGCGAGGCCCATTATTTCAAACCGAGTATCCCTAGCCTGCCATTATTTTAAGCTTGAAAACAACAAACATTTTGTAAGTGATAACTGGGGTTGGGACCCAAACCAAAGAAACCTATGTAGCATTGTGTTAATATCATTGAATAGGATTTCCGGCAGTATGAATTGAGAATTCTTAAGTGGATAAATTGGCTATACAACAAACATTCGGTCGGGTCTTTCCCTTGTTTGCAGATCATCCCAATTGTGGCACCCCTTAAGTTGACTGCTAGTTGTGCCCACTTCATCTCCTCTTTGCATAGAGTAGGAGGGCCAATATGAAGGAATATTACTTAAAGAATTCAGCCGGAAATACATTTGGTTCTTGGGTACTGCCACTGTTCAAAGCAGTAATTACTTTTTGAACTTCTTCAAGGGTCAGAGAGGAATCGTGGTTGCCTTTCTTTAGTGTGTTCAGTGACATCATTGATAAGTCAAAAGCTAAGATGTGCAGCATAAAGGTTGTAGTAGTAGCCAGCAAAAACATTGGTGATGGATGTGGTTACTTTGCCATATCTGTGGGATTATATGGAGTTCGAAGTTGCATTTCCCTAGTAACTAAAGTAACTTTTCTAAGTTATTACCCCATTCAAATATTTTGTGCAGGGTAGCCAGCCAAGCAACTTTAATCGTCCCCAGCCTCAATCGTTTTAAGTTCCTTCACTAAAGCATTGAGCCACCTAAGTATATGTGCCCCATTAGAAATGGGGACCTTTGTCCCAAGTTCCTGAATTTGTTTCTCTAAGCACTTGGCTATGTTGTTCTCTTCCCAACAGGCCCCGGTTAATATAGCCTTAGCGTGGCCCTGAACTACAGCCTTGAAGGCTTCCCAAATGGTAACTGCCAAATCTACAGACCTGACTTTTGTATCAAAGTAGAGTGACACTACTTCTTGGAATTTGTCAACAAAACCTCCCTTTCCCACTTTGTGAGAGTGCCAAGTGTGGAATTTCTGCATATAGGACTGTGGAATAGGAGCCCTCCAGTTTGGAGACTGCTGTGGAAGTGTTACCCATCATCAGTACTAATATGGGACTCTGGGGGGAAGCCAACCGACCATCAGCAGGAGATTCAAACATATCTGCAGGTGGGCCTTTACATAGGAGGGACTGAAGCCAATACCTATGAGTCAAGTTCATCAGAACGGGACATCCTAGATCATGGCCCTCAGAAGCCGAGGAATCTCCTTCATTCATCACTATTAGACTTCCACCTGGGACGGATATAGCCTGCCTGTATTGTTTTATTTGTTTAGGTTTAGGGGGATGCAACGCTCAAGTGTTGGGCTCTGGGACCATGGGTGAGACCAGGCCCAGGTCTCACCTGCGTTATTGAAGAAGTATGTCTTGCCTTGATGGATTGCTTTGAGTTTCGATCGTTACAGGAGCATGTATCAAATTCTCATCGCCGTCTTCTTGGCCTTGATGTTTTTGACTCTTCTCCGTTGTTGATGGACCCTCACCATTTAATTCAGAAAGATCAGAACCTTTGTCGCTTGTAGAAGGACAGTCTATTGAGAATGGGCTGCTTGAATTACAGTAACCCTATATAAATAGCTCAGAAGTCTGGGAATGACCAGTTTGGATGGGACCTGGTGGTGGCCTACTAGTGAGGGTTCTGTGTTGCCTGTCAATGACAAAGGATGAGGAGAGGTCTTGCTGCAGGACCAATGGTTTGAACCATTTAGTGAAAAAGTATTCTGGTCATGATCCTTAAATGTCCTTGGGGGTCCCACCAAACACAGATTATTGCACTTAGACTGTCCCTCTGCATTTTCATACCTTTTTTCAAGTTGTAGTGCCAGATTTACAGATTGTCAGAAAGTCTTGTTTGACTTAACACTCATTGTCTTCTACAGAAGAGGTGCAAGATTCTGCCAACGTAGTCCATCCTGCTACATTATTGACACTTTGCTACAGGAGAGCTATCTCTATGCCAAATTAATCTATTCTCCCCTCCAGTGCTGAGCAGGAATTCCTGATTGCCTGCCAAATCTCTGTCTTGGTGGGGGCCGGTCTTGCCTTGAAGGCATCCAGGTTTGGACCAATACCACTAGTTTAGGTTGCCATCTGACCACACTGGACCTCATAAAGCAGTCAATTTTCTCCTGGGAGGTGGCTTCCACACCCTTCACCATCTCAACTCTCCCCTAAGTGTCCACAGTGGGGTTGTGGCAATTTAATCCAGGAGCCACGGGGTTATGGACCCAGTATGGGGCTGATCTGAGACCCCACAGAGCCCACCCCCCTTTCAATCACAGAGGCCCTTTCACCTGCTGCCACAAACGGGGGAATCCAAAACTTCTACCTCAAAGTCCAAGTTCACCAGCTATTGTAGGTATCCAGCCCATCAGGTGTCTATCATGGGGGTGGTGTCCAGTAGCTCCCAGGGGCCGTCCTCTGATCTCACGACTAGACACCAATCCAGGATGGAGAATTCAGGTTGTTCATCATAAACAGGCAGCAGAGGTCCTGATGGAGTAAAGCTTCATCATCCCCTTACTGGGTAGAACATACAGGCAATGCATCTGTCCACATGGGCTGTTTCTATGATCTGGCCTTTAGCACCCAGCACCCAGCTGCCGCTCGAGGCCCAGAGGCCTGACACCACCTCCTCACTGTTTGACCCTGCCACGGCAGGAGGACATGGCCACTCTGATGACCCTGTTGTATTTAGATGCAGGACTGATCTCCTTCACTGTCAGGCTGCAGCACGCCAAGTACTGCCAAAGCCTGCAGACGGAGGGCAGGAGCAGCCACCCAGTCAGTCTCTGAGTTGGAGAACAGGGGAGACTTGAGACGTCACCTAACTGTCCCCAGCCCCTGAGTGTGGATCAGGCAACCTGGTCTCAAACAAGCTGCCACTTGAGCGTCAGGCGTTCTGCCCTCCAGTCGTGGCCAGCTCGATCCAGGCTGTGTCCCTCAAAATTTGGGTCCAGTTAACAAGGAGGCACCGGAGCCTCCGGACCTGGCTCTAGTCATAAGAGGAACACAAGCGTTATCCCATTGGACAGTCCGTCGGTTGCTCCAGCAGGATATATGATGGATAAGTTGGACCTGGCGGGGGCAAAGCCACATCCCCTCTATGAAGATTTTAGAGCACTTGCTCCTTAGCGTCCATCTGATAGTGGAGTACTCTTTTCTTCTAGTTATGCTTGTGAGAGGTTGCTGGTTGCAGCTGATGCCTACTGCCACTCCCTGATGCATTCCTGCCACGTCCCTGACTCCTCAGCAAAAGGTGGGCAAAGTGAAGTGTTGCAGACTGCCTCACCTTTGTTATGTTATGTTATGTTAAAAAATATTTATTGAGCGCACTGCCACCGATTGGTTTCCTGGCGCTAAGATATACAGAGAGCGACACCTGGGGACGTGAATAGATGGGGATTTAGTGAAATGCTTGTCTAAAGAGCCATGTTTTTAAAGCTTTCCTGAATGACATGAGGTCCGAGCAGGCCCTGATCTCAAGGGCGAAGGTGTTCCATAGGCGAGATGCAAGAACAGCAAATCTGCAGCCACCAGAACGTTTGCGATTGAAAGCGGGTGTCTGGAGGAGGAATTGGTGGGCGGAGCGCAGATTACGGGAGGGGGTGTGCCTGACGATGAGATTGTCAATGAATCCGGGACCTTTGCAGTGGAGAGATTTAAAAATCATGCAGCCAGTTTTAAAGGAACAGCGTTGGGCCATAGGGAGCCAGTGCAGGTCCCTAAGCAGAGGAGATGCAGAGTGCCATCTGGGTTGAGCAGTAATAAGTCTGGCCGCATAGTTTTGGACCATCTGGAGGTGCTTCAGTAGATATAAGGGTAGGCCTAGATGTATAGAGTTTGCATAGTCCAGGTGGGACAATACCGTAGTGATCACCACCTGGATAATGGCCTCTGGAGTAAAAAAGCGTACCTTTCGAATTTTTCTCAGTTGGAAAAACACTTGGAGACCACTTGACCCACTTGAGTTTTTAAAAGAGAGGTCACTGTTCAGGGTCACTCCAAGTGTCTTTGCAGAGGAAGTAGGAGTAGGGGCTTGGCCCATGTCTAATGGCCAGTAGTGGGTGCCCCAATATTTTGCACTGTCACCTGTAAGCACCAACTCGGTTTTTCCAGGGTTTAATTTTAGGTGGTTTTGGTTCATCCAAGTTTGGATGAACCTCATGGTGGTCTGGAAATGAGAGATGGAGAGGGTGGAATTGTCAACAGTAAAGAGCAGTTGCAGGTCATCCGCGTAGTTAAACACAGATACCTGCATTTCTCTTAGGGCCTTGATTAGAGGGAGAATGTATATGTTGAACAGGTGGGGTGACAGTGATGAGCCCTGAGGGACTCCACAGGTGATGGGCCGTCTAAGGCCGACCAGGGTGCCAAGGTGGACCGACTGGGAACGATTCTCCAAAAAGGACCTCAGCCAGCCAGCAGCTAGGCCCCTGATGCCAACCTGATTGACACGGTCGATCAAAATATCATGGTCCACCGTGTCAAACGCGGCCGACAAATCCAGAAGCACCAGGGCCTGAGGAGAATGTCTGTCAGCGCAGTCACGGAGCGAGTCTAGAACCGCAACTACCACTGCCTCAGTTGAATGGGCGGGGCGGAAACCTGCCTGGTGGGAATCAAGGCCATTTGAGCCCTCCAAAAAGTTGGACAGGTGTTTCGCCACATGGGCTTCCAAGACTTTTGCCAAAAAAAGGAGCAAAGAGATTGGCCGATAGTTTGCCATGCAGGAGAGGTCTGCCCCAGGTTTCTTCAAGAGTGGGATGACTGTTGCTTCCTTAAAGGCAAGCGGTACTAGACCAGCTGTTAAAGAGTCATTCAACAGAGTATAGGCCGGGTCGGGACGGAAGACAGACACTCTTTAAGGATGTAAGGTGGACATTTGTCGGAAGGTGCCCCTGACTTGACTCTTGCTAGTAACTCTAAGAATTGCTCTGAGGTCATAGTAGGAAAGCTGTTTAATGTGACCTTGGTGGTGGTATAGGAAGCAGAGGGGGCATCGCCAGGGGAACTAGGAATGCTCATCTTGATGTCCACGATTTTATCAATAAGGTAAGTGTTGAGGGCATCACAGAAGGTCTGGGTTGGAATCACCCTAGGGCGGACGCTGTCCAGATCAGTCAGCTCATTTAAGATTGAGAAGACCTCCTTGGGTCTGTCTGCTGAGTTAAGAATACGTGATGAAAAATAAGCAGATTTAGTGGCAAGAATGGCCTTCATGTACACCTTCCTAGCCTTGGTATACTCAAATTTTAAGTCGGGCGAATAGCAGTGGCGCCACTTTCGCTCAATTTGGCGCAGGGATAGTTTCTTAGCTTTTAAATCTTGGGAGAACCAACGTTGAGCGTCAGCTCGCTGGGCCAGTTTAATATCTTTATAGGGTGCATGGATATCGCTTGCCTTTTGAAGCCAGCCGGCCAAGTTGGATTCGGCAGAATTAATATCAGAGTGGGGAGTGGGACCGTGTTGTTTAGTGTTTTTATAAATTCTGGTTTATCAAGTGTTTTCCATTTCCTTGCTCTGCAGCAGGTCAGAGCAGTAGGTAACTTTGCGGTAGACCAGATAAGTTTAAACTTAAGGAGGAAATGGTCTGACCAAAGGCAAGGAATAGTGACTGGGTTTGAGGTTAGCGGGAAGTTGGACCAAATGTGGTCCAAGATATGACCTTTACAGTGGGTGAGCTCGCAAGATTGGGAGCCTTCCGCAGGGTCATTGAACCAGTAATTAAAATCACCTGCCAAGAGGATCTTGGAGTGTTCCATGGCTAGGTTAGCGATGTGCTCACTGAGCATAAAGGGGAAGGATGGCATAGAATGAGGAGGCCTATACAGGAGGACACACAGCATGGTAGTGTTAGGGGTTTCAAACTTTAGGACTAGGTTATCAGTGTCTGGCAGTTTCATACAGGTAAGAGTAGTAGCTTTTAAGGAGGAGTGGAATATTGCTGCCACCCCCCACCAGACCTGCCGGCAGCCCGATCTGCGTGGATGATGTAGTAGTTTGGGGGAAGAGCAGCTATTATATCGGGCGCAGAGTCTGGAGTCAGCCAGGTCTCTGTTAGTAGAAGCACATCAGGCTGCTCCGTAGTCAAGAATAGAAAAATGTCCTGCTGGTGTTTAACAAGAGAGCGGGTATTTAAGTAGAAGATGGTCAGGGAGCAAGGTTGGGGAGTGGGCTTCGCCCGACTGAAGTGGTCTGAGCCAGATGTAAAAGGCATTTCTCCAAAGCATGGGCAGCCCGCCAGGACCCCTAAGTTCTTAGCTCTGTTATGGGTATATCTTGATATATGACCATGGCCATCGTTATAGGATAGAAGGTCAGAGCGAGAAAAAGGACACAACCGGGCAGCATGCCTCGCCCCGGGACCCGGTTGGGCGCGGACGGGCGCAGCCGGACTCGCCGCAGGCACGCCCGCTGCGCACGTCCGCTGCGCTTCCTGGGTAAGGGGACCATTTATGGCTGTGAGGGCGGGAGGAGCCGAGCACTAGACCGCTCGCCTGCTCCTCGCCTCACCTAAGATGGCGCCTGAGAGAATACACCCCGAGCAGCACCTAATCGGCTGTGATGGGGGTCAGCAACTACGTATTTTCGTGGGTAAGTTAGCGCAGAGAGCCCGATAGCCTCAATAGCCCCAAGTTGACTTCAGTACTTCCTTGTGGAACAGGCTGGCTACAGGCATTCAGTACCGGTTACAGTGAATCAGTGGCCGAGCAATAAATATTAAGGTTCAGGTCATGAGTTGAGAGCTCAAACATGAGTGTGCACACATCTGGTCAGGACAAGAGCATGGGCAGAAGAGTAGAACACAAAATAAGCAGGACTTTGGGGTGAGCACTCAATTCTACTCAGTATCCCTCAGTAACTTTCAGCTTCTTTATACATGCTTGCTTTTGAGGGATGATAGAGTGAGTGAGTGAGTGAGTGAGGGACGATTTATATTGTGCAACTTAGCCCTTAGGCATCAAGGCGCTTGGAGATGGTATGACTGTTTGAAAGAGGAGGAGAAGCGCGCCGGCTAAGGGTAGGCTTCTGTAAAAAGCCAGGTCTTCAGTGCCTGATAGGAGGAGTGTTTGTGCATTACACCCACATAAATGCATAATTGCTCTTTCACAGCAATTTTTTTTAATCAATATTGGAGTGACTAAATGCGGATAGAATAGATACATCCATTTCTCAGGTGTTGTTTGCAAGAGGACAGAGTAGCTAACGTCACTGTAAATAGCTGCAAAGGACTTAGCAAAAATGTATAACCTGAAAGGTCCCTGCAAAATAGGCAGGAAATAAAAAATATGTGTCAGATAAATATTTATTTGGAGAGTAAGGTGAAATGCACTCTTTTTAGGTTAAAGTGTGATCTACAATCTCCTCAAGCCATCAAGTATGCAGACTATAAAAGCTATAGACTATAAAAGCTGAAAATTACCAAGTCTATAAAAAACACACAGACAACGTGCAATGATTACTACTGAATGAGATTAAGGAACATTTACCAATACTTTGTATAGCCACTGCCTCCCACCAATCTCCTAATAAAACTTTTCTCATTTTATTAAGACTCATCTACAGATAGTTCCAGTTGCCTTTTGTCCAGATCTTTTGTTTCCAATATGTATAAAGTGGGCTTTGGGTCGACCACTTGCTCATGATTGGATGATTTTACTTTCTTTCTCACTTACACGCTCTGGTTTAGATGGCTTTCCAACATATTAATGTTTTTGTCACTCATAGGAGCATTTTGATCTTACTGTTCCGATTGATTGACTTGTATCCCTCCACTGCTGCTCCTGCTTACATTCAAAGAACTAATTTTTAGGTCTCGGCTCTAGATGGCATGCATGCACTGTCTCAAAAAGAGACCTGTTGCATGTACTTTGTGGTCTGCATCCCACCCATACACTTGCCATTTGCTGGCTCCCTCATCACTCCATTACTCATTCTCTCCATTTGAACATGACATGAATGCATCATGCCCCTACCCATCTTTAGCCCTCCTGAGAGCAGTGACCAATTACTGCTCAACATATGAAGGGGCCATTTTAAGGGACTGTTTCTGGACACATTTTTTATTATTACTTCAAGAACACTTTTACTTTTTACTGTTTTTACTGGCACCATTCTTTGTTTCCTGCTCGTGCCATCTCGTTATTTTTTTATTTCTGTTTGCCTCTCGCAATTCCTCTATGCTCTCCTCTCACTCCCAATTCTTTCACTGTCTGTTGTAGCATACTCTCTCAGTCAACCACTAATTTTTTATGCAGTTTTTATAGCACTAACTGAACCCGAAGAGATTGGAGCGCTTTACATCGCATCAATTACACTACGCACAAGGATACATTCATTTCTTGGTAACCCCGGGGAGATTAAGTGATTTGCCCAGAAATACAGGATGTTGAGTAGACGCTGAAATTTAAAACTGGTTTCCGAGCTCCAAGATTAGCAGCTCTGGGCATTATGCCACATCCACTCTCCAGCGGTGTGACAGTGATCAGAATAGACCTAGTTTTCACAGGTGTCATCATGTGTCTTTCCTTTCTGCTATTACTCATACTGCACTTTCATTCCTGTAGGGAAACTCTTTGTTCTTGAATCTAAAGGAAATCATACAGAACACATATTAGTTTGAATCCGTTCTAAACAGGCAACTGCTACCTTGATAGTTGAACAGTAATCGGGCTGTTCACTTATCATTGTTTTTGAACATTTTCGCTTTGATCAATATCAACAAAATTTCAAGCTCCGGTCATTTCCCTTTGATGTGTGAAAATGGAAAAACATACCGTCAAGGTAATAGCATTGTTTTTCGTAAGCTCCTATGTACAATACCGAAATAAATATTTCAAAACACTGACAGCACTCCCTCTCAGTCTCTGATTTTGCCTGAGCTGGGCTGTGTGCATCTTTTGCACTCATGGGTGTGTGCTACGAAGGCGTCTCAGCAGCACGTAGGAAAGGACCAAGCTTGTGTGAGAAGCCCTAGGATCATGTTTTATCTGTGTACATCTCGGTTCCACGACTATACCTATATGTGTTGATGAGAGCCTTTTGGTTGATTATGTGATATTCATTCATGTTAGACTACCACCATTGGCGTAGGTCTCCCTTGCATTTTCTGCCTTTGCCTCCTGTGTTTTTGCTGTGTGTTGGACTCCGTTTTGCTGGTCGAGATGCTTTGGGCATTTTGCCACTGCTGTTCAGTGCCAAAGTGCATGTACTCCCTTTGTAAATTGTTGTTATGGATACTTTATTCCATGATTGGCATATTTGATTTACTTGTCAGACCCTAGTATAGTCCACTGTGGGTGCCCAGGGCCTGTAAATCAAATGCTGGTAGTGGGCTGAAGCACTGATTGTGCCACCCACAGAAGCTGCCTGTAAAATGTGACTCTGGCCTGCCATTGCAGAGCCTGTGTGTGGTATGGGACTGCCATGTCAACTTGGCAAGTGCGCACACTTGCCAGTCCCTAAAACATCACTTTTCTACATATTAGTCACCCCTAAGGTAGACCCAATGTACCCCTGTGGGCAGGGTTCTTTGTATGTGAAAGGTAGATCGTGCCCTGATGTGTGTGGCATGTCCTGATAATGAAATACCGCCAATTTTGTTTTTCACTATTGCACGGCTACTTTTTCACATGGGACAGAATGAGTTTGTTTATAACATCTTATAAACATAACTGGCTCTGTGAACAAGGTAGGATATAGAGATTAGTATGCCTGAACTCAGAATGCTATGGTGCATCTTTTAGTGAGGGTGATTTTTACATTCTGTGTTTGAAAATGCCACTTTTAGAAAGTAGGCATTTTCTTGACTAACCATCCAGTTTGCCTCTGCTTGGTTTGTGTATTGCATGTCTGGCTTTTGGATGACAGGGGCTTGAGAGGGGCAGTGGCTCCAGAATTCTGATGAGTCAGGGCTGGGCTGAATAGACCTGGGCTGCATTTACAGTAGGGGAAGGAGATTTCCTTTCACCTGCATGGGCCTGGTCTGCCTTCAACAAGCCTGTCTCCACCTCCTGCCAAGAAGCTGCTCCAGTGAGGACAGAACTGGTTTTGGCTTGGTACAGACACTCTCTGGCTGATGAGAACAAAGGATGTTGGTGTATAAAAGAGGGGCCAAGACCCCAGATTTTTAGATCACTTCTGGGAATCAAGAGGAACCTTTGCCAAATAAGTAAGTAAATAATAGTTTATTGTCCGGTCAATTAAAACCTTTACAATTTCTCTTTAAAAAACAAATGACAAAAATGACAGCAGCAAAGTTCATAATTTTAAACTTCTCAATAATATCATTTCATAAAACATCTGTGCATTGTATTTACATCTTTAGTGCAATTGTCTGCCATTGTGTCTATTACAGTTCATTGATAGAGGCTTTATCGTTCTATATCTTTGCCGATTTTTTGATCCTGAGCATTTTTTTAAGGTAAATAAGGTTTTAAAAGATTAACATTTTTAATAAAACAAGGAGAAGAGCCAGAGAAGCTGAGGAGGAATACTGCCCCTGTGCTGTTTGCTGTCAGGGGTTGGCCTGCAGTCGCTGCTGGCAGCCAAGGAAAGGAGAAAAAGGACTTTGTTGTTTGCTTGGTCACCTGCTTGAAAGAAAATCTCCAAGGGCTTGAAACTGAGCTTGCCTCCTGTTCTGAAGCCTCAGGGACACAAAGATTCACTGAATTTCCTTCCTGGGAATTCTAAGCTGCTTCTGTTCTGGACCTCTAGAGACTGTTTTCCGCTAGGAGCTGAAAAATTGAAGCAACTTCGAAAAAGCTAGACACATCCGCATCTGTTTCCGGTGCATCGCCGAAGAAACTCTTGCAGCGCCTGGTGCGGCTCGAGAAATCGCTGCACGCCGCATCGCTGCATGCCGCATCACTGCATGCCGCATCACTGATCTCCGAAGTCTGAGATCATTGCACCAACTCCGATGCAAGGCCTGCAGTGCGGCTGCCCGAGTTCATGCATCGTCACCGGATCGTCGCACTGCATAAAGGCGCCAATTTTGTTGCATCGAGTGGAGATGCAGTAGGAAACAGACACATCACCTCCCCATGCAGTAATAAACGGACGCCTCACCTCTTCTTTGGTAAGGGTCACACGCATCACCTCCCCTGCACTGCAGTAAGGAACCAACGCATCACCTCACCCGAAGCAAGGAACCAAGGCATCACCTTCCCTGAGCGTAAGGAACCCGCGCATCACCTTCCCTGTGGCCCGTTTTGTTTTTTGCGTGACGCATCCCAGGTACTTTATGAGCAAAGTGCTGCATATGCAATTTGCTTGAACTAAACTATTTTCTACCATCTGAAATTCATATTTTTTTTTACTATATTGTGGATTTTTGTTGTTTGGTCTTGTTTTGGTTTAGATAAAGATTACTTATTTTCCTTTTAAACTGGTGCGGTGTCCATTTGTAGTGTTTTCACTGTAACACTGTATGTGTTCATAAATGCTTTACACGCTACCTCTGAGATAAGCCTGTCTGCACGTGCCAAACTACCAAGGGGGTGAGCAGGGGTTATTTTAGGAGTGTATCTCTCTTACCCTAACTAGAAGCAAAGGTCCCTATTTGGACAAAGGCACCCACCTCTGCCAGCTAGAGATCCCCATTTCTAACAGTTCTGTATATATAAAATAAGTGCATTGTCGGAAATGTAAGTGAGCGGGAGCCCCGTTGCGGTAAACATCACTTTTATGTCAAGTAATGCTATACATATTTACTCAGCCTTTATTTCTGAGGGAGGGGTTGTGGAAGGATATTTTACATTGAAGTCGACAATCACAGCTTAACATACATATAGCATTGTATAAGAGAACTTCCTAACTTCTATCTATCTATCTATCTATCTATCTATCTATCTATCTATCTATCTATCTATCTATCTATCTATCTATCTATCTATCTATCTATCTATCTATCTATCTATCTATCTATCTATCTATCTATCTATCTATCTATCTATCTATCTATCTATCTATCTATCTATCTATCTATCTATCTATCTATCTATCTATCTATCTATCTATCTATCTATCTGCTCTGGGGGAGTGTAGTTGCTTCCTACCTCCCCCAGGCCAGGATGGGCTTCCAGGGTGGGAAGCTTCAAAGGCGATGCCACCTTTAAAATGCAACCCAGGCATATCCAGATAGTGGAAGATGCCAAACCCACTTTCCTACTCCACTTTTAGCAAGAGTACAGATGGGGAAATGTGTTAAATGAGAAGGTGTGACCACATTCAGTCAGCACCACCTCTAAGGTGGGGCAGGTGATGCGAACACAACTTTTCCAATTCCTCCATCTTGGGCTGGCAGGAATTAAACCTATCAGAGTACTGCCCCTTCCCACAGTAAGTGGTCACTTAGAGGGTGTAGGCACCCTAAAGGTAGATAGCCCATTGACTACTACCTGCACTCCCTTTAACGTCCCTAAATTTAATATTTAGGTGGCATCCCTGGACCATACAACTTAGATCAGTTGGCCACATAGAATATAAGGACACAGAAGAGCTTCTCACCCGGGAGCTGAAACCCTATTGCAGAATTCTGGCACAAAACCATGCCTACTTCCTTAATGACTCGACAAATGGGGTGTGCTGTCTCGTCCTGCAACTGTGAGGCCTCCATGACCCCAGAGCCCCTCCAGCCTTCGACAAATCACCAAAGAACTCCTTTGGAGTGGAGGTATCACTCCCCTGCAGGCACAGGCACTGAAACCGCAGAATCCAGTTTTCTCGACTTGCTGCTCCTCAGGGTCTTCGACGCAGCACTCAAACCAAAAGGGGTAAACCTGTTTCGGAGTTGCAAATCTGCCTCCACACCATGTGTGAAGTCATAAGGATCTAGCTGAACAGTACTGCACCAATGCCAGGGATACTGAACCCCGTGCAGCATAGAGCAGGACGAAGAGTCTACTTCTGACTCCAACTGTCCAGGAAGTAAGCACTCATCAGGAGACATCCAGATCCCTGGGACCCACTTCGTAAGTGGTCCAACAGTCACAGAATCGCCTCTAGAATCTGCATGCCCCTCACTGTGAGGACCTCTTGATGAGCGTAGCATGGCTGATCTATCTGCTCTGCACCTCGCCCGATCGGCCTTGGTAACAATGATCCAGCTGTTCTCCCATAATCAATCCTGAGGCCCTATCAACCAGCTCCCTTGTGTGGCTTCCCTCGGAATTACATTTAAGTCCCTTTGTGCACAGGGCCGGACTGGCCATAGTGGGCACCGGGAAATCCCCCGGTGCGCCGCACGGGTGGGCACCGGTTTTGAGCCCCTGGGTGCCGTTTTTGTTACAGGACCGATATTGAAGCATAGCTGCAAAATCAGCCCTGTACCAAAATCGGCCGAAAACCGGCTCCGGCAAAGAGCTCGGCGGCACCTCCAACCCCCCGAGTGGGGGGTGGGGGGGCAGCCAAGCACTTTGCCAGGGCCGGTAGTGGTTCCCTGTCCGGCCCTGTCTGTGCAGTGTGTTTTCAAGTGGCCCCCTTCTTTGTAGTGCACCTGCTACTAATGACCTCAGCGCACTGCTCCTGACCGAATCAGGGACACTCCTAAGAATCAACTGGTGGAGCATTGGGCCTGGTTCTTCTACTTACTTAAATTCAGAAGATAAACATTGAGATCCAACTGTGATTTTATGTGCGTTTTTCTATTTTCTCCTATTGACTTCAAAAGTGCATAAATGCACACAAAAGTGATTGATTATGCGAACTTTGAAAATTCATATCTTTAAAAGTAATTACTGTAGAAGGAAGGTCTTGGTCAGAATAATTATATAAAAATCGGTGTTATTATTGTAAATTGGTCTCAGATTTTTTCTTCAGTGTGTGTCTCATTTATTGCCACTGTAAGCATAACACATGCTTAGCATTAGGCTGATAATCCTAATTACTCGCCCTCACTACCACGTATAGAGCAGTAGTATTATCTACTTTTGCCTCTGCATACCAATCTGGGTCTCACTGGACTCTCTACACAGTGTACTTCATTTTAGTGCACTAAATTGAGAACCAGCTTCCTACACTATCTATCTATCTACCTATCGATCTATCTATCTATCTATCTATCTATCTATCTATCTATCTATCTATCTATCTATCTATCTATCTATCTATCTATCTATCTATCTATCTATCTATCTATCTATCTATCTATCTATCTATCTATCTATCTATCTATCTATCTATCTATCTATCTTTCTATCTATCTATCTGTCCATCTGTCTATCTATCTTTTATCTAGCTAATCATTTTTAAGTCACATAGGGCTAGATGTAGGTGGCTAAATACCGGTCGGTAAAGCCGAAATTCGGTAAATTTCAGCGTTACAGACTGGTATTTAGCCCTGTGCGATGTAGGTATTACCGAATGCCATCAGTAATACTGAATCGGTAAATTAAAGGAAAAGAGTTACCGAGTCCTTATTTACCAATCGGTTAACACCGAAACCACAAAATACCGAACCGGTAAATACCGAATTGATAAAAATTCGGTAATGCGATGTAGCAAAATTCGGTAATACCGAATTTGTCCAAATTCGGTATTAAAGAATCGGTAATTACCACTGACCCAGAGCAGGTGGTAATCAGGTGCAGTGCATAAAAACAGCCCCAAAATGCAACAGTGTGAACTCAATGGCGGCCCTCTATGTCATAGCAAGGCGGCTACGGTTGCAAGCAGCAAGACAGAGGACTGGAGACGGGAAGAGCATGTGTACAGACTGTGTGTCACACTGTTCCAAATGACTGAGCCAGAAATTCATGACAAGTACAGGCTACACCCACACACCATCCTTGACCTGATACGGGACCTGCAACCATACCTGGAGCATCAGACACCAAGGGTGCACGCAATACCCACCCATGTACAGGTACTCTGTTACCTGCACCTCCTGGCACTTGAAGAGTGTGATAGCCGCAGCAGGTGGTATGTCACAGAGCTGCTGTCCCGATTCTTCAACTCCTTTTTGGACGCCATGATGCAGAGAATGCATCACTGCATAGGCTTCCCCAGCATACAAGCGGAGCAGCAGCAGACCAAGCTGGATTTCTACCAAAAGGCACAGTTCCCACATATAATAGGCTGCATCGATGTGACCCACATACCAATCTGCCCACCTGCAGCTACAGGATACATATACCACAACCGCAAATCAACTCACTCCATCAATGTGCAAGTGATATGTGATGCAAACTTCATCATTACTGACATTGTGGTCAAATTCCCAGGGAGTACCCACGACTCATACATATTCAGGAACAGTGGGACCTATACACTTCTGGCTGCTGGTGAATTTGGAGAAGGATACCTACTAGGTAAATCATTGTGACACACCCTGATGTATACCTTGGATTAACGTATTGGTGACCCAAAATAATGGCACTTTCGTTCCCATTTAGGTGACAGTGCATATGCCCTCCGGTCATTCATACTAACACCATACCTCAACCCATCCACCCCAAGGGAGAGGAGATACAAAGTGGCACATAAAAGCACGCACAACATTGTGGAGCGCACCTTTGGACTGCTAAAAAGCAGGTTCCGTTGCCTCCACAAAGTGGAGGTGCACGTCAGTACCGCCCCATCATCTGCTGCAAAAAAAATTGCAATATGTGCAATGCTGCATAACCTTGCCACAAAGAAAGGAACAGCTGTGGAACTAACTGACTCTGAGGACGAGGGTGAGGACAATCCACTGCCAGCGCCCTGTGCAGCTGGTGTGGCAGCAGCACCTGATGGGAGACACAGACGGGCTGAGATAACACGCAACTATTTCTGAGTGAGTAAGGAGACATAGCCAGTTACTGTATTTGCATGATGGTGTTTAATGACTAGTGCAGACCACCAAGATCTGAATCAGTCTCCATACACCCATGGGTACATCACCCATTAATGTACAACCATGGCTGGCTCCTTTTTTTGTGCCCACGCACTGCACTGCCATGTTCCTTGGCCCCACTGTCTGCACCGCCAGTAAGTTCCTGGGCAGCACTGTGGTGTTCGCTGTGCCTCCTGGTCTCCGTGGGAGAGGGCGTAATGCTACTACGGCTAGTAGCCTCCTTACTGCCCCCCCCTCTGCTGTAGTGGCCACCTTCTCAGTTTGCAGCAGTTCAAGTGCTGAGGTCATTGTGACCATCCCCCTAGCCACATCCCTACTACAGTGTGCCATCTCCTCCTGCATGGCACTAGAGCGCCTGCACATGAGGGAAGTAGCAGTGGACAGGCGGTTCACTGCCTTGGTGTATGCATCAAGTTGCTGCATCTCCCTGCGCCTTGACAGGCGGTCCTCCTCAAACTTGGTGCAGAGCTGCCTCAGAGCCGACGCCACATCACTCATACCCTCAGACATGGTGTTATTAATCACACTGATCCCCTTTTTGATGCGATGCATGTGCGCATTCATGTGTGAAATCTCCCGTTGCACTGACCGCATTGCTCTCCATTGCAGACGCAGGACCTTCAGCATGTTGCTTTCCAGCCCAGCGAACACACTGTCACCTTGGCCCGGGACTGGAGGACTGGCTGCCCTTGCCCTGCGGCGCCTTGAGGATGTGTGGGTGCGCTCTGATGGGGACTCAGATCTTTCCCTGTTGCCATCCTCAGCCACTGAGGACTGTTGGCCCCCTGTGCTCTCTTCCTCCGACACGTCCATCTGCTGGAGGGTGGGCACGGCATGCCTCCTGCCTGATTGTGGTGATGGTGTTGATTGTGGCAGTGGTGATGGTGTTGTTGGTGATGGCGGCGGCTGGAGCTGTGGTGATGGTGGGGATGGAGACGTTGGTGGTGCTGGTGGTGGTTGGGTTGTGTGCCCTGCAGGCGATTGCTCCTCCTCCTGTTTTCTCCCCTCGGCCCTGGGTGCCTTCCCTCTGCTCACCTCTGCTGCACTGCAAAATGTCTCGCCTGTAAAGACAGAATGTAGATATACTCACTTATCTGGCAGCATTTGCATTTCATTAAACATTATGCCTGCCAATCACACTGACTGTCTTCTGCTTGCTAATTGCTGTCACATCCCTTTGGGTTTGCTAAACTGACTGTTCTGAACATGTGTTACTTATGACTACATATCCCATAATGCATTGCAGGTTATGAGTAAAATATAGACTGGAGTGGGAGTACCTATGCCTCTCTGGGGATTGGGGTTGGGGAGGGGGGTGCACAGCATGCAGTTCATGAAGCTTACCTTGTTTGCTGGCAGCTCTGGCAGAGCTGTCTGCATCACCGATCCCACTCACACTCTCTGGCTGGTGGGTGGACTCCACCATGAGCTCCAGGGCTGTTGGTGCAGGTGCTCTGCCACTCCCTCCACCAGTTTTGGTGGCCTGCCTCTGCCTCTCCGCCATCCTTGCCTTCGCAGTCTTCCTCAGGTCATACCACCTTTTCTTTATGTCCTTAATGGATCGCTGGGTGACCCCAATTGCATTTATCTTGCTCTGAATCGCAAGCCAGATCTGTTGCTTCTGCGATTCGGGCACATGGACAGACTGCTTGCCAAACAGCTTCTCATGGTCCTTGGTGACTTCTTCTATGAGGACCTTCAGCTCCTTTTCACTAAACTTCTGTTTTCGTTTTATTTCACCTCCATCCTTCTCTCTTTCCTGGTTTGCCATTTTGCAATTTTCTTTTTCTTGGCAAAGAAAGACTGTGTTGCTCCTGGCTCCTCTGCTCAGCTACCTGCCTCACAGTCAGCTCCAGTTTCAGTGGAGCTGCCTGGGTGTTGCCACTTCCTGTTTGGGAGGTAATTGGTATGAGCCACAAAGTAATGTACAAAGTTCCCCAGGTGGGGTGATGAGAAGTTAGAGTATGTCGAATGAAGCGTGCACAGAGAAAGATAGAAAAAAGCCAAAGAGGGGAATACCCTAGTTGGGACTAAAACCCTCACACACCTAGCAAGCTAGATGTCATGCTTCATCATATGGCTTTGCTCCTCGCCGGACTGGCGCTGCAATGTCCGGCGGGCACCCATAAAGGGGCTCTTTAACGGAGATCTTTAATCCCTGCCATATGATGCATGTGGGTGTGCGGGGAAGAAAAAGGTGTGGTCGTGAGAAGTGTGGTGAAAATTAAAAAAGGTGGGTCAGTCCACAAAGAACTTTATTGGCGTGGCTGGCGCCCTTGGTTAAAATGGTGGGAGGGGAGATAACTGCTACAGGTAGTATTGTGCAAGATACCTACAACCCCCATGGTATGGTCAACATGTTTCATGCCCGGAGGGCAATTCATCAGGACCTAAGTGGGACGTACTACACAGTGAAGAAATTAATAAGTGATCATACAACCTTATGCCATGAGGTCATAAAGGGGCAGGCAAAGAAGTCCTGCTGAGTACGAGTGACCTAAGGAAAATACACAACAACACATAGTGAAGGTTTGATATATGTAATGTTGCAAGGCCACACACATGACTAGCTTCAATGACATACTCGTGAATGGAAAAAGATCAATGAAATTAAAATTAAAATTAAAATTAAAACCTGCAACGATACTCGTAAGTGCCTACTTGACGGAGACAGCAATAGTCTATCATGCAGGGATTAAATTGGTGAAGAATTGCCGGGAAACACAGGACACGTGAAAGGGGGGCACATCATTACCGATCTTACCCTAGGGGAGATCATAAGATGCCCCGCAGTCTGCCCCAGTGGGACCTGCACGTGTAGGTCAGGAACCTGGGAGAAGAGGGAGAGAGCGTTGATGTGAGGCAGCAGTACGTGCCCTCCCGTAATGGAATGGTAGCATTACGGGGATCAGGACTCGTAGAGAGGGAAATGCCAATGAGGAGGGAATGTACCCAAACAACCACTGGGGCGCCAAATGTAGCCCAAGTGAGTCAAGTGAGCTAGAATCATCCCCGGGGTCAAGGTGAGCGCACGGACACTGAATCGGCGAAGACCGACCCCGCGCACCCAGATGGGGGCAGAAGTCAGACAGCACCAAAACAACGGCCCAAACACCCATCGAGGCAACCGGGAACGAAGCCACACTCGCGTCCAATTGGAGGCGTCAAGCAAATGGGCGTGTAGGTTACACTCCCAAACCATCCGCACAACCGTCCACGGCCTCAGCAGAAACCGTTTCAAGCGGATCGAAGCAAGCT
Organism: Lissotriton helveticus; assembly: GCF_964261635.1. Classification (NCBI taxonomy): domain Eukaryota; kingdom Metazoa; phylum Chordata; class Amphibia; order Caudata; family Salamandridae; genus Lissotriton; species Lissotriton helveticus. The sequence continues at coordinate 1,680,420,199 of NC_136061.1, forward strand.
TACCCGGATGGCGTGCGGTCAGCGCCGCTATCACCTACCCCCACCGTCTGGTCAGGACAGAGCAGCTGGTCAACGACCCAGTGTTCGTGTGGAGTATAAGTAGCCCATATCTCGCAGAGTCCGCGTGGGGGCGGGGCCTCAGCGGGAAGTCACGCATGCGTCCAAGCGTAAGGCTTGCGACCACTGAAACAGATTCGGTAGAGTCGATGCAAGTCCAAAGTGGCGGCCATCTTGGGGGTAGAAATCAAAAGGTCCGCTACGTAGGGCTGATAGTATCGATGATCTGGCATAGACAAAGTTTCATATTGTGGGCCATGGGGATGGGTATTACCGTGACAGTGCCGACCATGGTACAGAATCGTTAAGGCCAACCATGTCAAGTCGAAGGCGATGTACCCATCTTTGTTCAATTTTGAACAGTGCTTGCTGTGAGATGTGAGGATGGGACTCTAAGACTAACCATCGTATGCTGTCTGCCTGATGGCCATGCTGTGTGTAATGCTCATAGAGCCTGGTATGTGTTTTCAGACACCTGATGTTGCTCTTATGTTCCATGATGCGGAGTTTGACTGGTCTCATAGTCATCCCCAAGTAATGTTTATTGCAGGGGCAAGTGATGAGATAAATGCATCTGGTACTATTGCAATTTGTGTGTTTGCGTAACTGCCACTTGAAGGTCTCTGTGAGCGTGATCTCCTTAATGGATTGTGTTTGTGGACAAACCACGCAGCCACCGCAAGGAAAGTGCCCTGTCACTGGGGGTTGACCCCATAAAGTACTTTGACTCTTGCTGTTATGTTTCTTCGGGCGTGTGTGTATGAGGGAATCCTTAAGATTGGCAGTTCGTTTAAATGCAAAACGAGGTGGTGGAATATCAAGATCACTGGAGTTCAGGATGTGCCAATGTCTATTGATAGTTTTCTTGATATGGCTGGAGTTTTTTGTGAAGCAAGTCACACAAGTGATCACATTATCAGGTTCTTTAGGACTGGACTCCAACAATGCCTCTCTAGGGTTGTTAAAGGCTCGTTTGCGAGAATTGTATATCAGCCGAGCTGGATACCCTCTTTCCTGTAGTTTATGTTGTAGGATATTTGCTTCATGGTTGAAGTCAGTCCTCTCAGTACAGTTCCTGCGTACTCGCAGGAACTGTCCGAAAGGCAGGTTGTCCCTTAAGGCTCTCGGATGATGGCTCCCATAGAGAAGGAGACTATTCCTATCCGTCCCTTTGCGATACAGAATGGTCTTCAACCCGTCAAGGTCGAGACTGATGTTGAGGTCAAGAAAGGGAATAGTGGTGTCTGATATGGTACTCGTAAATTTAAGGAAGGGATTCTGCAGGTTGATCCATGTGCAGAAGGATTCACACGTGGTGCGGTTGCCTCTCCATAGTACGAAAATATCGTCTATATACCTTCGCCACATAGTCAGATTATCTTTGAAGGGATTATTAGGAGAGTTGATGATATTCTCTTCGAAGGTAGACATATAGATACATGCTAGGCTAGGAGCAAATGTAGAACCCATCGAGGTCCCGCTGACTTGGTGATAAAGCTGGGTACCGTACTGAAAGAAGTTCTCAGTTAGGGCTATGGTGGCACATGCCAATATGAAAGAGATAGGTGTGGGCGAGTACCATTCTTCCTGTAGTAAAGTGGACTCGACTGCGTCTAGCGTAGCCTGTTGGGGGATGCTGGTGTACAATGCCTCAACGTCTAATGTCAGTAGGAGATCAACACCCTCCCTCCCATTGATGTTGTCCATTAGACGGAGCACATCCCTGGTGTCCTGGAGAAATGAGGGTATCTTTCTCACCACAGGTTGTAAAAAGGAGTCACAAAACTTGGACAGTGGTTCAAGAAGAGAGCCAATCCCTGAGACAATAGGTCTACCAGGGACTGGACTCTGCCCTTTATGGATCTTAGGAAGGGTGTAGAAGTACGGAATCACAGGGTCGGTGGTTATTAAGAACTCTGCTTCGTTCTTGGAGATCCACCCGTTAGTTTCTCCTTCCAAGACAAGGCTGGAGATCGATGTGGCGAGTCTTTTCGTAGGATCTGTTTTGAGAGGTCTGTAGTGGGTAGTATTAGCCAACTGACGTTTGCACTCTGTGTCGTAATCACTACTGTTTTGAATCACAGTGGCCCCACCCTTGTCCGCCTGTTTAATAACGATGGAGGTGTCATTAGATAGATCCTGGACTGCTTGTCTTTCAATTCTACTCAGATTGTTGAAATTGCTAGTTGCAGGTATGGTTTCGAGACCTTTGAGGACAGCCTTTTCAAAGGCTAGGACCTCAGGGGGAACCATGTTATCATTGGGGGTGAAAGTAGATGGTTTGCGTAAACCAGTGTCAGTACTTTCTACGGTGGGTTTTTCATGGAAGAAAGCTCGTAAGCGTATCTTTCTGAACAGTTGTTTCAGTTCACACATTTCCGTAAAGCTATCGGGGATAGGTGTCGGTACAAAGCCTAAGCCCTTCTCCAGGACCCTGCTTTCAATAGGGGTGAGCGACCTTTTGGAAAGATTAACAATCAGACTCTCCTTCCCCTGGTCGTGCTCCTTGTCTCCACTGAGGGGGTTGTGGTTTGCTGGTCCTGCCACTGCACTCCTTTCTGCGTACCTCCTCTGTTGCGCCCTCTTCCTCTGCCCCAACCTCTGCCTAAAAAAGGAGGGTTCATGGGATAGAATTGCGGTGGTGCCTGGGGATAGAAGGGATATTGCCAAGGAGGCAACATCTTTGGTGGACCATGGAACTGTGGTGCATTCTGGTATCCTTGATTCCAATTACCCCGTCGTTGATTACGGTTACTCTTAGCGGGGAAACCTCCACTAGAATCACTGCTAGATGAACCCCTGCGACTACCAGTATCTGAGTTCTCATCAGAGGAGTAGGTAGATCATCAGTCTCGACCTAGCCGGGTTGAAGACCACTCTGTATCGCAAAGGGACGGATAGGAATAGTCTCCTTCTCTATGGGAGCCATCATCCGAGAGCCTTAAGGGACAACCTGCCTTTCGGACAGTTCCTGCGAGTACGCAGGAACTGTACTGAGAGGACTGACTTCAACCATGAAGCAAATATCCTACAACATAAACTACAGGATAGAGGGTATCCAGCTCGGCTGATATACAATTCTCGCAAACTAGCCTTTAACAACCCTAGAGAGGCATTGTTGGAGTCCAGTCCTAAAGAACCTGATAATGTGATCACTTGTGTGACTTGCTTCACAAAAAACTCCAGCCATATCAAGAAAACTATCAATAGACATTGGCACATCCTGAACTCCAGTGATCTTGATATTCCACCACCTCGTTTTGCATTTAAACGAACTGCCAATCTTAAGGATTCCCTCATACACACACGCCGAAGAAACATAACAGCAAGAGTCAAAGTACTTTATGGGGTCAACCCCCAGTGACAGGGCACTTTCCTTGCGTTGGCTGCGTGGTTTGTCCACAAACACGATCCATTAAGGAGATCACGCTCACAGAGACCTTCAAGTGGCAGTTACGCAAACACACAAATTGCAATAGTAACAGATGCATTTATCTCATCACTTGCCCCTGCAATAAACATTACTTGGGGATGACTATGAGACCAGTCAAACTCCGCATCATGGAACATAAGAGCAACATCAGGTGTCTGAAAACACATACCAGGCTCTATGAGCATTACACACAGCATGGCCATCAGGCAGACAGCATACGATGGTTAGTCTTAGAGTCCCATCCTCACATCTCACAGCAAGCACTGTTCAAAATTGAACAAAGATGGGTACATCGCCTTCGACTTGACATGGTTGGCCTTAACGATTCTGTACCATGGTCGGCACTGTCACGGTAATACCCATCCCCATGGCCCACAATATGAAACTTTGTCTATGCCAGATCATCGATACTTTCAGCCCTATGTAGCGGACCTTTTGATTTCTACCCCCAAGATGGCCGCCACTTTGGACTTGCATCGACTCTACCGAATCTGTTTCAGTGGTCGCAAGCCTTACGCTGGGACGCATGCGTGACTTCCCGCTGAGGCCCCGCCCCCACGCGGACTCTGCGAGATATGGGCTACTTATACTCCACACGAACACTGGGTCGTTGACCAGCTGCTCTGTCCTGACCAGACGGTGGGGGTAGGTGATAGCGGCGCTGACCGCACGCCATCCGGGTAAGCTTGCTTCGATCCGCTTGAAACGGTTTCTGCTGAGGCCGTGGACGGTTGTGCGGATGGTTTGGGAGTGTAACCTACACGCCCATTTGCTTGACGCCTCCAATTGGACGCGAGTGTGGCTTCGTTCCCGGTTACCTCGATGGGTGTTTGGGCCATTGTTTTGGTGCTGTCTGACTTCTGCCCCCATCTGGGTGCGCGGGGTCGGTCTTCGCCGATTCAGTGTCCGTGCGCTCACCTTGACCCCGGGGATGATTCTAGCTCACTTGACTCACTTGGGCTACATTTGGCGCCCCAGTGGTTGTTTGGGTACATTCCCTCCTCATTGGCATTTCCCTCTCTATGAGTCCTGATCCCCGTAATGCTACCATTCCATTACGGGAGGGCACGTACTGCTGCCTCACATCAACGCTCTCTCCCTCTTCTTCCAGGTTCCTGACCTACACGTGCAGGTCCCACTGGAGCAGACTGCGGGGCATCTTATGATCTCCCCTAGGGTAAGATCGGTAATGATGTGCCCCCCTTTCACGTGTCCTGTGTTTCCCGGCAATTCTTCACCAATTTAATCCCTGCATGATAGACTATTGCTGTCTCCGTCAAGTAGGCACTTACGAGTATCGTTGCAGGTTTTAATTTTAATTTTAATTTTAATTTCATTGATCTTTTTCCATTCACGAGTATGTCATTGAAGCTAGTCATGTGTGTGGCCTTGCAACATTACATATATCAAACCTTCACTATGTGTTGTTGTGTATTTTCCTTAGGTCACTCGTACTCAGCAGGACTTCTTTGCCTGCCCCTTTATGACCTCATGGCATAAGGTTGTATGATCACTTATTAATTTCTTCACTGTGTAGTACGTCCCACTTAGGTCCTGATGAATTGCCCTCCGGGCATGAAACATGTTGACCATACCATGGGGGTTGTAGGTATCTTGCACAATACTACCTGTAGCAGTTATCTCCCCTCCCACCATTTTAACCAAGGGCGCCAGCCACGCCAATAAAGTTCTTTGTGGACTGACCCACCTTTTTTAATTTTCACCACACTTCTCACGACCACACCTTTTTCTTCCCCGCACACCCGCATGCATCATATGGCAGGGATTAAAGATCTCCGTTAAAGAGCCCCTTTATGGGTGCCCGCCGGACATTGCAGCGCCAGTCCGGCGAGGAGCAAACCCATATGATGAAGCATGACATCTAGCTTGCTAGGTGTGTGAGGGTTTTAGTCCCAACTAGGGTATTCCTCTCTTTGGCTTTTTTCTATCTTTCTCTGTGCACGCTTCATTCGACATACTCTAACTTCTCATCACCCCACCTGGGGAACTTTGTACATTACTTTGTGGCTAGTCTCTTGGACACGTACACTGGACCCCATTAAATATTGTCCTTCCTGGTTCCCTTTGTTGTTATATAGGTAATTGGGATGCACAGGATTGGCTGATTCAACAAATTCCAAATGTTTAAATTACCAACTCTGTATTTACTGATTCGGTATTGGATTCGGTATTTACGAATCGGTATTGGGGTTTCGGTATTTTTTTTTACCGAAACCTTCCGATTTGCTATTTTTTACCGAATATTACCGATTCGGTAATTTTTACAGAATATTTACATACATCGGAGATACCGATTCCTTAATACTGAATCGGTAAAATTCGGTATTAAGGAATCCGTATTTCACATTTACCTACATCTAGCCCTTAAACAAGGTTTCATATCCTCCGATTTTGGGGAGCTTGTTTTTCATTTTTGTTTTTTGCACAATCCAAAGGTTTTGTAGTGCTTTTTTGATCCTCCATCTTGCAATAGTGCTAACACCTGCCATTAGCACTGATGCCAAGAACTAGGGTTTTAGTGGATAGGAACTACAGGCGCTCTGAAAATCTGCTGGATTAATTTGAAACTGCCAAGACGCGGGGTCTCCATCGCTTAAGAAGATATAGAGAGACACACGTGTCATTGGGGACCAACATTAAACATATTGCGGTCTCAGACGTATACTTGCTGTTGGGATTTTTGTTCCCTTTTGTCCTCGTATTAGCGGTAGAGCGTCACAATACTTACCAAAGTTACCAGTACATTTTATACTACTCCACCTCTCCGGTGTGGATGCCGGTTTGGAATTATCACCGTCCTCCCGTCTACACAATCTGTAGCATCAACGTACAGTGTTTGTAACTTTATTGAGATAAGACACTAGACCAGTACCTTCTTTCTGACCCTGACCTGGTTGGAAATATCGCCGGTTCAGGGATTCCACATACCGTCTACCTTGACTTTAGCCCTGAAGAGTTGGAGACCATTATTTCTTTGACAAAACACGTGTCGGCTGGCTGTTGTTTCGGCTGTAACATATTAAAGGAACTAAGAAACCTACTGCACATATTGTCCTAAATGTGTTTGGATTCAGCATACACTATTTAGTTTTAATTTGTATTTGTGCACAGGACTGTTGCACCTGCCATTAGTATTGGAGCACTTTAATTTCTCACCAATTGCATTACACAATGGCACATTCACTGTCGTATGCAGGGGAAAGGGTGAGTGATTTGCCCAGAATCACAATGGTTCAGCCGATCCCGAGATCCGAACCTGGTTCCCCAGTACCCCTGTGAGAAGCTCTGGCCCGTTACACCACATTCTCACTCCTCTTCAAAGCTCCTCAGCTGTTTCTCACTATCACTTCCACATTTGTTCAGCAAGACCCCCTAAACACCGAACAAGCATTGGCAAAGCCAATAGATCTCGGCCATGTCTGAACTATGGGCCTTACAATGTGAATGTCGTTTAGACATGTTGTCTAGTAGCTCATCTGCTGTTCAGCATGGCTTAGCATCCCTGAAAAAAGCACTATGATGGGGACAGTACAAGACACATCATAGCACTTTTTTGTGTTAGGAGGGGAAGGACAATAAACTCAACATGGGGGCGAGGAGCCTTGATGTCTACTCAGCATCCTGTGATTCTGAGCTTTCTGTATCTTTCAGCCATGATGAACAGCAGATCCGAGGCTAGACAATATGGCTAAAAGACATTGACCATACATGCCAATGGGAGATTTAAAAAAAAAAATTCTGGAAAATGTATTGCCCCCATTTACATCTTCTGCGGCCTGCATCGGCTCTATCTGTGTGCATGGGACTGTGTGCTGCTGCAGGATTGGATATCAGAAATCAAAATATAGGGTTTTTTCAAGCCTGTCAGCAGGGCAGACAGAGAATGTGTTACAAAAATGTTGTGCTCTTGCAAGCAGGAGCAGGTTACTGTCAGTGCAAAATCCAAGTCACACAAGACCAGCCCCTGCCTTCTAAAGCCTGCAGAGGAATTGGGTTTTTGCTTGCAGGATTGAAATCGGTAGTCTCTCACCCGAATCGGGAGGGGTGGCATGTATGCATTGACAAGGCCAATAGCTCAGGGATTGCCGAGACCTATTGGCTTTGCCAGTGTTTGTTACCGTACGAATGTCATGGAGTGCATGCATTCTGTTTCTCTCTCTAGTGTGTGCGGCTGTTCCCCTCCATCCTCACTCTCTGTGTTGCTTCATCACCCCGCTGACCCTTCTCATCTGTTGCTTCCCCAATCCCTCTCCATCCTCTCATTTATTTCCACCCATTCTCAATTACTGTCATTCATTTTTGAATATCCACCCATTCCTCAATTACTCTCCCACCACTCCACACTTGTGGACAAAGCCTTCCTTTCCAAATTCCAGTGAAAAATACATAAAACTTAGCACTTAACCTATCAAAAATATAAGGAAATAAACCACACATTCAAATGTTTGGCCTACCAGAAATCTCCCCACTGGGCTGAAATAACCTGTTTTTTTTTATTGTTGAGTGTCAATTGTTATCAGCGTGATTATGAATTCAAGAATTATTTGCCATATAATAAATGCAACATGGACGGTAACATTTATCTGGATTTTTTGAGAGCCATTCAAGACCCCTAAACATGAATTGAAATAACTGCCACTATTTTTAAATTCCTAACAATGCCATCACCCTGGCAAGGACGACACCTGAAAACACAGATAGACGCTGATCGCATTGGCAAATGGCAGGAAGTGTGACTAGGATTACACCCTTGTGGAAGACTAACGTTATGCCAATTAGGCATGAAGCATGTCTGAGTAGAGCCATCTTGTAGAGAGCCTAAAGTATATTTAGCCGTGATATCCTTCAGCATTCCCACATGCACAAGTCTGGTGCTAGAAGCGGTGAAAGCGTGCACACGCACTGCCATGACTTCAAAGACAGACTGACTTTTTTCACTTGGGGCACCATCGCACAAATGTTTTTCATTTCCTCTTCCATTGTACATATCCCCATTTGAAATATATAAATACTACCATGCTATACTGAACCATTGGTGTATATGGTTTCTTCCCCCTCTGATATCACTTGAGCCCTCCAATGCCATTGCGCATCCCGTTATCAATATTGATAGTGTGTTTCCACAGGAATCACTGTCCTTTTGAATCTAATACTTACCCTGGTTCCTTAGTGAGTAGGGTTCCCCTGTTCTATCTCAGACCTCATATATAAGGCCCATAGAATTTACAAGGTATAGAATATCAAAGAATTTCACTACCTACGAGCATGTATTGGCAAATTCAACAAATTTGACACTTTGCAACTTGGGATAGTTTCAATGAAGTCACTTGGAGACATTTTGGGTGACCAACTCCAGTTAGAGGGATCAGCAAGGTCCTCAGAATCAATTACCTCAGCAGGTGAAGCAGTCCTTGTTGCAGTAGTTTCCTATGAAAGTGGGCCTGAAGGATGCTGAAAATGCTCTAGGATGCTGTGGATGCAGTGCGGTCAATGGAGGTCTTCCTGCGGCTACTCACAGTCTACAAGTGAGGTGAGGTGTCCTGGTTGCAATGTCGATGTCCCTTGAAGTCCTCATGATGCTGGTAGAAGTCCAGTCACCACTGGAGTACCAGTCGCCCGTATTGCAGTCTCAGCCAAATCTTTCCCTGGGTGATAATTTGGCTTCTAAGTGACCAAGCTGCACTCCGACAACTCTACCAGGCTCAGCGAACTTGGGTGCCAGTTTGAGTATCGGGTCTTGGTCTCTTGTGCTGCATGTTGGTGGCAGAATGAAGATTCTTGACTATCAACTTGCCCCAGCAGGCTTCTCTCATGTTGTGGCCCTGTGCTGTGAGTAGGAGGTCAGCCAACTGACCCTTGGATTCTCTTTGCTTTGGCTGAAATCTAGAGATGACTTCTCCTCGAGCAGGACACAGTGGGCACAGTCACTCTTCTTTGCTAGCCAACCATTTCAGCAGGCGCAGTTCACCCTTGTTCAGCCTCTCTTTGCCGGTTCCATGGTGCAGCAGGGCAGTCCTTCCTCCAGTTCCCCCAGTTCAGTAGAGATCTGTGTTCCGAATGCCAGGGATACCACATTGCTGCTCAGAAAATGCCCTCAGGGTAGGATCTGTTTGGTAGCTGATGGAAATTGGGTTCCTGGTTAATTGGGGTATAAGCCCTGATCTAGCAGTTGAGCAATCCCCAATACACGTTTTCAAATTCAAATAGGCAATGATAGCATTGACACATGTAAGTCTACTTTACAATATGCAGTAAAAATCACAATGGGTTCTTATATTTTCTCCTTATTTATTTTTTATTCTTCAGGTCCCTTTATATTTCGACAAATTCTTAGCCAACACATGTATCGTCGCCACAGAGGAAAATATCCAGCAACTTTTTCAGGGCTATGTGAAAATGCAGAACAAATAACCAATGTAACTGCATCTCGTCCCAATCATATTACATACATTACTTCAAATACCATCACCGTGCCTTATTGCGGCATGGTTGTGCTGACAATGACCGTTGTTTTTGAGCATGCACCTAGTGACACACATTTCATCAGTAGGTAAAATTCTACTGCAAACATTGAGAGGACTCAGTGCTAAAATTGTCATTTATAATGTGACAGTGGATGTGCTATGTGCATGTATGTCTCATCACTACATGCACCTATATCACCATCGATAAGTGTCTCCAATACAGGCACTGACCATGTTTTAATCGTATAGGCCAAAAAGTGACGTAAAGTCATAGAGGTTTGGGATGTTTTGGTTTAGAGCACTCACTTTGAGCATCAGGACACAGGTTTTTGGATGTTAGTTGAGTGGCCAATTTGATTAAATAGGCACATTCACCGTTTGCCACTAAAAATGTCACTTTTTAGCATACCACCATTGACTGCTATGAACAACTTCCCACGAATCCAATATGGGCCTGTAGGCATTGAGTGACCATATCAATAGACATCTCAAACAATGGCAAGGTATGGGCTTACTGGATGAGGATGAAGCAGTATATCTGGAAGTAGATCACCCTAGATACCCTTGCATCTACATGCTCCCTAAGATTTATAAAAACCTCCCGTTTCCACCCAGGAGACTGATTATGTGGGGAAATGAAGGGCCTACGGAGAGAATGTCTGAGTACGTTGATATTTTTTTAAAAACCCATGGTGGTAAACTTACCCTCATATATTTGAGATATGAAGCATATCCTAAGGACCCTTTTAGACCTCCCTTGGGAAGATATTATGTTTCTAGTAACACTTGATGTAACAGCGCTGTACACAAGTATCAGAAAAGACTATTGACTGACTGCCATTAGAAGTATTTTAAGTACAAGATCTGCCAGTACTTGGGAACACACACAAATGCTAATTGATATGATAGAACTTATCATAGATAACAATGTCTTCATATTCAAGGTAAAATGGTACAGGCATAGTACAAGCATAAACATGGAGTTGCTATGGGCTCCAGGTTCTCTCCCTCGTACGCTAATCATGGGCTGGTTCGAGGAGACGTGGATCTGGAGTTCGAGGGGCATTAAATGGAATGATTTGATCTTTTTTTGGGGCAGATACATCGATGACTGCCTGATGGTATGGACGGGTAGCACTGAGAAACTTGTAGAGTTTTTCAATCACCTAAATAACAATGCTTACAATATCAAGTTCACTTTTGAGCATAGTAAACAGAACACTACATTCTTGGACACAGAACTGTACATCAGGGAGAATCGGATCCATAGTAGGTTGTTTCACAAAGCAACAGCATGTAATTCTGTTTTGCGTGCATCCAATATACATCCCTCACATCAGATCAAAGTAATCCCATATGGGGAATGTTGTACTTGGACCTTTTTGCAGGGTCATCCCTGAACTTTTTGTCTTCCTCCTAGCCTTTTTTTTGACATGGTGTTGTTGGTTTTAGGACTCTGGCCACTTTAGCACTGCTATCCAGTGTAAAGTGTGTGTGCTCTCTGTGATACTTATGGTAAGATTGGCCTACATCTGTTTGGCCTTTTTAATATACCTGTCAGTCCCTTGTAAGGGGGTATCTCAGATACCCAGGCTCGTAAATGAAATGCTACTGGTGGGCTTGTAGTGCTGATTGTGCCACCCACCAAAGTAGCCTTTCAAACCTATCTCAGGCCTCTGCCACTGCAGGGCCTGTGCGTGCAGTTTTGCTGCTGCTGTGACGTGACACCTAAGTGTGTGCCATGTCTGTGACCCCCTTTTATTGCAAGGTAAGCCCTAGCTAGCCTTTTGGGTAGGGTGCAATGTAGGTAAAAGGTAGGACATATACCTTAAGTGTGTGACATGTCCTGGTAAAAACAAACAGCCATTTTGGTTTCTCACTACTGTGAGGCTGCCCTCCCAAAGAAATGTTTTGGGGATTCGCTGATAAGTGTTTCAGTGGTAATTCTTGATATGAGAGGAGCAGTGTGGTCAAGTTTGGTATATTTGGAATAGTGATAATAAATGCTACGCAAGGGTGTGCGCAGATTTATTATAACTATTTTAGAAAGTCCACTTTTAGAAGTCGGCATTTCTGTGTGCTATGTGTCTGCCTGCCTGATGTGAATTGCATGTCTGACTTTTGAGTGACAGGGGCTTGTAAGGTGTGCGTGGCTCCAGGAGGGGCAGGGTGAGTCAGCGCTAGGCTGAATAGGGCATCTGCATTTAGAGTAGTTGGCGGAGTAGTCTCCTAACCCTGAATAGGATTCTGCCTGCCTGGTTCCGCCCCCCTGTGGTGTGTCTGATGACGAGCCCCCACGTGACAAAGGGGACGAGGAGCCTTGTCAACAAAGTGCTCCAGAACCAGTTTAGGCTGGTTCCACCAAGCCCTGTGCCAGGGCAGACAAACAAAGGGAATTTGTAATATAAATATAGGGTGTGCTTGTTCCTGTGCTGGGGGCTTGCTGCAGCTGGGCTCCAGATGGAAACACCACAAGGTAAGGTAAGGTAAGGTAAGTATACTTGTAAAGCACACTGTTACTCCATCTCGGAGGGTCCTGGCGCTGTACACCGCTGGGGAACCCGTCCTGGCTTTCCCTGTGAGATGGTCCCTCCTGGGCACCTCCAAGGTGAAGCCAGGCATCCCCGGCGCTGATGGGGCAGTAGTGGAGATTAAGCAAGCTATTGCCCAGAGTTGCAGAGTGGGACCCATGGTTAGCGAAGGCACCTCGGCGAGAATTATCGAGTCCGCGGACAGTGACCCAAGACTCTGCCGCGTCGGGAATTGAACCCTGGTCCCGGGCCGATCTCTGCTTCAGGGTCTGCCGCTTCTAACCAGTGAGCCACACTTCTCCACAAGGGACTGCCTCCCTGCTGGAGGGCCCGGTGTGCTGGCCTGCCTTGGCCAGCCTTGTGCCCCTAGAACCTTGCCCTGGACTCTTGACTCTAGCGCCTTCTGAGCGCTTTGCTTTCGGTTCTGGAGAACTCTATCTTTTTATGGCTGGGAGGAGCTGGCACCTGGCAGCGCGCTGCTGCAGTGACTGCAGGAGGAATCCTGGCATAGAGTCGGAGGGGATGCTCACCCGCATTTGCACTGTTTTAGGTTAGCGGGCACCCGCCCCGCATTTGCGCTGTTTTGGTGAGCGGGTGCCCACCCCTCTTTTATGCATTGTTAGGGAGTGGGTGCCCGCATTGTGGGGCCCATGGCAGGTGCCCACCCTGCAATGGTCTTGATTTAAAGTGGGTGCCCATCCTGCGTGCACTGTTCGTTGGCGGGAGCCCACACCGCAATTGTCTTTATTTTGTGGCGGGTGCCCAACCCGCACTGTGGCGCTGAAAACAAATCATCGCTGCGGCCCGATCCGAAACGGAGAGCTGTCATAGGCTGAAGTCAGGCAAATGGCCGCCTGACTGTGGGAAGGGCCAAGAAGAGAAACTCAATACGGCTGGAAGACAGGCGGAGGAAGCCTGACCAATGGCGGGAGCCTATCCCGCAGTACTGAGCTGCCCGAAGGAGTTCGACCGGAGCCTCGCAGACTCCATGCCAAGGCCCCCGTGAGTGGAGGAGAGGGGGAGTACCGCCGCAACCATGCCGACTGTGCCTGCAGGAGAGCGGGCCCCCGTGTGCTAGTGGGAGCCCAGCGGGTTGTCCAGAGGAGTCCGGTGAGTGGGGCTTTACTTGGCGACCAGTGAAGGACTGGAGAGCACGGGCCTCACGTTACTGGCCGCTGACAGATCCAGTTTCCCCCACAGCGCAAGGAGAAGACCACAACGAGCCCCGGTGAGTGGGGCTCAAATTTGGCATTAGTGCTAGGGGCAGCCACACCAGAGGGCACTCCTTCTTCTTCCCGAGTCCCGTGAGGAGAGGGGCTCCAGGGGCACTACAGTGCCCAGGGTGATACCACAGCTGCCCCGCCAGACAGAGGGCAGCTGTGACGTTTGGGGAGTATCTTGGTAGTGGATCCACGTGGAGGCTCCCTAGGGCCCCGAGGTGCCCCTGCTGATTTCCTTATTTGGGGCCATTTGTTTTAGAGAGTCCCGGTGGGGATCCAGTAGGCACAGGAGTGGCACTGCCTGGTTTAGTTCTCCAATTGTGCCACCACATCGGGCAACTGCAAACAAGGGGGCGATTTTTTAGGAGTCCCAGAGGGGAGCTCCGAAGAGGCAAAGTAGTGCCAGGGTTCATTTGCACAGCTGCCCCGTCAGAGAGTGGGCAGCTGCAATGTTGGGGGCCAGTTCTTTGTAGGTGAAGAAGGGGTGAGTTGCACGCCATGCCCCAGTGCCTGTGCGCACTTTGTGTTTGCTACCAAGGCAGCCAGGGGGTCATTTGAGAGATCCCCCTTAGATCCCTGACTTTCTGGACAAAGGGCCTTTGAGCCCCAGTGTATGGCCAGTTGGCCTGGGGGTCAGTTAGGTGATGGTAAACGGGGCACAAGGCCCTAATGTGATGCCCCTTACACAATGTTTCTATGCTGATGATTTATGCACCCTGTGTTGATGCCTAATATTTTGCACCATGATTTATGCATAATGTGTTTATGCTGGTGAGGCCTAATGTGTAATATGTTTATTTTTATTTTTAAAATATCTTTATTGCATTTTTTTGAAGTTTTTAACATTCTGAGGTTGTTCAAAACCGTATACGTACAGTACAGACAAGCATCATGAAAGAGGACATGTAGCTGAGGTTCATAGCATAAGTACATTTACAGAACATGCAGGTATATGTTTCTACATTCGTAATATTAAATGAACAGTTGTATACAACTTCTTTGCTGTTCTTATCACTTCTTTACTCTGTGTACAAATGGTAGCATCTGTGAAATATGCAGTCGCACCGGACATGGTTGCATTAAGTTATCACGTGGATTGTACAATAATAAACACTTGGAAGCTATGCATATATGGACACCTCCATAGGAAACTAATACGTCTGTGAGATATGCCAATAAGATATATATATTTCAATCTACTAAACTAGCAACTTGATAAACAAACTGCCATCAAGAACGTATTGCAACTGGGCCTGGATATGTACATCTTTGCATGTTATGGTAACTCGCCAGGGTGGCACTTTGACTCGTGCATACAGTTAAGAGCCGGGTGCATCAGGTGGCCGGTTAGGGACTCAGGTAAGCTCACGACAGTGGGTTCAGGCCATTAGCGTGTTACCTTATAGGACACAGCTTAGATATTAGGTGAGGAGCACCCATTGACTTGGGGCTTTGGTATTTGTGTTAACTGCCTTCAGGAGGGGTGCTGCCGCCGTCGTGATTGTTCCCGTGTGTGAATGCCATGAGGATAGTGTCCGCAAGTATCGGGTACTTGCGGAGCCCTGCAGTTTCCTCCCTGTGTAGTGTTGCACTTTCCGCCTTTGCCCATCCCGTAAGTGATTTTTCCCAGCTGACTATTGCCGGGGGGGAATTGTCTTTACACCTCTTTGTAATGAGTCGCTTCTCCACTATCAGTCCAGGGTCTCTAAACCGGGAGGTTACTTTATTATTTTTAGACCTGGCATATAGACCCAGTATGCAAACCTCCCATGTGTGCGGTAGGGGCGCACCAGTGCAGTTTGCAAGTGCCACTGTTACTGCTGGCCAGGAGATTTGAAGGGAGGTGCAGGACCAGAGCATGTGTAAAAGGCTTGCGGTTATCTGCTGACATTGCGGGCACGCTGAAGTGGCAATGTTGAAATACCTCTTTATGGTATCGAGTGAGAGATATGCTTTCTGTATTATGTATGTTTGTTTTAGTTTAAATTTTGAGCTTCTCTGTATGTTTGAGGAGCCCGCAAGGACAGCGCCCCACTCCCTCTCCATCAATGGTCACTCTCTATCTGTCACCCATGGTATACGAAGGCTCAGCATGGGCTTCAGCCAGTGTAATATGTGTGAACCCGCATCCATTAGGTGTAAGTAATGCAGCAGGAGGTATGTTGCCAGTTTGGTCGTTATGTCCCCCCATGCTACCGATAGAGATCTTGTAATAGAAGTGTGCAGAAGAAATTGCCCTGACGGTAAGGCATGGTCCTCTGCTAGCGCCTCAAATGAGAGCAGGGATCCATCTGTATAGAGGTTGCCCAGGGTGTCTACGCCCGCTGTATGCCAGTGTGTAAGAATCCCTATGGAGGTGCCCACCATTCCTCTGGGTGTCCCCTTGAGTGGCAGTATCGGGTGTAGGGGGTTACTACAGGTGTGAGGTATAGGCTCCTCTTGTAGCATTTATGCGCCAGCTCCAGATGTGTCTGAGATGGGCGTGGATGCTTAGCAATAGGATGGAACAGGTAGTAAATCTGAGATTGTGTCCATGGCTGTTGCAAGGTTGTCGTATCTTCTAGCCTCCTGCCATTTAACCACCTCGTCACCCATTGTAACTGGGCCACTAAATAGTATAACTCCATGTTTGGGACTACCAGTCCTCCTTGACTGGTGGAGGCACACAGCTTCCATAATGCAACCAGATCAAGTCACGGAACATACATTCCAGTTCACAGAAGATTTTAGTCGGGAAATAGATCGGGAGGTTCGAAAATTAGTACAATAGTTTTTGTAGTATTATCATCATTATCAAAGTGATGCGGCTCATGACATTCAGCGGGAGTGACTTCCAAAATAGCACTTGGTCCCCAACAGCTGAGATAGCTCTGGTTAGGTTTCCTTCAAGAATGTTAGCAGGTGACAGATATATGAAGATGCCAAGGTAACGTAACGTAGTGGGGTACCATGCGAGAGTGGAGCCATTTATGAGCACACCCTTCTCCACCGTATGTTCGCTAAAGGGATAGACTCCCGATTTTGCCCAGTTCACCCAAAGCCCAGACACTTTCACAAAGTCCCTGAGCGTGTCCGCTATAGTTATGGGATATCATGGAGATCACGCACATACAGTAGCAGATCGTCCGCATTCAGAGAAACAGCATGCATCCCATCACCAAGTTGTATGCCCCACATGTCTCCATCTCTGCCAAATAGCATCACAAGGGGTTCCACAGCTAGGGAGAAGAGTAGCGGGGACAGGGGGCATCCCTGACATGTGCCTCTTCTCACCTGGATGGGGGTCCGAAATGAGCCGACCAGTCTTAATTGAACAATAGGTCGTTGGTAAAGCAATTGGACCATGCTCATCTAGTGGTCCCCTAGTTCGTATTTGTGTAACACTGCCACCAAATAGGGCCACCCCATGGAGTTGAAGGCCTTCTCCTGATCCAGCACTACGCAGCCTGAACGCGGCCATCTGTGCAATGCGCTTTCTGTACCCTAAAGAACCTGCGTATGTTAAGTGAGGTGCTCTGGCGGGCACGAAACCATTCTGGTCTGGGTGCACTAGTGTCTTAACCAGTGGCGCTAAGCGCTTAGCCAGAGTCAATGCAAAGATCTCGGAATCAGTGTTTAGGATTGCTAGTGAACGATAAGAACCTATAGTTTCGGGGCTTCTGCTGGGTCTGAGGAGAAAGATCAGTAACGGCTCATTTTGTGTGTCCATGAGTGGGGAGTCGTCTACAGCAGTCTCATACACTTTTAGCAGCTGTGGCGCTAGTATGTGTGCATAGGCCTTGTAAAATTCTGTTGGCAGGTCATCAGGTCCCGGTGACTTGCCGTCTAATGGGTAAAATGCTTATGCTAATGAGGTTTGGGCGTAATGTGATTATGCCTAATGTCATGCTATGATATTTTAGGATGGTGTCTAATGCTAATGTGATAATGCTTAGGTCATTATTGTACCAGTAATTACTGGTTGTGTCTTATATTTACTACCTGCATTTTGGTGGTTCTGACCATGGAACGATTGGCCTGGTCCGTGATATGATCCCCTGTGAATATTGCCTAGTGCCAGTTGGCACAGTGTAAATGTGTGATTATGTTTCTAATGTGTTTATGATAATACAAAGGCTATTTATATATAACCTTGTGTGGGGTTTCTTTTGTAATGTGCCTAGTGAGTTGCTGCTGTGTGTGTGTGTTGCACAAACGCTTTACACATTGCCTCTGGGATAAGCCTGACTGCTCGCGCCATGCTACCAAGGGGGTGAGCAGGGTTTACCTTCAGCGTGTAGCTCCCTTGCCCTGACTCGAGTGGTGGTTTCTGCCTGGTTTTGGCGCAAGTCTTAGCCAACCAGAAATCCTGTTTCTAACAGGGAACTTATCAGGGCAAGACAAAATTGTAGCTATGATAATGAATTCAAGGAATGTGCTAGTGACATGATGACACGTTTCAAGAACAGTAGATATGACAGACATACGTTAGAAAGAGTCAGACAGAATGTTGGGACCATCAAGATATAGAACACATTGAAAGAACAAGCAAAGGCCAAGAAAGAGGATGACAAGGTACGTATGGTGACAGAGTTTATTACCCTATCTAAGCTACTGATACAGAGCCCCAATAGACACGGGCATATTTTGAAAGAGGACAGATCACTAGGGGGGTCTATATACGATAGGCACAGTATTCCATACAGGAGGGGTGTCTGCCTTAAGAATATGTGTAGACCTAGTTATACAGGAGCCAGAGTTGCAAATAATTGGCTGACACCACACACCATTGGTTTCTATGGATGTGGACATTGCATTGCCTGCAAATGGGCTAGCAATAAGAAAACACATTTCAGTGGGCCTGCAAATGCGAGTTACAAGATACTGTCTAATATCAATTGCAGCACGATTTATGTGGTGTATGTCATTGAATGTAGATGTAACAAGAAGTACGTGGGGAGCACGATCAGGTCCTTGCGTGAGCAAATTAGAGAACATATGAGAGCAGTTAAGAAGGGGTACACAAGGTACCCTATTGCGGCACACATTGCACAGTGTACTACACAGAATAGACATGGGGATTTTGTGTTTTATGGGATAGATCAGACCCATAGACAGCCGAGGGATGGAAATAGAGAACTCAGGCTCCGGAAAAGTGAAGCTTTATGGATTCCTAAATTACGGGCCACAGAGATGGGCCTTAATTTGAATCAGGAATTACACTACTTCTTGGGTAGATAACATTCCACTATACGCAGATTGGATGTTTTGACATATGGTGGTTGTTGCTGTTATCTGTGCACCAACCTTGTCTTTTATTTCTGATCAACAATACTTTCAGTAACACCAAGGTACAAGCGTAGTATTGCGTCTCACTTGGATGAAGAATGTGAAGGATCCTTTAGATGTGGAAATATTTACTGTAAACGAAGATGTTGAGATTGTATAATATATATGCTAAAGAGATATAACTGACTTACACCTTTGTCCCTGTTCTACAAGTTTGTTCTAACTTGAATATGTATAAATGTTTCACATAAACTCTGTAATTATATATACATGATCATAGTTACTGATTATAGGAAAATGACCCCACATTGAGGTGTGTACATGGCATTACCATAGCTCTACAGTATTTTTGTAAAAAAATTACCTTGAACCAATATGGTTTTTAATGATGAGCATTGATATCCGGCATGTTCGATTTTTTACTAAAAACACAAGATGGTGCCTGCTTATGCCACAGGTTAGGCAAGCCTGACGGCCTGCGGATGTACTTAAAACGAAGATGTGACGACAGTGAAGAATCCCTGGTTTCAATTTTGCGAGAGCCAGATGTACAGCACCACTTCGCTTCATCACCAGTTGCGGAATCTACTCCAACGGTTGTGCTGTGAAACTTTCAACCTAAAACTTACACCTTCTTAAAGGATGCTGGGTCAGTTCGCATGTCCAGCAATGATGGGATAAAGGGCTGCCATCCCCACTAAAGCCAGAGTTCATTGAATATCCCAAGGAGGAGGTCTCGGGCATGGTGGTGGCCCCCTATCCCCGATGGTCGCCCTGACCCTACTAGGTAGTACAGAGACCACAGGAATTGTAGCAAATCTGGGGAAGAAGGTTCCCAAGCATATTGTTGCAATTAGAGACAAATGGGTGTGCGATGGGCATAGGGAGAAATAATAGCCCAACCAAGGGAGAACTGATTGATGGTATTGATGTAACATCGACCCAGCTCACGGAGGGTACCCTGCTAACTATTAGTGGCCCTGTAGTAACAATCAAATCAGCCCTTGGCAATATTGCTCCAATGGCTAACATCTTTACGAGTAGCGAATGTAAAAAATCATTAGTAGAAAGTGACTTACCTGTTCATGTCAACAAACAAATACAAAGGGAATTCCGCACTATGACTCCAAGGCCTACTAAGCTCACCACTACATACTCTTAAAGGCAAAGAGGCCTCCTTCATTAGCAACAATGATAACCAGCAATAAAAGACCAACTTTCAGGGACCCAACTGCTACCTTTTAGGTAACATCAATTGCTGCAGGGATTCTGCTCAGGAACATAACTCTGCTTGGAACCATAGAATCAATCAATCAATCAAAGTACTTGTAGAGAGTGCTACTTACCTGTGAGGGTCTCAAGGCGCTGAAGGGAGGGGGGTGCTGCTACTGCTCGAAGAGCCAGGTCTTGAGGAGTCTACTGAAGGCGAGTAGGCTTGGGTCTGCTGTATGTGGGTAGGGAGGGTGTTCCAGGTCTTGGCGGCGAGGTAGGAGAAGGATCTGCCGCCGGAGGTCACTCGTTGGATGTGGGGGACAGCAGCGAGGGCTAGGTTGGTGGAGAGGAGCTAGCGGGTGGGGGTGTAGAAGCTGAGTGTGCTGTTCAGGTAAGCTGGTCCGGCGTTGTGGAGTGCTTTGTGTGCATGGGTGAGGAGCTTGAAGGTGATCCTCTTGTCGACGGAGAGCCAGTGTAGGTCTCTCAGGTGAGGAGTGATGTGGCTGCGGCGGGGGACGTTGATGATCAGTCGGGCGGAACCGTTTTGGATGCGTTGTAGACGTCGTAGGTGTTTGGCTGGGATTCCTTCGTAGTGCGTTTCCGTAGTCTAGTCTGCTGCTGACTAGGGCCTGTGTCACCTTTCTTCTTGTTTCGGTTGGTGTCTACTTGTAGATCCTGCAGAGCATGCGGAGGGTGTTGTAGCAGCAGGAGGAGACGACGTTGGTACTTGCTTAGACATGGAGAGGGAGGAGTCGAGGATGAATCCTAGGTTGCGTGCATAGTCGGTGGGTGTTGGTGCTGATCCCAGTGTGGACCGCCACCAGGAGTCGTCCCAGGCTGAGGGGGTGGGTCTGAGGATGAGTACCTCCGTCTTGTCCGAGTTCAGCTTCAGACAGCTGCTCCTCATCCAGTCGGCGACGGCCTTCATTCCCTCATGGAGGTTGGTTTTGGCGGTATGTGGGTCCTTGGTGAGGGAGAGGATGAGCAGGGTGTTGTTGGCGTAGGAGATGATGTTGAGGTTGTGATGGCGGGGCACTTGTGCGAGGGGGGCCATGTAGATGTTGAACAGCGTCGGGCTGAGAGATGAGCCCTGCGGGACGCCGTAGATTATGTCGTTGGCTTCGGATCAGAAGGGTGGGAGGCGGACGCTCTGGCTTCTGCCGGAGAGGAAGAACGTGGTCCAGTCAAGGGCCTTCTCTTAGATTCCGGCTTTTAGGAGGCGTGTCTTTAGAGTGCAATGGCAGACCGCGTCGAAGGCAGCCGACAGGTCCAAGAGGATGAGGGCTGATGTTTTGCCGTTGTCTAGTTGGCGTCTGATCTCGTCTGTGGCTGCGATGAGGGCTGTCTTTGTGCTGCGGTTTCGTCTGAATCCGGACTGGGACGGGTCCAAGATGTTGTTGTCTTCCAGGTGGCGGGCCAATTGTCTGTTGACGATTTTCTCGATGACCTTTGCGGGGAACGGGAGCAGGGAGATGGGCCGGAATTTCTTGAGGTCCTTGGTGTCCGCCTTGGGCTTTTTGAGGAGGGTGTTGATTTCGGCGTGCTTCCAGCTTGCCAGGAATGTTGCTGTTTCGAAGGAGATGTTGATGACCTTCCTTATTTGGGGTGCGATGGCTAGTGATAGAAGATGGCTAGTGAGTCGCACAGTTCTTGTGAGGGCGGGATGGCGTTGGCGTTGGCGCTGGGGTTGGAGAGTTCCTTTACGATGCTGAAGAGCTCTTTGCTGTCGTGTGCATTGTTATCCAGGCGGTCTTTGAAGGAGGAACTCTTGGCTAATCTGATGAGGTGGTGGTGTCTGCAGGTTGCGTCATTGTGGGATGCGTGGTTGTCCGATGTGCGTTTGTGGAGCCATATTTTCTTCAGTTTCCGGCATGCCCGTTTGGAGGTCTGGAGCTCGTCGGTGAACCAGGTGGCTCTCTTGCTGGTGTGGTTGTTGGAGTGTTTCTTGAGCGGGGCGAGGGTGTTGGTGCAGTCATTGATCCACTGTCTGAGGTTGCGGGCTGCGGCGTCTGGGTTGGTGGGGTCGGTGGGTGGGTTCTGGGCGAAGGTGGTGGTCAGCCAGTGTTCGGTGACTTTGCTCCAGCAGCGGCAAGGCAGCTGTTGGGTGCGGTGGTGCGTGGTTGGTTCCTTGAAGGTGAAATGGATGCAGCGGTGGTCGGTCCAGTGGAGTTTGGAGGTGTGGTAGATGGCGACATGGGTGCCTGTGAAGATGGGGTCCAGCTTGTGACCAGCGGCGTGTGTGGGTGCCGTGACGAGTTGTCTGAGGCCTTGGTTGGCGAGGTTGTCGATCAGGGTGGCGGAGTTGGCATCGTTGTTTTTCTCGAGGCGGAAGTTCAGGTCCCCGAGGAGGATGTAGTTCGTGGAGGTGAGTGTGTGGATGCTGGCGAGGTCGGCGATGGAGTCGCTGAACTGAGCCTGGGCTCCGGGGGTCTGTAGATGAGTGTTCCTCTGAGGGTGGTGTTGGGGTCGGTGTGGATCTGGCAGTGCATGTGTTCGGTGGGGTTGAGGGTGTCGTCTGCGTGGGTGGCGACATTGAGGGTGGATTTGTGGACGATGGCTATTCCTCCTTCGGTTCCGTTGGCGCGATCCCTGCGGGTGATCTTGTAGCCTTCCAGGATGGCTATGGCAATGTTGGGAGCCAAGGAGTCGTTCCACCAGGTCTCGGTCAGGAAGGCCACGTCTGGGGCGGAGGTGTCGAGCAGATCCCAGAGCTGGACGGCGTGTTTGCGTGCGGAGCGGGTGTTGAGGCGTATGCAGCGGATGTGGTTGGGTCCTGTACTTGGAGGTTTGGTGGTTCTGGCGCAGGTGAAGCTGCCCGTGCGGCAGGAGAAGGGTCCGTTTCGCGGTGGCCTGGAAGCCGGTGTGGTTTCTGCCGGTGTTGAGTGCATGGAGGCTGCTGGCGTCGTAGTGGACTCTGGTGTTGTGGTGTTCGCGGGGTTCAGGGGTTCTGGTGCTGGGCACGGTCCAGATGCAGACGGGTGCAGACGGGCTTGCCTTAGGTGCGCCTTCGGCACGCCAGCGGCACGGCCGCGCAGCTTCTGCCATTTTAAGGGGAGCTGGGAGGGAGGAGCAGCAGGGAGGCGGGAGGTGGGGATGGGCGAGTGGGCACGGGGGATGGGGCTGCAGGGGCAGCAGCGGCGGGAAAGCGAGTGGGCAGGGGGGCAAGCCAAGGGCACAGGGCACAAAGTGCTGGTTGGGGCTGCAGCGGCGGGGGAGTGCCCTACCTGGAAGGTCAAGGGTTGCTCTCCTCACCGCGCTGCCGCCGCCACATTGAGGGGAGCTGGGAGGGAGGGAGGAGCAGGCGGGAGGTGGGAGGCAGGGGTCAGCGAGTGGGCGTGGGGGCCGGGGCGCAGGGGCAGCAGCGGCGGGAAAGCAAGTGGGCAGGGATTTAGCCATGGTTGAAATCTCCACCTCTGGGCCGAAAGTCCCACCTCTGGGCTGGAAGCTCCGCCTCCAGGATGGAAGCTCCGCCTCTGGGCCAGAAGCTCCGCCTCCGAGCTGGAATCTCCGTCCCGAGTGCGGACGTAAAGTTAGTAGTCGTAGATCAATTCTGTGAATACCAAAAGTAGTAAGTGCATTCTATGAATACCAAAAGTAGTAAGTTTAGGATTTTGTCTTAAGTTAGTTCTGTGAATCGGGCCCTGAGTCTCCATACCACCTATGTATCTATGCGCCTGAGTGCGACTAGCTATAGTGCCTCACTTGCCCTCCTAACCTTTCCAGAGAAACAAGTGAGTTGCCACCCCAGAACACAACACTCTAAACCTTCTCAGAGTTCACGGTAACAGGACACACCCTTTTGCTCTCTCACTCGTACTTGTCCACAATAAGATGAACAAGAGACACAAAGGAAGTTTATAATATTTATTTAAACTATCATGCTCTAAGATGCAGTATTTGCGCCACATTTAGAAAACAACTGCATACCAAAAAAATCATTAGCATGGTTAACTGAGACTGTTAGAGAGGCTCTGGATGGCGGTGCTTCCACCATGATAGTGAAGCTCGACCTATCAGCAGCATTCAACATGGTAGCACATTCTACCATGTTAAATAGATTAAGCCATTTTGGCTTTCAGGGCACTGTCCTAACAATGATATGATCTTTTTTAGAAGATCACTCTTGACAGGACTTCCTTTGTCCATTCTCATTTTTGCCCAAACCTTTGGTTTGTGGGGTGCCACAGGGTTCTGCTCCAGTCTGCTACTTTTCAACCTTTATGTGTCCCCTTTAGCCAACCTTGAGACCTGGGATGAAGGTCGTTTTGTAGGCAGATGACACACAACTTGTGTATTCATGTAGAGGACATTCAGAAGCAGCTTTTCTCAGTTTCAAAGAGTGTTTAAACGATATTTCCAAATGGATGGACGCCAACTTTTTAAAACTGAAAGCGGACAAAGCTGAAGTGCTTTTTTTCAGTCATATGACTCTTCCTCCTTCTAGCTCTTCTGATGGCCCTCTGAATTTAATCCTCCACCGACACCAGTTACTTCAACTAGAAATGTAGGGATTATATTTTACTCTGACCTCTCCTTCGAGTCCCAAATTTGGCAGATTTCATCGTCCTGCTTTCTGAAGTTAAGATCTGTCACAAAGCTATTGCATCTTCTGCCAGAAGAGACTCAACAGATCATAATCCATGCACTAGTGACATCACATTTGTATTATGCTAACAGCTTATATCTGGGTCTTCCAGCTTTCTTGACTCATAGACTCTAATGATACAGAATGTCGCAGCCAGGCTGATTCGACAGGTACCCATTCGTCATCACATCTCCCATTAACTTGAAGCAGCTTCACTAGCTTCGGTTGCCAAGAGGATTGAGTTCAAAGCCCTGACATTGTCATTCAGACCCATTAGGGGTGGAGGTTCACAATACCTTAGGACTAGGCTTAGCCAGTACCATCAGGAGAGAACCTTGAGATCTAATCACCTTCAACTCCTGTGCATTCCGATGTTTGCCAAGGTTTGTCGAAGCTGTAGGTCCAGAAAATGCAGGATATTCAGTAATCTCAATAGCCTCAGCAAACTCAGGAAATTTGCCACAAGTAGGAGCTTTACTCCCAGACTTGACCTGTACAGGCTCAGTAACCCACCTACTGCGGATCAGGGAGTTTTATAACTTAGAGAGTACCCTGCTACAAGTCCAGGTGTTGTCCTGCAGTCCTGCCAACAAAGTCTGCCTGGCTCGCCTCACGTTCATCCTGAAACAAAAAACATAGGGGTATATTTACAAGAACTGCCACTAACGGGATTTTTTTACGCAGAATATCACCAAAAACTATCCCCCTGTTATCGACGTATTTACAAAACGCTGCTGCTTGGCGATATTGTCAGCTAGCCGCGGCAAAAAGTGCCACTAACACTAGCTTCAAGGTGATCAAAAAATTGACGTTAACAAGAGAAAAGTGACAAAAGGCCATTTAGAGTACAAAAAATTCATGTTAGTCAGCCGAACATCAATTTTCAGTCTCTAGAGGCAAGAATAGCGTATAAAAACACCCCTAATGTAAAAAATAAAATAAAAACATTGGAATGCTGAACGGATCAGTAAAGGCCAAGTCAAGCACAGGTGAACAACCCCACCAAACCCCCCAACACCCAGAATGACCAGCCAGAGTCGCAGGAGAGGAGGAAATGCAGAATCAGGGACTCATTCATGTAAAGAGGTGCATCGTTGGGGAAAACCAGTGATTCAGCACTTTGCATAGTGCCATCCTTGTGACAACATGGCAGCCGATGCCTGGAAGCAGTTGTAGTGTTGTTCCCATATTCCCAATAGGCTCTGCGCATTGGAATAATATATTCAGCAGTGTAGATGTAGGACTGAGGTCGACTAGGTCTCTACTGACTATATTAGACTTAAGTTTTGCCAGCTAGCTCAGAGGTCACTAGAAACTTTCTCGAATAAACGAGGAGGAGTTTAACCTCCCTGGATAGACAAGAAGGGATTAGCTTCTGACAACCATATAACATGACAACTTTGCTCCCTCAGAATAAGAGTGTATCTCTAGAGTCGTGTGAAAACAATAGACAGCTATTTCACTCAGTCAAGTGTGCATACTTAGTTTCACCAGAGTGCAGAGAAAAGAGAGACAGGCGTTTTCAATAAAAGGTGTTATTTATTGAGCAGTCTTCTTTCTCATACAAGAGAAATGAATTGCTACAATTGCAATACTAATAGTAAAGTAAAGTGCGTACAGTAAAAGGAGGATTAAGAAATAATACTGTAAAAGCATTGATATGGTTTCTTAGCCATAAGATACTTTAAAATAGATAAAATATATACATACATATATACATTGACTAACGTACTCAACTGGTGCTTTTAAATACGCCTACCCCGGTGTACCTGACCTAAGCCTAATACGTGGGAAGGACTAAGTAAGTAGCAGTTTAAGTTAAGTTGGTTTTTGCCAAGAATCTGACTCAAGAATTCTCTCTAAGGTTTTAGTCAGTTCCGTACCTGGGTTAATAGAAAGCAGGAGGTCTTTTATCTCTCTCTCAGGACTCGATATCCCAGTAACCCGCGAAGGTATCTGGAAACACCGGAGCTGGATTTCTCGGCAGGAGAAAAGACAGCGTCTCTCTCAGTGCGTCAAAAGGGAGGGGCAGCGTCCGTGGGCTCTTGCATCAGCTGGGCTCTCGGGCAAGTAGATAGCTGCTCTGCTCCAAAACCACCACCGTGTGTTTGCTTAAGGCAGCGTTGGTATATTTATACCTGAAAGGTGCCGGGTTTGACGTAAGGTTGGACATAAGACGTCAATAAAGATGTCACTAAGAACTGGCCGTTCTTACAGTGCTTCACAGGAGTTCTAGGACGAAATCAAAACATAACAGTTCTGGCGTCAGCCGAGCGCTGGTGTCTGCAACTTTAAGTGAATCTAGTCTTGAATGTTAATGGGACGCATTTCTGCGTATAGATAGCCTTATGCTTTCTAAAAGAAGGGTCCTGGCATTACTCCGGTCGGTTCACCACTGCGATCTCTGTTACAGTCTGGACAGCCCATTGCAAATTTGTAGTTATGCAGGCTCATCCCCGGCCACCAGTATTCTGATTGTAATTCTTTCAGAGATTCCTTGATCTCCAGGTGCCTTAAACCTAATCCCATATGTGCTTCTTGAATCAAGAAGATTCTCCTGTTTGTGTTTGGAATTACTCTATCCCCCACTCCAGGGATTCGAGCAAAAGGAACGGAGTTTGCATCGATTATGTATGTATAATTGAGTGGATAGTTCACAGGTAATGCTGCACTGTCGCCTTTTGAAGACATTTTTACCGCCAGCATGGTTTCCCCGTCTATGTATTTTTCTGAACGCTTTTTTGTGGCTACGGAAGCCGGATTAGCTGCTTCCGCTCTGGCTGTATCAGCCAATGAATTCCCTGCAGCGTGAACGCCATCACGCTGATGACTAAGTGTATGTATCACATGAGTCTTTTGTAGTTCCTTCTGCAAAAGAACTACTTGTTCCCAAAGCGTTTTATGCTTGATTGTGCCACCTTTCGCAACTTTGATTGAGACATAGTTACCGGTGGTCTCAATTTACCTCCGTGCCACCGGCATTTACCAACCGCACACGCAGCACTGTAAGCTTGCTTATCCCAAACTGCGGGTTGTGCTGATCCGTCTGTATATATTACACAGGCGTAACGTTGTAGGGGCAGAATTTCAATTGGCAGAGGATATTCTTTTTTCATATGTTAAATTTTTTAGTTTTTTCATGTTCGGGTCAAAATAGTATTTCACATCTTCTGCAGCAAGAGAATTTTCCCATTCGATCCATTTTGGATCTAATGCCACCTTAGTCATATTGCGTGGGCTTGTTAATGCCTCAAAGGCTTATTCTGCTGTTAAAACAGTTATCCTTTTGCCTTGTGCTTGGGCTCTTTCTTTTGCTACAGCAGTTTGAACCGCATTTACAATGTTTTCCGTAAGACTGAATGTTTTTTCAGCTTGTGTGTACAAGTGTGATTTGTAAGCTATTGGTACCGTTTCTCCCTCATTAGAGGTCAGGTACGTGAATCCGCATCTTCCTGGGATGACTCGGATTACAAGGTTGCGTATGTTTTCGCGTGTTTGTAATTTTATTTTAGCTAACATGTCTGTTTGCAATGATCTCAAAATTTCTGTGTGTTTTTGAGTCCAATTGATTGGTTTGAAATCAGGTTTTTTTAATTCATAGAGAGGTTTAACCCTCTCTGCATAATTTAGAATGTAAGTTCTTCTGAAATTCAGGAAACCTAGTATTGATTGTAAGTTCTTCAGCGTTTTTGGTGCTTGGAGGACAGCGCATTTTTCTAAGAAATTGTCCGCTAGGCTTTTGCCTTCACTTGATAATTCATATCCTAAAAACAGGACTGGTAGATGGGCAATTCGTGACTTTTTAAAGTTGAATTTGTAACCCTCTGCTGTGAAACCAAGTATTATGGTGTTCACTCTTTTCAAGTGAGTATCCAGGTCATCATCTGTGAGATAGATTTCATCGACATAAGATAATGCTTCATCATCATATATTTGTAGTAACTCTGTTACTCTTGCTGAGAATAATCCTGGGCTATTCTTGAATCCTTGTGGGAGTCGACAGAAATTTACTGTGACCCCATTATTGAGAAAGCGGTCAAATACCTGCTTTCAGGTGCAATGTTTTGACAAAAGAATCCATTAGAGATGTCTAATGTTGTTTTGTATTTTTTGCACACAATGTTATTCATTAGTGCTGCACTGTGTGAGTTTTGTACTGCAAATGTCTTGCAACATGAGTTTAGGTGTCTGTAGTCCAAAACTAGACGATATGAATCATCTGGCTTGGAGACAGGAAACAAAGGATTGTTAATTTGTGAGGTGCATGTTTCAATCACCCCCTGGTATTCAAGTTGATCTAAGATCTCCCTGACTTGTTTTTTAGCTTCTTTCTTAAATGGGTACTGCCTCTGTGCAGTTGGTTGACATTTTAACTGGATTTTGTGAGGAGGAGAGTCCTCATCCCATCCTACATGATTTTTATATAATGCAGGAGCTTGGGCTACTGCCCATTTTCTTGCATATGTATATTTTCTATGCATTGGAATATGATTTGAGAAGGCAGGCATAATCATTTCTTCACCATGAGGGCACTCCCTGACAAACTCTGGTGGCCAGTCTTTCTCAGCTAAAAGGATGTCATAGCCTTTTGAAAGGTTATCCCAAAATAGACCCCTTACTTTCCTAGTCTTATCTCCCTCTATACGTAATGTTATTTCGTATATTTTATGAGGTTTGCTAACCCTGGAATCTGCAGTTTCCACCTGAATGTATTAATTCGTGTCCACTGTCTCCAGATGATTCATTAGGATCTTGCGAGCTATGGTCACTTCTGCTGCGCTGTCTAGCATTGTCTGGGCCCACTCTCCGTTTTTCAGTTGTGTCCTCAGTATCCTCTGCATGTTTAATTATTTTAATACTGACTACCTTCTTTCTTGGAAATTGTAATTTTTTATTTAGATGAGCAGGTTCCTTGTCTTTTGACTTGACGTGCTCTTCCCTGTGTTCTGACCGTCCTCTTCTTTCCGATTTCTGCGAGGAAGTCTGAAAAGATCGAGAGGGACGTGTATCAATATCTTGATATCTATCAGGTGTTTTCAAATTATCCCTATTTCTAAGGTTGTATCTTTTCTCAGAGGGCTCCCTCTGGGGAGACTTGTGTCCTTGGTCCGGAGATCTTTCTCTCTGCCGAGGAGACCTTCCTCTGGACTGGAATCTTTTTTCTTTGGGAGTGGATTGTTTATTTCCATCCCAGCTCTTTTTTGGAGTGTTTAGATTATTTTTAATAAATATCTTTTCAGGATTTTCAGTAGGTAGTGTTTCACGGGTTTCCCACCCAAACTATCTCTTCCTAGTTCTTCATAGGATTTTTCAATGATTCTGGCAAGTTCAAACGGTTGTTCTGCTATATCTGTTTCTTTCAATTTCTGGCGGATCACCACAGATGCAGCTTCTTCTTTTATGTTGGCTAATAATATAGCCGAGACCTGCTTGAAATCTTTCAGTAGTTTCTTACCCAGAGTTAAAGCAGGTTCCGGGCCGTATTGATTTGGAATCTGTCTTAGCACATCAGGTATTACCGCCATGGACGGAATACCATGTGTTTTTGTGTAAATGGAAGCAAAGACTGTGCCCCAAGTGTCACAGTCCTCCACATGTGGTGCGATCCCCATTGGAAGACAGATAGTCAGAATTCTGTGTTTCTCAGCAGGGGTAGTATCCAGAAATACTGCCTCTATTTGAGTTATTTTTTGTTCTAACCAGAATGGAATTTGTTCCAGTTTTACGGGTGTTTTACCAAGACATGATTGTATGTTCTGTGGTGTTATTTTGTTTGTGTTCCCCTGATGAGGGGTCAGCTGTGGAATGTTAATTGCTGGTTGGACCGTTGTAGTCCGCATTACATATTGGACTAATTGTCTATGTATTTTAATCAGTTGTTTTAGCTGGGCTAAATGTTCTGGTACTGACATTTTTTCGATGTCTGGATGTTGTGTGTAGCTGGCTAGAACCGGCCACGTTGCTCCTGGTCTACCTAGTGGACCGAGCCTGGTGATGTGATTGTTATATTTTAGGGCGCCTTTAAACCAGAGCAGGTGCTCTTGGTAATTTAGTGGGATTTCCACCTCCTCGAAAGGGGTGTACTCTTCCGGAGGATCCTCTATTTTGTAATAGTGGAAGTCGTGTGTGACAGCGTTTGCTGCTGGAAAGTTAATCCATGAATAGAATACCTCTGTCTGCCAATATTCATGGGCCTCTATCACGAAAATGACTATACCACCTTGTGATGTCAGTCCGTTTTCTATAAGTTTTATAGTTATAGTTCTTCTTATGTTGACCGGAATGAGTATAGCATTCGGGTCATTCTGTTGGAGAGTTGTGTCTTCCAACAACAGTTGAGACGCTGTAGCATCTCTTTCTTCGTTCCCGTCAGGCATTTTACTGACAGAAAGTTTTTTTAATATGCAGATCAAGTTTCAAGGAAACAAAGATTAGGTGCACAATATTTTGGAACACTGTATCCTTCAACGTTGACTAAACCAAAAACTATACACAGGAATCTCTTCCTACTAAGTTCCGGCGGATTTTAACCTTTTACCCACTCCAGACGTCTTTTGGAGTATTTACCTGAAAAAGGGTCTGTGTGAAAAAGTACGACTGAGTTACTCTAACGTCTTGCGTTAGATTTATAGCCTTACCAAACGTTGGGCGCCATGTAGTGTAGTTCCTCTATTCCCAATAGGCTCTGCGCATTGGAATAATATATTCAGCAGTGTAGACGTAGGACTGAGGTCGACTAGGTCTCTACTGACTATATTAGACTTAAGTTTTGCCAGCTAACTCAGAGGTCACTAGAAACTTTCTCGAATAAACAAGGAGGAGTTTAACCTCCCTGGATAGACAAGAAGGGATTAGCTTCTGACAACCATATAACATGACAACTTTGCTCCCTCAGAATAGGAGTGTATCTCTAGAGTCGTGTGAAAACAATAGACAACTATTTCACTCACACAAGTGTGCATACTCAGTTTCACCAGAGTGCAGAGAAAAGAGAGACGGGCGTTTTCAATAAAAGGTGTTATTTATTGAGCAGTCTTCTTTCTCATACAAGAGAAATGAATTGCTACAATTGCAATACTCATAGTAAAGTAAAGTGCGTACAGTAAAAGGAGGATTAAGAAATAATACTGTAAAAGCATTGATATAGTTTCTTAGCCATAAGATACTTTAAAATAGATAAAATATATACATACATATATACATTGACTAACGTACTCAACTGGTGCTTCTAAATACGCCTACCCCGGTGTACCTGACCTAAGCCTAATACGTGGGAAGGACTAAGTAAGTAGCAGTTTAAGTTAAGTTGTTTTTTGCCAAGAATCTGACTCAAGAATTCTCTCTAAGGTTTTAGTCAGTTCCGTACCTGGGTTAATAGAAAGCAGGAGGTCTTGTATCTCTCTCACAGGACTCGATATCCCAGTAACCCGCGAAGGTATCTGGAAACACCGGAGCTGGATTTCTCGGCAGGAGAAAATACAGCGTCTCTCTCAGTGCGTCAAAAGGGAGGGGCAGAGTCCGTGGGCTCTCGCCTCAGCTGGGCTCTCGGGCAAGTAGATGGCTGCTCTGCTCCAAAACCACCACCGTGTGTTTGCTTAAGGCAGCGTTGGTATATTTATACCTGAAAGGTGCCGGGTTTGACATAAGGTTGGACATAAGACGTCAATAAAGATGTCACTAAGAACTGGCCGTTCTTACAGTACTTCACAGGAGTTCTAGGACGAAATCAAAACAAAAGCAATGGGGATTTCCCAGGTTGCTGGAGGTTTGGTTTGTTTAGAGAACTCGTTGTGCTTTCTAGGAGTCCAGGGAAGTAGCCTTGCTTAATGTGACTGCATGGGCTACGACTAAATATAGATATGATTCCTTATGCCTTTATAGGGATATTATTTATTATAACCGTACAAGGGCATCAAATAGAAATATCGATTTAGGTTCCTAGATAAAAACACAATACAGTGACAGTCCCCAGGGCCCGGAGGTCTCACTGGGCCTACATCTGAGACCCGGAGTGGGAGGCGGTGGTGCTGTGGGGTCGCTACGACGTGACGGTGGAGTCAGGCCGCGTAGGGCTAAGCCTATACGCCATGGTGGTAGATATTGAGGCGTCGGCGATCGCCCTTACCTGGTGGGAAGTCTGGCAGGTCGCATGGAGACACGTTGCTGTCCTGTGTGAGGAGACCGCCCGCCAACCCTTGGAGCTGTGATTGATAGAGGCCCTCCTGCGCATCAACGTAGGTAGGTCTGTGATAAAGCGCCATGTTATTTTGAAAACTATACGGGTGCGTCATAATCATGGGTAGTCAGCAACCGCATATTTAGAAGATTGTACTAATGAGTGATCATTAGAAATGTAGTAATTAACTAAAATGATGTAGAATATTTAGGAGTGTTCATGTCGTGGAAACCAATGTAGTGTTAACATGAAAAGTGCCTTAAGTAATGTAGAAATGATTGCTTCACGTATAAAAGGTTGCATTAGGTTTAAATGTGCACCATATTAAAAGTTGCACATCTAGGGTTGCTTATTGTGAGTAAATTGTAATTCATTAACATGATTTTGAATCTAATGTTTATAATGTAGTCTAGAAATGTGTTTAAGATGTGTAAAGGCCTAACTGTATGAATGCATTAGTAAGAGGCCTAACTGTGGTTCTTAGCTAGTCGAAGAAAATGTAGGCCTGAAAATGTATTTCTCCTGGGACGGCTCCTTTCTTAATCCAATTTTTGCATTGCAGATCCGTGTGTGTACAAGGCCAATTCATTCACAGGCTTTCTGTTGCAGGTGCAAGGACACACGTTTAGTTGGGCAGAATAACTCTTTGTTTTAGAAGTTAGGATGGTCGGAGCGAGAGATGTGGGAAGATACTGGAATGCTGGGAAGATACTTTTGGCGGAGAAGGTGCCTGGGACCCAAGGACACACCAACAATTTTTGGACGCTGCCACAGTTTCGGTGGAAAAGCACAGCCTGAAGACTTGCCGAAAGAGGTGTGTTTAAGCCGTGTTTAACGTTTTTGGGATTTTGTATTAGGGACAGTGCCCCAAAGGAGAAGAGTCAGTTGGAGTCAGATTTTAGTCTAGAAGGAGCAGAGCAGGAGAATAGAAGGAGCATCTTAGAACAAGCTCAGTAGCTTAGGCTACTTACCTATGGAAAGTGAGTGTACTTCTTAGGAAGTCTTCGCTGCTGACACCTTATTCTCTTGCCTGGGAGGGATGCTAAGTAGGGATGCCACTTTAATGTTAATGTAGGGACAGACTAACATTCTTTTCTTCCCTCTGATCTAATGCAGTCAACGCTTCAAGCAGGGACTGTCATCATTTGTCTAATGCTTTTAGAGATTACTTTAATCATCATCTTAAGTCATATGAGACTTCTGCGTAGGATTATGTTTGTATTAGTGCCCGTTTATTATCTCAACCTCATACTGAGGTGCCTGTATGTTCAGTTATTTTTGGCTTTGTAATAAAATCCCTAAAAGTTTGTTCAGTAGTCAGTGGTTCTTGAGTTGGATTGAATTGGTTGTTTCTAAACTTATTATGAACCTGTTGTTCTTCCCTTCACACTTCTTAGCAGACCAGACAGTCCATTCGACCAAGGATTCTTAAGATTGGTAAGAAAAATCCTGAGTAATAATCCTGCTGTAACATCTACATTGCATAACATGCACCATCACTACACCGTGGTGCATGGAGGAGATTGCCAATGGTGAGCTGCACCTCAGTGCATTACAGGCCAGAGGATGTGGAGCTGCCCGGATGCTGTGGAGGGTGAGGCCCCTGAGCTGCGCCAAACGTGTGTGGTGGGAACGCTGCAACTTCACACCTAATGGGGCCCTGTTTTATTAACTGCATCGGGAGGTTCTCTAGCAGACTTGACGGCAACTACTGTACCCAGGCTTGTGAAATCCTACCTGGGTAAGGCTCCTGCTGGCTGAGTCACAGATTTGGAGAGAGCGCGGTGGATTGAGCCCTGGTGTCCATGTCCAGGTGAGGAGAAGGTGGGGTGGGAGCAGAGGAGGCGTGGGTGTCATGTCGGGCCAGGCCTAGCACCTCTGGGTGGTGCACACTGTGCCCTGAGCAGTTCCTGCACTGCGGAGGACCCACATTGCTGACGACATCGCACAAGACTGTTGGGGAACTCAAACAACTGGCTCAAGTCGCTGGTATCAGGCATTGATGGCAGCGGGTGCCAGGGACACGGGGGTACGCTCAGTCCTAGGCCCAAGGGTATGCAGTTTGATCTGCCGTTACTCACTGTGGAACAAGGAATCTGTTCACCACTGTTAGATCGGAAGAAGCAACCGGGTGGTGCTGCCTTTCCTCTCCCTCTGTCAGTTTGCTTTTGGGTGTACGGGGGACTATCCCTTAATGGACATGCTCCTCCCACAGTGCTGCACCATCTGGTAGCTGCTGCTGCTTTCCCAATCTGCTGCTGCTTGTTCCTCTGACCTGGAGGTCATGAGTTTGAGGCCCTCTTCCATCCGCAGGCTCCTGCCTGGACCTCATCTTTGTAGGTTCAGTCGTAGAGCATCACTGCTCTGCTGCTTGACTGCCCTTCTGTCCCTCTTTTCTTCTGTACCTGTTTCAGTCCCTCTTTCTGCTCTTCGCCATTGCTTTCTACCTTTGGCTTTGTTTTTTTTTTCTTTTCTTTGTTTGACTTTGTCTTTCCTGTGCTTTTTTCAGTTCCTTTTTTACCAGTCCTTTCCCTAAATGCCCCTGCGATCCCCTGCAGCCTGCACCCTCCAGTGTCCTTTCCCGCATTTCCTACCTCCCAGCTGTCCAGCCCCCTTGTAGCACTACTTAATGATGGCAGCTGTGCTGCCATGCACAGCGAGCGTGCCACTGGTGAGCCGAATGCGCGCCAAAGGCAAGTCTGTCTATGCCGTCTGCGCATGGACCGTGCCCAGTTCCAGGGACCTTGCCTCTGAGACACTCCACCGCTATGATGCCAGCACCCTCCTCGTCCTCAACTCTGGACTCCATGCCGCCTGCCATCTAGCATCACTGAAGAATACCCTTGCACCCTTCGCCTGCCAAAACTGCAAACGCACCTTCTGCCACATCAACACACCAGCGCCCTTCCCCGCCTAGCTGTCTAACAGTGCACCAGACCGGCTGAACTGCATCCTCATTAACATGTGATCCCTCCACAAACACTCCACAGAAATCTGGGGCCTCCTCATTGCCACTCTTCAGACATTGCCTACTCCATGGAAACCTGGACCAACCGCTGCTCCGGACCGGACATCACCATCGCCATCCCCGACAGCTACAAATTCATCCGCAAGGACCAACCTAACCACCAAAGAGACATTTCCATCTTCTACAAAAGCACACACCACCTGACCACTCAACTGACCCAACAGCGACCATAGAACACCTCCACTTCCAGATTTGAACCAACCCCAACACCACACTCCGTGGCACCCTCATCTACAGGACCCCAGCCCATGACGCCCCATTTACCAATGCCATTGTAGACCTCATCACACCTCAGAGTCTCCCATCCACCAACTACATCCTACTCGGGGACCTCACCTTCCACCTGGACAAGCTCAGTGACCAGAACACCACCCTCCTCCTGAAGAACTTCACCATTATTGCACTCAAGCAGCTAGTCACTGCACCAACCCACATAGCCAGACTCACGCTCAACTCCGTCTTCTCTGCCAGTGGGAACTTTAACTACAGCCACATCAACAAACTCTCCTGGACCAACCATCATTGTATACATCATGTCTTAACCACGCCCACCATACTCCACTGCCATCATCAGCCACCCCCCTTCGCATCTGGATCAAGGCCAAGGAAGAAATTGTCATCATCTCCATCAACACCACCACTCTGCCAATGTTTACAGATGCCAAAACTGCAGCGCGCAACATCCACTGATGGATCACCAACTGCGCTTACACCCTGGCACCCCTGAAGGAAAAAAAAGGCAAACAACACTCCAAGAAAGCCAACTGGTCCACTCCCGCCCTCCACTAGTCCAGATGCGCCTGCAGACATTTCGAGAAGAAATAGCGCCACAACAAAACCCCATAAACTCACACAACCTTAAAATCCGCCATCAACGCAAACCACCTCCTCGTGAAAACCACTAACAAAATGGCCCTCCAAGACAGGATCAACCCCAATGCACACAATATCAAGGAACTCTTTGTCAACATCAAGGAGTTTCCCAGGCCCACCAATGAGACCACAGACGTGGCCCACTCCCAATACCTTTGCAACAAACTCAAGACCATCTTTCACCACAAGATTAGGAAGATCTACGACAGCTTCAATACCCCAGATCCGGTCACCACGCCCGCCACCATCGTACACAAGCAAACCGCACCCCAACAGACCGTGCTCTGTTGGACCCTGCTCACAACAGAGGACACCCTCAAGACCATGAAGAGCATCCATTACCATGCCCTGATGGATCCCTGCCTGTACCATATCTTCCACAGAACAGGCGTCAACATCTCCCCCCGACACCAGAAACTGCTCCATTGAAATAGCCTCCTTCCCAGATGACTGGAAACATGCTAACATCAGCACTCTGCTGAATAAGCCATCCTCAGACCCGACAGACCTCAAGAATTTCAGACCAATCTCACTCCTCCCCTTCCCATCCAAGGTTATATATAAGGCCTTCAACGCCCAACTCTCTAGGTTTTTCAAAGTGACTAACATCCTGGGCACCTCCCAACCCAGCTTCTGAAGCAATCACAGCACAGAGAATGCACTCTTTGCCACCACAGATGACATCTGCTCCCTCCTTGACCGGGGTGAGACTGCATTCTGCAGCCTATTAGACCTCCTGGTCTCCTTCAACACCGTCTCCCAACGCACCCTAATCACAAGAATCCATGACACCGGCATTCACAACAAGGCTTTGGACTGGAACCACTACTTCCTCACCGGCTGGACCCAGTGAGTCAGACTACCACTGTTCCTCTCAGAACACATGGAGTTCAGCTGTGGGTTACCCCAGGGTTCCTCCCTGAGCCCCACCCTCTTCAACATCTACATGTCCCCCTCACAACCACCGTCATAAGCCAGCACACAGAGAAAGAGGAAATATCCTGGATTGATAGGTTTTGTGCAGGTAGCTGTAACTTCCTGCACAGCATCAATCAACTCTCACACATAGTCACCCTAGCACCATGGCGCAAGGGTGCCTGTGTTGGCACATGGTAGCAATTGTGCATCAGCAGAGGGGAAAACTACAGGGGCCTTATTCATGAGTCCCTTGCGACAATTTAAAGCCGCTGCTGCGTCATTTTCTTAACATACCTGGGGGTCGATTCCGATACGAGGAAAAAAACGTCCGTACGATTTGTATCCGCAGCCCTCTCCGTACGAATCGTACCCGTCCGTCCGAGTCGCGAAGTACGATCCTTATTCTGTGAATCCGTCCGAATCGTCGCGATCCGTACGTATTGCAAGGCTGAAACCGTGAACCGTATGACTCGTACACATACCGTATGATTCGTACACATGCCGTACGACCCGACGAGTACGATCCGGACCGAGGTATGAGGACGCTATTTTTACGGTCCACGTCAGGTAAGGGCGAGTCGTACCGAAAAGCACACCAACACATACACACCGTAAGGTCCGTACCCCCCATAATCGCAGGGGTACGCACCGTACCCCTGCGATCATGGGGTGTACGAGCCGTACCCCCATTGTACGATCAGTGTACGAGCTGTACCCCCATTGTACGATCGGTGTACGAGCCGTACCCCCATTGTACGATCGGTGTACGAGCCGTACCCCCATTGTACGATCGGTGTACGAGCCGTACCCCATGTACGATCGGTGTACGAGCCGTACCCCCATTGTACGATCGGTGTACGAGCCGTACCCCATGTACGATCGGTGTACGAGCCGTACACCCTTACAATGGGGGTATGGCTTGTACACCGATCGTACAATGGTCGTACATGGGGTACGGCTGGTACACCGATCGCACAATGGGGGTACGGCTCGTACACCGATCGTACAATGGGGGTACGGCTCGTACACCGATCTACATCGGGTACGGCTCGTACACCGATCGTACAATGGGGGTACGGCTCGTACACCGATCGTACATGGGGTACGGCTCGTACACCGATCGTACAATGGGGGTACGGCTCATACACCGATCGTACATGGGGTACGGCTCATACACCGATCGTACATGGGGTACGGCTCATACACCGACGATCGTACATGGGGTACGGCTCGTACACCGATCGTACAATGGGGGTACGGCTCGTACACCGATCGTACAATGGGGGTACGGCTCGTACACTGATCGTACAATGGGGGTACGGCTCGTACACCGATCGTACAATGGGGGTACAGCTCGTACACCCCATGATCGCAGGGGTACGGTGCGTACCCCTGCGATCATGGGGATACGCACCGTACCCGGGGGGCCGTTCTGTACCTGTTTCGGCGCAAACTCTGCTTTTACGGCTGTTTTCAGCTCCCGTAGAAAAAGGGTCGTACGGTGCATACTCGACACGTATCGTACTTGCTGGGTCGTAAAAACCAGCCGCGAACCCTACAGATGTCGCGTACAGCGGGTTCCGAGGGAGAATCGTACGGAGATTAGAGTCGTACGGTGTCTTTTACGACTCGTACGGAGTACGGCTCCTGGTACGAATCGTACTTCGTCGTACGTACGGGACGTTTACAGGTACGATTCGTACGGGGAAAAAACGCTCCGTACGACGATTCGGAGCGCTTTTTACCGTATCGGAATCGACCCCATACAGTGTGAATTTTGGACCACATTGCGTCGTATTTACAAAGTGACGCATCTAGGCATATGCGTGACCTTGTGAAGCTGTGTGCCACATTATACCTGTGTCAGGTATGATGTATGTAGGGTGGGCGTTCCCACTCAACAAAGTCTCGTAGGAGTGGCACACTGAAATCTATCAGATTTCACTGTGACAATTCTAGGAAAGTACTGAGTCACGGGTGATGCAGTGCCATAGGAATAGGCTGGCCCCATGAATTGCTGGAGTTGTGTCATGCTTGCGACACAACTGCAGCAATGCTTGACTTTAGCGCTGACAGATACATCAGGATTCCAGATGTAGCTGTCATTGATTGCGACATGGAGCGCCGTACAGTAAATACGATGCACCCATGGTGTCACAAAGAGGGCGCAGTGAAAAGGGTTGCAACATTGTGTCGTCACAGCGATGCACCATGTTTCCTGAATGAGGCCCAGAATGTGCCCTATCTAAGTGATAGGGCGCATTCCTGAACTTTTGTTTTGGCGCAGGGCAGCGCAGCAATATTCCTTGCAGCGCTGTCCAGCACCCAAACATCTCATATGTGGACCCAAGTGTTTACACCAATTTTAAGGCCAGCTCTGTTTTGGTTTTAAAAAACTGCCTCTAACTAGACATAGTGGCAGTTTCTTTGCTTTTGCACCATACAAGGAATTCCTTGTAAATGTTGCATAGTGTGTTTAGCGGCAGTTTTTCACCGGAACGCCTACCTTGCATCTCCTTTTCGTTATGTCCCTCTAACAGAAGTGGTGATCTTGAAAATTCACGTTTATGCTGGAAAAGTTCCGCTAAGTGCAATTAGCGGCAACTGGTAAATAAGGGGATAAAAAAAAGCTGCTGTAACATAAAAAATTGATGCTACAGCGGCGTTAAGTTCTTGTAAATATGCCCCATGATTTTTCTACCTGAATAAAAGTCAAAAGGGAGACGAGACATCCTAAACAGAGGGAACATATTCCACCTAGAACCAGCTATCAACAGTCTGAAGGACTTAAGATCAATAAATCTAGTCTTTGTTGAGTTCATACAAGTGGATAAACCATTAGGTAACATAGCAACAAAAGCCACTTGGGCATTATCTGACTTTGCTCTGAAGGTTCTGAACTAACAAGCGCAACTAAGGTATTTGGGGAGAAAAATGTCACCCTACCACAACCAGGGCTACCCCCTACCTTTGCTAGCCATGAGCTAATCAAAGTCATGGCTTCAAAACCCTAAAGTAAACTCATTACTTAAAGGCCCGAAGAGTGCATCCCCCGGGGTAGAATAAAATCCATTTTTCAGATGGACACAACTACCCGGACTGGAGATACAACAACCCAA
Organism: Lissotriton helveticus; assembly: GCF_964261635.1. Lineage (NCBI taxonomy): Eukaryota > Metazoa > Chordata > Amphibia > Caudata > Salamandridae > Lissotriton > Lissotriton helveticus. The sequence goes on from NC_136061.1 coordinate 1,680,461,104, forward strand.
GAATGGGTCTGGCTAGCGAACACAATAAATGGCAGTACCAAATATTTTTCACATACCCAGCAAACCAAAGACTACTCGCAAGTCATGCTGAAATACTTCCCCCTATGTTCCTGGAACATTAATGACCTGGGCAATAAAACAGACGTTCAGCTTTTACTGTACCTATAAACCTTTGACATCATTCACCTACAGGAAACTTGGCTTGAACACACATTCCACCTGCAGTACAGGGTTTTACGAATCACCATCTCCCCGCCTGCAAAGGAGCCAGATACGGCCATCTTAAAGACAGACTCTCAATCTATTCATCAATAGAAAGTATTAGCACAGTTAAAGAGTTGTTTGTAAATTCTACCGCAACAAACATATTAAAAGCTATCTGAGCAACAGTCAGATGCAGGAAGTCCGACCTGAAGGTGATGGTTGTAGATGTATACCTGCACCCTAGAGACAGGGTGAAGGGGAAATGCCTATTAGTTACATTTAACAACAAAGCTCTTGGAAGAGAAGCAGACATAAAACTTTGTATTAATAGGAGATTTTAACTTGCATTTATTGGGATCAACAGAGAATGACACTTTTTTAGCTGCACAATCATTGCAATGGAACTTTGCCCCTCAGGTTAACAACAAAATGGGAAGACAAAACAAAACCGCTAAGAGGCTCCTGAGGGAGCTTGCGCATCTTAGCTTCTGGGATTTAAATAGACGATTTCTTGAAGATTGCCCGCCAGTAGCAACGTTTCATACAGCGACGGACAGCTTGACACTAGCGTATACGTTTATCACCCTCTCTCTGATTCATAACATCTCTGCATGTCATCTAGGAGAGAAAGAACTAAGCGATCGTCTCTCACAAGAAGTTAAGCTCAAAGTGAGCGCCATACCCTTTCTTCAACCAGTGGAAGTGCCTTGTTCTATATACACTGTGAACAAGAAAATAATTAAGTAGAATCCCTTGACCGTAAACAAAATATTGGATTCAGCCAAGGTGTTATTGCAACAACAACGATAAATAATCATTACCTTCATGGCTGGATGAGAAGCCTTCATAAATGTACAAGGTGACACTTATGCCACTCTGGTAAAGCCTAGGAATAAGACTCAGGATGGGATGTGTTGGTACACTGACACTCAGCAGGAGCAAATAAGGTTCCTTAAGAAAACAATAAATAAAATATTAAGAAAGCTTCAATTGCATCCATCAGACAGCAGTTTGCAGGACGAGTTGAGACAACTCAAAGCGGGCCTAGAAAAAATACATTGAACCTTAAAAAGGCAAGAGGTAGAATCCATCTGAGCTCAAATGCTTTTTGGTGTAAAAAGCAATGATAGAGAACGATTCTGGCATACGATCAACATGCTCCAACGCCCGATCCATTGTGGTGTCAGCTCTCATCTAACTGAGGAGGCCTGGGCCATGTTTTTGTTTGAGCATTTCTATTGGCAGAGACAGGAACTCCACCAAAAGCCCAGAGGAGTCTAAGCCATATACCACAAAATGTACTAAATGCAACTACAAAGTGAGAGTAAACCAAGTAATAATTGACCAGCCGTCACACCAGGACTCCCCAAACATCAATGTCTGCAATTTCAACACAGCACATCATGAGGCAGATATCTAAAAGAAGACGTGTCCAAACCGCACTTAAACCTACCTTGTTCATACAGGAACCATCTTACTGGCCAGAGAGTCTGGTGCCAATGTTTCAGCAAATCCTAATGGAGGGGGTCTGTTATCTCACCTATTTATAAACACGCCAACAAGTCCAGTGTGAAAAATTACAGATTAATGGCTCTCATCAATAATGAGGCCAAAATCTTTGCCGGGGTCATCTTAGAGGAGTTATCATTCTGGGCTACAAGCAACTAAATCATTCCTCTAAACCAGACTGGACTTCGAAAGCATATGAGCACCTTTACCAGCATTTTGTCCCTTTCCTTACTAATTGACGATGCAAAGAGGGCCAAGCTACACCTGTACTTCTGTTTCTTTTGCAACTGGTCTGCTTCTGGTCATATAAACTGAGGTAAATTGTGGCACAAATTGAACAACTGGAATATACCACCTGGTCTTCTGAACCAGCTAGTCCTGCTGCACACAGAGACATGGGTACAAGTCAAGTTGGGGCAGGCACGCACCTCTTTAGACCTCTTCCAACCACCAAAGGTCTGAAGGAGGGGTGTGTCCTAGCCCCCACTCTGTTCAATCTCTTTATGGGGGACTTTCCACAAAGGCTAGATTGCTTAAATTCCCACGACCGAAGCTAGGAGGGCTGGTTCTCTCACATTTCTTTTACGCTTATGACTTGGTACTAATATGTCGTACCCCATGTGGGCTCCAGCACTTACTAGATGTAACTCAAACTTATTCGGTTGAGAATGGCTTGAAGATGAACTTAGAGAATATTAAGACTCTGGCTCTAAATTAAGCAAAAAGAGCCCTACGCTATTTTCTGCCTAACCAACCTCTGGAGATAGTAGAGGAATATAAGTACCGGGGGTGATAATAGACAGCAATCATTCATCCCACCAAAAAAAAGACAGTGGGTACTTCCAGCTTCACACCACTACTCCAGGTGATCCAGGCAAAGCCAACAATAACCTACATGAGTGAGCTGGTGCTGGGCAGAGATGTGTCTACTTTGGTTGGAATATTGGCAGGTGCATACAGAATGATCTTTAGCCTCCCCAAGTACGCTTATACAGCGCAGATAAGGTGTGATTTCGGCCTGCAAAAGCAAACACTCAAAAGAAGGGGTGCATACATTAACTACTGGCGCAAGATCAAGAGTGTACAACTGAACACCTTGGAAGCCCACTTCTGGTGGAACTAACAATCAGGGATAACTCCCCCACAAGGGCCTACCTTAACGGGTCAATAAAACAACTGGGCCTATGGGGCGTGTGGTAATTGTCTGCAACTCATGCCATCTTTTAGAACCTGGTAAGCACAATCATCAAACAGATCTTACTAATTGGGGACAAGGTAAAATTGGCAGGCAGAGCACATGCCTGGTTTGTATTGCATAGCTACGTCATAACATCACTGCAGCCCTACCTCCAAACAGAGTTCACTACAGCAGCTAAAGAGAAGTATTTGCACTATTGCCTTGAAGTATTACCCACGTTACTCCATCCCCCACCTTGGAAACGCCACCCAGCCAGGACTAGCTGCCTGCTATGTGGAACAGGGAGAGAAGATAAAAACACATTTTGGGTGAGCGAAGAGCAATGCTATGCCCCCTTTTCAACCAAAGAGGAATTCAATCATGGAGACAAGCGGCTATGACATGCTTTGACCTGGAGAACCTTCAGCTACACTACCGGCTTGCGAAATTTTTTAAAACTGTAGAAATGAAACTGGCAGCCACAATCAATCTTGAGGGCGAACAGAAAGATCAAGGCATGCCCGAATAAAGAGTACCGCTGTTTATGGCTGCCTATGAAGCTGTGTAATATTGTTTCTCAACTCCTGGAGCTTCGGAAGGAATTGTATTGAGTGTTCTGAATGACCCTAAACATTCTAAAGGTCTTCAACAATTCAAGTAAGTGACACAGACTGGCGATCAGTTACTTGAGTAATTTGACTTTGATTACGTTCCAAGTATGCATTTTATTTGTTTGTACAATCTCTGATACTGTGTTTTTTAACTGAGATTGCACTCCATGGTAAAGGTGTTTTAGCATATTTAAATTGTTTGCAATGGATTTGATTAACCAAGCATTATTTAATTTACTTACTTGCTTACTGAGCCAAGCTGCTACCAGACTCGGTGTGAAGAAGCCTGGGTCTGAAACAAAACAGTAATTTGATGGGAGGAGATTTGCTCCCTGGAGAAGCCAGGGAGAGGCAGGGAGCTGCGAAGATAAGCTGGGCTTCATAGTCAGAAGAACATATGTCACAGGACCTAGACTAGCTCCTACTTCCTTGAGCTCCATCCAGATGAGAGCCTCCCCCGCACCAATTAGATTAGAAGAGGGACTGGAAGTAGAGTGTAGTCAGATGTTAGCCATACCTCTACGTTGGGTTATGCCGACACATGCATACACCTAGCAGAGAATTTCTCCATTTTTGCCAAACTTTGCAGGAACTGGTCATAGCAGAGGGAGGGAACTTAACCTCTATTTGTTGGGGTGTCCCATCCTCTTACCATCCACGAATGGAGGATACATATGGGAAAGCTACAGGAGCTCCTCTGAACACTGCCTGGAACAAAGAAAGAAGAAGGACTGTTCTGCTGGACCCTTGGGCTCCACCACAGGAGGCTTGCACTCAAGAGGACTGCACCTGCTGCACTCTTAAGACTCTACAAAGTAAGGACTGTGCTGACTCAAAGGAAAAGGAGTGACCTCCCAATCTGCAACTGGTGCAACAGACCTGGAATAAGTCACCTGTGGGCCCAAAGAGAGGATCACTCCAACTGACCATTTGAAACTGGATTTTGCTGGCCTGCACATGTGCATTGTGAAGATTGAGTCTTAGCCCCCCAGGCACCAGTCTACTTTCCTACAGTATGTCATTATGAACATATACAAAACATCCAACAGCAGACCAAACATTTATTCAACATCAAAACAAGTGTTGTCTCATGTTTAAAATCCACATTATTAAGAAAATACAACATCTTAAGTAACCCTTATAATTGTTACTAAGATGCTTGAATACAGTCATCAAAGATAATCATCTACTTTCTTATTGTCTTTCCTTCTTCCTGGTTTTTAGGACCCTTCTCTTTTCAATCCGTTCATTCTCTTTTGTGAAGTGACACTCTGTCCTAGTGCAGAGGTTCTTAATATATAAGTGATTAAAGCAAAATGAATAGAAAAAAATTAATGCACAAAGTTATGCAATATCTCACCAAAAATTAAACCAGTCGCATTACAAACATTTCCTAATTTCACTCCCAATATCCGTATTGGCATATGACGATAGTATTCCCAGAGTGATTTATAGCTACAGTTAATTATTGTGTGGCATGTAAATGAGGCCCAGAACACCAGAAATCTTGGTCTCCAGTGCCTAACCTTTTCATTGTCTTTGGTCAAGACAATGGATAAACAAGCATTGGTAAAACCAATGTGTCTGGCCGGTGTAAGGGTAACGTTTTTAGGTTTTACTACAGAGTGCATTAGCTGCTTTTGCAAACATATTGTTTCTAATATTGACAGATATATTTATAGTTGCATTTCAAGGAAACTATTTGCGGTGCCTAGAACATCACATTTTGCATGGCTATTATTTTCAAAGTTTATTTGCTTTTCTAGCAATAATTAACTAAAAAAGTTTACCCAAACATAAAACAAAAACCATAAAAACATTCTACATCAAAATGTTTGGTGTTAGATAACAATCTTGGTTCGACTTTTTCCAGAACATCATTGAATGCATTTAAAGCCCAGTAATGATGATTACCTTAACTACCCAGTATTAGCATATTTTTTTTTAAATTAAGAGAAATGAGAAAAAAGTGACAGAGCTGGGAAAGTGAATACGCAATTTTATGTTAAAGCTATGTTTTCTATGATTTGGCATTCAAGCCCAACCACAGAACACTTTTTGACATTGTTCTTTTCCACTTTCAATATTAGACTTTCAAGGAAAGCTATTCCTTAAGGAAAAACAGGATCACTTTACCAACCTGACCTGTGCTCTCACGTCATCTAAAGAGCTCTTTAAGATCATGGACTCTCTATGCTCTCTCCAGGCACCTGATCCCGTGGTTGCATCACAGGAGCTATGTAACAACATCTCAGATTTCTTCTATAATAAAATAGATGATATCTATCTAGCTCTACAATCACAGAGGGTTTCTCTGAGTGAGGAGGACTCCTCTCGAGTCAAACTTCTGGAATCTTGGGATGCGGATACTCCTCAGGTCCTTAACCATTTCCCTGCGCTCTCCCTGGAGGGACTCAATCTCCTCCTCGACAAAACGAAATCAGCTTCTCCGCTGGACCCGGTTCCTTTGAAAATACTAAAGGACCGTAGGGACATCATTCTTCCTCCGATGTTGGAAATAATGAATGGAGCCATGGAACATGGTATTTTCCCGGTGGCATGGAAGAGAGCTATTGTAAAGCCTCTTCTCAAAAAGCCCTCCCTGGATCCCGGCATATTGAAGAACTTCAGGCCAATATCCCTCTTGACGGCCCCTGCTAAGATGCTGGAGGCCCACTTGAATTATCATCTTTCCAATTTCCTTGATGCTTCAGGGTTTTTGGATGGGTCCCAGTATGGCTTTAGAAAGCTACATAGCACGGAATCTGCCTTGACCAAAGTCACGGATAATATTCGCAGGAAAGTAGATCTGGGGCAAACCACCGTGCTTGTACTGCTGGATCTTACAGCTGCATTCGATACCCTGTCTCCCGATACTTTAACATCTAGGTTAAGGGAGGCAGGGGTAGCAGGACCGGCCCTCAGTCTCCTGAGCTCCTTTCTTCACCAACGAGAGCAGCGTGTAATGCTAGGAGAGTACCTCTCCCCTGTCAAGTCTCTGCAATGCGGGGTGCCACAAGGGTCGGCATTGAGTCCGACCCTGTTCAATGTCTACGTGGCCCCCCTTGCAAGACTAGTAAGATCTCAGGGGATGGAGGTAGTGTCGTATGCCGACGACACGCAGATTATGGTGTCCCTGACCCACTCTGTTAATGTCACCGCGTCAAGCTTTAGATCCTGCATGCAACTTGTTGCAGAGTGGATGATTCTCAACTCACTAAAGCTGAATGGTGACAAGACAGAGGTCCTGGTCTTTGGCAAAGACCAGGGCATGTGGTCGGGTGAGTGGTGGCCTTCATCTTTAGGCATCTGCCCCACTCCCACACAATCTGCTAGGAACCTAGGCATCATCTTTGACACTCGGCTCTCCATGGAACTCCAGGTCAATAGGACGGTGGCCACCTGCTGGGGTGTCATTAGGACTTTGAAAAGAATTGTCCACTATCTTTCCCCTCAGGCACGGAAGCAGGTTGTGATCGCTCTTGTTGGCTCAAGGCTCGACTATTGTAATTCACTTTACGCCGGGGCCAACAAGGGCCTTCTGCAGCGCCTGCAGGTTGTACAAAATGCGGCGGCGCGTTTTGTTCTGGCCCTCCCTTGGCTGTCCTCTATGACCTTGGCTAGGAAGAATCTCCACTGGCTCCCTGTTCCTTCCAGAGTCCTGTTCAAACTTCTCTGCCTCACATATAGTGCTCTGATGGCAGGCCCAGCTGATGCCCTTGGATCTCTGCTCACCAGGTATGTTCCGAGCAGATGTTTACGCTCGCTAGAGCTAAACCAACTGGTTGTTCCGCGAGCTAAGAAGGCTAGATGGGGGAGTAAGGCCTTTTCCATCCTGGCACCCCAGATCTGGAATACACTTCCCCTGGAGATCAAATTACTGCCTTCACTTGATCTCTTCAGGAAAGCGTTGAAAACTTGGTTTTTCACTAAAGCATATCAGTAAGCTCCTGTTTCTGACTGCTGTCAGCTAGTTGTTTGCGTTAGGCGCCTTGACGCCCACTGGGCATAGTTGCGCGTTACAAATGCCATTTCATTCATTCATTCATTCATGTAATTCTTGATATCCCGAAATTAAAGGAATTGCGGGGCACCTGTGGATCCTCAAATACTCCTATAAGGTACAGCAGTCTGATTACACAGAGGACATATGCTTTTCTCTAATGACCCCTAGTAACTGCCTACGATTTTAATGATTATCATTGCAAGAACGTATGTCTGACTCGAGAGATCTACGGGAACGCCCTCATGTACTGCCCTCTGTTTTTAGAAAAGATGTGTTTCTAACTCCAGGAACCTCTGGTAACGACATTGGCTACTGCAGCCAGCCACAGAAAATAATTTGTGTCTGACTCGAAGCCTGAAACAATTACATTTTGACCGAGCCTGCACAAAATGCTACTTTATTAACAAGGTGTACACATCATATGTTAGTTGTGAGGGTTAAATCTATGTGGAACATTTACTTAACTTCTAAAAATGATATAGTGCATATTGTTGTTCTCCTTACTTCATCACCATACCTCGTGTGTTTTGCTCTCTCATTGTTTCCTCATGTACAGTTTACTTATGAAAGTGCTTGCCATTAGCTAGACATATTATGTTGATTTCTTCCACAACATACAGGAATACATTTAGATCCATGATAACAGCTATTCTCATTACTACTTAGTATTAGCATATTTATCTACGACATAGAAAGCAAGCTTAATTAGATAGACTTTTTAAAGTGAATATGCAAACTTACTTTAAAGCCAAACCCTCTAGATGATCTAGCCTGTTGAAAACAAAACCACAGTCAACTTTTTGGCCATTAATTCTTTCCACTTCAAGTAAGATACTTTCACACACATCTGCTCCATCCATGATTGTCTGGTATTCTTAGAGTGAAGTAGCAGTGGTGGTCACTTGTGGCACCTTTAGTCAATGCATAGGTTACTACAGACCGAATACAGGAAAGACACATAATTGACTCTAGTAATAGCCTAAGGTATTGCACCCTGTTTCAATTTGGCCCTCTTTGCAGGGTCACCCCCAAACATTTTGCCTTTAACCTCCACTTTTTGCTGAACTCATTTTTGTTGGCACTTGGACTCTGGGCACTTTACCACTGCTACCCAGTGTAAAAAGACGTGTGTTCTCTCCCTTAAACATGGTAGAAATTGGCTTATTCCCAATTGGCATATTACATTTACTTGTAAGTCCCTAGTAAAGTGGTACTATATGTACCCAGGGCGTGTAGATAAATGCTTCTAGCAGGTCTGCTAAAGTATACAAAAAAGGAATGGATGGATGCTTCAATTAATCTCAGCCACTGGTAATTACTCAGGCTGATCCTAGTCCATTGTTATTTTGCTCACAATGTCACCTCAGTTTGGACCCAGCTTTATGGAATCAGTCTCGATCCTCCTTCAATTGGAACAGTCCAGCCAAACTGCCCAGCCTGGTCCTCCCTAAACTAGAGCTCAAGCAACTCAGTTATGAGCTCATTAGCCAGGTACAGCTTGGTTCCAGGGTCACAGAGTGCCCAGGACCCACGTCTGGGTGACTTAGAGTGACAAACTGAAGTATACAAAAAAGTGATGAATGAAATGCTTGAATTAATCTCAGCCACTGGTAATTAAATGTAATAAGCTTTAACTTCTGATTGGGAACAGGTCGACAGGTCAGGTTTGGTGCCTAAAGAATTATATTTAAAAGCCATCTTTAACTGCAAAGCCAGATTTTTTTATCGCAATTCTGAAAATTCCACTATTGGTAAGTTGGCATTTTCTTGTCTTGGTAATTTAGTGCCTGCAGCCTGTTCCCGGGTCACAAAACTAGGTGTAGCTGGTAGTTAGTATTAGTGTATTGGTCTCAGACAGTGAAGTAAAAGGAACACAGATTTGGCAGGGAGGTAACAAACATTTTGTTTCCTCCTTCAGTAGGGTTTCACCCCCCCTTAACCAGTATCCCAGTCTCACATTGGTTATCAGCAGTGGGGATCAGGACTTGTGTTTGTGCAGTGCCATATGTAGCATCACCCCAGCTCTGGAGCATGCAAATGACTCAGCCACACTGAGCTCTGTAATACACATCTTTATTCTTCGGCATGCAACCGTTAACTGTACTTACTGCATCATAGACTTTGTTACCCACACCCAGACACAAGTAAATACCTACCAACTTATTACGTAACTTTGTAAGGCATCTGCCTATAACCACAAGGGTCCTACTGCACATGATCACATACAACTACATATCCCCTTTGTTAAATAAACAATATGGATAACAAATTTATATTAGAGTTCCTCAATGAGTCGTCAAGTTGCTCGCACCAGTCTTCCAGATCGAGTCAGCGAGGTGAAGGAGTTGCACTTCTATCTGCCATCGTATATATAGTCTCACATGCATGACTTGGGCACTCAGTTGGACTTGTCTCAATCATAAGGTCTAGTGCCGACGAACGTCAAGATAAATACTTGAAATGTGATGAGTCTCTCGTAATATACTTTCCGGGCATTAAGCAGCCACCATATTTCATTTACTTGTCACAACTCAAAAAGTTCAGTATCAAATGGAGCGTCAGTCTTGCATTTTTGTTTGACTAGGACCCAGTCTCCGACCTTGAAAACCATATCCCAAGCGCATCAGCACTTATCTGCATAGACCATCATCTTACTTTGGTGAGAAGTAGTCTTGACATGAATGTCATCAGTGTCTATCACTTGCCTTACGGTCCATTGTGGTACCTTTGCCCCAATATCTCTCCCAAACAGCAAGTTGGCAGGACTTTCACTTGTTCGACCTAAGTGTGGCAGGGTATGCTCAGACGTGAGTCCCTTGTTCACTTGGCCACTGGATTCAAGATAGCCTGGCTGATGAGGATTATGAATCCGAAACCGGTCCCAGGATGCTTGTTTCCGGTCCAGGGAAGACATGGCTTGGCAGTTCGGGCTGGACTGTTCCCATGAGGCACAGGGTCAGACTGATTTGCATATAGCCATGTCTGAACTGGGGTGGCTGAGTTAACTAAAGAATGGTGATGGATTAAACCCAGATCAGTTGACTGGGGGTGAGTGTTTGATTTGTTCAAACGCTCCGTCCATCATCCCCTTTTGTATCCCTTTGTTCGCCCTAAGTGTGGCAGGGTATGCTCAGACGTGAGTCCCTTGTTCACTTGGCCACTGGATTCAAGATAGCCTGGATGATGAGGATTATGCATAAGAAACCGGTCCCAGGATGCTTGTTTCCGGTCCAGGGAAGACATGGCTTGGCAGTTCGGGCTGGACTGTTCCCATGAGGCACAGGGTCAGACTGATTTGCCTATAGCATGTCTGAACTGGGGTGGCTGAGTGAACTAAAGAATGGTGATGGATTAAACCCATATCAGTTGACTGGGGGTGTGTGTTTTTGATTTGTTCAAACGCTCCGTCCATCATCCCCTTTTGTATCGCAAAAATATCACCAGCTTTCCAATGACTTTGTTATGGTTGATCGATGATAAAACTTCCACTAAGGGAAAATGTGAGTACTCATCAATAACTACCAAAAGATGATGGCCATTGTTTAAGGGTCCAAAGAAATCAACTGCAAGTTTCTCCCACACTCGTTTAGGAAAGTAAGACATATTTAATGGATGCCACAATGTCCTTTATGTGCCATTTTAATGACTTGTTGTCTCAAGCTCTAAGGTATGACAATACTCAAACCTCTTAATATAATACTTTCTTGAGTGACAGAAAGTTCTTCCTGCACATTTTAAATTTTTTGATATTTAGCGTCATTTGTGAGAGGTTGAATATACTTTCTTTATGATTGGTGTACACTGATATCCTTGAGTGTGAGCATATCTCTTTTTAGGTTGGTATCAGCAATGATCTGCTCAATGGATTAGGATGCACAGGTGCTAGACTTTACTGTAAATTTGATGTATGCTTCAGCTGCTTTAGACGTTACACTTTGGCAATGTAATGGCATTCGTGAGAAGTAATCTGCAGAGTTTTTATCCTTTCCCGGCTTCTGTACAATAGTGTAATCATACTCTTGCAATCTCATCACCCACCTCTCCATTTGAGGGGGCATCATTGCTTTCGGATTTCCGAGAATGGAGAGCAATGCCTGGTAGTCAGTGACAAGTGCTGTCCATACAGAAACACATGAAAATGGTAACAAGCCCACTCTACAGCCAGGCTCTATTTTTCTGGCCGAGAATAGGCACATTCAGTCTGAGATAGACTTCTGCTAGCAAAGGCCACAATGTGTCTCTGAACAGTTGAATGTCCACTGTGTTGAGCAAGGTTAGCTCCCAACCCCCCCCCCCCCCCCCCAGCAAGCTTGCATCAATAGCAATCTCAGTATGTAACTTTAGATCAAAGTAAGTCATTTCAGTTGCATTTTCAATTGCGTGTTTGATATTCTTGAAACTTCAATTATATTCAGGGGGGTCACTGGAAGAGAACATTCTTCTTTGTCAACTTTCCTAATGGTGCACTCCCAGTGGCAAAATCACAAATGTATCTGGAGCAATAGCAGGCCATGCCTAAGAAGGATCGGGTTACATTTTGCAGGGGACAGGTGTATAAAAGGTGTATGACAGTGCTTGTCCCTTTTCAGGGTCAGGACTCATTCCCCCTTCAGAGAAAATATGCCCAAAGAAATTGAGTTTGTGTTTGTGAAACTCACACATTTCTGCATTTAACACGAGATCTGCCTCGGTGAGAAAACAGCATGCTGGTGTAAGAGCTTTGTCCCCAAACACTGATATCTCATCACTGTAGTTAAACTATTGTTTGACAGTTTGATTAACTCAGCGAATGACATCCTGAGACATGTCTGCAGCTGATGACACACCAAAAGTCAGTCTTTTGTATCTGAACAAACCAACATGAGTTGAAAAAGTAGTAATTCACCTACATTTCTCTTCCAGCGCAAGTTGGTGGTATCCTTTGTCAAGATGGAGAAGACTTTGCTGCCATTCAGCTGTGTAATAATGTTCGCTATGCGTGAACTTGGATGTCTTTCTCTTTTGATTGCATTCTTGGCCTATTGCATATCAATAGAGTGGCACACTACACCTACACTGCCCTTTTTTGGCACTACCACTATGGGCGAAACCCATGACGTCGGACTAGTAGTGCGCTCGATGTCATGCTTTAATAATGCATCTAGTTCTTTCTCAATGGCCTCCTGTAAATTAAAAGCAATTCAGCAGTGTTGCTGAGTAACAGGTTGAATCTCCTCATAAATGTAAAGTTTCACCTTCATTGTCTTGAGTTTCCCTAGTTCATGAAACAACGACGGAAATTGACTCACTATTTCAGAATGTGCATTGAGGTTGTAGTTGATGGCGGCCAGTCCCATGTCAGCAGCAGTGCTGAAACTGAGTAAACATGCACTCGACGAAGTACCTTGGAGAACATGAATTGGATCTTGTACTTTTGTTTTCTTATGTCTCATTGTTGCTACAGATAACCCTTGACTTTGGAAAGGCATAGACAGCTCATGTATACACCTTTGTATTTGATGGTGTTAGACGTGATGCTGGAGACAGTTCATTGTATTTTTCTGCCAGCATGATATTGATCAATGCACCACTGTCTTCAATGTAAGTTCTAGAGCAGCCATTCACCTTTAGGGGGATCTTGGGGCATGGGTCAAATGAGTTTGGCAGTCTCTCCTTGACTTGACTTCTTCTTTGCAAGCAGTCAATCCTATATGTGCATGTCTTTCAGCGGTCAACATCACCATTGCACAATATTGAAGTAAGCGCTAATTGTGTGCTGTACTTACCACAATGGGGAAACATCCTTTACGACGCAACTTTCACTACGCAGTACCTTTACAACGCAGGTTTTACAGCAAAAGTCATTACAACGAATTGCGCTGGGGGGCGCTGCAGGATATAGAATAGTTGAATTTACTATCCAAAACCTTCCCTACTATCCACGGGGACTGGAGTTGGAATAGGAAATTAAACTATTCCACTATCCAGCGCCCCCCCAACGCAAGTCGTTGTAATGACTTGCGTTGTAAAACCTGCGTTGTAAAGGCATACGTAGTAAAAGCATGCGTTATGATGACATACATCCCCACAATGCAAAGGGGTGTGAGGCATTGTGCTCCCAACCCCCCTTCTATTTAAAAGGCTACCTTGAGCTAGCAAGCTCAGGGGCTTTGAAGATGCATCTGTGTACCTGTGAGTGGTACTGAGACCTGTGAAGACTTTGGCAGCATATCCAGCAAACCTAGATGCCCTTTTTTGTTTACTACTGATGAAGGATAAAATCCAGAAACACATGTGTCTAGAGATGTAGAGCCTATCTGCACCAACTTTTTGTGAAAAACTACAGTAATATTGAAGTAAGCACTAATTGTGTACTGCATTTACCACAATGCAAAGAGGAGAACTGTGCTGGGATGCCTGGTGTGTGCTCCCAACCCCCTTCTGTTTAAAAGGCTTCCTTTAGCCAGCAAGCTGATGAGCTTTGGAGATGCACCAGTGTGCCTGTGAGGATTACTGGGACCTGTGAAGACAGTGGCAGCATTTCCAGTCACCCCAGATGAAATTGTTTTATGTTCTCTACTGGCGAAATATGACATCCAGAAACATGTGTCTAGAGATGTAAGGCACTATCTGCACCAACTTTGCTGGGGGAAAAACGACAGTTAATATGGAAGTTAGTGCTAACTGTGTACTGCATTTACCAAAATGTAAAGAGGAGAACTGTGCTGGGATGTGAGGCAGTGTGCTCCCAATCCCCTTTTGTTTAAAAGGCTCCCATGAGCCAGCTGGCAGATGAGCTTTGAAGGTGCACCTGTGTGTGCCTTTCAATTGTACTGAGACCTGTGAAGACGTTGGCAGCAATTCCAGCAACCTCAGATAAAACAATTTTTTGTTCTCTACTGATGAAGCTTGAAATTCTGAAACACATGTCTAGAGATGTACAGTACTATCTGCACCATCGTTGGTGAAAAACTATAGTTAATATTGAAGTAAACACTAGTTGTGTACTGGTTTTACCATAATACAAAGGGGTGAACTGTACTGGGATGTGAGGCAGTGTGCTCCCAACCCCTTTGTGTTAAAGGACTCCCTTGAGCCAGCAAGCTGACAAGCTTTGGAGATGTAAATATGCTGTGAGTGGTACTGAGACCTGGAAGACTTTGGCAGCATTTCCAGCAACCCCACATGAAATCGTTTTTCGTTCTCTAGTGATGAAGGATGAAATCCAGAAACATGTGTCTAGAGATGGACAGCACTATCTGCACCGACTTTGGTAAAAGAATGAGCTAATATTGAAGTAAGCCCTAATTGTGTACTGCATTTACCACAATCTTAAGAGGTGAACCTTGCTGGGATGTAAGGCAGTGAGCTCCCAACCCCCATAACAACAGGAATTGACACACTTTTTTAGAAAGTGCATTGAGGTTGTAGTTGCTGGATATCAGTCCCATGTCAGCAGAAGTGCTAAAACTGAGTAGGCATTCACTCAACGAAGTTCCTTGGAGAACATGAAATGGTACTTGTATTGTCATTTTCCTATGCCTCATGGCTGCTACAAATAACCCTTGACTTTGCATTGGCGTAGAGAAGCCATGTGTGCATCTTTGTTTTCTATGGTGTTAGATGTGGTCCGTAGCGGCTGCTGATATAGTAAAGTGGTGAGGCGGGGGAAGGGGTGGGGATTGCGATTGTGTTTTAAAGATAAAAAGAAAAGTCATACCTGCTGCTCCGCTTATGCTGCCGGCCGCCTCGTTGCTCTTCTCATCCCGGAAGTGGATTGGGTTCACTGCACAGGCTCCCCACACAATCCAGATGCTCCTTTCATGCTACACCTTTTTCTTTGAAATCTTTCAAACTGTAGGTGCTGGGACTATAACTCAACCTAAGGCTAGACCACTTCAATACTGTAAACATCTTTTTTGCCTTGGCTGGAATTATTTTTAACAACTGTTTTGTAGGGTCCACATTTTCAAGTACCTTGAACCATGATTTTTTGTTTGTCAAACTTTGTAAATTCTTTTAAAGAAATTCATTCTATCATACACATTGGATCCCATATAATAACAAAGGTCTCATGGACCCTTGGGCCATTGATCAAATCAAGCTTATATTCACATAACATCATTTAGATTCTAATAAACACATAGCACAACATTTTCCCAAATACAGTGTTAGCCTAAAAAACAGTCTTGAACTTTTTACTAGCACAGCAAAGAGTCAAGATTTCAATTTTCACTTTTTTGAGGACTCATAACTTCCTTCAATAAACAGGGGTTGTATCAACTGATGATTAACAAGGACACCTGTCTCAGTCCTTTCAGGTTGCCCATAGAAGGTTGAATTTAATTCTTTCCACTCACTTTTGTGAAAAAGGTTGACGCATTTCGACCCTGTGTATTTGGGGTCTCCTCAGGACCAAGGCCGGTTTTACAACTTGTCTCAAAAGGACTCTGAAGGCTTACGTTTGTATGCTGTAAAGGTATCTCAGCGTTTGTATCCGCAAAAATGTTCTTCTCAAAGTAAAAATATTTAATGAAAATGCTGTTCACTCTGTGATCTCCTCACTGGGAAAACAATCCAATCATTTCCCAGCTTCTATTTTCCTTATGTTTGGAAGTGGCAGCATAGAAATGGCAATATAGATGGAAAACGCTGTTTTAAAAATCGCGAGAAATGCACATGCGCGGGCGGCCGCGCATGCGCATTGGTTATCAAGACCGCGGCGTGAACAAGCAGAGGGAGGCCCGGGACGCAGCGGACAAGGTAAGTGCCTTTTATTTATTTTTCTTTGCCCATTTACTAAAATTAGTTATGTAGGGGAGGGGGGCATGCGGCGTGTAGTGGGGCTACGCAAAGTGCGTAGGTGGGCGTAGTTTCTCGCCCACTTTGCGTTGCTTCGCGTAGCCCCACTACGCATAATACGCCTAGGGTTAACTTGGAGCTCCTTGCCAGAGCAGAAAGCAGTGTGTCATGTCAAGGCCTGTCCCCAGAAGAGCTGTCAGGCAGGAAGGCTAAAAGGGAGTTTAGGCTGTAGGAGGACAGTTGAACATTATGGCGAAAAACTGGCTATGCAGGCAGAGAAATAGAAACTGGCCTTGGAAGAGAAGAAGGCAGAGAACCATGGAGGTGAGAAACATATTTTCGCTCAAGAACTGAAGGGGCATATTACCAAGGGCCTTATCGCAGCTTTAGCTGGAATTTTTCCCGCTAAAGCGGCGATAATTTTATCGCCCTATTACCTAGCTGTCGCTAACACCAGTTAGCGACAGCTAATAGGCGATAGCGGGCATTTAGGGGTCCACTTTGCATGTCAGCGATAATTATCACTAATGACATGCAAAGTGGGCGTGCCAAGATGTTAGCGACTGGAAACAGTCTCTAACATCGCTATCCCCTATAATCAACTTTTGGAAATAATCGCGCTAAGCGCGATTATCTCCAAAAGCTAACGCCTGCCCAGAGCAGTTCTTAGCCATGTTATCCAATGGAAGGTGGATAACATGGCTAAGAGCATTGTCACGATAATGCATGAATATCGCTGATTTTACAGCGATATTCATGCATTTCCCATGATTTTTACCGCTTTTGAGATAAACCTTGATAATATCAAGGTATGTCAGCGGTAAAAATTGCCGGAGCGCGGCGATAATATTCTACCCGCTAACCAAGCTTAGCGATAATTATCGCTATAGCTTGGTAATATGCCCCTGTGTCTTAAGGAGCTGGACATCAAGGCCAGACAGGTGCAGTTCAGCAGTGAGTGTGGTAGCATACTTACAGTGCCGTCTAGGTACAAGGTGGTCCAAATTCCTAAAGGTCTGGTGCCTGACTTAGTTGGGCGGGATGGCATTGACAAATGGTTCGAAGCATATTAGGAAGCTTTACAGATGCATACCTGAGGAGGTTTGGGGGCTTGCCTGAGCGCCAGCTTCTGAAAGTATATCCCTAGTGAGAGGAGGGATGCTCTATGGCCCTAGAGAAGGGGGGCGGGATGTGGTATCCCCTCAGGAAGGAAACCCTTTTCAGAAAGTATGGATCACCCCTGTAAAGTATAGGGAAAGGTTGAGGGACAGTCAGAAGCTGTCCCATCTTTCCTGGGATTTACAAGATACTGGATGGCTGGGAGAAGGGCAGTGAGAGATTACCAGGGCCTGTACAATTTGATTGCTAGAGAGCACGTGTTCAGTTTTTGTTTTACAAAGCGGCGCCAACACCTAATTGATAGCAAGCTCACTAGTTCAAGGGAGCTTTCTAAGGAGGTGGACCACTGGCACCAGGGTCCACAAGAAGGTATCTGGGAGTGACTAAAAGTAGGGAGGTTTAGGTACCCTTCAGCAGAGTGAGGAGGAGGCTAAAAGCTACCCAAATGAGTTCCAGGGTAAGGGTGAAGTAAAGGGTTACAATGCCCCTTCTGAGAAACAGGGAGGAGGTTCTCGTGGGCAGTGGCCAAGGGTGCCTCTTTTTCAACCCCCTGCCATGAGTGTTTCAGATAGGACACAAGCAGGGGAACAATGTATGTCCTAAGAAACCTGGTGGAACCTCTACAGGGGTGGCCAATATAGCCTCAGGAGTAAGTAATTCACAGGAGCAAGTCATAGACCATTTCTTAGCTAGGAGGTAGGCTCAGATGGTGAGCTTGTGATCCCTGAGGGTGAGAGTAGTCACTTTCACCCAGTCAAGTTGAATGGAATCCCTGTAAATGCTCTGAGGGACACTGGGGCTATCCACACCATGGTGGTGGAAAGGCTGGTTTCTCCAGAGCAGTACACCTTTCATGTGTGCAGGGTGACCCATGTCCAGTGGCAGGACTTTGTTTGTCCTATGGGCCTGGTATCCCTGGAGAGGGGTTGGGAGGTGACCCAGAGAGGGGTTAGAGTTAGTTCCAAGATGCATAAAGACTGCATTCTGGGGATTACAATATTGGTGTTTTGCTTTATTCATCTTCCTGCCCAAATCACAGTGAAGGTGAACACAGTCTTATTGTGATTGGCATCGAAGATGTGAACTGACTGTATTCTATTTGCATGCTTTCTTTTGCCACTGGTAAATATGGTACTGTCAGTGTCTGAGATGTTTTATTTTTGGTACAAAGAAATAAAATATAAATTGAGAAAAAAGGAGAACCTCTTCTGAGCAATCCTGCTTGACAACAGTTGCAACAGATTCATGTTACAGAAATATTGGCCAGATGTAGGTAGGCCTTTACCGGTCGGTAACGGCCGAATTCGGCCGTTACCGACCGGTAAATGGCATTTGAGATGTAGGGGGCATATTTTTACAGAATCGGTAAATTTACCGATCGGTAAATTTACCGATTCTGTAAAATACCGAATCGGTATTTTTACCGATTCGGTAAATTTGATATGTAGGTGGGACTCTTCTGAGTCCCACAAGCCTTACCGAATCGGTATTTTACCATCAAATTCAATTTGATGGTAAAATACCGATTCCGGTGTGCATGCACATGTGTGCATGCACACCTGTGCCATATGACAGGCAGACCTGCCCTTAGGGCATGTATACCTGCCACATGGCACCCGAACCTGTTTTGGGGGTGCTAGAGGGTGTCAAAGTGACACCCCCTGCACCCTTGTGAAAATCGGTATTTACCGATTCGGTAAATACCGATCGGTAATGCCCATTCATTCCTATGGGCTTCAAAGCCCATAGGAATGAATGGGCATTACCGATCGGTATTTACCGAATCGGTAAATACCGATTTTTACCGATTCGGTAAATAAACATCTGGATTTTCCTACATCTCCCCCTTTCATATTTACCGACTCTTAAATACCGAATCGGTAAAATTCGGTATTTAAGAGTCGGTAAATATGCTTTACCTACATCTAGCCCTATATTTTGTTGATGTTATCAAGACTCATGTACCACAATTAGGTGTGCACCCTTAATATCGAACCTTCGATATCTGTGAGACAGCATATCAGGAACACAATATTGAAAAATATAGATTTTCAATACTTTTTAATACTATATATATGTACCTATGTGGTAGATATATCAACAAGGTACATAGAAGTGAAGTCAGGAATTAAAAAAAATACTTCCCCAATGCACTTACATTGCAATATTTTGTCCCTTGATATTCTGACCTCAGTATTCTTGCATCACAATATTGTTGGTGTCAGTATTCAGTGGTACAACCCCACAATTGGAATGTTGAGAGCTCTAATAATGACAATGGAGTAGCTGCGAGCTTTTAACTTCATCGCTGCTGCCGACAGCCAACGGCCGTCGCATGCACTACCTCGGTAGTGCTGCGCATGTCCGTTGGCCGCCGCGGCCCCGCCCGCTCAATAGAACGTTCCGCACTAGCGCGGAACGTTCGGCCCAGTTAAGAGGATAATAGCTGGTATATGCACAGAACTCCAACATTCCAATGATTCTCTTCATGTTCTCCCATTTCTATTGAGAACATTCTACCCTTAGTGGGTGGAATATTCTATTTGCCTTATAGCCCTTCTGTCTGGTGCTCTGCTGGTAGTTAAAGACTCTCGTCCTGGTGAAGGCCTATAACTTGAGCTCAATGCCTTTAACAACTGGTATAGCCCTCGACAGCGGGCTATTAGGCGATATTATAATAATATTCAATTGCCAAACTTTCCATAAGCTGCTAACCCACTGTTAACCTGATAGAAAAAGTACTCGTTTAGAGAGATGTTTTCAGACGTAACCACAATAATTAAGAATGTTGCTTACGAAGCATGTCTTCTCTTTCGTTTTACATAATTTGTTACCTATGCTACTTGGAATGTTTACAACATGTTCTCCACTAATGTCATCGGCTGCTAAAAATTATTTCAAAAGAAGACCCGCTTCATTATTCCTTGCTGTACATAGGTACACATAGGCACCTGGTATATGAGGTGTGTTTACTTAAACTGTGCAAATGGAAATAGATATAATGCATTTACTTTAGCGTGCAAAATGTCAAACCCACAAAAAATACATTTGTCGAAAATTCTGCGCAGGGTGTTCTCCACAAGCCTTTGGAGCAGGTGAATATATATGGTTTTACACGTCCCACCAATAAAACAGCCCTCTGGACTCAAATCTGTGCAAGGCATAAACCAAGATGTCAAATTAATTGTACCGAAATAATGAGTTAGGACCAAATGGCCATTAAATATTGATGAAAGTCATGCTTTCAATTATCTTCTGTGTGACATTATATTTTATGTCTTCATAAAAACTTTGAGGTATTTGCATATAATTAGGCATTTTATGAAAAATGCAATAGTTATCCTTTTAAATTCAACTAATTTGCTAAATAATTTAGCAGGGATACGATGCTCCTTCCCTACCTATTAGCTTGTTTTCTGTCTGCAAGACAACATTTATTAAATGCTTTTTACTTGAGGCTATTAACTTACGAGACCTCTTACCCAACATACAGTAGGTAAAGACCTTGGAACTGCCATGTTGTCATGTTATTGAGCATGATTTGTTTTATGACCATGATCCTTCGTTTTATAAATACTGCTCTGATTTGTGAATCGTATTTAATTAGTACACATGAAACGGAACAACCTCCTACGAAAATTCAGATATGTGCTGAAGACAAACGTTGTCACTTTAAGTTTCTACATATCCAACATCATTGTGCCATGGTCCTGCCATGAAGAAACTGCCACAGGCATGTTTCTCTAACACATTCACACCCTTGTGGAGTCACAAGCTCAAACTGTCCTCTATAGCTCCATATATGCAAATATCCTTCATATTTTATTATTTTTATGAAAAGAATTGTAAATATCATCAATACTGAGAAAGCAAACGTGTTTCTCTTTAAACTCGCCTTGTCTAGTAACCACAGCACAATATACTTACGAATTAATCTACAACAAAATGACGCAGCACAGGGCTGCAAACCATTTAGCAGGGTCGTGCTGTGTCATTTTCAAAGCACAGGGATGCGTCATATCAACAATACAACACATTCCTGTGCTTTCCCTGCACTGGCGCACAATTGGCTAACATTCGTCAGCACAGTCACCATTGCATCATTTTGCAAGAATGACTGTGCTATGGGGATGATTGTTTTTATGCAGGAAGGGATACCTTCCTGCGCAAAAACAATCAGTAAGGGCATTTTCCTTTTTCTATGCGTGGTGCAGAATGAAGCATGCATACAAAGAGGAAAAAACAAGGAGAAATACAAGTATTTCTCCTCTTTGAGCAATTCCTACATCACCTTTGTGTATGTTGCCTTGAAAATATGAGCAAGCCCATTGCGTCACTGTTAAAAATAAGAGGCTCAACTGTAATGGGCTTGTAAATATGCCCCTCAGGGGGGAAATTTACTCAAAAGTGATGCAACACAGCACAGCGATCAAAGTTGCTGCTCTGCCTTATGTCAATGAGAAAGACATAAACAGCGCCTTATCTACTACGATATGTCATTGTTTTTCTCTCAGACAAAAAAGGGAGACTGTGGGCTATTAGGGAGGCCCAGCATACATGCCCAGGCTGAATATCAAGAAAAAGGGTATGCAGTTGATGGAGCAGATTCCATCTGGAGTCAGGCATTGTTTTATTTTTTGTGCTTCAGAAAGATGTGAGGCCCAGCGGGTTCATAATCATTCGGTGTATAATGTAAAAAAAAATGATGCAGCAGCTATGTGAGACAAAAGCAACTCACCGGTAACTACGTTTCAATTGGCCACTTCAAATCGCGGCAGATGAAGGACACGGAAAGGTATTGGTGTCCTAGGGGCCGTAAGGAAAGGTTAGGATATGAAAATAACAATTAAAATGAATTGGAGCATGTAGCATAGACACGCTGATGCTGATAGCCCGGTTGTCAGCCTCCGTTAGTAGCGAGAGGCAGAAGTGAGGCGGCTTAGAGTGCGTACCACGGACGCCCCGGCAAGTCAACAAGGCCTGCTAGCCGACATGGCGGGCAGCAAACCCCAAAAAAAGGAAGTAGACACTCCGCAAATTCTTTTTCTCTCTCCCCCTAATGCTGGTAAACTTTAGAGTACAATGCATCAACACACACACCTTTCTAAATGGTTGTTGTTTGCTACTACCTATTCAGTTCAGCAAATAAAAAATAGTTTTTTCCAAACACTATTAGATCATAAAATATTAAAAATAAGTATTCATTTTGATCATGTGGTGACATGATAATGGCCACTTATTTTCCTTAGCTTATGAGATTAGTGTACAAAGTAATATAGATATAATATCTTTGTAGAAGTAACGTATATTTAAATTGATATGTATACAATTACACAAATCTCACAGGGGCAGATTTATGTTAACTGGCGCATCCCCAGGGATGCGCCAGTTAACATGTGCCACAGTGCGCCACTGCTCCGCCACCCATGGTGCGCCGCATTTATGATGCGGCGCACCATGGTGCAAGGCAGTGAGGATGCGTGACGCATCTCTCGGCGTAGGGCGGCGCATTGCAGGAGTCATGTCGCAAGTGCGACATGACTCCTGCAATGCACAGGAGCCAATGCATTGTGCGTCACCCTTACGCCTGCTTCAAGCAGGCGTAAGGAATTGACGTAGTAAGTGGCTGAGTGAAATCTCATAGATTTCACTCAGCCACTTTTGCGAGGCGCACCTGCCCCGGAATGCCCACCCTGCGCCGGAACGCCCACAAGCGGCGCAGGGCTTTACAACGTGACGCATCTGCCTAGATGCGTCACGTTGTAAATCGTTCGTAGGGATGCGCCACATTTACGCCGCCTTGCGTGACGCAACAGCGGCGTAAACGTGGTGCAAGGGCCTCATAAATCTGCCCCACAGTCTTTAGAAAGCAACTTTTTTGGAAACTGTTATAATGAAGATTAAAGACACTAATGAAATAAACGATGTTTTTTTAAATGTAGAACCTCTGAGATATTTATAACGCTACGTTATAATAGGTTCCTTCGACCAGGTTTACTGTTTTTTGTATTTTCATTTGGGCTGTAATGGTTTAAACCACTTTTAGTGATTTTACAAAATATTCACCTGATTAATATTAGTTTTGGTTGATTCTCACTGGTCTTAACTGGCTTAAAGTGGTGTTACTAGGTTCAAGGGTCCTCATTTGTGAGGTTTTGGCGTAGGAAAGCACCGCAAGGAATCTCGAAGCGCAGCCCTACGTCAAATTAAAAGGACAGGAATGCCCCATATCTATGTGATACAGTGCATTCCTGTCCTTTTCCCCAGCGCCGGTGCACAATAGGCTTCCATGCACCAATGCAGGCACCCTTGCACCATGGTGCAAGGGTGCGTGCGTTGTAGGTTTGATTGGTGTCCCTTCCTGATTTTCAGCAGGGAGGGACTCCTTCTTACACAAAATCAACCAAATCAGGCAGTTTCCTCTTTATATGTGTGCTGCAGAATGCATCACACATAGATAAAGGAAAGATTTAGGAGAAATGAAAAGATTTCTCCTTGTTGCGCCTGCCTAACGCCCCCCTGAGGTGGCGTTAGATTCTGATGCATTCCAGGTTTACTATTTCTTGTAAATATGGGAATGCTTCAGATTCCATGGGTGTTGTGTGGGTACAGCCCCAGTAACACCCATAGAACGCCCCTTTCACACAGTGTTCTGGGTGGTAAGGTGCACATATTTACTAGGCTTGAAAAGCAACATAAAGTGGCATTACGTTGTCGTAAATATTCCGGGGCACATTGCTCCAACAGAAAATCAAAAAAGTGACATTGCAGTGCTGCAAGGGGCTTGGAAAATGTAGCCCAATGTTTATTCCTCAGTTCAACCAGCTTAATATGGTGTTTACTGGCTTTAATTTGCTCTTTATGGCTCAGGACTGTTGAAGCTATTTGTTACGCCTGGCAAGCTCAACCCACCACCAACGGAGACCATGAATTCTGGTTACATGTAGGTCCATAGGTTACATCCTGAGTAAACTCCTAAAGAGCCACTGCCTCACATTCCATGTACCGGCCAGACCACTCCGTTATGCCCTACGCGCCCTAGCCTCCGTCCCCGGGATCCACAAGACTGGAACCGGACAAAGTTCATTCTCCCACCTCGCAGCTAAGACCTGGAACTCCCTGCCCCTCCACCTCAGGCAATCCACGTCTTTGATCCATTTAAAGAGGGACCTCAAGACCTGGCTGTTTGAATGATCATCCACACCCGAGGGTCCAGCACCCCCACCCTCTAGCGCCTTGAGACCCTCATGGGTAACTAGTTGTGCCTTAGAAACCCCTGATTGATTGAAAGACCATGATGGAATGCCATGGCTAATAGTAATGTTGTTCTGCAGCCAAATGGTTAATGCTGTTAGGTTGTGGCTGTGTGCACAACATAAAGTCAGTGGGTGTGGTGGAACTCACAAAAGATGAAATGGAATTCATTTTCCTATTAGCAAATCCAAGGGGCTTATTTAAAAGCCACTGTCGCCACCATTAAGTCACTTTTTCCCATATTAAAAGTGACGTACCAGCACTGCAAGGGGCTTGTAAATAAGCCCCCAAGTACAATCTAAAGTCACTCATTATTAAACCCTCTAAAAACGCAAAAAAATTGTCTGAAGGGAATTGATGATTCTCTGCTATGATCACACACTTATGCGAAATGACAATTTAGTAAAGCTCTAAAAAAAGCTTCTGTTAAAGAGATGTTAGATTAACAATTCAAAAACTGAAAAAAACAGAACTTCTCTAGTTGTTTTTATCTGTACAACAATATGCCCCCTCACCCAATGTACTGCCTATAACTACTGTACCTGATCTCACAAAACATTATAAAAAACATATTCGAGGAAATCATTGTAACAGCTTTTGGATTCCACGATCACGCTAAAACTGCCCTTTTACTAGTGTTTTTCAAATGTGTAGATCTGAAGATGTGTACCAGAAAAAACAGCAAACACGGGTCAGAGTCCCCTTTTATTGCTCATCATTCCAGGGGGGGGCGGCATGACTTGAGCGTAGGGGGCACCAGCATTATGATTGGTCTGAGTGCCGTAATGCAGCCTGTGTGGAGAACACTGAAAGTGTGCATGACTGCTTTGGGCGGCCCAAGAGGGCCGACCTAACAGTCATTGTGCACTTAGGAGTGGGCAAACCATTCCTCCCCTGCCCTGCTCCGTTAGCAGAGCAGCCCCGCCCACCCACTCTTCCGCAAGGGCAACATAAAATGGTAATACCTGAAAGTTATTACCATTTTATGTTTTTGCTTCTCACACTGCAGAAAAGCAGCGGGTTGACTCTCATCATTCACTGGAAAACTTTTTATGTATTACGAACGTGACTGACTAGCCTACATACATGGGAGAAGCTGTAACAAAGCTGTGAAGCCTGATAGCATTCAGTAGCAAACGCTTTTTAATGTTTTTACTAGTACCTTGCTACTTAGGAACTCTTTGATTTGGAAGAATGTGTTTAACTGAGAAAAGAATGGCAGGAGTTTAGGGTGCACAGATTTAGTGCACATAGACATTCCTGGTCCTTATATTATATAGTGATTCAGCACGTGTTTTAATATGTATGTAATTTGTAAACCGCATAGGTACAAACTCAGGAAAGAAGTAAAATAAAAGTCAGGAAACTTGAGCTAACTGTGTCCGGTTACTTTATAAAAGTAAGACATTTCTGACTAGGTCTGATATCAAAAGCTAATCGTGAAATCGAGTCTAATTCAAACTGCAGATTTTATTGTATCACTATTTAATATTGTGTTTTACATTTCCCCTTTCAGGGCGGACTGATTACATTATTTGTATATCACTTCATTGTCCTGGTGAAGAAGACAACTGCTCTGATCTATATCCGCCCTGCTCTGGAGGCCCATTGGAGTGCAAGGGTGCTGCTTGCAGCTGGAAGATCTTTGCGTCTAATCTTGCTGTGCATATGGAATGAGTGAAGTGAAGGGTATGAGACTAGACAATCACATGCATGTAGGTACTTTCCATCTTTAGGATGAACAGTATCAAGTATAGAACCTGCTGTTAAAGTCCATCAGTTGGGTCAAATGGGGCATATGGAGTCCACTCTGCAGCATCAAAAGCCCTAATACTTTGAAAGTACTGTTGAGCTACCAAAGGGGTGTTGTATTGAACCCACTCAGAAGCAAAAAAAATAAAAACACTGGAGGCCCTGTTAACCACCAAAGGTGTGCAGTATGAGGTTCATGCGGAATAGTGGGCCCACCCAGCGGAGGTGCTTCTAAGTCACCAAGGGAGGCTACATGGGTTCACCCACTAGTGCAATATGGCTCACCCACTGCAGGCGCTGTCAAATCACCAAGTGTGTGCCTTATAGATTTCACACAGTCCACCCAATGGAGATCGTGTTAAACCACCAACAAAGTATGAAGTTTCCCCAAGAGAGTCAGAGGGCTCGCCCACGAGAGGCCCTCTTACATCATCTAAGGGGGTTCAGTCAGAAGTCACAGATATAGAGGACTCCCCAATCCAGGCCATTTAAGTCTTCAAAGGCGTGCTTTATGGACGTTACTCTTGAGCAACAGAGGGTACATGGACTGGAGGCAAGCAGAAGCCAGTAAGGCACAATAATAAGAGATGATAGACAACCCTAAAACCTGTGCGATTTGAGCAGATGCCTGAGCTACATGGTATGGGTGGGAGGGTTAAATGTTCTCAGAACCGGAAGTGAGGAAACAGTACATCAGCAAGGGCAGAATGGATTGGTCAAAGCAATCTTGAGGGAGGGCACACATAAAGGAACAGAAATTACACAAAGCACACAAGCAAAGGAAAACGAAACACAACATAACGATCTGCCAATCCCTATCAAACAGGGGTTTGTGTGTTAGCCAGTTGGACATGGCAACATAGAAAAAGCACTTTTATTCAAAATACACCTGAAGAGGTATTTGCCGTTTCATTTGGATTTAAGGGCTCGATAGGCTATTGATCTTGCTAAAATCTAATCAAGGAAAGCCAATGTCCAATAAGGAGGCTTTCTCTCATGAAAAGACTCTCCGCATGAAAAGAGATGTTATCTGGTGCTATGAGTACGTTTGGTAATCCCCATTACTCTTAGTCCTACTCGTCCTCGAACCAGTCATCACTCATGAGGTATTACACAGACAGGAAACAAAACAGGAAATGCTTTTAGGCTCCACCCCCCCTCCTGCCAGGTGCTATATCAGACCTAACCACCAGAAGCACATCCTGACACACCAAGCAACAAAGGCCTGGACAGGGAGGGATGGTGGGAAGTATGACTGGGTCGAAGACGAGTAGGACTAAGAGTAATGGGGATTACCAAACGTAATCATAGCATTACCTCCATGTCCCTCGTCCTCGACCCAGTCATCACTCATGAGGCATACCAAAGCAACGCTCAAACAGGCCTTTGGCAACCCAAACACAGCAAAACACATACCAGACACAAAGGAGTGCAGCAAGTGAAAAAAGTTTAATAAACAAAACAGAACTCAGAGTAGAGGGGGAACCCCCACAGCTTGCAATACCCCACGACCAAAATTGGTCCGGTCAGACAGGGCACAATTCAACCTGTAGTGCCTCACAAACGTGGACTCGGAGGTCCAGGTCCCAGCCCGACAAATCTCATCAAGAGAGACACCATGGTAAGCAGCCCAGGAGTCAGACACGCCCGAGTGGAATGCGCCTGAACACCCGCCGGACAAGGCAAACCAGCACCACGATAGGCAAGAGTGATGACAGCCTTAATCCAGCGACCCAAGGTGAGCCTGGAAGCAGCCTTACCTTTACCAGCCAAACCAAAGGTGACAAAGAGAGAGTCAGAAGATCGAAACTCCCCAGAACAAGCCACATAAATGGACAAGGCACGCCTCAGGTCCAAAGAATGTAGCAACAGCTAAGAAGGAGAAGAAGGAGAAGGACACAAAGAAGGGAGAACCAGCTCCTGAGAAGAATGGAAACGGGAGCGGACCTTGGGGACAAAACCAGGATCCAAAGAGAGCACCACAGCGTCATCCAGAAAATGCAAAAACGGGGGGGGGGGGGGATAACGCAAGGCCGTAAGCTCCCCCAACCGCCTCGCAGAAGCTATGGCCACCAGAAAAGCCACCTTCTAGGACAGAAACTTAAGGTCCACAGTCTCCAAAGGTTCAAAGGGGGAAGACTGTAAAACACCCAACACCAAGGAGAGATCCCAAGGGGGCACCAGAGAACGAACAGAAGGGGAAGAAAGAGAAAAACTACGAAACAGACGAGAAACCAACAGGCCATCAGAAGGAAGAAAAGAATCCGGGTCCCGGAATGCCCGGATAGCAGCTCACTGGCCCCTCAAGGTAGACACAGCAAAGTGCTTCTGAAAGCCATCCAGAAAAAATTGAAGGACAGAAGACACAGGGCAAGAGGTAGGAGACAAACCAGACGAGGAACACCCCCCCGAGAAAGAAGACCAGTGCTTCGAGTAGGAAGACAAAGTAGACGGCCTACGAGAGGCCTGCATCACAGAAATGATGTGGTTGGGCAGACCACGGACCCCAAGAGACAACCGTTCAACCTCCAGACCGCCAAGGAGAGGGGAACCAGAAGAGGGGACGGGGACCTCAGAGGAGAGGGGTAGCGGGGCAGAAGCCAAGGAGGGTCCACCGCTAGGCGCAGCAGCAGAGGAAACCAGGGCCTCCTCGGCCAGTGCGGAAGAACAGCCACCACCTGAGCCTCCTCCCGCTGAACCTTTAGCAAGAAGGCAGGAATCAGAGGAAAGGGAGGAAAGGCATAAAGAAGCCAAGGAGGCCACCGGAGAGACAAGACATCCACTCCCCAGGCACCCACCTCCAGAGACCTGGAGCAGAACAGGGGAACCAGGACATTGGACTGGGAGGCAAACAGGTCCAGACCCGGAGTCCTGAACCTCAGGCAAATCAAGCGAAATGTCCTGGGAGCCAGACACATGGACAGAGACGAAGGAAACCTCCGGCTCAACGAATCTGCCACCACGTTGTCCACACCTCGAATGTGCTGAGCAGGCAGGGACAGAAGATTCTTCTCCGCCCAGTCTGAAATGGAGCAGGCCACCAGATTCAGGGAAGAACTGCGGGTCCCCCCTGGTGATTCATATTGGCCACAGACACGGTGTTGTCCGATCTCACCAGGACATGGCAACCCCTCAGATGAAGATGGAAAAAGCGGAGTGCCCTCTCCACCGCAGACAACTCTCTCCAGTTGGACGACCTGCGAGACTCCAACAGGAGCCAACAAGCCTACACAGCCCAATGGTCCAAAGTCGCCCCCCAGCCCGAAGCGCTGGCATCCGTGGTCACAACCAGAGGAGGTGGCAGACGGAACAGCATCCCCACGGAAAGGTGGAAAGGATCCAGCCACCACTGAAGAGCAGACACAATGTCCAGAGACACGCGCACAGGAACCGCATAATCCAGGACAAGAAAGGGCACCCACCGCTGCACATGCCACAGCAGAGGGCGCAGATGAACCCTGGCCCAGGGTACGGTGAAGACAGAAGCCGCCATGTGGCCCTGAACCTCCAGCCACTGAAGGAGGGGAGCCGAGGCTTGCGACAACAACTTCCTCAGCAAAGACTGAAGGCGACGAATCCGGGCCTCCGGCAGGAACACTTTGCCCACTACAGAATCGAACACAGCTCCGATGAAGGTCCTCCGGGTGGCAGGGTCCAGGTGGCACTTCGGCAAGTTGATCAAGAACCCGTGTTCCCTGAGTGTAGTCATGGTCAAGAGAAGGTGGTGAGACATGACCTCCAGGGACGGAGCCTGAACCATCCAGTCGTCTAGATACGGGAACACCGACACCCCCAGGAGATGGAGATGGGCCACCAAGGGAGGCACCACCTTGGTGAACACCCTGGGGGCGGACCGAAGACCAATGGGAAGGACGCAGAACTGCCAGTTCTGACCCTCCAGGCAGAAGCGCAGGAAATGCTGATCCCTCACAGCCACCGGGACGTGCAGATACGCATCCTGGAGGTCCAGAGTGGAGAACACCCAACCAGACTGGATCAGCGGAATAACCTTCTGGAGCGTCTACATCTTGAATGGGATCTTCTTCACGAACAAGTTCAGACCCCGAAGGTTGATGACCACCCGGAAGCCCCCGTGATCTTTGGCACCACAAAGATGATGGAGTAGACACCCAACCCCCGCTCCGCCATGGGAACAGGGACAACCGCAAGCTTGCAGACCAAAGAACGGACCCCGTCCAACAAGGCCCGACGGCGGGAGGCATCCCGAGGAGAAGGGGTCACCACCACCCTGGAGAGGGGGGGGGACAAGAACTCAATCCGGCAGGCCATCGACAAGACATCCAGCACCCACTTGTCGGAAGTCGTCAGGCGCCAAGCAGGAAGGAACTGGCGAAGCCTCCCACCAACCAGATGCGGACCACCAGCGAGAACGTCCCCTTGGATGGCATAGTCAGGAACGCTGCGGACCGGACCCGGCACCCCTCTGGGACTTCTTCTGAAACTTCCGGGGAAAAGACCTGCCAGTGCCACGCTGATTCCGAAAGGAGGACTGCTGAAGCCTGGAAGGCTGGCGGAAAGACCTGGCACCAGAGAAGGAGGAACCCCCTTGGGGCGGAAGATCACGAAAGGACAAAGAATGCTTGCATTCCTTGAAGACCTTGTGTAGCTTCTCCTCCAGCGAGTCACCAAACAGACGGGCACCAGTGAAAGGCAGCCTCAAAGCCATGGAACGCTGGTCCGCGTCCGTCTTCCAATCCCTCAGCAACAGGTTACGACGGGCAGCAATAGAGGAACCACAGGACATAGCAGAAGCCCTAACAGAATCAAAGGCGATGTCCGACAGGAATTCCGCCTGGCGCTCCATAGACTCCAGCAACTCCAGACAACTGGCACCCTCCTGCATTGACGAAAACAGGGACTTGAAATCGGTCAGCAAAGACTGGGCAACGTATGCCCCATAAATGCCAGAACGAATAGCCAGATGAGAAGCGGCATAAGATTTCTTCAGGGCAGAATCCACCTTTTTGTCCACACCGTCCTTCAGAATGTTATCATCAGCCATGGAAGGACGACCCACAAGACTGGTCACAACAGAGTCCACAGGAACGGAATCAGGCAAAGTGTCCGCCATATCCTGCAAGGGATAAAGCTTGGACATAAACCTGGGCATGGAAATTTGATCCGGGTCCTTCCACTCCTTCAGCAAGACATCAGAAACAAAGGGATGCACCGGCAAGGAAGAAGCAACAGGCTTGCTAAACTGCGGCAAGAGAGAATCCTGAGAGGTGCTAGGCGCAGAATCATCTGGGAACCCCATGTTAACCCGCACATGGGAAAGGATGTCAGGCAAGAGATCCCTGGAAATGTACTTTCCCTGAAGCTCAACAGCAGACAGAGGAGACTCATCAGATTCAGCAGAGGAGGAAATGTCAAAATAAAGAGCAGCAGAACCAGAAAGACCAGCAGCACCCTTCTTGTTCGCCTTCATATCGGAAAGAGTCTCCAGGATAAGGCGCCTAATCCTATCATCAGCAACCCCCTTGGCACGCTTCACAGGAGGAGGAGAGGAGTCTCCACTGGCAGAGGAAGAGGGAGGCACAGGAGAGGAATGCTTCCTCTTGCGATGGTGTTTGCCCATAACTAACACCCAAATGCACAAAGCAGGAACAACTGAATGAACACCACAAGAGCACACACACATACCCCCCAGAGGACACATATATATACATATGTAGGGCACACCCCAATCAACCCCCCACTGGGAGGACCGTAATAGGACAAAAAACACCGAAAACAACCAAGACATCCTCACAAAACAACCAGGGAGGCAAGCCCCCGACCCCCCAGCCAACCACAAGCCCGGCCGGAGAAGAGGGAGGGACAGGACAATGTAAAGGAGAAGCAAACAGCCCTCGCGGCAAAAACGCAAAAAGAAATGTCATCCGGGAACCAGAAGAGGAGGAATGACTCACCGAGGCTCCGCCAGCGTCAGAACGACTAACCCAGCGAACCGTCCATGCATGGCCGAACGGGACGCAGGGGCGCCGGGGTCTGGCGGCAGCGGCACAACCAAAAAAGCCCCCAAAGACCGAAGCGCCCGGAGCCCACCCGGGCGTCCGTCCAAACTGGCGCCAGGGAAGAACGCCAACAGCGCATGCGTGCAACTTCCCAGGCAACGCGAGAGGAGGCCGGGCTCCCTCATCCGTACACAGAGGGAGCCCGGCCACAGTAGACCGTGCAGCGGAGCCGGCCGCCGTAACCCCGCCAGCAGCACCTCACAAAGCGGAAACATCCCCGGGCCCCCACAACCACAGAGAGGCCCGGGGGGGGGGGCGAGGAACAACACGGGGTGGAGCATGCATACAGCACACCAGTGCTCCCAACCCCTACCTGCCAGCAGGCGAGTCCACGAGGAGTCCGGCATCCATCCAGGCACAGCAGCAGGCAACAGGGCATGAAGAAGAAAGAGGGAGACCAGAGAAGCCCAGCAGCTCAGGTCAACCAAGCCCAGGAGGAGACAGGGAAGCCCAGCAGCCCCACTCCAAAGAATCCCATAACAGTCCATGGGAGCCTCCCAGAGCCCAGCAGAGGAGGATCCAAAGGACAAAGATGGAGGTAAGAGCCCGGCACCCACCCCAGCATCTCCCATCAAGTAATCCACCGACAGGAAACAAAACAGATGTGCTTCTGGTGGTTAGGTCTGATATAGCACCTGGCAGGAGGGGGGGTGGAGCCTAAAAGGGTTTCCTGTTTTGTTTCCTCTCTGTAGAATACCTCATGAGTGATGAGTGTGTCGAGGACGAGGGACGTAGAGGAAATGGTTAAGTTGCTAAATGTGGTATTTTTAGACGTTTTCTAATTTTTGCCATGCAACCACACATTTGTATGTGAGGAAATGACTTTCACCTTTTCTCTCGTAGTGTAAATTGTGTGATGTAAATGTACTATGT
Organism: Lissotriton helveticus; assembly: GCF_964261635.1. NCBI lineage: Eukaryota > Metazoa > Chordata > Amphibia > Caudata > Salamandridae > Lissotriton > Lissotriton helveticus. Next base: position 1,680,494,428 of record NC_136061.1, read on the forward strand.
GATTCATCCATTGTCACTATGGTCTATCTCATAGTCACTTTCATGAGTTTATAATTTGGCCTCAAAAGGTGGATGAGACCCGAATTGTGAAGAGCCAGGTGAATGTACGTTTGGTATATTCATTCAGCTTTTTCTTAACAAGCTGTTTTAGCATTTGCTGTGTTCAGACTTAAAACGGGCACCCAAGACAAGCAAGAGCTGTTTCAGGTATGCGTTAAACAATTGAAATGTTATTTAATTAAAAGCTGATATAACTCCCTTGGAGGAAAGAAATTGCATCTAAGCATCATAAGCATATGCACGTGGAATCACTGGCTCAGAAATATTGAACTAGAGAGCCATTTAATTAAAAACTGTTTCTTTACTTGCACATTTGTTGTGTGTTTTATGTAATTAAAGATAGTACTTAGGTAAATTGTACTAGTAAAAAGCAATTAGCTAAATGCAAATGAGATGCGGCAACATAAGGCACTTTAAACAGTTGAGAATGAAAGCAAATGTTAGAACATTTCTTTCTTTTCTAAATTGGAAGTTGATTTTTTTGATTTGTCTGTGGGATTTGGAACCTTGCTTGAGAGGAAATTTTGAAAATGCTTAGCAATTATTTTCTCAATTCAACAAATTCGAAATATTTCCAAGATAGATATATGTTATCATACTTAAGCTTTTCTACATATTTCAGAGAGACTTCAAGCAACCTTGCCCTGTTTAGCCCTATATCCTTCCAAACCAGTCTCATTGTTTTTAACATTGTTATTGAACTGGACCCATATCTACAATATTGATTTAATTCTGTTATGATGCAGGTGCGTTGTTAGAAATTGGGTTGTTGGTTGACTTGGGTATGAGCCCAAGTCAGGTAGAAGCCACAATTCCAGTCTTGGTAAGTGTGAGGCAAAACTAAATAACCCTTTGCTCATCCTCTGGTAGCTTGGTACAGAGCATTCAGGCTTAACTTAAAGGCAATATGTAAACTATATGTGCAACACTTCAAACGTTAAAACGTTAAAAACACAACACACAAAAGTCCCACACAAGAATAGACAAATCGAACTCAATTTTGATAAATACAACAAGACCAAAATGACAAAAATCCAATAAGTAGCACTTGAGATATGATTTTTTAAAGAATATACAGTAAAATAGCGCGGAGAAGCAATAAGCTCCTATTTGGGATATCTGGTCATGCTGGATAAGGGCAAAGTCAAAAGTTGAGGATGATCGTGATGCAACGCGGGATGGATACAGGACCCACTTAGGCCCTCTGAGCAAAGCAACATGATCCTGGCTGCGTCAACGTCGAGAAACATATGGGGTGCAGCCGAGGCGATGCGTTGATTCTGATCCCATAACAGAAGGAGAGGAGTGAGTTTTCTCGATGCAATGTTGGTGATACGTCAGTTCCAAGGGTGAGGCAGTGGTCCCTAATGTGATGTGTAGCTTCTGCTCCCATAGCATAGGATGCATTGGTTCCGATAGTGATGCGCTAGTTCAAAGGGTGATGTGCCGGGTCTGCTCCACGCAGCGTTAGGATGCGGTGTTTCTGATCCACGGAAAGGTGAAGATGCGCTGGTTCTTATCCCCACAGCGGTGAAGATGCACCAGTTCCATTGAAGACAGATGGCTTGGCTAAAGAAGTACCTTAGGCCTCACTTCCAAGGCACCAAGACTGCTGTGGCACCATTTGGCTGGGCAGACTCACAGGTAGCAGAGTCAAGGTGCAGAGGCAGGTAACATGGAAGTATTTTATGTCCCTGAGACTTCAAATCAGACTGCAAGACAGCATACCCCTGGATCGCTTTGGGTTCAAGTGATGGAGGTCTTGTCCTTCTCACCCAGGCAGGATAACAGCGGGCAGCAGGACAGCACAACAGAGCAGGAGTCAAGAAATCAGCAGTTCAGCAGAGTAATAGTCCTTCAGCTGCTCAGCAGTCCTTCTCTTTGAAGAGTCTTCATAGGTCCAGACGTGTACTGAAGTGGTGGTGTCAGAGGTCCAGCACTTATACCCAGTGGTGCTTTTGAAGTGGGGGAGAGTTCAAAGAAAGGTCTTTGAAGTACACAGAGGTCATCCCTTCCTGCCCTGGCTCCAGACTCACTACAGGTTGGTCAGCAGCCCTTTATGTGGGGACAGGAACCTGTCTATTCAGGTGTGTAAGTTTGAGGCTGTGCCCAGCTCCTCCCTCTCATCTTGCTCAGAATGGCACTTCAGAATGTGGATGGCCCATCAAGTCACACATAAGCTCCCTTTATGCGTGGCTATTTGTGGACCTTCTATAAACACAATTTCAGAGTTCTTTACCCTATCAATTCTGTACATTGATCTTTTCTAGATGGACTTTGCAACACTATCTTATAATCCTGTGCATGTACATGAGGGAGGATAGACATATGATCAGAAGAGCTTAAATTTAAAGCTTGAAAGAACCACACATTTCCTCTTTTTCAATGCTTCTCGTACACAGCCTGTTACTTGCATAGATAAGGCTTCAGAGGTGCCTATAGTGTTGCTCTTTCAGCTCCTGAGCAAAGAGAATGGGCATTAACATCAAGAAAGGGTCTTATCCTAAGAGTGAAGTAGTTATATTGTGGTCTTTATATCAACCAAATCACAGCAGTATGACATACATTCTGGGGTACTACATCATCTTAAAAAGGGACAGAGAACGTTTTAGGAAGAGTAGCTGTTTTCTTGAACTTTAAATAGCCATATGTATTTAAAAACATAAATGATTCATATAATATTTATAAACAATTGAAAACGATTTTGAGGTATCTACATATATGCATCAATGTATATTAGCACACTCATACCTGATATGCAGTACTGCACACCTCAAACTGGAATGAGGTATATAAGCTCGCCTATGATTCATTTTTAATCTCTACAAAGGTTAGACATCAAACTTACCTAAAATTATTATGGGCTCTGCCACCACCTCTATAGTGTGCACTGTGCCTATACCTGGGCTACATAACACTTTTTTCAAGACATCTTGTATGCCTTAGGACATCACCAACCCTGCCGTCCATCCCAGTTGTGTGACCCAGTCTGACCCAAGAACTTCGATGCAGCTGAAGTCTCTTCTAACATGCACGTTGCAACTGGCCATATGCAGGATGTCCATGGTGCTGATAAACTACAGGAGGCCACTGTACAGGGCTCTAAAGTATCCCAAGGCAGGCTTTACCGTGATCAGGGCTCATCAATCAGGTGTATCTTGGTTCCAAGAGCTCACTTTATCCACTTTAGGCGTTACTTCAAACACACAGAAAGGGAAGAGAAGAATGCTTGCAATAAATCTAATCAATAGCAATCATTTGGCATAGCATTCCAGTTCATCATTCTTTTGCCCACCATGCCAACCCTTGCTCTCTGTGGCACTGGACCCAAACTTCACCCGACGGAAGCAGCCAAAACAGGTTTTGGGTTTCTTATGTTCTGATTCAGAGAGGACCTGGCTTGGCAGTTCGGGCTGGATTGCTCCTGTTGGAGCAGGACCAAGACTGATTTGCACATGGCAGGATCAAAACTGAGGTGGAAAGAGAACGATGGATTGGAATGCTATCCTAACCGATTGCCAGTTATTAGACTTAGGGGCTAATAACGATGCAGTTGGAAGGCCTCCTAATGACATTTGCTCCATCCAAATTGGATCGGGAACCTTACCTTTCCAACAGTAACAGAAAGGTTTCCGACTGACCGATTACGATGCGAGTTAGGCGTTAGGAATATCCTAACGTGAACCCTGCAGCATTTGGAATGACCAAGCTGTACGGAGCAGACTCGTACATCTCTACGGGCCGCGTTTTTGAACGACCAATTACGATGCTGGATTCGGACAGCCTTTCCGAATTGTGCGGTCTGACTCGAATCAACAGTCGGAATCAGACTTTGGGGGACCGGAGCAGGCCCCCCTGCACCAGTTGCCTTCCCAAGTGGGCCTGTGGGGGTACCCATGGGTCCCCCCTTACCAGCCATGCACAGTGGGGCAGGCACCAGGGGGTGCCCCCCACAGGGTGCCCGATTTTCCCCAGCCACCCCTTTCTTCAATGGGAGCATATGCATTTGGTCGGAACATAGGCTTCCATTGAAGTCAATGGGAGTCCAACCAAATCATATCTGGAAGGATCCGCATGCATCGTATTTGGTCAGTCAGACTCTCCATATCTGAGTCGGTCGGAAACCATTCCCAAACCAGTTCTGTTGGAATGATTTCCAAACCACATCATAATCCAGCCCTTAGGGTAAGCATTCCACCTACCAACTTTTGTATGTTTGAAGAGCTGAGAACCACACAGTTTGAATCAGATGGCTAGTAACTGGTCTAAGAAGGTGGTTACCACGCTGAAGTTGAGGCAGCAAAGTGAAGGTAATCACGCAGGGGAGAAGAGCACCTAGACTGGCACCACACAGTCAGGCACAGGAGGAATGGATGTTGAAGGAGGGAGTGGTGGAAGTAGCAATGAACTGTCAGAGTTACAATTCTAAAAATAAAGTGAGATTAACTTGGGAATGATTAGCCTAGTTCAAAAAGAGACTAAATAAGTGAGTTTTTAGCTATTTGCATATTGGCATGCATTTTTCTGAGCACTTCATTTCAACAGGAAAGGAGGTCAAAAATGACTGGGCTGCTCAGGAGAAAGACTTTGACAAAGCATTATGAGTTCAGATTTTTTTGTTTCAAGTGTTTTGTATTATAGGCACCTCAAATTTGTATTTGTGATAGAAATCATAAGAGGTGAGTTTTGGTACTATAGTTGATGGAGGTATAGTGTTTTGAAAGTATTAACGTTATTCTTGCTCCTAAGAAGAGCCAAACGACATTACTTAGAATTAGCGAAATATGCATAATGACTTGTTGTGTTAAGGAGAATGATGGAATTCCTACAATTGATTCTGGATAACACCAGCGCCTTAACAAGATGTCTGAAGAATGGGTTGCATTTCCTTTACAGCATGGCTATTATATTTCTTAACTCTTTGTTATTATTTTCCAAATCAACAATAATAAATAATTCACATTCATTTCATCATAAAATCACTAAGGTGTACAATTGATCTGGCTTACCTATTAAATGTTTTATGGGCCTGACCTTTAACATAACTTTACAGCTTGTAAACATTAGCTGAGGATCCTTTGAGGTCAAGGAACAGCATGCTGCCTGTGAAAGTACACCACAGCAAGCCCTACGGTTGACAATCTAGGGTAGACCATGGAAGAAAGAAAAGCCCAGCTTTGGCCCAAGCAGACCCAGCAGAACGCGCAGTCAATGGTACTCTTGTTTGTGTTGTTGAGTCAGGCAATGAACAAGCAACCACTGTATATTACAGGGTCTTTCCTGTGAAGCCAGTAAGTCTGCAAAGTCAGATGTCATAGTTCCATTGCTAGCAGCATCCTTCAACCAGTTTGCAGCCTTGGGTGTCATGTCTTTAATCCAGGATCTCAGCAACCTTCGTTTTGTCAGTACAATTAAAACTGCAAAAACCTTCTAGTTGATTCGGGGATATGTTTTTACATAACCTAGTAGCAGAATCTTTGGAGTGCATTCTATCAGACTCTCCACCTTCTCCCCAATTACGCTTGTGAATCCCTCTCAATATGTCACAATCGAGGTCTCTTTTACCTAATGTGTTTGAGTATGGTCAGATGCGGGGCAATCACTACACCCAACAATATGACTCTGTTGATAATGAAAGGACTAAGTATTCCCCTGCTTGCTCAGTAAACCACACTTTGTTAAATTGAGTCTCGGGTTTTGCAGATGAGTATATTTTGAATTTTCCCTATATTGAGAAGGTTTGAGGTCAAATATATAGGTTCGAGAGACACTTTTTTGGAGCATAGATGTCCTGAATAAGAGAAAGCTTTGAATAGCTATCCCTCCCTCATTGTGCACTAGAACAGCTCTCTTGGTGATTCCAAAGTTACATGTTCAGAGAACAACATAGCCCAACCAGCTACTTATGATTTGCCAAGATAGAGGAGAAGCGGGTTTGGATATCTCCCAATTGCAAATGAAGATTTTAAGAACCTGAATAAGCCTACAGTGATCACCTTTATTAATGTATTTAGCTTCTCTTACTTTTTGAGAAAGTATTACTTCTACCAAACAGTATCAGCATGCTGTACATACAACAAATAGAGATGCAAGCCTCCCTTACAGGTACCTTCAAGTTTCAAAATTATGCAGGGCAATAATTGTTTACATCAACAAAGTGCTTGCAGCAAGCAGCAGGGTGGGGGGGAGACTAGAGTAGTGAACTACAAAGCTAGGATTAGAGTGTGAGAAGCTTGTGGGTCCTAAAGTTGGTGCCACATTAGGTGCACCTGGGAGATGGATGCATTCAGGGACTAGGGAGGAGGCCTTAGTTGGGCAGGACAAATGGACAGTTTTTAGATATTGGCGTTAGCCAAGACCTTCTGCTTTTATGCCTTTACTAAAATAATATGTATTATATGCTTACTTAAATGGGCTTTCTGCCACCTACGTTCACGCATTGGTCTGTTGTTGTGCCATTCCCATTTTGCTTCTGCCTACTACAGCATACAGCATGGAGCAATGGGCCGACCTCCTTAAGCATCTGGGTAACTTAACTTTGAATGACTGCATTTTGCTTTTTCACAAGGTGCACATCAGCACACAAGGAGTTCCCTTAAGTGCCAGTGTTGCCTGATGTGCTAGAAGGACACGTTTGACGTGAGCACAGGGCACATAGTAGCTCTTTCAGTTCCTGTCTCCTTCTAATGCTGTTGTAAATCCTTTTTAAAGTGGACTGCTACTTTTTCAGAGCATACTGTATTGTGTTCCTGGACTTGGTTTCACCATTGGTTCTTTGATGAACCTTTCCCAGGAAGAAAACCAAACTTGACGGTGTTTACAGTACACCAGTAAGAGTTTTTTTAAAAATAGGTGGGACATAATTTCGGTTTTAGTATCTAATATTTTATACTGTGAACCCTCCTTTCCTTTCCTTTCCTTTCCTTTCCTTTCCTTTCTTTCTTTCTTTCTTTCTTTCTTTCTTTCTTTCTTTCTTTCTTTCTTTCTTTCTTTCTTTCTTTTTTCTTTCTTTTTTCTCTCTTTCTTTCTTTTTTCTCTCTTTCTTTCTTCTTTGTCCTTCTTTCTTTTTTGTCTTCTTTACATTTCTTTCCTTCTTTTTTGTCTTTACTTTCGTCTTTCCTTCTTCCTTTTTCTTCTTTCTTTTTTCTTGTTTGCTTTCTTCCATTTTTCCTTCTTTTCTTTTGTATACATTCTTTCATTCTTTTTCTTTCCTGTTTTCTCTTTTTCTTCCCTAGAATCCGTCTTCCTTTTCCTTCTTTCTTTTCTTTTCTTTTTTCATTACTTTTTCCTTCTTTTTGCCTTCCTTCCTTTTTGTCTTTCTTTCTTCCCCGTTTTACCTCCATCCCTTTCTCTCATCCTTTTTGGCTTCCCCCTTTTTTGCCCTTCTTCCGTCCTTTTTTGTCTGCCTTCCTTTTTTGTCTTCCTTACTTCCTTTTTCCCCCCTTCCTTACATTCTTCCCTTCTTTCTTGCCTTTTTTCTCAAAGGATAGGCTAGCAGGCACTGCTAGGCTGACTTTTTTTATAGGTTTAAGTCATTCAAGGCCTTTTGATTTTACTAAAATAATGTATAACATAGTTACTTATTGGTGTTTCATCCAGACTTCATTCATTAGCCTGTGATTGTGTCATTTACATTTTTCTCCCACCCACTCTAGCATGCATCAAGGGGCAATGTTAGCCCACTTTAGCCATTGACTGACTTTACAATGAGTTATGACATACTGCCTTTCGCAAAGAGTATATCCACTCACAAGATAGTTCCTTTCAGTGCCTGGTCTAACATGGTAATGCGTACTTTTTTAAGACCAGAAAAACATTTTGAACTTTAGCCATTTTTAATGATAGATTTAATGAGGGCTCATCAGCTTTCCAAACAATCATGTTTTGCAAAAACCATGAGAAAACAAAACCAGAATTGCCAAAAGGTAGCCGGCTAATGGCAGACCGATTGGGTTTTCCAATGGATGTTTTTTTGCATTTATCATAGTTTTCCCTTCTCGTCTTGTCAGCATTGTCTTTAGGGAGATTCAGTCTTTGTGCCATGTTCTTCTTGGAACAATTTGTCCTCTGGAAGGGTATCAGGCCCTATGTCCCAATCCTACTAAGTTGTCATACCCTTATGTCTCTGACACAGCAGTTGCGTATGGATTTTTATTTTGTGTCGAAACAGAATGCTGAACTCAGACGAATCATAGCCAGATGGTATTCTTTAGGCCTGACAACGATTGTGTGGCTCTGCAAGTGGCCATCTTTCGTTCTGGACCGTAATGGAAGCCTTCCTATGGCTAATTCCTCAAAAGTTGTGGTTCCTTACAACTATTGTTTCCTCTGATGCTGTATGCCAACTCCAAGCCTTAATTTGCAAGGAATCACCGCAGAATACTTTGATTAATATGATACAGATTAAGAATGCTGCACTGAATACAAGTCCTTTCCACTTACCAATTTATGGTTTGCCAGGTGTCCCATTTTAAATGGGGCTATGTTAAAGGTGAAAAGTCTTATCAATTGTCCTGTGATCCATTATTTAGTTTAACTTGCCCAGTTCGATACTGATTGCACAAAAATAACCTTTCTGATACATAGCCTTACCCCGACCTGCCTTGTGATGGGCTACACTGCTACTGCTAATAATCCTAGTTTAATCCTTATGTTAGGTTTTGGACCAGTTTAGTATGATGTTTGATCAACGTGTTAATGTTTATGGAGAAGCTTTGTGAGACCATTAGCTAAGGAAAATGGAATTCCCTGACATAAATTATTATTTGCAAACATATACCTACTAAAATAGTTTTAAATCAAAAGGACAGATAGCACTCCTTAAAAGAGGAACTTGTGAAAATATTAGTTATGTTAACATTTGAAAATCATACTTGTACATTGGATGACAAGATTTAATTGATCTTGCAGATTGAAAGTGGGAGAGTTGGTTGGAAAAATGAAAAGAGGAAGAATTTAATGGTTTACCCCTTGCATGTTCCTATTCTAAAAAACTTGCGATACAATCTGCATCTGGTGAAGTCATTACTTCTGTTGAAGCACCAGTGCAGACTGACAATATTAAAGAGCTCCTCTCAGAGCAAGGAAGGCTCTGAAATGTGCTTAGTGACTGTGCCAGTACCGTAGTGATAAAGCACAAATTATACCTCCATGCCCTCTGAAATGATCTAATCCAGCTGAAGAGTGAAAGAAGAAAAATCACATCAATAAGATTTGTTTCGGCTACCAAGGGCCATCCAGTTGGATTTTTGGTGGTACTTGTAGCTTTTTCGAATGGTGAATCTGGGAATTTTGCTAAGTCAGCTGATAAAGTTTTGGTGGAACAAGATACATTATCATTGCTGCACAGACAATAGGTGTCATTTCATTGCAGGCCTTCTGTTTGGGAAAAGAACTATAGGATCACAGAACGTCTGTATGTAGGGACTGAGTCGCCATACCACATCAGTACCTATGGGCCTTAATCCTGACTTGCTGATAGTGCCTTACCAGCCCTTCTAACCTTTTCAGAGTAACAGGTAAGTTGGCACCCCAGAACACAACACTCTAGTCGCCTCAGGGAACCAGGGTAACAGGTCATCATCTTTCGTTCTCTCACTAATGCATGTGGATAATAAACAGAAATGAGACACAAAAATAGTTTAAAATATTTATTGAAACTATTGTTCTCTATTATGAGAACAACTGTGTTGCAATGAAAAAACATACAAAACTTAGTAAAGTAATTAGCATCACTAATAAACTAATGAAAAACCCTATCTTGGTGATTGATGTATCTCCATAAGACTAGCATCATGATAATATAACAAAGATCTCTGTGATGGTACCGGGCTCCATATCTGGCATTTGCTGTTATCTGGTCCGCATTTCATATGGCGCAACGCTGGCGCTCCTATTTCAGGACCTTTCCTCTGCTGTAGAAATCTCTTTTCTCTGTTGTCGAAACGGCAAATCTCTGCTTATATGATAAGAAATGACCTACTCGAAAACAGCAGGTGGGTCTATTGTGTCTGGGTGTTAGTGTCCGATGCAATACCAAAAGGGTTGATCGATGGAGTGTTGAACAATGCAAGCACTCACCCCCAGTCAACTGATCTGGATTTAATCCACCATCATTCTTTAGCTCACTCCGCCACCCCAGTTCAGACATGGCTATATGCAAATCAGTCTGACCCTGTGCCTCATGAGAACAGTCCAGCCCGAACCACCAAGCCTTGGCTTCCCTGGACCAGAAACAAGCACCCTGGGACCGGTTTCCTGGCTAATCAGCCGTCATCAGCCTAGCTAGCTTGAATCCAGTGGCAAAGTGAGCAAGGGACCCACGTCTGGGCATACCCTGCCAACTTAGGGCGAACAAAGCAATACCAAAGGGGATGATGGATGGAGTGTTGAACAATGCAAGCACTCACTCCCAGGCAATTGATCTGGGTTCAATCTACCATCATTTTTTAACTCACTCCGCCACCACAGTTCAGACATGGTCATATTTTATTTATTTTATTTTATTTTAAAAGCTTTTATAGCGCGCTCAATTACCACAGGGTATCCTGGCGCGGTGAGTGATTAGACAGCAGGGGTGATGGATCTGCACCAGATCGGAGAGTTAGAGTGGGGCATTAAACAGATGAGTCTTAAGTTCCTTTTTGAAAACAGTAATGGTCGGCGAAGCTCTAAGGAACAGGGGGAGGGCATTCCAGGCAGAAGCTGCCTTAACTGAGATTGATTGGCCACCCAAACGTGCGTATTTATATTTGGGAATGGCCAATAGGCATTGGCTGGACGATCGTAAAGCACGGTTAGGAGTGTAAAAGGAAAACCGTTTCTGTAAATACGTCGGCCCCAGGCCATGAGCAGCTCTGTATGCCAACACCAGAATTTTAAACAGGATTCGGTGTGATACTGGGAGCCAATGCAAGCTTCGTAAATGGCTCCGTACGCTCGACCTCCTAGGGAGAGAAAAAAGCAGACGTACTGCAGCGTTTTGCAACACCTGAAGGCGATGAACCATGTACGCAGGAAGGCCGCTGAATAAAGCATTCGCGTAGTCGAGCCGAGATAAAATCAGGGCTCGAAGAACAGTCTCCTTAGCTGCCTTAGGCAGAAGAGGGAAAAAATGTCATATGCAAATTAGTCTGACCCTCTGCCTCATGGGAACAGTCCAGCCCAAACCGCCAATCCATGTCTTTTCCTGGACCGGAAACAAGCATCCTAGGACAGGTTTCTGGATAATCAGCCGTCATCTGCCAGGCTAGCTTGAATCCAGTTGCAAAGTGTGCAAGGAAATAATAACAAAATATTTTCCTTTCTGTGTTCGTTTATATATATGCGACTACTGTCATACGATTTACACTGAAATCCCAGGAGTCTGTTTGGACAATCTAGCAACACGTAGCTTGATATTCCTCATTTATTCATAATTTGATGGCAACAATATTAAAATCACATATGAATCTAGGCACAATAGAATAACAATTTAAAAACACATGATTCTGAATAAACATAAATCAGTTCAAAGTTACAATAAACTCAAATCTCAGACGACAGTTTTTTTGGGTTGAGAGATTTTTTACAATTATTGTTTCAATCATAGAAAACATTGAACTCCAATCATATTATACAAACAACATGACATCACTATAAGTTAAAAACAATGCATTACAACACATAATAATAATGTCCTTATGTCGACGCGTTTCGGTGTGTCCGGATTATTTGAAAACATCTTCCTCAGGACAAGTACATTAAAATTGTATATTCTTGTCTGTGCCAGCCAACATATCCTTTTACGCTGGCTAGTGCTTACAGTCAATTTTTCTCAGAAGGAATAGATGCAATGTTTCCTTCTACTTCCTTGTAAATAAGGTCTCAGGTTTAAAATATATAATGATTTCTATACACTTCCCACTTTCCGTGATCTATGATAATGTTGTGTCTTGTATTAATGTTTACCCCTTCTGTTCTGACAGCTTGTGTTAGTTTTCATGTCCAACCATTTATATAAAGTTACTGACCTTCTTAGAAATTCCGACATAGGGTTCATACTGTAGAGATCCGGAAGCCTATTCGATATCCCACTCTTTCCAGAGCATACACCGCTTTTATAGATATAGCGTGACACTCGGTCCTCCAGGACACATAACGTCTGCCGAAGCGGGGGTTCTGTTCATAAATGAAAGGGAAGACATGGCTTGGTGGTTTGGGCTGGACTGTTCCCATGAGGCACAGAGTCAGACTGATTTGCATATGGCCACGTCTGAACTGGGGTGGCGGAGTGATCTAAAAAATGATGGTGGATTGAACCCAGATTAGTTGACTGGGGGTGAGTGCTTGCATTGTTCAACACTCCGTCCATCATCCCCTTTGGTATTGCTTTGTTTGCCCTAAGTTGGCAGGGTATGCCCAGACGTGGGTCCTTTGCTCACTTTGCCACTGGATTCAAGCTAGCCTGTCTGATGACTGCTGGTTAGACAGAAACCTGTCCCAGGGTGCTTGTTTCTGGTCCAGGGAAGACATGGCTTGGCGGTTCGGGCTGGACTGTTCCCATGAGGCACAGGGTCAGACTGATTTGCATATGGCCATGTCTGAACTGGGGTGGCGGAGTGAGCTAAAGAAAGATGGTGGATTCAACCGAGATCAGTTGACTGGGGGTGAGTGCTTGCATTGTTCAACACTCTGTCCATCATCCCCTTTGGTATTGCTTTGTTCGCCATAAGTTGGCAGGGTATGCCCAGACGTGGGTCCCTTGCTCACTTTGCCACTGGATTCAAGCTAGCCTGGCTGATGACGGCTGATTAGCCAGAAACCGGTACCAGGATGCTTGTTTGCGGTCCAGGGAAGACATGGCTTGGCGGTTCGGGCTGGACTGTTCCCATGAGGCACAGGGTCAGACTGATTTACATATGGCCATGTCTGAACTGGGGTGGCGGAGTGAGCTAAAGAATGATGGTGGATTAAACCCAGATCAGTTGACTGGGGGTGAGTGCTTGCATTGTTGAACACTCCGTCCATCATCCCCTTTGGTATTGCTTTGTTCCCCCTAAGTTGGCAGGGTATGCCCAGATGTGGGTCCCTTGCTCACTTTGCCACAGGATTCAAGCTAGCCTGGCTGATGACGGCTGATTAGCCAGAAACCGGTACCAGGATGCTTGTTTCCGGTCCAGGGAAGACATGGCTTGGCGGTTCGGGCTGGACTGTTCCCATGAGGCACAGGGTCAGACTGATTTGCATATGGCCATGTCTGAACAGGGGTGGTGAGGAAAATTGAATTCTGCCCTGTCATGTGTCCCTACGTGTTCCCCATCATATGTTATATGTGCATGATTAATATGCATATTTACCCCCTTGACCGAATAAAGACGCATTTATAGTTGTGTCCAACGTTAGTATGCCAGTTATCCAGTCCTTCTTAAAGCAACGTGATTTAGGCTTCTAGGCCTATGTTGCCAACGTCTTTACATTGTGCACGATAAATCATCGAGTTGCACCCGTTTCTAGGCCTCACAGGGCCCGGACACCAGATTCAAGCCTCAAGTCTCCTGAACCACTCCGAGGAGAGATGCAGCCCCGCCCGCATCCCTGACCCTTCACTTACTTCCTGCCAAGCAGCAATGTGCCCGGCCTGGCCTGCCTGCCTGTCTGCCAAGAATATGTTATGCCTACAGTTATCTGTTCAGCTCCCCGGCTTCACATTCCTAGCTAACGAACCGCATAAACATCTTCATCTATAGTCTAGTCTTCCTGTCTCCAGGCAAGAGAATTACTGAATTAGTATCCATAGAAGATCCATAGCACATGCAATACATGAGGAAATAAATGCATGCACTAGCCTTAGTGACAAGTAGCCTTTGCCCTGATGACTTTTAGATTCAAGCAACATGTACTCCAAACACGAGATATCAGATATGCTATAGGTACAGGTCGTTCTGACATCCCAGACTTTAGTCTCCTCTTCTAGTGCTAGAAGTCAGAGCCCCCAGCTCTCCCCAGTTACACGTCATGATCCGTTTGCGCGCACCAGTAGGTTAAAGGTTCTAGCTGCCCATGAAGCCCCCTCCATGTATCCACCCACTTATGACACTTCTGTGACGTTTACATCACACACCTCCGTGCACGCCCTGTGCACGCCTTCTTTTTACGCCCATATGTTCTTATCTTCCGTTTGTCACTTGTTACGCCTACTGTATTCAATGCAATTGTACTGTTTTACTATATATACTGTATGATGTTAATGAGATATTAGCTGTCCCGCTGTCCCCTCTTTTTCCTGTGTCTGTCCCTTCCTGAACCTTAGCAGGTGATGGAACCCGATGGTCCATTGGCTCGAGCCACTTAATTAAAGCCCGTATGACTCAGATACCACGGATTCTGCCTCTTATTTATTGAGCTATCCTTTTCAGTTAATGCATAGAAAAATAGTACCGGTAATTATTTATTTATTTACCACATAAATGGCGCCCGAACAGGGACGAGCCCCTTCCCCACGCGTCGGCGATGTAACGCAGGCCCCCTGACCCTTCTACAGCCGTGACGGACCCCTACTGTGCACCTGCAGGTATTCCTGCTCAAGTCTCCCTCAGGCCCACGGAGGAGACGGAGACTGCGGTCCGGCATCCAGACGAGGCGGTGAGGAAGGCGGATCGTCCCGACCAGAGCCCAAGCCGAGAGAGCAAGGTCCCAGGTATCCTGAGGCCCACCTGTTTCCGAAGCCCGAGGCGTATGCGTAGTGCGTAGCAGTAACCAGACGTCGTAGCAGTCCAGTCCAGTCCGAGGCCTTCAGTTTTGCTTCCCGGTGAGTACCATTGCTGGGAACGCATCTAGACGGGTTCATTAATTTGTGCCCGGTCCGACGGGTTTGGGTACACAGATCCGGTCCGACGTGTTCACCTAGGTGGATATGGTATGACGTGTCTCTTTAGGAGACCGGTATGTTCTGTACTGTTTCAGCAGTGCATCCAGTAATTCTAGTAAGTCTGTTCTCTGGTGTAGTTTCTCGAGAAGTTCCAGTATTATGTTTTCGGTGTGTTATGTTTTCAATGTATTAGGTGGTATCTGTTCGAACTGTTTTTAATGTGATTTTGATGTCGTGGTATGAGTGATTTGTTTTGCTATTCATTACTGTGTTCATTGTGTATTGTATTCAAGTTCAAGTACGGTTCAAATATGCCTCTGTTTTCTAAGTTACGTCAGATAACAACCAGAAAAGCGTTACTCGAAGAATTAGTTCCTGTCCCTCCCAGGGACAGTCCTGGACATTTCATGTATCATAAGCATGGCTTAGATGCCATACTGTATCTAGACTTATGGGTAGACTATACCAAAGATCTCGAAGAGAAATATAGATGGCCTGTTTCAGGAACATGGGATGCCGAGTGCATCATGAGAGTAGAGGAAGCATTATGGAAAAAGAAAGCCAGACAATCCCAGAAAGATGCCATAGAATTGTGGCGTAAAGAATCGCATAAAAGAACAGAAAAAGAATTCAGAAAGGCAGAATTAAGTAGGGAATCCTCAGAAAAAGCCCAGGAAAGGGAACTACTAGAAGAAGGTGAACGAGTTAGAGCAGAACAGTCAGACAGACAAAGAAATGCCCCTATTAAAGGTATGTATCCCCTTCTCGCCGAGGGTTTGCCGAAGGCAACCCCGGAAACACCCTGTAATTTACCGCCACCATTGGTCCCGACTAAGCTACGTCATAAACCGACTGCAGCTGAAATCTTCCTTTCTTCCAATTTAGACGACACTGTCCCAGAATATGCTAATACGAATCCTACTCCGCCTGTTCAACTTCAACACCCTGTTAATAACGTAATTACTGTGCCTCCAGCCGTTGGTCCCGGGAATCCTGTTAATGTGCCAGTACCCCAGGACCAACCCACATTACGTACGCCTACTTTACCAGTCACATTACCAGCAGCCGCACATTCAGTATTAATTGACGATTCTAGTTCAGGAGGAGCAGGGGGAGGTATTCCTATCACCCCGCCTCAAACAAAACGACTGACGCTGAGAGACGCAGCATTACAGCGCACGCCAAAAGTGGCTACGTACGAAGCCCTCAAAAAGTACCTTACTGATTGTAGATATGATCCAGTGCCAGGCGAAGATCACATGATATTGTATTCCGTACGTTTACGACGAGTTGCAAACTTTTTGATTACCATATCAGATATGAAAGAACATTTAGACAGAATATATCATTTCATCCGAACAGGGGAGAAACCAGAAAGTATTCACGAAGCTATGGCACAAAGGAAAGTTGAGATTCAAGGCATGATTTTGCAATTTTTAATAAGTTGTTTAATAAGAGAACAGGATCATCCTGATAAAGACAAAGACGAGATGAAAGTCCTGACAAGGTGGAGTGACAATATAGCAGAAGGAAAACACAAGACACAAAATTGTATAGAAACCATGTACAGAAAGATTCGTAAAGAAATTATAAGCATACACGAAAGGGAGAAAGCAATGAGAGTAGCCGAGAAAGAGAATGACTCTTCAGACGAAGATGTAGACACCGAGAATCCCACCAGAATAGCGTATGTAGGTAGGACGAGATCTTTTGACAGACACACACGCTCAGAATGCAAGAAAGCTTTTTCTCCTCCCGTACCAGAACAGTGTTCTCTTGAACAATTATTCCAGGCTACCAATAAAGTTCTGAAACTACGAATAGGTTACAGTAAGCTTAGTACCAGGCATGAACAGGAACTAGCCCGATCAGCAGTTCGATGGACTAGTGATTCTACCACGTTTTCAGACGAAATAGTGGCCCAAATATTTCTGAAGCTTCCCCCAGACGAACAGCGACTGGTGGGTATGTACATGATCCAGCACCTCATTACACTGTACGAGGATCAGCATTCTGAACCAGGTCCTTTATATAATGTATTGAACGAGTTACTCCTAAACAGATGGAAAGGACTAGGTACCGATTTGATTAGTGTCATTTTAGAACAGCGCCACAAATACAGAACGTTCCTGACTCCACATTTTGTTCCTGTTCCACCCCCATTCTACATAGACAGACAGAATCCCTTGCGAGAAGTGCATCCTGTTAAGGGAACGGGGGGTGACCTCGAACGAGTATTTGTTTACACCCCTCTAACGAAAATAGAACTACTAGAAATGAAAAAGTTAGTGCCCTGTCACGATAAAGATCCAGCAGGATTCCACCGTGAATTAAAAGACATGCTCCGTATGGGAGAATACACGTATCCTGATATCATCAAAATGTTAAAGGTCCTGCTGCCTGCGGGCATATATGAAAAACTCAAAGAAAAAGAATGGGAGGTGGGAGAGAAAAAGATTGACTGGACAGCGTTAGAAAACGAAGATAACACACGAGTTCCAGGTACTGGTCTCGGGGGAAAAAGCCAAAGAATTGCCCGAGTTGTTAATACAAGTCTTGCCAAGATTACTAGCCACGAAAAAGGAAGACTGGGATGCCATCTCAGCCTGTAAACAGAAACAAGACGAAGACACTAGTGATTTTTATTCCAGATTTGAGAAATGTTTCATTATTAATAGCGGTTTGAAAACAAGTAGTGAGTCGTATCCACATCTTTTTGTTACCAAACTAGTTGAGAATTCTTGCCCACAAGTTAAAAATCGAGTACTAAAAGTCGAGAGTACCTGGCAAGCTAATACCCCGTCCCAAATGCTACAGATGTTACAGTATCACCAGAACCGAATCAGGGAAGAGCAAGAACACGAAAGAAGACGTATGAAAGACACGAAAATGAAAGTACTAGTTGCACAGTCTGTTCCAGCAGATAGTCAAAAGAGGGGTACGAATCAGACTACTCATTCTGCAGCTCCCGTTAAAGGGACATGCAATTACTGTAAACAGCCTGGTCATTATATAAACGAATGTGCAGTCCTGAAACACAACATAGCTACAGGTAAGACGAAAGAGAGACCGCGTCCTCCTAGACAGGAACATGTTCCGCAAAATTCGCAACCACCGCAGAACGGACAACAGACAGTTACAGTACCGCAGCCTATAGCTGCCACACAACACGTTACACAGCAGATGTACCAGTACGCACAGTCAGATTATCCAGAATATCAGCAGTATTCATGAAACAGCCTAGAGAGGGAGGTTGGCTTGCCTCTCATCGAGGTTCCTGTAGATCAAGAGGGTCCCTATGTACACAGTCAAGTATTAGGGAAAGACAGAAAATTTCTGATTGATAAAGGGGCAAGTAGGACTTCCATCAGTCATGACGAGGTTCCAGGGGCTCCACTCTCAGGCTCAAGAAATGTTTCCCTGGGATTTTCAGGAAAGCCTATTGTTAACGAAATATCGAAACCAGTTTCCCTAGAAGTTGGTCCATTGTCCCGAACTACAGACTTGTTACTTACGAAATCATGTCCTGAAAACTTACTTGGTATTAAAACATTGAAAGAATTAGGTGCTGTAATATGCTGTTCTCCGGAAGGAGTGAGATTGTTTTTACGTGATTTTAAAGGGCATTATGTGTTAAGAGATTTTGATCCAAGATTACTGCATGTACCACAGCATTTATGGGCGCAAGGTCCAACTGATGTAGGTTGTATGCACATTACACCATATCGTGTCACTCTGAAACAAGGAGTTGTACTACCACGAATCCGACAGTACAAATTGCCACCTGAGGCTGTAGCAGCCTTATCGAAAATTATTGACGAGCTCATTGCTCAAGGAGTAGTTGTAGAAACTGACTCAAATGTCTGTAATTCTCCTATCATTCCGATTCTTAAACGTACTGACCCAAATGCACCTCCAGTTTATCGATTAGTGATTGACCTTCGAGAACTTAATAAATGTATCATACCCCAGTACCCAGTGGTTCCAGATATCTCTTCCCTATTGACTGCCATTGATTCCGAAGCTACGTTCTTTACTGTTATTGATCTCAAGAACGCATTCTTTAGTGTCCCCATTCATCCAGACAGCCAGTTCCTTTTCGGATTCTGTTTAAATGGAAGAAGCTATAAATTCACACGTGCACCACAGGGTTTTACAGAAAGTCCTAGTATTTACAGTCAAGCACTTAAACGTCAACTAGACAGTATTCACATGCCAACTGACACTGCCCTGCTCCAGTATGTCGATGATCTATTGATCACAGCCCGTACAGAACGTGACTGCGAATGTGCATCACTGACCGTCTTGTATTTTCTGGCAGGGATGGGGCACAAGGTGTCCCCTTCGAAACTGCAATTCTGTGTCCAGCAAGTGGTATACCTTGGACACTTGCTGTCCAAGAGGGGTAGACAGTTGACACCTGACCGTATCCAGTTAATTGCACATCTTCCACAGCCCAAGACACAGAAGGAGGTACGAGCTTTTATCGGCCTCACTTCTTACTGCAGACAATGGATTCCTCAGTACGCATATCTAGCCAAACCACTGATACAGTTGACAACTCAGGAGGCAGCGACATCGACTGTCCTCCCTTGGACCCAGGAACATACACTTGTTTTCAATGAGTTAAAGAAAGCTTTATGTAATGCACCTGTTTTAGCGACACCAAACTACAGTAAGCCTTTTACACTTTTTGTCACTGAACGTGATGGTACAGCATTATCCGTTCTCACGCAAGATCAAGCTGGACAACACAAGCCTTGTGCTTATTTTTCTAGCACATTAGATCCAGTAGCCCAGGCTCTGCCTGCGTGCCTCAAATCAGTTGCAGCCACAGCTTTAGCTATTAGACAAAGTGATTCCATAGTGTTAGGACACTCCCTGACAGTACAAGTTCCACACTCCGTGGAAGTTCTTTTAAACCGAACACAGAATCAGCATTTGACAATTGCACGATTAACAGGATATGAACTGACACTGTTTCAGCCACACATAGAAATCAGACGCTGCAACATATTAAATCCTGCTACACTGTTACCCTCGATTACATCAAACCCTGCCACACATGACTGTGTGGAAGTTATTAACACCATGACAAAGCCAAGACAAGACTTGACGGACATTGCATTACCTGATCCAGACCTGACACTTTACGTGGATGGTTCATGTATGAGAACGAGTACAGGAGAGTTAGTAGCTGCATATGCAGTGACTACTGAAACTGAAGTTATAGAAACACATCGTATTGACACCCTGTCTGCTCAAGCAGCAGAGCTCATCGCTCTGACCCAAGCCTGCATACGAGCCAAGAACCTGAAAGTAAACATATATACAGATTCACGTTATGCATTCGGAGTCGTACACGACTTTGGAGTCCTCTGGCAAGAAAGAGGTTTCATGACCTCTCATGGAGCCAAGATTCAGCATGGCCCCCTCATTCAAGCTCTGTTAGAGGCAATACATTTGCCGACAGCCATTGCCATTATGAAGTGCAAAGCACATACGAAAGCCACTGACACCATTTCCCAGGGTAACGATCTAGCAGATCGAACAGCCAAGCTTACAGCTCAGACTCCAGACATTCCAGTTAACACGACAAAGACAGATGTTCCAGATCAGACGACTTGTATGACAGTTAAGGACCCTACACAAGATGTACTAGACATACAGACACATGCTACCCCAGACGAAATCAAGAAATGGTCTGAACAAGGAGGGGTCCAGACAGATCAGGGATGGTTGACGAAGGGAAAAGCCACATGGTTTCTCCCCGACTCTATGGTTCAAGTCATCATTAATACAGCACATAGTCCAGCACATTTAGGAGAAAAAGCCATGTTAGATAGTATCCAGAACCTCTGGTTTAACAAGCATTTACGAGCAGCAGCGAAGCAGAAAGTGCGTACCTGCATGATCTGTTGTCAGTTCAATCCAGGTAAAGGTGTCCCCGTGGAACAAGGTGGATTCCATCCTCCTGACCACCCTTTTGAAGTTCTCCAGATGGATTATATCCAGATGGATCGATGCCGAGGTTTCAAGTATGTCCTCGTAGTTGTATGCGCTTTGTCCAGATGGACAGAAGCATATCCAGTCCCAGATTACACTGCCGCGACCACTGCCAGGCAGTTGGTTCGTGAGTTCTTCCCACGCTATGGTTTGCCCAGGGTCGTGTATTCAGACAACGGACAGCCATTCTCATCCGAACTCATGAAACAAGTATCACTTTTGTTAGGGTACCAGTGGAAGTTCCACTGTGTACGACACCCCGAGGCAGCTGGCCTTGTCGAGAGACACAATCAAAAACTCTGAAAATACGAATAGCGAAGGTCTGTGCAGAGAAAGGTGTAGATTGGATGGTAGCCCTGCCGGTTGCCCTCTTCTACATGAGAATGGTCGCTCACTCCCGATCTGGTCTGTCACCTTTTGAAGTAGTGTTTGGTCGTCCCCCAAACATGTGGGGTACACCTATGCCACGTAAAATCACCGATGTTGACAGTAATATGCTGACAGATTACCTAGCTTCCTTGATGTCTGCACTACTCTCTTGTCGTTCACAGGTCGCGGCTGCCTTTCCAGACAACGCCCAGGTGAAACCGCACGAGGTCGTTCCAGGCGATCTTGTTCTCATCCGAAACTTCGATCGTTCAAGCCCTCTGGAGCCCCGCTGGAAGGAGCCGAAACTTGTTCTGATGACCACAAGGACCGCCGTAAAGCTGGAAGGACGAAAGGGTTGGCTTCACTCCAGCCACATCAAGCGTTTCCATGGACTGCGTCCAAAGACTTTTTTCAAGGACTGCCCCGATACTGACTCTAAACTTCCCCTGTTAGAGAAAACTCCGCAGCAGGAGTATAAACTCAAGGTAAGGTCTAGCAAGTCAGACAGCGTTTAATTGTTTAAGTCCCTCTCGGGTGAAGCGGTTAGACAGGTTCCTGACATGTATGAGATAGACCCACATAGTGAGAGAGATAGACGAAACTCCAAGAAAATGAGATACTGTAAGAGTCTGCGAAGCAGATGTGTTGTTACATTATTGTTTATGTTATTTCTGAGTCTTACGATCACATGCATAAGTTATATGCTACATGTATTTTTTCCTCTTGATTCGCATGTACATCTTTCCTCTAATGATACAGTAGAGCACACTTTTAGTGAACTACCCCCTCACGAGTTATCCTATCGACTTGCAATGCGCAACAATACTTTTATTCGTATGTTACACTATTCACACCAGACCAGCAATGCCACTAATTGCTGGGTGTGTGGTCGACTCCCCCCTTACCAGACACCGAAGGGAGTTCTGCCACTCTTTCCCTATCCATTTTCACACAATGGTTCGTGTGGAGCATGGTTTACGTTAACATCATCCTTAGACGATAAGTCCCTTCTGAATAGAACATGTTTCCCAGACAAGGAAGGTCTTTCCCATAGGACAGGGTTGGACCTAGAAAATGAAGTATATGATCTAGGTAATTTTTCCTCCAACCTCATGGTTTTGAATGTTCAGTCCGAGACTACTCCAGACTTGCCTTCTATAACAGTTCTACCAGTGAAAGGCGAATTATGTGTTAGAAAGAATGGTTCAGTACATCTAGGACACAGTGATTGTAATACTGTGGTCGAGTATAGTGACAGTGGGAAATCTACTTTCAAAGCCTCACGTCATTCATATTTTGTATGTGGTCAGACCGCATATGTACGTTTGCCCCTAGGTTGGGATGGAACATGTTACATTGCCTTCCTACTGCCACCAGTTTTCCTAGCCCCATCTGATTATCACAGAAATACACATATGGTACACGTCAGACATAGAAGGGAGATCGAGTCCCCAATTGTCGATCAAACTGAAACTGCATTAGAACAGTATACAGATTTCAATAAAGGTTTCTTTTTCTTCATAGGTCCTACCCAGAATAGTAAATTAATACGCAGGTTAACCAGAACCCTTGAAGCAGTAGTGAATGAGACTACTTCCGCCCTAGGTAACTTAACAGAAGAGCAGTCTGCTATGAGATTTGTTGTTCTTCAGAACCGCCTTGTTCTTGACGTCATACTGGCCGATAGGGGCGGAGCTTGTAGAGTCATCGGATCTAGTTGTTGCGTTTTCATTCCTAATAACGCACCGTCTGTGTATTCAGCAATAGCAAGACTTCATAAAATAGCCCATCAGCTACACCAGAATCCAGGCACCTGGACATGGTCCGGTTGGCTCTGGAGTATAATATCTGCCTGGGGATGGAAAGTGCTGTCATTCCTAGGAATAGTAGTAATGATCATATTCAGTTGTTGTCTCTGTTTACAATGTGGCCCTGCGATTTGCGGCTTGTGCACTACCTCTTGTATTCCACGTCCAAAGTCCTATTCCCAAAAGATAAAAGACGAGCAAATGATGCTGTATGAACAGATAGATGGTATCATGAATATTGATGTTTCCTGAAGGAAACGTAGGGAACAAGGAGGGAATGAGGAAAATTGAATTCTGCCCTGTCATGTGTCCCTACGTGTTCCCCATCATATGTTATATGTGCATGATTAATATGCATATTTACCCCCTTGACCGAATAAAGACGCATTTATAGTTGTGTCCAACGTTAGTATGCCAGTTATCCAGTCCTTCTTAAAGCAACGTGATTTAGGCTTCTAGGCCTATGTTGCCAACGTCTTTACATTGTGCACGATAAATCATCGAGTTGCACCCGTTTCTAGGCCTCACAGGGCCCGGACACCAGATTCAAGCCTCAAGTCTCCTGAACCACTCCGAGGAGAGATGCAGCCCCGCCCGCATCCCTGACCCTTCACTTACTTCCTGCCAAGCAGCGCGGTGCCCGGCCTGGCCTGCCTGCCTGTCTGCCAAGAATATGTTATGCCTACAGTTATCTGTTCAGCTCCCCGGCTTCACATTCCTAGCTAACGAACCGCATAAACATCTTCATCTATAGTCTAGTCTTCCTGTCTCCAGGCAAGAGAATTACTGAATTAGTATCCATAGAAGATCCATAGCACACGCAATACATGAGGAAATATATGCATGCACTAGCCTTAGTGACAAGTAGCCTTTGCCCTGATGACTTTTAGATTCAAGCAACATGTACTCCAAACACGAGATATCAGATATGCTATAGGTACAGGTCGTTCTGACATCCCAGACTTTAGTCTCCTCTTCTAGTGCTAGAAGTCAGAGCCCCCAGCTCTCCCCAGTTACACGTCATGATCCGTTTGCGCGCACCAGTAGGTTAAAGGTTCTAGCTGCCCATGAAGCCCCCTCCATGTATCCACCCACTTATGACACTTCTGTGACGTTTACATCACACACCTCCGTGCACGCCCTGTGCACGCCTTCTTTTTACGCCCATATGTTCTTATCTTCCGTTTGTCACTTGTTACGCCTACTGTATTCAATGCAATTGTACTGTTTTACTATATATACTGTATGATGTTAATGAGATATTAGCTGTCCCGCTGTCCCCTCTTTTTCCTGTGTCTGTCCCTTCCTGAACCTTAGCAGGTGATGGAACCCGATGGTCCATTGGCTCGAGCCACTTAATTAAAGCCCGTATGACTCAGATACCACGGATTCTGCCTCTTATTTATTGAGCTATCCTTTTCAGTTAATGCATAGAAAAATAGTACCGGTAATTATTTATTTATTTACCACAGTGGCGGAGTGAGCTATAGAATGATGGTGGATTAAACCCAGATCAGTTGAATGGGGGTTGAGTGCTTGCAATGTTCAACACTCCGTCCATCATCTCCTTTGATTTTGCTTTGTTAGTGTTCGACCACAGAGAAAAACAGGGCACAATGCTATTTGACCTTGTACTAAATGTTCAGACTGAATCCCAGCAAAAGAGCTGTTTAATAAAATATGTGCAGCCTAATCCTACAATAATAGTCTAACTCAAAGCAAGCATGTTCATTCGTCATGTGCAAAGTGAAAGCAGCCTACATAGTGTGCAGTTAGGCTAACATAGGGGAAAACTTCAGTGCGTCCTATAATGGACACTAAGCAACTTAGACCCTTTCTGACAGCCCAACAAGCAGCTAGCATAGCAGGTCTTCCACCTACTAGTCATGCTTTGACCCACTCAGCAAAATCTAAAACCATAGCCTTGTTGTTTTTTGTGCTGAAATTGCTTGTGCCAGCATGCAATGTTTAATACATAGGAAATGGATGCCTTGAATCTGATCTCTTTACCTAAAAATAAATAAATTGGCTAGATTGCACATATGTTCCAGATTCATGTGGCTGATAATTTAAAGTTCAGAGCCATTATCGCATATTTAAATATACTGGCCACCCCACTATTTTAAATCTGATAAGGATAGTATCTGATTTTCTGCTTTAATGCTATTTGTTAATGTGGGAATGCCTACCTGTAGGTTGAATAGATAATGATGCTAAAACATATTTTTAAAAATAATCAGCATTGTGGTACTTTGAAGGGATGGTATTGAAGTTCAACAATATATTTTTGGTTATCTCAACTCTTACAACACTCATCAAATATGCCTGAACCAACCTTTCGATCAAGTAAGCCCTTGTTGGAATCCTCAATGCCAGGGTCTGAATATGTTTAGACCCAGAGTTTTAGCTATGCTAAGGGCAAAATTCATGCACCATATTGCTGATGTGTGACATGAGTGGTTGTGGTAACAGTGGCACTACTTTAAGTTGTTTCATATCTTGTTTCATAGTTAAAATAACTGTAATTTCAAAATGCACTTTAAAGTAAAACTCATATGAAACAGTATTTTCTTTGCTCATTGTAGAAGCATGACATTAAAGGGAAGTGCTGAGTCTATTGAAGTTGATTATTGTCATATGCAAAGGAATTGCTTCCCATATGGAGAGTCATGAGACTCTGTAGGCCCATAGATTCAGTGTACACAAACAGTTGTGATCACAATCTGAAAATCAGCAGATGATAGTTCATAGGTGATTCCTCTCATCCCGGTCACTTTTTAATTGTTTTCTGGTTATTGTAGTCCTTCAAATTACATTTCTTTGTTATTTAAAATGGTTGGCATATGACATCTGGAGTAACCAAGGGTGCAGCTTTGAGCCCCATGGTGTACCACCTTAATGTTCGCCCTCTCACAGATGTGATGGAGAGTTGCGGCTTGACACTTTTTTCATACGCAGACAACACACAAATTATCTTTTCTTTGTCGTCCACACAGAGGAATAAGCCAGATGTCCCTAATCTTGGTCTAGGATGAGTTGCTTTCTGAATGGATAGTAACTCACCTAAGCTCAACGGCTATGAGATCGAGGTTTTGGTGCTTGGTAGGAAGCCACCGCTGTAGGGTCCAAAATACTGGCCTGAGTCCCTGGGGGTTCTTCCAACACTATCTCCCAAAGTAAAAATCTTGGGGTTCTGGCTGTTTGAAAACTTTTCTATGCAACCCCAAATGGCCAAAATGGCCTATACCTGTTTTGCTGTGATGTAGTGGGTGAGGCAGAGTGTTTGGATCCTTCCCCACTCGGCACAAAGAACACTGATTAAGTCCTTGATACTCTCATGAGTAGACTATGACAACATTCTCTGTTTGGGAATTGACAAGGCCTTTATTGTTGTCTGGAGGTTGTACAGAATTCAGTTGTGAGAAAGCTAGGGCTGGACTCGGGCCTCGCTTTATCCAGGATCTGATGACTCCCTGTCAGCACAGGAGGACATTGAGATCCAGTAATCAGGCTTTATGCTGTGTCTTTAATAAGTGGACAATTGAGACCTTGATTTTCTGCCTCCTTCATCAGAAGGAGTTCTGGCTCTTCCTAAGCCACTCCCTTATTATGATGTGATCTCCTCTTCTTGTTAGGGAAAATACTTGCTTTCCCCTTCCTGGTACAGGAGCCAAAAAGACTAGGAGTGGTCTAGTAATAAATGGGAGCAGATCCTAACAGCTCTATTTTGCACCTCTAATTCAAAAGAGATAATGCAAATGTGTCCTTTGTTCAACCAACTCTTCCTTCCGTCTCCCAGTTAGCTTGCTGCCTTACTGGGCCCAGAAGCCAAGCTTTTGTCCTCCAGAGATTAGGGTTGTAAACTACAGCCAGGAATGTTGGAGTAATCAGCTAACCTTTTTTTTAAGCTGTGCTGTCATCTTCTGAGCTATGGAATGTTGCTGTTTTAAATCCAGGGGCAGCTGTGACTGTTGCCTGGAAGCTGTGGAGACGAACGGTCAATAACCAAATGCTCTTACACTTACCAGCCTGTGTGAGGTTCACTTCAAATTTGGCGATGAGTTTGACCATTCAACATCTCCATCCACATGTGTAGTGCCAGTGGTCATGGTTCTAGCCTGTGTGGTGCCAGTGGTCGTGGTTCCAGCCTGTGTTAAGCTGACAGTTCGCTGCACTGACTAATTTGCTGAAGAAATATTTGTATTGTCACCAGTGGGAATTTGGTCCAGGTATGAATCTGCTCGCAGATCAAGTATTAAGGCTGCGTCCTGCGCGCTTAAGAGATTCTTATCGACCTGCATGTTGGGCAAGGCACACTTTTTAGTCAACAAATTGGTGAATGCCCAATTTCTGACCATTGTTAGCAGTGGCCAAGGAATTTGTGCAGTTGGAGCTGGGAAAACATGGCAGGGTAAACACGTTACAAGGGTGAGATCTGTTGGCAATTTGTCTCACTGTGTTCATGGTGCCTTTTTGTCTATCCCGTTGCTGCCCGATCTTTCCCTTTCGACTGCCAGCACTTTGTGATGACGTGCCAGAATGTTTAACGCATGACGTGCAGGGTTCATGAAGTGTGAGGCACATGACGTGCAACGTTTGTGAAGAGTGCGAGGCGGAACAAGTGTTTGTGATCATCTACTCGTGACAGATGCGGATAACTCTAAGGAGCTTTGCGAGTTCGTTTATCTTCAAGATTCGCAAGGAAAGGGATTTACTTAGTGGCACCACCACATGCTTCAATAGTATTTTTCTTCTTACGCGTTCCGCCTATTATCGGAATTTATATTTTGGAAAATGCAACTGTTTTCTCTACATGTTGTGACCTTGTGACTGCTTTCAAATATATTCGGTCATATGCGTTGTGACCTTGTGACTGCTTGAAAATACTTTATATTACTTTATATTTTCAATGTTGCATTTTTTGCTTAAAAAGTATTTTCATTGTTAAGTGTACTACGTGATATCGGCGTTTACTTGCCAGAAAACAATTGTTACCTTTAAAACCCTGAGCTGTACTACTCAAATATAGCATTCCAGCAGAGTTTTATGGTGTACAACTACCTCAAGAAGATTCACAATGTATATTTTTGACTGAAAGAGAGTAAAAAACAATTTTCTTCATCCATGTGAACTGTGTAATTTGCTCTTTTTTTACAGGTGTTCTCTCATTTCTCTGCTTTGCAATTTGTTTTCAACTTTGCTGAGTCTGTATTTCCAATTATTTACTGTTTCAGTTGTTGAAGGTGCTGTTTTTTACAGTTTCTAGGAGACTCCACTGTGATATGGAAGATTTGGTATAGAGCCTTTACCAAATACATATTTATTTATTGTATTTATTTATTTCAAAGGTTTTATATAGCGCTACTGGACCCAAGAGTATCAGAGCGCTTTACAAGGCAGGTGAAAAAAACAATGAAATAACCTAAAAATTAAGCAAGAATGAGTTACAAAATTATAGTGTATTCAACGTGTCTAATGGGGCAAAGAGACATAGAGATAAAAGTTAAGATGGAAATGGATAATGAAAGTTAGGGGAGAGAGGGGGGTGAAGAGAGGGGGAGTAAGAATATGAGGGCATAAAGAGGGGGAGTGAAGAGGAGTGCATAATAGAGGAGAGAGGAGTGAACATGTAAGGTGTCACTAACATTAGATACCCCAATACTTGGAACATGTACAGTGTCAGTAACATTAGATAATCCAATATTTGTTAAGAAGTATTTTTAGTTCTTTTTTGAAGAGAGGGTAAGAGTTGTTGCAACGGATACCTTTTGGGAGAGAGTTCCATATTGTGGGAGCGTTACCAGAGAACGCACGGATTGGGTCTATTGACATTTGAGTCTAGGTGGGATCAGGACAAGGGAGTTTGTGCTCCTCAGGGATCTGGAGCAATCTGCTTTGTGTAGTTGTGTTGCAAGGTAGGAAGGGGTGTTTTGGTGGAGAGCTTTGTGAGTGATGAAGGCAATCTTATAGGTGGATCTACCTTCTATTGTGAGCCACTTGAGATTTTTGAGGACGGGGGAGATGTGATAAAATGTTCTACAATCAGAGATGAGTCTAGCAGCAAGGCTGAGGACAGATTTAATTGGAGCAAGATGGATTTTAGGGGTGCCAGCCAAAGTGGAGTTGCCATAGTCATTCCTGGAAAGGACCAGCGATTGGACAACAAGTTTCAAATCTTCTGCAGGAATAAAAGGTTTAAGTTTCTTAAGGTGGAGAAGGGTGAAAAGAGCGCTTTTGGATGCATTTTTAATGTGGGGGATGAGATTAAGATTCTGGTCAATACTGATGCCTAGGGATTTGACAGAATTAGAGGTGGAGAGAGGGCAGTTTAGTGCTTTGATGTCATTTAACCAAAGTTGAATGGGAAGAGAATTATTTTTGGGGGAGAAAATTATGATTTCTGTTTGTTTAGGATTCAGTTTGAGATGGTTCAGATGGAACCAGGTTTGAATTTGTTTCAGGGCCTCATTGAGGGGAAGGATGTCTTTGTGAGATTTGATCTTGTAGTATAATTGGATGTCGTCAGCATAGAGGTGGTAGTTGATATTAAATGTGTAAATGTGTTTGTATTTATATAGCGCACTTCTACCCAGAGGTCTCGTAGCGCTGTATTCATACCGCTGTGGAACCCATCCTGGCTTTCCTGTGAAATGTCCACTCCTGGGCACCCCCAAGGTGAAGCCAGGCATCCAAGTGCTGCTGTGTCCGTTGTGGAGATTAAGCAAGCTATTGCCCAGAGTGGGACCCATGATTAGACTAGGCACCGAGGCGAGAATTATCAGGTCCGGGGAAATTGAGTCCAAGAGCAGCCGAGGTGGGAATTGAACCTTGGTCCCGGGCCAGACCTCTGCATCAGGGTCTGCCGCACTAACCATTGAGCCACACTTCTCCACCCATATTAGAATGTTTGAGGGTGAGGGTGAGTGGTTCCATGAACAGATTGAATAGGGTAGGGGAGATGATGGATCCTTGAGTGACGCCGAGTGAGACAGGTTGAGGTTTAGAGAGGAAATGGCTAAGCTTGATTTGTTGAGATCTATTTTGTAGGAATGAGGAGAACCATTTGTACACCGTGCCTTCCAAACCGAATCGATCTTTGAGAGTGCTGAGAAGGGTGGGGTGGTGGACGGTATCAAATGCAGCTGAAAGGTCTAGAAGGATTAGTACTGAGGATTCTCCTTTGACAAGGGAACGAAGATAGTCATCAATGATATTAAGCATAGCAGTTTCTGTACTGCATCCCTTTCTAAAGCCTGACTGGAAGACATCAAGGAGGTTGAAGGAGATTATATGTTTCTCTAGTTGTAATAGGACACATTTTTCAAGGGCTTTGGAGAGGAATGGAAGGGTAGCGATTGGACGAAGGTTGTTTGGATCATTGTGGTCAGCTGTGGTGTTTTTGAGAATAGGCGAGATTTGACCAAGTTGAAGGAGAGGAGTTGATAATTTTAGTCCATATGGGGGCAATGATATATTTAAGTTCTTGAACCAGAAGGGCGGGGAGAGGATCTTTGGAGTGGGCAGAAGGTTTTAGTTTGACAATGATATTAGTGATCATAGATTCTGATACTGGACTGAAATCGCTCCAAGAGGCATTGTTTTTAGCAGGGGGGTTTGTTTTTGGAAGGGTATCCTGTTGGAGTAGAGCAGGGAAGGGAACAGAGGTATCGAGTGGTGTGGGAAAAGTGGTCGAAGGAGAGTTGTGAGTGTTGGGGAGGGTGTGTAGGATGGTGGTAGGTTGATTGAGAGAGGGAGGGAAGAGAAGGAAAGTTCGATCATGTTGATTTTGTTCGTAAAGAAGCTGGCAATTTCTTTGCATTTGTCAATGGAGGCTAATATTTTAGGAGGGCCAGTGAACGTTTGTTTTTTTACAATGTTAAAGAGTTCTCTAGGGCGGTTTCTGGCCTGATCCAGTTGAGAACGTAGGAAGGAGGCTTTTTCGTTAAATATGTGTTTTTTGTACTGGGATCTAGCAGTTCTAAGGATAGCCAGATTGTCAACGCTTGGATGGGTTCTCCAGATCCGTTCAGAATGTCTAAGGGACTGTCTTTCATTATTGAGTTCAGAATTGAACCAAGACTTAGGAGGAATGTTTTTTTGTTGTTTGAGTTTGATTGGAGCAATTTGGTCGAAGGTTTCAAGAATAGAATTGTTATAATGGTTGGTTAGGTCAGTGGTGCTGTCAGAGAGAGAGGGTAGAGCTAAGTCAGCCTTAATTGAGGTTTCCAATTCGCCCGGAGGAATAAGGTGAAGGTTGCGGGTGGATTTCTTGGATAATATGCTGGTGGGGGTTGGGCGAGTAATGGATTTAGTCATGGTGAAAAGGATAAGGTAGTGGTCAGACCAATCTAACGTAAGAATATTTGAGAGGGAGGCTAGATCGTTGTTCGTTATAATAGCATCAAGGGTGGCACCTTTGTTATGTGTGGGAGAATGGCAGAGTTGGGACATATTGGTGATGTCCATGGTATCATTAAGTAGGATGACAGCAGGATATACACTATTGTTCCAATGGATGTTGTAATCACAGAGGAAGAGAATTTTAGAATGTGAGAGTGACGATTGTATGATAAGATCAGTCAACTCTTCCGTAAAGGGGATATTGTTTCCAGGGGGGTGGTAGATAGTGTGTAACCGGGTAGTGGGGGAGTCAGGTATGATGAGATCAGCGCAAAGGTATTCAAAGGATGAAGGGTCTTGTAGATTGACTAGTGAGATGTTAAGTTCAGCTTTAAAAATTATGGCGAGACCACTGTCTGTTTGTTCGATTCTGTCTTTTCTAATGATAGAATAACTAGGGGGGATAAGCAAGTCGAGGATCGGAGTGGAGTGGGAGGTGAGCCATGTTTCAGTTAGGAAAGCAATGTCAATGTTTTCACCAAGAATGGTTTCAGCGATCTCCGTAGCGTGAGAGGAGGCAGATCTGCAGTTAATCAGCATGCAGCAGAGGGGGGTAGGGACTGGCGGTAGAGATGGGGGACAAGTGGGGATAGGTTTGAGTAGTTGGGGTGGTCTAGGGGAGGAAGGGAGAGTTTGCTTGTTCCTAAAAGAACTGGAATAGTAGACAGATGCGTAGGGCAGGAGGCGGATTGGCAGTTAGTCATGGTGCAACATAGGGGAGTGGGATCGGGCGATTGGGAGGGGGGACAAGGGGGGATAGATCTAAGTTGTTGGGGTGGTCTAGGGGAGGAAGGCGGAAGGGTGAGTATACTAGTTCCTAAGAGAACTGGGATGGAAGATTTATGACTAGAGGGTAAATTGGATGACGGTGGGGGTGGAGAAATAGTTAAGTTCGAGGAACTGTTAGCTTTAGAGGATAGAGATGTAGAGATAGTTAGGTTAGAGGAACAGTTACCTTCAGAGGTTGTTGGTTGAGTACCACGTTGTGGTTGTGTGGACATGTTGGTATTATATGGGGTCACGACTTGTGAGGGTTGATTGGGTAATGTGCAGGTTGTGTGGTTGTTATAAGGAGGAGTGTTTCTGTAGGTGATAAAGTTAGGCTGACAGTATGTGGGTGTGCTGAGGAGGGTGTCAATGTGTGAGGAGATAGTTTTAGAAAGGAGTGAGATATCGCTTCTAAGAGAGGAGAGTTCCAAGATGAGGGACAAAAGGACGAGTTCAATGGTAGGGGAAGCTAGAGTGTGAGTTGATGAGTGCGGAGGGTCTGTGTTTATTGGTCTGTCCATCGAGTTAGGGTTGTTTAGTGGGGGGATAAAGTGTGGAGGAAGAGGTGTAAAGCCTGGGGGGAAAGGGAGTTGCGTGTGTTTTTGGAATCGGGGGAGATCAGGGGGTAAGAGGGGGATGTAGGAGGTAACGTTGTTCGGATGTGAGAAGTGTTGCAAGGAGGCGGGATGTTGGGTGGGAGGTTGAAAGGAGAGGCGTGTGTAACAGAGCATCACGAATTGGGAAGAGGTGATAAGGGGGTGGGAGAAGTGAGGGTAGATGAAGGTAATATGAGTTGGGGAAGGTCGTGGGGATGAGGTAAGCGGGACAGGGATGACATGGGGGGTGATGAATCTAGGGGTAGAAGGGGTGAGAGGGCAGTGTTCAGGAATTGTGTGATGGTTTGGGATAGACTGCTAATTTGTTGTTTATTGGGCACAGGAGAGGGAAGGGGAGAATCAGGAGGGAGCGATAGGGGGGAGGGAGAAATGAAGGGAGATGCATGCAATAAAAGTTGGGGACGGTCAGAGGAACAAGGTAAGAGGGAGGGGGATGGAGTGGGGGTTTGGGATAAAGTGCTAATTTGTTGTTCATTGGGAGTAGGAGAGGGAGGGGTAGAATCAGGAGGGAGCGATGGGGGAGAGAGAAATGAAGGGGGATGTAGGCACTGGGGGTTGGGGGAGGTCAGAGAGGTGAGGTAAGAAGGAAGAGGATGAAATGGGGGTGATGAATCTAGGGTTAGATGGGGTGCGAAGGCAGGGTTCAGGGATTGAGTGGTGGTTAGGGATAAAGTGCTAATATGTTTATCATTGGAAGTGGGAGAGGAAGGGGGGAATCAGGAGGAAGCGTTGGGGTTGGTCAGAGAGACAAGATATTGGTGACGGGGATGAGAGGGGGAGGTGAGTCTAGGGGAAGAGGGTTATAGCGGGCAGGATTCAAGGATTCTGTGAGGGATTGTGGTAAGGCGTTAAAGTGTTGTTCAAAGATGTTGAGGTGCTTTTCAGATGCTTGGATGAGTATGTTTCCCGATTTGAAGATGGAGATATCCATTTTGCCAGGAAAGGAAGAAGATGGTGTGGTGGAGAGTTTAAAACCATAGGGGATGTTGCGTAAATTAGAGATCAGGAAGTGACCTAGGAATATGTCTTTCCATTTAGAAGGGTGTTTAGTGAAAAAGATGAAGTTGGTGACAAGTGAAGAGTTAAGGCTGTTATGGTGCTCAGTGAGTAAGGTTTCAGGGTGTAGACAGATAAGTTTGTGTTTGAGTTTTTTTTTACCATGTTTAGAGAGACGGGGTGGGTATATGATGGACCAAGAGTTAGGACCAAATTTGGAGATGTGTGGGGTTGAGAAGTACGCACTAGTCCTCCAAGGGAGTATGGAAAGTGGTGCTAAGGGAAGAGGGGGGTAAAATAAGTGAAATCAAAGCTGACTCATCCAGAGAGTTGAGTGGGAGGAGTTTAACTTAATCACAAAAGGTGGGGGAGCAACGTAATCGTAGGAGATAATATTTCAACAAGTGAGGATGTAAACATAAGCACAATATGTGAGCACAATATGTGAGGTGTTGACGTAAGCATATAAATTACAATTCAAGGTGAAGGAGGGGCAGCCCGGAGAAGTTAGTAGATGGGGTAGCATAGTAGGGGAAGGAGTTAAATATTATCCTGAACAAATTATACAGTTAGGGCATAATTCGGATCTACACCTAGTAACATAAGGATACACATTGAGAACAAAAGCAAAGTGATAGAAGGATTAAACATAGAGAGCAGTCTGCACAGTATCGTGAAACAGATTACAATGATCGGCAATGAGAGTGGACTAAACAGAGGAATATCAAAGTATACAATATAGCAGAATAGATAACGGAAAGAGGATATACCATAATGAACAGTCCTGTTAACATTGAAATAAGTTCAAAAGCGTCACAATAAAATAACATATCCAAACGATATAAAAAGAATTGCAAATATAAAACATTATAAACTGAATGTGATAAAATAGTTGTTAGTCGGGAGGGGATTGGAGATAGAAGGAAGTAGTAAATAGTGAAGAAACTAGTATAGATGGAGTATAGGTAGGAGGGTAACCTAGAATAGAGAATCAGTGGGATGGGTGATAAAATTGAGGGAAGCAGTAAAGTAATTAAAATAAGTAGTATAATTGAGTGGGGAGAAGA
Organism: Lissotriton helveticus; assembly: GCF_964261635.1. Taxonomy (NCBI): domain Eukaryota; kingdom Metazoa; phylum Chordata; class Amphibia; order Caudata; family Salamandridae; genus Lissotriton; species Lissotriton helveticus. The sequence continues at coordinate 1,680,529,367 of NC_136061.1, forward strand.
ATAACTAAAAAGCGGAATAAAAGAAAGAAAGAAAAAGAAAGGGAAGTAAGTGGAAAGAGGGAGTTATTAATATAGATAGCAGGGCAGAGGAACATCGGATGGGGAGGAGTAGGTATCTACATAATATATACTAAGATAGAATGCAAGGGAAAGAGGGACATATCATCAAAAACAGTTGCTTAAATTTGGAGAATTGAAATTGAATAGAATGACATATAACTTAAGAGAACATGATAAAAATAAGATACTTAAACAGAGGAAGGACTAATAGTAATACACAGTTATAAAATAAAAGAATTAAAGGTGATGAAAAATATGCAGTGCAGAATTGAGAAAGAACAACAGTGAAATAATAAATCCAAACACAAATTAATAAAGTGCACAAAGTGAACAACAGTGAAATAACAAATCCAAACACAAATTAGTAAAGTGCACGAAGTAACAAAGTAGAGAGTAGTGTGCGGATCAAAGGGCAGTCTAGTAGGGGGTGGAGATAAAATCACAAATAAATAGGTATAACATATAATGAGGACAACTGATGGAGAGGGGGATATAGTAAGGTGAAAAATGGGGTGAAGAATGGCAAAGAGAGGATATAAGTGGGTATAAGGGAGCAGGGCTACATTCAAAGATGTGCAGGGTTGCGAGATGAAAGTTAAGTAATATAAAGTGATATCGGGGCTACTTTCAAGATGGCCGCCGAATTAGTGGCATTAGGTTCAGAGCGGAAAGAAGAAAGTTTATTCTCAAACACAACCTAGGACTAAAGGGACAATTTGTTTTAGAACACTAACCCCCTTTAGAAGTTCCTCAAGGTGAAGAACCCCTCAATGAGTATGATCAAGTGGTAGCTATGTTGGAGAAACAATTTGATGTAGAGGGAGGTCTTGTTGTAGCGAGACATACATTTTTTTACTAGGGAACAAGAAGTTAATGAAAGTATTGTGTCCTATGTTGCTGCCTTATGTATTCTCACATCTGAATGAGTGTTTGAACAATTCACTTTGCAACTTATGAGGGATCAGGTGGTTGCTCATTGCAGAGACAAGAAAGTACAAGAAAAGTTGTTGACGCTAAAGAATCTATCTTTACAAGAGACTATTACTATTGTTAAAATTATAGAGTTGTCACAGTTAGCTTCAAAATAATTGAAACCAGATAAAACATGTATCAGGGTGTTAAAAGAACACAAAGAGCAACCAGAAAAACAAAATAATGTGATGCCTGGTAATAAGAACATTTCTTACAGACCTGAGAGGAGGATGAACCAACACAAAAATGTGTGCACAAAATGTGTTCTTTCCTCACACTATCCCAATTCTCGCATTTGTCCAGCTAAAAATGCATTGTGTCGCAAATGTGATACGTTTGGACATTTTGCTAAGAGGGGATCCTGTCCATTCAGTTCATGATGATGAAGAAAAAGGTTAACAAACGGGTGAAATGGTGAGTTTTTGAGGAATCTAATTGTCGTTGTTAAAGATTATGCTGATGAGTGTGTCGATCCTGTTGTGGAAGTGATTGGATGAAAAGTCCATCCAACTCTTTGTCGATTAAGGGGTGCGTATGACGATGATCACAGAAGAATTGTTCGAACATTTTGGGCTGGATAAACCTATAGAAGCTCCTGACAGAAATACTGTCAGGCAGGAATGAAGGCAGGAAAATTGAGCTAAAAGTCTTTTTTTAAACTAGCTTGATTTTCAAAGGGAGTTGTATTTCTGGGAAGGTATATGTGGCGAAGAAAGGGCTCAACATTTTGGGGTGGTATCACCAGAGACTATTTGGCATGACCCTTAGACTAGGAACAAAGGAGCAAGTGTCGGTTGTGGATGAATTTGGGCAGGGTGTGTGTTTGACAGAGTGGAGTGACAAGTTCAAGAATGTGTTCGCTGGCAGTTTGGGGTGCATTAAAGGATTAAAACACTGTATTAAATTGAAGGATCTGGCTACCCCGGTCAAGCACAAACTTCTTAACATACCTTACAGTGTGAGAGATGATCTGTATGATGAACTTAAAAGGTTATGTGAGTCTGGTGTTATCGAACCTGTGGAGTCTTTCCTATGGTTGTCTCCATTGGTTGTGGCCCGTAAGAAGAAGGGAAGTCTGAGAGTGTGCATCGATTTGCACAGTCTTAATAAAGAAATGTGGGTTGACCCCCATTCTGTTTCCCGAATTGATGACATTCTTGACAAATTTGCGGGATGCAAGTTTTTTTCAAAAATAGATCTCTCATCCGCCTACCATCAGGTGGAATTGGATCCAAGTTGTAAGCATGTGACTGCACTTTTCAGTTTAGGAGAATGCCCTTTGGGCTTAATTCGGCGGCATCAGTCTTTCAGCGTAATATGGAAAATGTTTTTGAGGGTCTGGAGGACACTGTTGTCTTCCAAGATGACATTCTGGTTGCTGGAAAGTGCAAACATTCACATGACACGCAGTTTTCAAGAGTTCTACAAAAGTTACAGGACAGAGGTATTGTGGCCAACAAGCTTAAATGTGTGTTCGGACAAGAGTCGATCGAGTACCTGGGGCATTGGATTTCAGGTGAAGGCATTCAACCAAGAGAAGGTTTGATTGAGGCCATTCGGAGTGCTCCTTGTCCTAAATCCAAGGAACAGGTTTCTTCATTCTTGGGTGTGTGTGAGGTTTACTCCAAATTCGTTTCCAATTTCGCAGCTAAAATGGTCCATCTGCGTGAGGTTCTTAGGAGAAACGTTGTTTTTGTGTGGGACCAGGCTTGCCAAGATGAGTTTGTTGGCATTAAGGAAAAACTAGCTACATGTAAGATTCTAACACCTTTTGATCCCCTTTTACAGTGTATTGTGTCTGTGGATGCGAGTTTGGGTGGTTTGGGTGATATGATTACTCAAGTCAGACACAGGAAGGAGTTTACTATTGGTTTTGCTTCTCGAGCTTTGCGTCCTAGTGAAAAGAACTACTCGGTCATAGAAAGTGAGTTATTGGCATGCTGCTGGGCAGTTGAAAGGTTTAAGTATTTTCTTTGGGGAAAGTCCTTCAAGTTATTAATGGACCACAAGCCACTTATTCCTTTACTTAATGGTCACATTGTCAAAGAGCATACACCGAGGATAACAAGATTAAGTTCAAAGTTGTTGCAGTACAACTTCAATGTTGTACACATGCCAGGAAGGAAAAATACTAGGGCAGATTTTCTATCCAGATCACTACTTCCTCTGGTAGAAGAGGAGTCTTTTGGCTGTGATAATGATGAAGATTGCTGCAATTGATGTTTGTGGTGTGGGAAGCTTCTCTGTGAAGGAGTGGTTTGATGTAGGGCACTGTCCTAAAGCGAGTCAAAGAACACATAAATTTAGGTTAGTCTAAAGAGCAGCATCTTGATGCTGAACTTCAACCCTTTTACAAGATTGCTGTTGAACTTACTTTAGAGGGGGAGAGTTAATTTTGTGTGGTGACCTGTTTGTACCACCGGAATCCTTGAGGTCACATATTGTTTCGTTGGGACACGAAGGACACTTGGGTCAAACCAGCACTAAGAGAAGAATTTGTTCTGTCTATTGATGGCCTTCATTGGACAAGCAGGTTCATGAGGTTGTCAAGGGGTGTGTGATTTGCTGCTCGAGTGATGAAGCTGTCAAGATTGTCACACCTCCTGTTCAAATTGTGGTACCACCTACTGAGCCATGGATGAAACTAGCTGTAGATTTGATTTTGTAGGGCCTTCTAATGCTCACACACACAGATACAAATATGTGTTGGTGGTTGCTGATTATCACAGTAAGCAGTTGGAGGTCCATTTTATGGTTGATCCCAATACAAGAGAGGTCATTCGTTTTTTCCAAAGTTTGTTCGCTAGGGAAGGTTTTCCCAAAGAGATTGTCTCAGATAATGGTGCGCAATTCACTTAGAAAGAAATGTCAGAGTTTTTGTCTCAGTCTGGCATTATGCATCGCCGCGTGGCCTTATATCATCCTCAGGCCAATGGTTTCATTGAGCGCATGAATTGTATTCTGGTTGAGTGTGTGCAGTGGGCTTTATCCAGCGATGTTGACACCAAGGAAGCCGTCAATAGCATGTATGGGTGCATCGCACCCCTCCTACCCAAGTTCTGGGAAAGAGTCTGTTTGAGTTGTTGCGTGGAAGGATTGCAACTTTTGTAATGTGTCCAGCATGGATGAGAAAGTGAGGTCTGCATTCTCGGGTTGGGGGATTGGACAGTGCTATGTTTTTCTCTCCTGATTCAGGGTTGGGTGCAAACGAATCCACATCATATAAACCCAGTAATCTGACCAGGAATGCCTTTAATTCCAAGGTTTCTTTCTGTAGGTGATTGGGTTAAAGTCAAGTTTCCACTTAAAATGCTCAAGCGGTTGTCTAAGTTCAGTCCTCCTGTTAAGGTGGATGCCATTTCATGTTTTGCTGTAAGGGTCAATGGAAAGAATTGATGGAACTGTTCCAGAATCTACAAGATTCCCAAGAACGTGGTTCTCAAACTGGAACTCAAGCGTGGGTCTCGGTACTGATATGGTGAATTTGGCCAGTCCCAATCCAATTCTCCTTAGGTACAGAAGTCTCCTCTTAATGTCAACTCACACAGAAGTCTTAGGATAAGTGTTCCGACTAAACGCATTGATTGATAATTGCTATGAGCTTAAATTATGAATTTGTTATTCATATTGGCTTAACACTTTGGGGCCCTTTAGGATGGCGGGCGGATCGCCCACGCCGTGCCGGAATGACCCCCACCACATTAGCATGACTGGGGGGTCCGAGGTGGACGGAAAGACCGTCCGCCGCTTTTCTGCCCTGGTCACCTTGCGACCAGGGTGGAAAAGTGTTCATTTGGTGGCGGTGTCACCGCCAGCCATATTACAATAGGCATTTACCAATGCCTTTCTGTGGCGGAGTCTGCTCTGGGGGCCCGTTGCAGGCCCCCAGGGAATCCAGGGGGTGAGGGGTGCACATGGGGGTTACCTATGGTACCCCCTGCATTTCAAAGTACAACGTGGCAGGCACCGTGTGGTGCCTGTCACCGGCCACGGCCGGTGGTAGGTGTAACTGCAGGGCGGTGACGTAGGGAGGGGGAGGGGCAGGGTGGGGGGTTGTAATGTATGGATTACAGACTTTAACAGGTAAGTAAACATATAAATAAATAAAACTAATTTCGTGGCGCGCACTGCATCATATTTGGTGATGCAGTGCACACAACAAAATGTGTTACCGCCCTGCAGTTACACCGTGGCTGCCTGTCACGTTGTGCTTTGAAATCCACAACATATATTTTGACCATTGGGGCGGGCGGTACTTTTAGCACTGCCCACCGCAATATTAAAAATACAGGATGCGCCCGCCACCGTGGTGGGCGCATCCTAATTCCCCCCACGGGACTCCCGCCCTTATGGCGGGCGGTCCCTTGTACCGGGAGGATGGCGGGCGGGCAAAGTCCGCCCGGCATCCTAATGGGGGCCTTTGTGTTTAAGACTGTTCTGCCTTTTCGTCTTTTTTTCTCGTTTTATTTGTATTATATCTGTTTTTACTATGTTGACATTATTTATTCCATTGTATGTCTTGCTCTATCCCTTTGTTACTTTTATGAAAGAAGGGAAATTTTGTAGTAATCAGCTAACCTGTTTTTCTAAGCTGTGAAGTATCCAGGGGCAGTTGTGACTGTTGCCTGGAAGCTGTGGAGATTAACAGTCAATAAACCAAGTGCTCTTACACTTACCAGCCTGTGTGTGTAATTACTTCAAATGTACATTGGGCCTTTGGAGGTAAGAGAAGTGGCATAATTGGCTCCAACTCAGTTTTGGGTCAGATAGTTCAATACATATTTTTATGAAGTAACTTTTCCTTTTTCATTCAGATTCCTAAAAATCTAATTTTACCAATAAAAATCATTTTTATAACTGACTGGGAAATAACTTTGAATAATTTTGATAGCATACTCCCAAGCAAAGGTATAATTTGATGATTTGAATTAAACCTAGGCCTGTTGAAAAATCTATATAAACCTTTGCAAAGAAAACAGCTTTGGACACTTAGAGCCTGATTTGGAAATCCAAGGGAGTCAAATAATGTACAGTGTAAGTTTACCATTCACAAAGGGATTTACGAGTAGCATCTTTACAAGAGTGGCGAAAGTGCATGTTTGCCTTTGTGAATAAGGCCATTAGTTACTGTGAGAGCACAGTACATCATATAAGTATTGTGCCAAGTGTTATATATTTTATATTTATGACTGATTACATTTTATATATTAACCCCTTCATTGCTGATGACAAAGCCAGCTCGTCATGGGCGTTACCTGCGCTACGCGGATGACGAGCTGGCTTTGTCATAAACAAGCCATTTTTTTTTTCAGCGCACAGCGGGAAAACACGGTAGCGCGGTAGGGTTTAAGCACCTAGCCCTCTGAAGTCAGATGTCACACATTGACTAATCAATATATATAAATATGTGTTTCTACTTAAAAGGCATTTTTTTCTTCCTTGTGTCACTGCAGTAATTGTAATTTTCTAGCAAGAGCACTGTGGTGTCCAGACAGTCATATAGTTTGTCACATTTGTGGGTTGGGTAAATACACAATGCAGTCCAAATTTTTCATTTACCTTTCATGCCAGTAGTGCATTTCCTGTGTCATTTAGGATTGCCTTACAGGGAGGGTAAAAGGCTATTTAGGTAAATCCAATGCACAGGACATATTTGTAATGCCTAGGCGGATTTACAAAAGGCTTTGTAATCTGCACTAATTTAATATGTTATGTGGCGAACTTCTCTCGCTATAGAGTGCTTCCTCTCCCCATTTCTCTAGTTGCCAGTGCCACAATGATGGTTCTGCATTGAAAAGTGTCCACACTTCTCCATTAGTGTCTAGTCGTGACAACAGGAAAATAATGGTTCTTGCTTCTATGGGATATAATCCCACAGAGTTGGCATGCAGATGCCCTTGTACTTTTTTGGTGATCTCAGTAGTCACTGGTTGATGTGCTTTGTCCTCATGTAGGCTTCTAAACTTGGTTCAGCTTTTCTGAAATGATGGCCTCTCTCTGCTCCCCAAAACTCTCATTCTGAATCCCCTTTACTTCAAAGCGACATTAAGTGTAGGAAGCACATGGAAGTACTATTATCATACTGCAAGTACTTTCTGAATCATGTCCTAATTAAGAACCAAACGCTTGATATACACCTCTCAGTTGAAAGCCATTGGCCATAATTATGAACATTATATGTCACCCTTTGCACAAACATGCCTCAGTTTGAAGCAGAGCCTGATGTTTCATATTTCCCGTCAAATATGTGCTGAATGATTGTTAACCAACATGGTCTTTCATACGGTTCAAAAACGTCCAAAAATAAATTAATAGCAAGCCACAAAAACATATTGTGATTATTTCAACCCAAAAACATTACACAGTTTACATTTTTGAAGCTGATAAGCCTAATTCTTTTGCCTCTACCTCCATATTTATTGTTTATTTTAGACCTTTATGTGTATGCAGCAAACATATAACAAGGACTTTCATACAAATGTTAGACAAAGGAGACATGTGTGGCACAATTATTCTGTTCTTTTTATTTGTTATGTTATGTTATCAGGAGTTTTATTGAGCGCTCAGCTACTCAAGCAGAGTGTCCCGGCGCTATCAGACCATACACAGCATAACCCCAGCATTGGAAGAGGAAATTACTGACAGAACAACCACGTCTTGAGCTCTTTCCTAAAGGACACTAAATTCTCACTCTTTCTTAAAGACAGTGGCAGGACATTCCAGGCCCGTGGCGCAAGATATTTAAAAGACCGTTTATATGCAATCTGCCTCAAAGCTTACAAGTGTTTATAAAGTATAGTCTCTCTCTCCAATATAAGCTGGAAAACTGGATTTGGTATAATCAAACTGGCCTATGCGACTTTCAGTGAATGCGGAGCGCTGGCTATGTACTTATGTGATTTTTTATGCTATGATTGCTCATTTCTAGATTTCACCTTCTCAATAAAACTGTTATACTTTCAGCCTCAGTTCCCACGGCTCATATATCTGTTTATCTCTGTTTTTAGAGCAAGCGCTCCAGGACTACCCGGGTACAAATTAAGCCACCCCATTCGTCCCTAGCTCACTCACACGATCTTCCCAGCGCAGGCTTCAGAGCCGCTGCGCCAAGCCCCCTGACCCCTCCTGCCCTGCAATAAATCTCCCTCTAACACCCCAATCCGGGCACGCCTAATTACCGGGATCGTGGCCAGTGACAGTGATGCCGAACGTAAGGCTCTGGACGGGTGGTGAAAGCCAATTCTCTTCCTCAAATATAGTGCACCGGTGCCATGGAGAGCCTTAAACGCAATGGTAAGAGCCTTAAACTTGATGCGTTTCCGGATTGGCAACCAGTGAAGAGACTTCAGCAGTCCTGCGGCATGGGAGCTGCGGCCAAGGCCAAAGATTGCCCGAGTTCTGCACAACCTGCAAGCGTGATAGAAGGTACTCAGGCAGGCCAAGGTAGAGTACATTAGCATAGTCCAGCCTCGATCCGACCAATGCTTGCACCGTGATTTTCCTGTGGGCAGTAGAGCGGAAAGGGAGGAATTTCCTTAGCATTTTTTGTATCCCAAAACACTGTCCAATCAGACCCCGAATCTGAGGTTTAAGCGAGAGACAATTGTCCATCTCGACTCCCAGATTCTTAGCCGCCATGGTATCAGCAGTGGGTGGATACATACCTGCTGGCCACCAGGACTTCCAACCGGGGTCCGGAGGACAACCAAAGAAAAGGACCTCAGATTTGTCTGAGTTGCATTTCAGCTGGTTAAGCTGGAACCAGTCAAAAACCGCACCCAGACAGCTCTTAATGCTATCAACATCAAAGTCCGAGTTCCCTCCGCAGGTGAAGAGAAACTGGGTGTCATCGGCGTAAGAGACAATCTGGGCGCCAAATGACTCTGCCAGTGCCGCGAGAGGGGACATATAGATGTTAAAAAGAGTGGGACTCAGAATCGACCCCTGGGGGACTCCCACCTCCAAAGGCGGCACTGCAGCAGAGTACGGAGGAGCCCAGACTGTCTGTTGTTGGTTGGAAAGAAAAGACTCAAACCATCTGAACACCGTTCCCCGGACACCAATCTCCGAGAGTCTTGCCAGGAGGCGGTCATGGGGAACGGTGTCAAACGCCGCCGAAAGATCTAACAGCACCAGCAGCAGTGCTTTCCCTCCGTTGTCCTGGACTTCCTTGATGGCCTCTGACACCTCCAACAGTGCCGTTTCAGTGCTCAAATTCATCCGGAAACCTGACTGGGTGTAATGCAGAATCCCATGTAACTCTACAAAGTCCGAAAGGATAGACTGCACATACTTTTCCGCCACCTTTGCCAAGACCGGGAGCAACGAAATAGGCCGATAATTGGCGTGGCTACTAGGGTCCAGAGACGGCTTTTTTAAGAGAGGGAGAACCAACGCCTGTTTCCATGCTTGCGGCACTACCCCCGTTTCTAAAGAACAATTTAAAATCGGATTGATAATGGGGTTGACGACATAAGCCATTGTGGCTAGAAACTTGGCGGGACAGGGGTCCAGCGGGGAACCTGATCTCATTTTAGATAGAATTACCAGTGAAGTCTGAGGCTCAATAGGGGGAAAATTCGACAGATTGGGCTGTCCTGCGGCCGACACAGAAGAGAGTGGCCCTGGGTTAAACACTCCCTCTAACACTGCAGAAGGAAAAGTTGCCTGGATGCTTTTGATCTTATTAGCAAAAAAGCTTGCCAGTTGGGTCACCCAGGGTTCCGAAAAGGAACACTTAGGAGTGATGGAGGCCGGCGATGTGAATTCCGTCACCATCAAAAGATTTCTTTACTGGTATTAGTGGCCTCCTCAATCCTCCTGGCAAAGTAGGCTTTCTTTTCCAAGTAGATTTCCTTGTGATAAGCCTTAGTGCAACGCCTATAGGCCTCCTTCAGTGATTCCAGATACTTTGATCACCATGCTCTTTCGGCCTTCTTACAAAGCCTACGACTGGTATTAAGCGCTGGCGTAAACCACGGTGCCGAGACAAGTGAAATGCTTGCATGTCAATTTATGTCTTGATTTCCCCTTTCGGGAGTAATGGCACACCCTGATCCAGTATGTGTCTTGTGCTGCCAAGTGATTGGCACACCCTCAGAGAGAAGTGATAAAGCTGACGTTGCTCTGATAGTGTGCTTATGATCCCTAGCCATCATGCCCCACTTCAAAGTCCGGGTCAATGTGTGCCAGTGGACTTCTGATAATAAGCTCCACCAACAATCTCAGATGGAAAGCAGAGATCCTCCCTCATGTGGTGGAGTCTGCAACTGTTTTTTAAAAGTGCGGCCAACTAATTTCCTTCAATTCCCTACATCCACTGAAATGCTCAATATTTGGGCATTCCTCAACATTTTCTTTATTCTGTGCCCTTTCAGGGAGGTGATTGTCCATCACAGGGCATGTGCTATAGGCAGGGTTGGTTTGCTTATGTAACTCATGCAAATAGAGGATCTCCCTTCTTCGGTAGTCTAGCAAAATCCCATTGCTGTGGCACTGGCTATTACGGTTCAGGGCAAAATGCACCTTCTGTAATTTCTAACTTTATTAGATGGCAAATTGCGGTGCAAATTAGGAAGCAATGTGATGTTGTACTATTTTGTGCTCCATTTATTTTAAGTAATACTGCCCTTTGTGTCTGTTTAAACATACTCTTGTTCTTCTTTGTTCACATATTTATTATATAGGAACACGTTTATATATATATTACCAACCTAGTTTTTAAATGATCTTAGAATATTGCAACATTTATAAATTTGATGATGCAATACAATTCCTTTAAATAAGTTTACATGGATGCAAAATTAAACATGCCAGTCGAGTGACCGAATTAGCAAATTATTTATTTCAATAAAAATGTATACATATTTATATGTAATTTTGTATATACACTTTTTTATGTCACATACAATAGAATCTTGTATTTTGTAGTTTGGCTGTTTGAATACCGTAGCTACGTAAAAATGATTTACTTCTTAATGAACAGCAATAGGACACAAATAAACATGAAACTTGTAGAATATGACTTAACACAATATCACATAATCATCCACCATTCCGGTCTGGAGCGCAAAATATAATATTCAATGATAAGCAATGAAGCATAATAATATACTCAAAACATAGAAATAGTCATTGTGCTTATGTCTAATATTTACCAAAGTGCTGTTCAATTAGATGGTCATTTTCATCCATTGGAGGTGCAGTGCATGCCATAACGAGAACGTGAATTCCCATCGCAGGTTTCAAAGTTGCATACAAAATCAAGATTTGGCTCCAGAGATGTATCAGATTGCCACCATTTGAAGAATACCATCATAATTTGTTGTTACCAAATTTTCATAAGTGCAAAAAATACTACTGCAAACATTCTACCCCTTTGTTTAAATCACATATAAAGCCTTCGACTAAGCTCCTCCAATTACCGGGTATGACAGAATGAAGCAGGACACCTCTGATCATTACCATATTTTTAATACTGATGAGGAAACGAGGTCTAGTTCACAAAGTACCAATAATGTTTATTGAAAGAATAATCCTGATATGAAGGCATGCAGAAATAGATTAATGTAACACATCAGCAAGGAAGGCCCTGATTACAAGTGGGCTGCATAGTTCCAGGGCTTAATTTGTGAAAGAAAGAGTGTCGGTGCCCGAAGCTCTGCTCAGAAGCCAGCGGCAGGTGCAAGTAAACGTCGGCCGGAAAAAAATCAAGACTGGTAGTCTTTAATCCACTACAAGACACTGGTTCCTGCTTTCTCCCTTTTTGATGGTTTAGCTGACTTTCTCTCCCTCTATTTTTACGATCAGTGCTCTTGCACTTGTTGAATATCTGATGGGGGAAATAAGTGCCTATCCCAAAAGTAAGTGCCGGTGCCCCCCACCGGTAACCACATGCTCAAATTAAGCACAATAGTTCTGAAGCCTGCACAGGATCCTCTTTGCTCATGGATCATTAATATATGTTGTGAGAAATTAGCTGCACCTGGGAATTGCTGACTGTGATACACTCCGCAATGATGCAATTTCCCAAAGGTACATTTTGGCAGGTCAAACATGCAGAAATATATTGGGAGAAAAGCCTGGTAAATATTGGGTTATGCAAATTTTGGTGCAGATAGCACGAACATTTGGATTTTGTGCTGCATTTTGAAGGGAAAAACTCGTATTGGACACAATTATCGCGCCCGATGACATCTAAACCACGGGGTATCGAATTTTGCTAAATGCATAATTATCTCACCCTTACGATGGGCAGATGTAACTAGGAATAAATGTGGTTTCCATAATGTATTTGGAATATAGACATATTTGTTTTAGCAGACTCCACTCGATAGCAAACTATATTTTACTATTGCTGTAACAAAAGTATATTTTGGCTATGTAGCGGATTACTTTATATTTCTTTTTTACCTGTGAGCAATATTTTTTAATTAAAAAAAAAATCCTGATAGTTTTTAGAGTCCAGTTTTCCAAAATGTGTATGCATCAAACTTGATTAAATTCACCAGGTGACTTTAAACCAGACCAAATCAACAAGTTCTGCAAATAACCGCGACCCACATGCAAGTTGCCGCTGGCCGATACTTTGAGTCTACACAGCAGGGGTGTCAACATATATTTAAAAAAAACACACACTAGGTTTTTTAATTTACCCATGAAGTAAATGAATCATTTATATTAATTGCTTGGGAATGTATCTTATGTGATCCTGAAGAAATGGCATTCATAACTGTAGCATGCAAATCCCTAAAAAATACATTGAGTAGCAATACTACAGTGCTTTCAGTCACATTGATACTTGGTTAGTTTTCTAGTTAAGCATGTTTACTCCTACTCAGTTCAAACTTTTTAAAAATTAGATTGATTGCTGTTTATTTCTGCTTTATTTCACAGGGGACCCCTTTATTTTTGAATTCATATTTCTGCTTCATTGCCATTTTTCCTCTCACCTAATCTGAACTCAAGGAGAATCAGTCTTTTTTTTAATTTTGGTCCTATATAGTGCAGATGACAATATTGTTAAACAAAGGAGTTCATTGTAGAATATTAACAAACGAAATGTGCAGCCTAACTAATCCTTTTAGCTTACAATAAACACTTTACATTGATTAGATATTATTGTATTTCGTATTCTTGCAGAAGCTGTACACCGTTTGCTGTTGTATAGTTCCTGTTTGCAGAATTGAACATTTCGTAAATGCTTGGGGTTCCAACATATGAACTGCGGAACTAGACCCATTGCAGATTTCTTTTGATATCTACTTGAGATAAATTTACAGATAATGAAACTAATGTGAACTATTTCACATATTAAGTGGCTAACATGAAAATGTGGTATGTATTGGCCTTTTAGACCTATATTGAACGGGATTGCTTTAAAGGCTGTCCTATTAAACGTGTTCCTTCTCAGTGTTGACCTATTTTGTCAGGTGAATGGTTGTCTCTTAGTAGACTTAAAGCACCTTAAGGTGACGTGTCATTTTAAACAAATCATTAGCACTTAAACACATTTTCCTTTGAAATGTGTGAAACACAAAGCTCTCTCACACATAAACAACTTGCTCTGTTTGTGCTAATTGTAAATGTACATTTTAAAAAGTATCCCAAATGAAACATCATTTTCACATTCAGATCAAAGTGTTACCAGGAAGAATTATCTGATTTGGTATCACTCCCAGCTTCTGAAAGTCAAATGGGTGCGCTCGTAAATGTAGGGCATGTGTCTTTCACTTGTCTTGTAAAGTATTTCCACACTTCCGTCAAGAGAGCTATGACAATTAAACAATTAAAGGATGGGCATAATGCCAAAAAACTACAAAAGTCAGCTGACTCCTGGTTATGGAACGTCTACCACATACTATAGTCATCAAGTTCCATACTTATGGATGTATGCATATACATACCATTTTTGGGTTACAGTTTTTTTGACTAGTAGTCATTCAAGTGAAATAGTATCCAGCCGTGACTTACTTTGCATAAGCATGTTGCACTGAGGCTTCAGGGAAATGCCAACGATGCACTAATGACTCTACTACTGTTTAAGAAGTCTTTCAGTCTTGTGCGCTTGGAATGTGGTATACACATCCAAACGTTTTAAATGAAACCTCACCATTTCACCTACCTTAAAAATTAGAGTAAACAATGGAACAAAAACATTTTAAATCAGAAACTGTTACATTTATCATTTCCCAAAAAGAGATATTTGTGCATCTGAATTTTCTAACACTCAGTTGCCTCACTGCATCTGTGCTCATGGCATATGGCACATTGAACAATAATGGAATAACATTAATGCATAGCTATTTAATTCTGAGCTGTAATGAGCGAACGATATGCATTATTTTATAATGATATGGTCAAAGCCAGCTAGAAGATCATCTGGATGGAATAATCGGCCGAACCATAAAGCCAAGCATGTACCCAAAACATGCTTTTCATTTTCAAACATAAAGTAATATAATTGTGCAAGTTATTTGAACTTCATTATTACAAAGTAAAATGATAGTAAAAACAACAGTTAGAAACAGGCTTTAAACACTGTTAATAGTATTTGGGCACTTTCTCAAATTCCAAGTACTTCCCAAGTAAAAAATAGCATTGAACGTCTTGGAAACATTCATTATTTCAAACACTGCAAACATAAGCAGCCATTTAGTAGGTAGGGATCTTGAACATATGTAATTTCTAACTATGTTTTGGGGGACAACTGTATTTTTTTCACATTTGGTCACCAGGGCTGTTTATAAACAATTATCACTCACTCACTTTATTCAAATAGCGTCTTTCAGAGGACACTGTTTTTATTTACCATATAATACCATATGATAATGAAAGTATTGATAAACAATTTCCCACCACACAAGGGTTACTTTTCTAAATGGAATTGCACAGACATAGTAAAATATTTACCACACAACACTATTACAGCCACACATGTATTTCATAACCTGATACTAAAGCATTGTCATTTGCAGACAATATAGGAAGCATTAAAATTGTATTTATCGCCGTCATTGCTAGGTCGCTGTGTCTGCCAGCTGCCAAGATTGTGTCCTCTTTACTCTGATGTGTCATCCCGAAGACAAGTATGGCATCTCACTGTGGTAGTTGTAATCAGGACAAACCTTTTGCACAAGTTTGTAATCAACACTGAAGAAAGCAATATATATGCAGATGACCTTAAACGGTTTTGAACACAACCAAGAGACATGACTCTGTGTCTGCTCTTGGTAGCAAACCTTTGAAGGATCAAAGTTGCACAAAGCTGTCTTCTTAGCCCGATCTGTTTTCTCGTATTCAATGCGACAGTTGAAGGACTTGGAATCCTTGGTCTCCTGTGTGGACTGAGCCGAGACTTCAAACTCCACCACTTTTGACGGAGGCACCAAACTGACAGAAACATTCCCAAGTCCTGTAGAGTTGTGCCGAAAATATACACTGAAAGTCCCATTTCCGTGATCAACAATTTTCCCTGTTATGAGGAGGTTCAGTTTCACTGTTTTTATGTTTGAATGAAAGTCCCCCCATCCAAACATTTTCTTAAATTTTCCTGTTTTTACTATTGGTCTGCGCTTAGTTCGTACTAGAGATTCCTGCGCATCAGTGATATTGGAAAGCCAATCCCAGAAGTTGTCTATTCTGTCAAAATATGGCATTTGTCCGTCCTTTGGCACTGGTGACTTTTTAGCAAACAGACGCATAGGACTGATGATCCGTGACTGAACAATGTTATCAACCAATGTCTCTGTTGAATCTTTCTCTTTCCATTCCAGGACCTCTGTTGCACTTAGTACATGTTTAGAGTCACAGCAAATCTGTAGAGAAAAAATAAGATAGTGTAAAAGATCTAGCTGTTGAGCAAATATGCAAAATCATTCCACCAAGTCTACATTTTCATTAAATTATTTTTTGAAAAATTATATATTTAATACTATTAGTATTTTAATATTTCAATACAATACATTAATGACCACGTGAAAAAAGGACACTTGAATTTATTTTTATGTGAATAATAAGTTCAAATTGTCCATTAAATCATTAGAAGGGTCACTTATTTATTTATGCCATTTATAGAGCTCACTGTAACCCTGCGGGCATCCTGGCGCTTAAGAAAGGTGCGGCTAAGAACAATCAGCATTGGGAGTGTCTGTTGCTACTACCCCTGGGAGGGGGGGGGAGTTTATACCTTTGGGAAGAGCCAGGTCTTGATTTTTATGCGGAACAGCAGTGGATCGCTGATTTTCCTGATCTCGATTGGAAGGCTGTTCCAGAGGCGGGCTGCTGCTACGCTAAAAGCTCTGCCACCCTGGGTCGCTTTCCTAATCCTTGGTATTCCGACAAGGTTAGTGGACTAGGAGCGGAAGGCCCGTGCGGGCACGTACCACTGAAACTTGTCTTGGAGGTGTTTAGGACCCTGACCATGTACTGCTTTGAAGACGGTACATGGAGACTTAAAGAGGATCCTCTGAGGTACTGAGAGCCAGTGCAGGTCAGCCAACGCTAGAGTTGTGGAAGATCGGGGTGCTCGTGAGAGTGCCAGCTTAGCTGCTGTCGCCTGGATACTCTGGAGTCTGGTGATCAGATATCCAGGTGATTCCAGTAATAAGGCGTTGCAGTAGTCCAGGCAGCTGAGGATGGTACTTCTGACTACAGTTGTTCTTGCCTGTACCGATAGAAGAGGCAGCAGCTTTCTGAGACCTCACATTAAAGTGAAGCAACTGCTCACCAGTTTATTGACGTTGGTCTCTAGATTTAAATTTTCATTGAAGTTGACCCCCAGATTCCGCACCGTCTTTAGCAGGCAAGCTTCTGGCAATTCTCCCTACTTTGCACTGCATGATCTCTGTTTTTCCGCTGTTGAATTGGAGCGAGTTCCCCTTTAACCATGCCGCCATTTCCTGCATGCAGGCATGGAAACTCTCTAGGGAATCCGCCTGAGCACCATTGAGGGAGATCATAAGCTGTGTGTCGTCAGCGTGGTTGATCACGCTGATGTCATAAGTCTTAATGATGCCCATCAGGGGTTGCATGTAAGCGTTAAATAGGATGGGACTGACGGAAGATCCCTGTGGGACCCCATGTGGAATGGAGGGAGTGCCACTGCCTGCCATCTATCTGACAGATATGAACGCAACCAGTTTAGCGCTGTTCCCCGCACTCCGAAAGTTTCCAGCCTTTTCAGCAGGATGTCATGTCCAGCAGAATTAGAATTGCTGACTCGCCCCTGTCCGCCCTCATTCTCAGGTTGTCTAGTACCATCAACAGTGCTGACTCGGTCCCATGGGCTGGTCAAAACCCAAACTGTTCCTCCTCTAGAATGTTGTTCGTCTCCAGGAAGAGGGACAGGGACCTGCTAACCAAACGCTCTGTGATCTTGATTGGATAGGGCAGGAGCGTAATGGGTCGATAGTTCTTGTGGCAATTAGGGTCAAGATTTGGTTTCTTCAGCAGAGGCGTAATAATCACCTGCTTCCATCCCACCGGTACGGTGTCTGTGCTGAGAGATTGACCACATAGCTGGCAGAGTATAGGGAAGAATTCGGACCCGAATTCCTTCATAATTTTGTGGGGTAGAGGATCCAGCGGGGATCCCGAGGAGATACTGAGGGCTACTTGAGCAAACTCTTTCTCAGAGGGGATTTCAAAATTGTCCAGGACGGCCCTTGGTGGTAAATACCTGGCCATTCCTACTTCTACCTTTCTGCTTGCCCCTGATCTCTGATGTGGTGACATGAGCGAAGGGGGGTCCTCCATACTCTCCAATATTTTATTAATTTTGTCCTGGAAAATGGAGGCCAGACCATCACACAGCTCCTGTGAGGGTTTGATGTTACTACTGGTGCAATCAGGGTGTATCATTTCCCTCACTATATTGAAGATGTCTCTTGATTTATTGGCGATTTTCAGTATGATGACTGCGAAATGTTCTGCGTTGGCCGTCACAATTTCTTTTTTATATTTTATTATTGACTGCCTCCAATGTAGTTTGTTCTGCTCTGTGTAATCCCTCCTCCAGTGTCTTTCTGCCTTTTTGCAGGCGATCTTAAGAGTTCTCACGCCTTCCGTGTACCAGGGCGCGGAAGGGCTGCCTCTTTTCCTGATCGCTTTCAGCGGGGCAATTTGCTCTAGTTTCATGTTCACGTGTTCACAGAGCGTACAGTAGTTCTCTGTGATGTTTCTCTCTGGGTTAAAGAGGGCTTCTAACTGGAACAGGGGGTCCCCTGTTTCCCCCTTTTTTGATAGCCCTTTCCAGTCTCGATTAATGAAGGTCCTGATATCTTTGGCCCTAAGCCTGGCGTTGTTCAAGGTTTGGACATTGAATGTTACTAGGTGGTGGTCTGACCATCCTACTGGTAGGATTTCTCCCATGACCATGACATCCTCTTCTGCAAAGATTAGATCTAGAATGATGCCTTCCCTATGTGTGTATGTGGTCACCCATTGTTTGAGTCCTAGATTGGCGCAGGACTGTGTGATGTTATGAAAGGCCGTGTCTAATTTGCCCTTGGTCCATAGGTTAAAATCCCCCAGTACTAAAAGTCTGGTGTGCGTGAGTGTCATATTATTGATAACACCAATCAATTCCTGCTGTTGTAAGGCATTGATGGCCCCTGGTGGTCTGTAACACACCATGCCGGTTAGGCAGTGACCTGAGTCACCTTGCAAATATATACGTACAGCTTATTTAACAATGAAAAAGTTTGCATTCTGATAAGATTGATAGCTAAATAAAAAATTTATATTTCTATATTAGTTTCAGTTATCCAGGTCAAATATTTGATATTTTTTCCATGTAAAGTCGCATTTTCATTTACATCAAGTGTGCTTCTCTTGGATGGTATTCTACTCCCTGTAGTAAGCATATTATCCGGAGATCTTCATTTACCAATGTTAAACAGAAACAGTGAATACATGTTAACATTTGTCAAATTTTGATATCAATTGTGCAATGTGTACATTGTACATCTATACTTAGAAATGGAACCTGTAGGGTCCTACCCTGGGCATCACAGTCCACCAAAATAAGGTCAAGAAAGTACAAATACTGGATAACAGGCTCGTTATATTCACAAAAAACTATAAACATTACTAAAATGTTAAAACAGTGTTCTGCAGTTTCGACCACAGTCCATATTTTCTATTCAGAATCTTCACTCTCTCGCTAAAGGAAATAAGGCCCACGATTTCTTGTGATGAACCTGATTTCAAACTACATATTTGGCAACAAAATCGAATCTAGTTTAGATTATGTAAATCAATGAGACTGGGTTTCTTACAAATCAAATTGTAACTTTCAAAAATCTTTAAAATGCAGCAACATACCAAGTTCATGATATTGCAGCATTTTGCCTTAAAATCTCTACTTGCATGGCTCCTCATTTAAGTTTGCTTCAAAACAGCTGGCTTTACCAGCTGCGCTGACAACTACAGCACTGCAAGCTAATAGGCAGGAGAACCTAACCTACCCTCTTAGTTGAACTTTTACTTGTCATAATAAAGGTATTATAAGCTCACATATCAGGTTAGTGGAGAAAGCAGGTAGCAATTCAATGTTTCCCACTAGACATAACCTCAGACCTCATCACATTTCTGAAAAAACACTATAGTGATTTTCTTTTTACTTTGGTAATATCTCATGAATGAAGCCTAGGCTGCTGTAGTACTATTAATAATGGCTGTCTGTGCATATAATCAATATAGCTGGCTTCAGAATAATTTTTTTCTTTTATTTATTTGTGTATTTTTGTACAGTGCAAATCAGGCAACAACAAGTAAAGAGAACTTTACATAGGTTAATAGTTGAGTGATCCAGTATAAAATGGGCAATCCTATCATTATAGCCAACACATTTCTTGCTGACCCAATATATGTCATAAGTGCCTAACAGTCGTTGATTGCACAAATATTTTAAATATAGATTTTGAACTGCTCTGCACTTCATTAAAATTCCTTATGCATCCAGCCACAAAATCTACTCAGTTATCACCAATAATTTCCAGATAAAGAAGAACATGACTGTTGGACTTGGCCCTTTTTGGCTAAAGTTCCTTAAACGTTTTGCCTTCCTCCTAGACCTTTTTCTGACATGATGTTGCTGACTTAGATGCTTTGGGTACTTTGCCACTGCTGATCAGTGTCAAAGTGCAAGTGCTCCCTGTATAAAGTGTTATGGTAATTGGTTGTCCATAATTGGTATGTTTGTCTTACTAGTAAAGTCTCTAGTAAAGTGCACTATTTGTGTCAAAACTGGTAATGCAAATGCTATTAGTGGGCCTGCAGCACTAATTGTGCCACCCACACAAGTAGCCCTAAAAAGAGATCTCAGGCCTGCCACTGCCGTGCCTGCACACAGTTTTTTAACTGCCTTGTTGTTGTGACAAGTGCACCCACTTGCCAGGCCTTACCCTTCCCTTTTTATGCACATCAAACAATCCTATAGCAGGCCCAAGGTACCACCCTGGGCAGGGTGCTGTGTCTGTGAAAGGGAGGACATGTACTGAGGTGTGTAGCATGTCCTGACAGTGAAATACTGCCAAATTCATTTTTCATTGTTGCAAGGCCATCTTTACCATAGGACAGAATAGGGAATGCTGTGTCACGTTTCCAGCATATTTTCCCATAGGCATAAGATGGAGAGATGGAGTTTATTGTGTCTGAACTCAAAATGAATAACACATCTTTTTGTGAAGATGGTTTTTTAGAAGTGGTTGGTTTCTTGTCCTAACCATCCTGCGTGCATTTGGTGTGGCGGGAGGAGTAGTCCTTTTGATGTGAAGAGGGCTGTGCTGCTGCCACAAAAGAATAGCTCCACCTCCTGAGTGTCTGAGGTCAGACCCTCACTATCAAAGAAAGAAGGTATGCACTGGCAGGAAGACACCCAGGTCTGGTTTGGACCAGGCTCAGAGCCCCATGAACACAAAGACTTCAAAGGCATTAGGGGTATAAATGTGAGAGCTGAAACCCCTGAACTCAAGACTGAACTCAAGCCTGAAAATGGATTGAAACTATTTTGTGATCAAGAGGAACCTCCGCCAAAGAAGAACCCCTGAAGAGACTGAAGAGAAGGACTGCCCTTGCTGTGTGTTCTGGGGCTGACCTGCAGTTTGCTGATTTGACTAAGGAGAGGACAAGGGACTTTGCTGTGTCCCCCTGCTTGAAAGAACTTTGCTGTGTGCTGTGTCCTGAAGTAACTTGTCTCCAAGGGCCAGAGTGGAGCTGGCTCCCAGTTGTGGAAACTCAGGAACATCAAAGTTTCCAAGTGTGTCTCAGGGACGCTGTGTGTGTGTGTTTTTTTTGCAGCCTGAGACCTTCATGAGAATTGCCCCGCGACTGTGTGCCCCGGAGCAGTCTTGCGCTCTGCTTCGATCGACAGCATGCCCAGAAGTGCTGTGACATTATTGGCATTGGCCGGACTGTCGACCAAAGGGGGAGCCGTGAGAAATCACTGCAGCTGGTGCGTTGGCAGCTGTGAAAGAAAGGGGCTGTGGTTATGTAATTTGCTAGTGCCTGTGGGGCGATCTTGAGATTGCTTTCCATCAAGGGGGCAATTTTGTGTTGGATTGAAGTTGCTGGCCCCGGTCACGGAGGAGCACCACTGCCCGAACCTGGCAGGTCCTTTGCTGTTAAAATTGGACGGCAATATGGAGCAGGAGATGCCAAGTGATTGCACAAGCAATTTTACGTGACACTGTGTTTCCCGGGTAATAATAACAATTTAAATATTGATAATGGCAGCATCCCACCTGGGTTTGATTGTCTGTGAACCACCAGTCCCATGATGCATTGAGATTACCTATTGAGGCATTAATGGTAATAAAGAAGGGGATATGCTGGTTTTGGTTTTTCCGCCACTATTCAATCACAGGCTGCCCATGAGGAAGGGCGGTTGGCCCGAAACGCGTGGCAGCGGAGAAAGAAAGGGGCTGTGGTTACGTAATTTGCTAGTGCCTGTGGAGCAATCCTGAGAGGGCTTTCCATTGAGGGGGCCCCCAAGGTTAGTTTTGCATCTGCCGTATTTTTACTTGTGCTTATTCCAGTTAATTCTTAATGTTAGGGCCTCAAGGCCACATTGGTTGTCATGTGCCATATTTTCATTTGAAATATTACAAACCAAGGACTGTGTTTTAAAGGGGCGCTACCCGGCAGCCTGGCATTGGCATTGAGCAGTTTAAGGCGAGGGAACGTATTCACTAAGGAGCCCATTGTGTCTCTTAGTGCCCTGAGAATGAATGCTGCTAATTAAGATTGACCTAATTGAAGAAACAGGGGCGTTACATTTCCCTCCCTTCTTCCCAGGTGTGGGTAAATAGCTTTACAGCGCTGTGCATTGCAACTGGGAGAATGTTGTGTGTGTATACACTGGCCCCATTTGCAATTCAATATAGAGTAGAATGCCTTCAAATGCTATAAGGCTGTCCCATCTACAGATTACAAAGGCACTTTACAAAGAGCACCTCCGCCTCCCTTTTGTGGACACTCTCCATGTCACTCAGGCCTCCACCCCCACACAGTCCTGTCACCACCCACAGTCTGACTGTACTCCCTCTTGTAAAGGCACTTCATACCAGCAGGGTAGGATGAGCAATTTATGCTCTGGCAGTGGACAACTTGAGTGCCATTGAGCTCTCATTGCAGTGCCACACAGCAATGGCACCAGGTGGTCCATAAAAACAATTTTCTCTATACTTATGCTCATGTTTCCGTGGCTCCATTGTTTTTGCTTCCCTGCACACCTCTCTCACTATTTCCTCAATGCCCCTGTGTAATCTCCCATCAATCAAAGGTATCCCTCAATTTTGCTCAGTATCATGTCCATAGACAAAATGTAGTCACACAGGTACCTGAGCATACTCTACTATCTACAGTCAAACATAAACGTTTCATGCATCACGCTCACAAATATAAAGAGCCTCTCCACACAAACACACCTATTTGAGGGTACACCTCTATGATATGTACCTTGTACAAGAGTCACTGAAGCACTAAAACAGCTCACAGCACTAGATTACTGATAGCCAGTTATGTGAAGGAATATTTTTGCACATTATTGAATCTTGCCCCTAGTTCTGAAATGTATTGGTCATTATGACAAACTCGCTGAAAGAACACCCAGGTGTTTGCAATGATATCAGGAGTTAGCCTGGCAGTAAAAAGGTGGAGGTAGGTCCAGGGTTAATCCATTTACACAACATAGTTTGAGCTAATCTTAAACGACCTAGTTGATTTTTAACACATCTAAGCACTACATACATTTACTTTATAAAGAAACTCGACATTTGAATGTTTGGGGTGCAATAGCAAACGTGTGTTGTTATTGTTATTGTTATATTTGATTTGTAGCGCGCTCAATCACCTACAGGCCTCTAAGCGCTCGGGAATCGATGGTAAACAACAACTTCGACAGTACAGAGGGCATCCATTAGCCTAAGTGGCTCATAAGGCTCTCCTAAATAGCAACGTTTTCAGCCCCTTTCTGAAACGTAGGAGATTTCCTTCCTTACGTAGTGGCTCAGGCAGTGTGTTCCATAGATGCGGAACCAGCACCGAAAAGGCTCTTCCGCCCTTGGTGACAAGTTTGTACCGAGGGCAGACTAGTAGCTGAGAGTCTGAAGATCTAAGAGCTCTCTTTGGGCTGTACACTGCCAGACGATCTTTAATGTATGCGGGCGCCATGCCATGGATGGCTTTATGGGCTATGCACAAGTTTTTAAATTAAATGTGTACCTCTTCTGGACAGTATTCTCCTATGCTATGTCATTTAGTTGAAAAACCTTGCTATGGGAGGAACCACAAATCGCTGATAGTAACAATACTTGAGATTCGCAAATTGTTCTGAAAAACACACACACTCACTCACTCACACACTCCTACACCCACTCACAGACCCACTCAGACACTCACGCACAGACTCACTGACCCACTCATACACTCACGCACAGACTCACAGACCCACTTGTACACTACCAAACCCACTCACAGACCAATTTGCTCTTGCCCCCAATCACAGACCCACGTTCCTTGGTGCAAGAACGATACTACAAGGCTCGTAAATATTCCCCTGGGTATAGGGTCCGGGTCTGGGGCCTTAGTAGACTAATGTTTCCCATTTTACGGTCTGTGTTTGACCTCATGGTCACAGGTTCAAATCCCAGCAGGTCCACTCAGCCTTTCATCATTCTGAGGTCGATAAAATGAGTACCATTGAGTTGGGTAACAATAAATAAACATCTGTTATTCAGCGCCAAGATAATAATAATAATCCACATTTGTAAAGCGCACAATCACCCGTAAGGGTCTCTAGGCGCTGGGGGCCGTCGGGAAGATTAAGCGAGCTATTGCCCAGAGTCGCATGGTGCTGGGCTAACCTGCCGCCGGAGCCGGGGATCGAACCGTGGTCCCCAGATTCCAGTGTCAGTCGCCCTGGCCGCGGCGCACCTCTCCCTTTGCGGTGAAAGTGCGCTTTACAAATAAACATGTTACGTTATATATGTTTGTACCAACCATATTTCGTGTTTTCTACATCTCACAAAAGCAACACATAAAATATGTGTTGATTAAACTATTAGGTTAAATAAGCTTTTATCAAATCGACACTGCCACTGTTGATATGGCACCGCATTACTGCAAGGTATATATTTTTTCTCAAACAATATTACCTACTGTTTTTCCTCTTGTAAACCTTCTGACAGGCTGACACCTGAAGCTGTTCTGTCATGGCCACAATTCAGTAATGTGGCATTATCCCTCCGTTCAATGCTTTAAAAAACTTTTGATTGATTTAATTAAAACTACAGTGGTTGTTTTAAAAGGTACGTAGTTCATGATCAAACACTTCAGCCTGCAAAATGGTGCGATTAGGGCTGGATGTTATCAACAAATCCCCGTCCTAATCAGATAGTGCATGATGTCACTCATGTCGGCAAAATTGAAACCTGTATCTGCGATGAAACAACAGATTGCGATCAATGCTTGGTGGCGCGAGGGTCTTACCCAGAAGCCATTTCTCTTTCAAACCACTGGGAAATTGTCAGAGGAGTATAATGAGAAAATGACAGATGGCGCCTGAAGAACGAGAGAACCAAGGCATGTATCAATATGCTCATTCCGGATGATAATGCCTTCTGACACAATAGCAGCAGTGTCTAAGAGAATGGCAGCAATGTTCAAAAAGGTTAATTTCATCCGGGAGATTCAGAGATTAAAAACGTTGCTGTGTCCTACTGGACCTGCTCAACCTGTTGTCTTTTATCCAGATTTCAGATTTGCAGAAGTGACATACAAGGTGATTAGAAAATGTAACTTCATCATCCCCGCATTTTGCACCATTTCCATACATTTTTTTGTAATGGAGGAGGTTTAATTTTCTACTGGCGTATTTTACAACATGTAGTCACTTCGGGTGGTGGCCCAAGTGCAATTTAATACACATTTTTAAATGCAAATGACTTTGTTTAATGTGGTGATGTCAGAATCAAAAATCAATAAGCGTGTATCCACTACTACAATGCTACCTATCAAACTGCAGTGTTATTGAACTCTTTGTTGTTCTCAATGTTTTTTTAGATTTACAACGGATTTGTAACATTATTGGCCTCATTTATGAGACCCCTTGCGCCATCGGAACGTCACTTATGCCTGCTCCATATTTACGTGGCAGCGCTAAGACACTTTTCTGGGCTTAATGCTGCCTCGTAAACATGGCTCCCTTTAACGCAGTGTTCTGTGTTAAATGGGCATACAATGGGTGTTGCTGGGGGCGTTCCCAGCAACACCCATCACTTTTTGACACAGTCCAGATTTACGAGAAATCGTATATCTGAGGGAGAGCCAAAAACGTACGCCTCCCCAGGGGAGGCGTAAGGGAGGAACAACGAGTAGAAATATCTATATTTCTCCTTGTTTTTTCTTTTTCTATGTGGGCTGCATTCTGCTGCACACTTAGAAAGGGGAAAAAGCTTCTTCTGAATATTTTTCCGCGGTAGGAGTTACTGCAGGGCGGTGACGTGGGCAGGGTGGGGGGGTAGTAATGTATGGATTACGGAGTTTTACAGGTAAGTAAACATTTAAATAAATAAAATGAATTTCATTGCGCGTACTGCATCACCAAATGTGATGCAGTGCGCATCACATTTGCGCCATACATATATCATGCCATCTTAGTTCAGAGACTCTATGAGATAGGCACCCATGGGAAGGCCCTGGACAGGTTGAAAGATATTTGTGAAGTCAGGACCCAGATGGTCTCACTTGACCTTTTCAAATCTCGCTCCATGTTCCTGGACAAGGGGGTATCCCAAGAATCTACTTTGAGCAACATCATTTTTAACATCTATGTGGTACCCGTTGCCCAGATAGTCAAATCCTGTGGCTTTGAAATAATATCCTACACAGATGAGACCCAATTATTCATTTCTTTCTAGCACATTCCGCAAAATGCCAAAAATAGGTTTACTGATTGCATTTGGAAAATCAACACTTGGATGATTCTGACCTGTTTATAATTTAATGTAGACAAGACTGAGACTGTTTGATAAGGCGCTGGGCTCTTGGTCGGTTGACTGGTGGCCTTCTGAACTAGGCTCAGCCCCTCACCTCAGGAGGTCAGTTAAAAATCTTGGCATACTGGTTGACGAGAATCTTCTTTGAGCGATCAGGTTATATCCGTCTGTGGTGCTTGGTTTGGCACTATGCGGCAGCTTAAAAAACTATTTAGATGACTCCCACTCAGGTAAAGGCAAACATCTTATTCAGGACCTTACAATGAGTTGCCTTTATTACAGGAATGCCTTGCTGACAACAGCCAATAAATCAATCCTCTCTAAATTTAAGTTTGTACAAAATACGTCTGCGTGGTTGGTTAGCAAGCTTCTTTGGGATCTCGGACAGCCCCTCCGCTGAAAGGCATTCATTGGCTTCCAGTGAAAAAGCAATCCCTGTTAAAGTTCCTCTGTCTCGCTGACAAATCCTTGGTTTGGCAAGGGACCAGTCTACCTATGGGAGAAACGTACTCAGTATTGCTCCAGCAGACATCTTAGATTAAAGGACAAATTGTTGTTGTTTACCCGATGCATATGCACTTCGAGAAATGTCAGCCAGTCATTCTCCTATCTTGCCATCATCACTGGCACAAGCTTCCTCTCCATATTCTTTCCTATTCAGGTTTCAGTAGCTTTAAAAAACATCTGAAGACCTGGGAACTTTGAATGGGTGCCTTGCCTGGATTCTCCTGAGCGACGAGATACTCCTTCAGGAGTCATTCGTCTGCGCTATATCAAGTCCCAGTAACATAACATACCATATGTTATCTTAAGTGTGAATTTAGCCAACCCAATTGTATGTTAGGCCTAAAAATCTGATATTGATTTTGAGCACTTCGGACATTTAACCAGGCTGATGATTGCAAAGGTTTTAAAGTAGAATATTTAAAGAGTAAGCGGAGGAAGATATTGTTTGTATGAAATGCATAGCATTCTAAATATAAAAGTGGTTTTGAAGTATAGGGAAAGAGAATTAGGAAGTTGAAAAAGGATGTGAAGTTATGAAGCAATTTACTTCGCACACCCCTAGCTAGTATTAGCATAATAGAAAATGACCGGGGTAGGATTTCTATGTTAATGGCCACGTTCTATTGCTGTGCCATGCGCTCAACTTTGTCTCCCATCTCTGTCATACTTTTTATTTCTTTAATTATGTTTTATAGCTCTTGCCCCTGAGCACTGAGCTGAAAGCAATCAATCACACTTGACAAAAAACGAAATAGGAAAATGTTCAGAAAAAGTGTCTCCGTTATGCACCTAAACGACTGATGCTTCATGAAGGAGATATGAGTCAAGGGGAAATCATAGGGTGTTTAGAGATAGTGTACTGTAGAGTAAAAACAAAGCGGAAGTGCATTTCACATTTTAAGCGCAAGACTAGAAAAGGATTTAATTCTATCATTGACATAAGGAGAGGGGAAAGTCAAGCAAAACTGGGAAATGAAACACAAAAGATTGGAAGGAATGCAATGCTGTACAACAGATAAGAGATTCAGAAGGAACAGGCTTTAAAACATTTAAACAATTGAGAGTGAAAGAAAATTGAAAGCAGCAAAGAAAAATTAGGTTTGTTAAAAGTGGAGCGGTGGAGAAGGTGAGTTGAACAAAATAGGGATAACATAGCGAAAACCCTTTTCAAAAACGTATTTTTATTTTGAGGAACTAAAATATAAAAGCACAATAATATATACAGAGATGGCAACTATAAGCAATACCATTGGGCACATCAATTAGTAACTAAAAAAGGCCCCAAAACTCAATGAACATCATCTGCAATAATCGGAGGTCCCCATTTACTTTTGAAATGCTTACCCTGAACGTCCTCCACTTTATTTACGTGTGTTTCAATGTCATAAGTATGATGCAGCAGATTCCAAAGTTTCTCAATATTAGCGGGGTAGAATTGATCCACACGAAAGCGGTACATAATCTTGCAATTGATATGACATTAAACACAAAATGTTTGCAGTATTGTGGCATTTCATCATCTGAGCCGCACATAATAATCTTGATATTTAAAATCACATTAGGTCTTGTTTTTTTTATAAACATATACATTAGGTCCTGCTAAATCTGAGATTACACCTACTACTTGATTTCAGAACTCTTGTAGGCTTGCACATTGACCAAACATATGGACTTTGTCTGCAGGCTCTGCGTGACATCAGGGACATTTCGAGTCCTCTTAACCTTTAAATTCATATCAATTCAATGTGGATAATAGGCCCAATTAAGGATTTTGAATTGCTCCAGATGAAGCCTGGTAGATCTAAACATACCAAAGCCCATTTTCAATGCTTTATTATTATGTGTACAACTACCAACCTGTTCCAACATAATTGTCCATTCAAAGCCATATTCTCCAGGTGATCTCCACCATAATCCCAAAATATTTAAAACAAAATCTCTAATCTGTATGCCGAATTGGGTCTGGAGTTCATCGAGGATTGCATTGGCCTTGTCCTCTTGCACTTATGGGCCAAGATCTGGTTACTGGAGAATTTGTCTCTTTTAAGAGATATCATCAGGGACTGTCTTGCCATCTCTAGTGTTGATAAGATCCCCTGGTTCCATTATCTGAAATGCAGAATTCACGAAATTCGTTTAGGTGACTTTTTTGAAAATCCTCTAAATATGACCACCAAAGCAAATGAGGCTTTCAAATCTGCATTCATTATCAGGGCTAACATGCACCGTTTACCCTGCCAGGGACATTTTGGAACTCTGTCCTTCACTCTGGCTAGCCCGTTGAGTACTGATTTTCCAGTTGTGTTTAGTGTTTTAAACTAACTCACAAGATAATTGTACTTTGCAAGGTTTCAGTTAGGCATATTTCACTTTTTGCTAACTTTCCCATGTTAAGGAGGTTGGTCGGTAAAGCTTACTCCATGCCCTTTTGATAACTTGTCCAAACACCTGCACCTTCATGCACTTTATGAATAATGAATAATAATTTTTTGCTGATTAATTAAAATCTTACAATATAAAAACATAAAAAGCACTATCACATATTCATTTAAGCCAAGATTATAAAATCAAGGTCCAAGAAAGGTAGTTGTCTTACATATAGCTACACAATTGTCTGTTATTCAAAAAAGCACTGTGAATACTCAATTCCACTACTACACAATTACTCCATAACTGCTAGATTTTAATTCTCGTTTATTTAAAGGAACAGCCCAATCATTTGCTAGAACTCAGACCGAAATAGCATTGCATACATCCATTTTTATTTCCACTGCCCTCAGGAATTTTACATATATGCAGTTCAATGCTATATCAGATGTTTTAAAGCATGCTATCAAAGTTTGTCTGCATCAGCGAATGCCCCCACTTGTTAAATGGTATACTTAGTATCCTTAATAACCTCCGTCTTACTTCCGATAAGGTTGTGCATATGCAGATTCAATTGATAATGTTCTCTTCACCTGTTTTACACAGTCTACAACACTTGGGGGCATATTATCACGGATGGAGTTAACATTTTCGCCACTTTAGCGGCAGGAAACTGCCGCTAAAGCGGTGATAATGGGCTTTTTAATATGCCCTTGAGAATTCCAATAGAAGCCCATGTTCACACCAGAACATGGGCTTCTATGGGAATTCATAAGGGCATATTAGCAAGCCCATTATCGCCGCTTAGGTAGCAGTTTCCTGCCGCTAAAGCGGCTATAATTTTAACACCGTTTCTTGATAATATGCCCCTCAGTTCTTGTTTATCATGACCAGGGTATCACATGCAAGCCCTCGGAGTATTCCAAATACTGCTCTTTTAAACATTCTTTTTAGTTGTGGGCACCATTTAGTCTCTCAGTATTACTGGGATTTGAGAGATTTTTTTCCTTTATAACCATCCAGGCGTGTGATCTAAGTGCAAGTAAACCTTTAACATTGAAGTTTTATTCATTAATTCATTGATTTTTTTTTTTTAAGTTGCTGGCGGTAAAGGCATTTCCCATGAAGAACAAACAGACAGATGTTCTATTGTCTCATTTAAATACTTCCAGGTTGGAGAAATTGGGTTTGCTTGAACTTTGTGCCAAAGAGCTTGACCTGACTGATTTGAGGTATTTGATTTTATTATTTTCCAGATTTTAGCGTACGCTCCTTTTTGTGCAATGATTTGATTTAACAGGCCAAATTCTAACCTTTTTTGTGCAATGATTTGTTTTAACAGGCCAAATTCTAACCTTGTCTAGGCCGGCGAGGAATTGCAAGGAAGAGGAAAAAGAGATCTAAATATTTTTGCGAAAATTGTATTGAACTTTGCTGCATCTCTTCCCCACATTGCCGCTCTTCCATATGAGATAGCTGGTAGAAGTTTTGCAGATATTATTTTTACTAGTAGTAAATGGCTTGAACCACCCAATGACCTCTGTAATGAGCGAAATTCTAAGAGTAAAGTGTTTCCTTTCATCCTATGCTACTGGAAGTAGCTCTTCTTGTCAAATATTACTCCAAGTTATCAATGGGGCAGATTTACAAGCCCCCTGTGCCACCAGTACGTCACTTTTCGTGATGTACTGGTGGTGCAGGTGGCTCCTCCATATTTACAAGGAGAGGAAAAGCCACCCTGCATGACTTTTCCTCTCCTTGTAAATACCGCCCCTTCACACGCAGCACTTTGCCTTGTAGGGACGTTCCATGGGTGTTACTGTGGGTTACAAAAGCAATATAACATTGGGGAGAGGAGTTGGCCTAACGGCTAGAGTGATCAATCTCAAATCTGGGGAACTGAACGAAGAGAATTGAGGAGAACTAGACTTCCTCATCAAAGGGGGTCTTAATGACAGTGATTCAGAAAGGGTGAACCCCCCTCCTCTGTCTGGAAACATTTTAGGCCCATCGGTGCCTGTGGTTAGGAGCGATAAGGAGGACCTAAATAGAAGAAACCTCTCCAATCTCCTAGGCCCCCCGTTGCAATTAAATTCTTCCCAAATTCACCCCACTCATACCTTTTAATATGACGCAGGAACGCACAAATGGAAGCAACATGGTAACACTAGCAAAACTGCCACTGGAGCGCAAGGACAGCAGGGAGGGCAGGGAACACATTGTATACAGGGTAACCCACAAACATTAGGACCAAGAGAGAGACAGGTGGTAGAAACCATGCAGAGAATAGACCCCTCGATAGCTGGTATAAATCAGTCCCACATTTTAGATCTCGCCCCAGCAGCTCTTCCATATGTTCTGGTTTTAGTAAATGTACCTTTATTGACCAGAGGCAAGAGGGAGTCCACAGATCATTTAGTGGCAAAAGTCATGCACTGGTTCAGCAACCATGCTAAAGTGTTGGCACATGGGGTATTATATTAGACACGCACATCATTATGGCATGGAGGGTAGGATGGGTTGGAACCTTGGCCAAAGCTAGAAATGGTGATTGTGTGGCTGTACATTTTAACAATGAGTGTGTGGTAAGAGACTTGCTGGGAGTTTGTACAAATACTCCCTGGTGTAACACGGATCACCATCTTTCCATTAGCATCATTTTACAGACCCTATCCACGAACGCTACAGCAATCATATAACTTGAGACCCCCAAGTAAACCATTATCCCCACACACACCTGCGATACACGACCTTACAAGACACCATAGAGAGGAGGCAAAGTATGTTATCGAATCGCTATGGTCCCTTGGTCTATTTAGTCTTGCGATTAACTATATATACAACGGGGGGAGGAATTTAAGCTAAAAGCAGCAAAATGGGAATAACAATAACCCAGAAACAAATGTTGCATATGAGCAAAGTACAATTGCCTAGGGAGGGTGGTAGTGGTAATAAAACCGGCATCTATGAGTACCTAAGGAATGCCCCCTGTGGGTGGGAAGGGCCATCAAAAGAGAGTGGTGCATATAGCCACATGGAACTGTGCGAGCATTGCTACCAAGCAGGCCTTACCAGAGTGGATGTTGGTATGGCAGGGCAGAGATATTATATGTCTCCAGGAGACATGGGCTACAGACCTAATATTCATTAATGGTTACCGATCCTACCATACCACTTAAGTCTGCCCTGAATCTGGTAGAGCTAAAGGGGGCCTGCTCACTTTATTTTCCAATACCCTAAACATTAAGGTCATGAAATTTGAACACTCTTCTCCCAAATTTTATTTCCTAGCCTTTAGACCTGAAAGATCAGAAATATGGATATTGTTCAATTATTATAACAACAATTTTGGTGGCAATATGCCTTCAATTGTAGATTCACTAGAGAGGGATTTGTTAAAAATCATAAGGGTATTGCCTTCAAAGGAATTTATCATTCTGTGGGTAGGGTACTTTAATGCCCAACCTTGCTTCCACTCATCTGAACCGGTTTGCGGGGTAGAAGATACTGAGTGGGGCCCTGTGGTGCATTGTATGCACAATGATCATGGGAATAATATAAATAGTCTGTTAATTTTTTGGAACCTAGAAATCTGCAACAAAATAGACACATTGGTAGGCGGAAAAAACTTTTCTCTGTGGTAACTATGAGTCGACACTCAACTTTATAGTCGTCTCTGCCCATTGTCATAGAAATGTTCTCCATTCGGATACTATACTATCCAATTTAAGCGACTATGCAATACTTCTCTTCGGGCTTTTTGAAGTCGGAGTGTATACTCGGGAGATAGAAAAAGTAGCAAAACCAATACTAGCAAGACAGAACAGGTATCAGCTGAAATGGGATAACATACACAAGTTTAGAATTATTCACCAAGTCATAGCCAACAAGTTGGATCTGGTTATGAACTCTTTAGAACCTAAAGCGGCACCAGACACCTTGATCTCAAATTTTATAGAAGTGCTCGAGGAAATTAAATTGTCCTGGAACCTGCCTAACTCCATTAAGGAGAAGCAGGAAATCGGTTGGTTTGATGAGGCTTGGAAAGTTGTGAATGCTCCTTATTTTAAGAATAACTTGGGGAAAACATTGGATAATAACATAGAGGAAGACACCTGGGTAGACCATTTTGAAGGCATTTTAGGGAGTAAGACTGCTTTATGGGACGACTCTCCTGACCTTGTGAAATTTTTGAGCAGCCCTCTACTTTTTAACTTGGATGAATTGAGAAATGCACTTGCCAAGTGTAGTCTTGCTAAAGCTCCAGGCCCAGAAGGGGTACCTATTGATTTTTTTCTAGAACACCAAGAGTTGTGAGCCACATTGTTAAACATAAAAATGAATGAAATCTCTAAAAAGGGACCACTTCCCTCATGGAAATCAAGTATTATTGTCCCCATAAACAAAAAGGGTGACAAATCTAACCCCTAAAAATATCACCTAATTTCCCTTCTGGACTGCACTGGTAAACTGTTGGGTCGTGTCCTATTAAATAGGCTAGAGGACTGGGTGAGGGAAAAAACACATTGATGCCAGCCCAGTACGGTTTCCAGAAGGGTAGAGGCACCATTGATCAATGCCTGAACCTAGTCT
Source organism: Lissotriton helveticus (assembly GCF_964261635.1). Lineage (NCBI taxonomy): Eukaryota > Metazoa > Chordata > Amphibia > Caudata > Salamandridae > Lissotriton > Lissotriton helveticus. Next base: position 1,680,563,365 of record NC_136061.1, read on the forward strand.
TGACCATTGCCAAGTATGCTGTAGCACAGGGAGGCTATACTTACATGGCTTTTATGGATTTAACTGCAGCTTTCAACTGCGTAAGCCAGGTGAAGTTGTGATCTATAATGCTAGAGATGGGCATTGATTCTTCGCTGATCAATTTAATTTGTGAGATGTATTCACAGGCAACTGCGAGTGTTCATTATGGGAGGGATGGTGAATGTACAAGACCCTTAAAAATATTGAGGGGAGTCAGACAGGGCTGTGTCCTTGTCCCATTTTGGTTTTCGTTACATACTAACGGAGTGGAAGCCTCTTAACAGAAGCTGTGATAGATGTTACATCCTTTCTCCCAACACTACTTTCGATCCTGTCCTATGCGGATGATGCAGTCCTAATAGCCAGGATGGGAGTAGCGCTTCAACACCTAATAAATGCCTATGTGGGTTACATATCAGCTCTGGACTTAAAGGTCAATGAGACCATATCTTCTGTTATGGTAGAAGGAGCGCTCAATCACAAAAATATTCCATCTTTCCATATTGGGACTAGAAAATTAGCAGTCGTGGAGACCTTTCCTACTTGGGAGTCTTTCTTGATAGCAAACAAACATTGTTACCTATGGTGGGCTGTAGGGCATCAATAATGGAAAGAACTTTGGTTGCAATTTGTAGTTTCATTAAGAAACTTTTGACCAAACCCATAGCGACGATAAGAAAGATTTATAATGCAAAAACTATTTCAGCCACAAACTGCGGGGCAGGGCTATGGGGAATGGCTCCAATAGAATGCCTCCAGAAGATAGAGGACAGCTTTCAAAGAGGATCACCTCTCTTCCTTTCCAATTATGTCTGCCACCTGGAAATGGACTTACTGTATATAACGGATAGAGAGACTATATCCGATCATGCTGTGGCACTCAGTTTGGAAAAGAAACACAGTGGAAATTAACCAGGAGATAATAAAACATTGTCTATCAGTAGATAAGGGACATAAAATTACCCGGTTACAGTATGTTAAAACAACCTTCCAGTCACTTGGTGACTTGTACCCAATTCCCTAAAAAGAAACTTAAGGCATTATTTCTAGCTAAGGTAGCCAACGCTAGGGAAGAAACTTACTGTGCAAAAACTGTAGTGCAATTGTACTATCAAATTCTCCCCCCTAATGGAGGGTGAATATCCGTATCTGGAGGGCGTAAGAAATTTACAGCATGGGTTTGTCCTTCTAAGATTTCACACCTATTTAATCCACCTGATGCTGGGCTTCCCAGCAAAAAAGTACTGCCTAAGTGAGCTGACTCCTTGTCCATGCGATAATTCATCTGTGCGATGTGATCTCCCCCTTTTTTTCTTTTGTAACATCTATAAAATACAGTGATCTAGATACCTTTTATCACTTTTAAGGCGGCACAATTTTGACCAAGAAGCTCCACAACCCCCATGTCTGCCTCTGAGTAGCCTCCTTTTTGTGGGCCTGTTTGCGCAAGAGACGTCTTCTATAAGGGAGAAATGGGTGGAATTTAGACTCTCGCTCATTTGAGCGCACAATGGTATTGGGGATTTTTTTTATGTGACTATGTTTTATCCTGACAAAATATAGCCAAAAGCCAACTTGTTCTGCAATGCAGACATACTATTTTTAATTATTACCTACTTAATAATTATTTTTTAGCTGGGTGGACGATCAATGTTCCATGATGGATTATTGCATTTACAGCACTTAGCAATTAGATTAATTTATGAATTCTTGTGTATTGTATAAATTGTAGGTGATTGTGCAATGGATGCCATATGTCTTTTAAAATGTTGATTTTTATTAATTCTCTTTTTAAAGAATGTTTATTTTGTATGTGTATAATTTTATGATCTATGTTTATTAGATCGAATAAAGTTGATTGAATTGGATTGGTATGGCAAGAAGCAGACAGTCTTAGAGGCAATGTGTAATGTATTTGTGTATTACCAAAACAGTCTTACAGTCAAAATGCAATATAACAAACATTCAAAACCAATTTATAAAAATATAGTAAACTGTACTAAAGAAAAGAACACCAACACTACAAAAATCCAATAAGGGGAACTAGAGATATGAATTTGAAAAAGCTTAAAAAAATATAGTGCAAAAGACTGTAGGGCACCAACTGCTGTAAACAGGTCACAGTAGACTGGGACCTAGGTGCAATATGAGGCTGGCCGTGAATGAGCGCAGGTCAGATAGAGGGACCATGTTTGACCTGGCAGGAGGATTTACCATGGGACTTAGTCTCTTTGCGCTGGGAGAAGGTCCCTCAGCAATAAGATACGTTTGGCTCCTTCATGTGGTAAAGATTCCTTCATTCACACTTAGTCACTTTATTGAAGTTCAGATTCCTCCATCTGGGCAATGCTGCAGGCTGTGGGGGCAGTTCTAAGAGGCCAGATACAATCTCCATTAGGTCCTGCTTCAGAGGATTTGTTGTGGCAGAAAAGCGCACTGCGGGACAAACCTCAGCCCTGCGGAAATGCACATTGGTCAGATTGGCTTGGCAGGTTTATGCCAGGCCTCAGGGATGTCTTTGGAGACACATGATTCTAAGCCCCAGGTTTCCGGGGTGGTAGCATAATGTCAGCTAGATACAGTTAAGGGTCTCAGGACTTTATGAACAGCACTGGGGAGTCACAACTCACTCCAGTCAGACAGAAATCTTCAGACAGGGCCTCTTGTAGCATGTTGTTTCCCTATGGCTTCGACAAAAGATTAACCTTATGACCCTTGAAGTCCACTTCTTTGTCCTGGGTACAAGAGGGAGCAAGGCCAGCCTTTCAGGGCTCCTCTCAGGTCTTGGAGAACAGGTTCAGTTGCCTTATGATCTTCCTCAGAGCCAGTAGTGTTCTGAGAAGGGTACTGGTGACACCAAATTAATGGCTGGCACTAGCTTGTGAGCGAACATAACTCTTGGCTCATCCCTAACCAATGGAGTAAAAGTTCCCAGAGGTCACCCTACCCCCTCCTTTTGCTGTATTTCCTATGTGCCCAGCTGCAAATAGTCCCACAGTGCCCAGTCTACCTAAATCCAAGATTGTGAAGCCCTCTACCCTTGTGCAAAGCCTTTGTGCCCCAAAAGAGGTAGGGTCAGGAAAATGAGCAACCCCTCCTCTGTGGTCACTTCAAACAAGTTCTGGTGCTGGCTTTCTTCCCACTGGACTAGTGGCTGCCTAATTGGGTGAACTATAGAAGGGGCCAGACCAGACGTCATCTGACATCTGACTGTGATAGGCAAGGACCCTTTGAAGTAAATTAGGTTACTGGGCACTGCCAAAATGGTCAGCCTGCCAGGGGAACAGAAAACACCTCCCACACCCAGGCATTTGTCTTTGCTTTGGAAGCCATTTGCACTTCCACACCTTATTCAGGGCTTGAAAGGTTGGGTTTCTAAAAGTACCTTTACTTTAATATTTATCAAAACTCCAACTTCACAAGCGAATTGTGCCTTAAAGAGTCTAAGAATAACATTTCTAGCGTTTACTAGCCAAGTATAGCGATATTAAATTTAATAGTGGACATCACTGTTTCTCTGTGGAACAGCCAGTCTTGCTACAGTGAAAATAAATGCTTTTGAGTGCTAGTCACTGTATAGACATGCTTAGCATTACATTTCTACATGTCCTTCTTGCAAATATCATTCACATTGCCTTGTGGGCTATAAGGCCTACATAGGGGGGACTTTTTAATATTTAAAATAACGTTTTAGACCTATCAAAAAAGTTTATTTTAACAGGTCACCTTAAATTTTTTATATTGCTCCAGTTATGTTATAATTGTAGTCCTGAAGCCATATTTTCACTGCTACTGTAGACAATGGCACAATAGGTACTGCAGTTCACTAGTGGCATTAACCTTACAAGCCAAGGCTACCCCTGGTACCGTATCCTAAAAACTTATGGGTAAGATGTTTTTTTAATGTTTTTTATTAATTTTGACATAATGATATCATTAGCATCTGCATGACAACATTATCCAGCTATGACATTACAACGGCAATAAGTGAAGTGGCTTAGGCAGGGAGGCCAAGTGAATCCAGTTTAGTAATAAATAAAGTTCACTTTATCGTCTGTGCCATATTACAATTCCATGGCATGGCATGGTACATTTACAAACAGTAATATGAGTCATAATAACATGAGGAAAATCTATCATTATTACAAAGATCAAGTCTATCATTGAGTCATATATGGGCAACAAAGTGAATTAACATAAAAAGAAGAATTAATGGTTGATCTCTATATGTAGGCAGGAGCCAACACGTGCATATCAGTGGAGCATATCAGTGGGCATCACGGTTGTGGCTAAATGGGTGCAGTGGCCCATCCAGAGTGGATGAGTCAGTGGAGAGGGCGGTGAGAGGGGAGGGGGCGGTGGTAGAAGGAAGCCAGAAAAGAAGGGGGAGGGGAGGCAGGGGGGACGGGGGCCCAGCACGTCTGGCAGTCAAAAAGGCCTATATGTATGTAGAGAAATAGGAATGCGGGTCTCACCGAGTGGAGTGTGCCGGAGCACCTTGCTAATGCCCGGGGTTAGGGGGGCACATCGAGGCCAGCCTGGTTTAGATTAGTGTCAAATAATCCTGCCATTGAGTGGGAGTCACCGAGGGGGCACTGTCCCTTGTGCAGCCATCACCAGCTGATTCTTGTGTTTCGACACTAGTGTCCTGCGAAGGTCAAGCAACCATGTGTGTATGTTGGGGCCCAGAGGTGCCTTCCAGGTCATAGCTAGTGTACGTTTGGCGAGGGCCAAGGCTAGGTCCAGGAACTTAATGAGACCCTTACGAGAAGCGGTGCGCCTCGTGATTTCCAATAAGAAATGGATGGGCTGCGCCTCAACCTGAGTGGCAACCGTCTCTGTGAGGATAGTGGCTACCTTGGCTCAGTACACTTGAATAACCACACAGGTCCAAACAATATGTGTAATTGTGGCTCCCTGGTCGCTGCACCTGGGGCATCTGTCTACTGCTGTTGGGTACATGTGTGCTAGCCGATGAGGTGTGAGGCACATATGATGCAAATAATTAAATTAGGTATACTTCAACCTGTCATTAACTGAGAGAATTTTCGGATGGCTGGTGCATTGTGTCCATTGTTTGTCAGTAATAGTTGTGGCCAACTCAGCGTCCCAGTACGCTTGTAATGCTGTCAGCGCAGGGGGATCGTGTAGCCTGAAAGAGGTATAGATGGCTGTTACAGCATGTCTACCACGTCCATGCGTTAGCAACGTTTGGAAGAGGTGCGATTTGGGGGGCTTAGCGCGGTCATTGTCTCATGTTTGTAAGACATGGCATGTAAGCAGTGCACGTAACAGGAATGAGCCCTGCAGCACCTCGTAAGCATCCACTAACTCCTCAAATGTTTGCAGTTGTGAGTCCATGCACATGTACCCCATGCATCTAAGCCACTCTTCCGTAAGGCCCAAGCTGCATGCATCCGTGACAAGCTAAGGTGCCCGGGAGTACCTCTTACGGCAGGCCAGGGGCATATGGAGTTGTCCGACCATATTGTGGCACGTATCGAAGCCAGTTCTGCTTGTCTGACACCGTTTGGATGTTGTTGCGTTGTCTCTGCGTCAATGTGGTGATGCTCGACTACCATTCCAGTAGTTCCGTTTGGTCCCAAGACATGGCTGCCGTGATCAGCTCAGTGAGGTTACTTTTAGCCACCCACCTCATTGGCCATTGCAGTTATACTACAGCATAGTAGCGCTTATAACAAAGGCTCCATCCAACAGAGGCAGGTATAACTTACGGAGAGCCCCCCTGGCCCTGAACTTGCTCCATATTAGGGAGACCAAAAAGGATTCCAGATCCCTAAAAAGTCTCCGTGGCAGGCGTGTTTAGAAGAAAAGCGCAGAAGGACCAGCATCTTGGAGATGGCCACACGTCCCATGGAAGACTAGGGGAGGCCCAGCCAGAACCGTTGAGTCAACCGAGCTCTAGCAATAGTACCAACCGCGGTCGGTAGTAGGAGTTTCTGCAGGGCGGTGACGTGGGGAGGGGTGGGGCAGGGTGGGGGGAAGTAATGTATGGATTTCGGAGTTTAACAGGTAAGTAAACATATAAATAAATAAAATGAATTTTGTTGCGTGCACAATAGTAATGTATGGATTTCGGAGTTTAACAGGTAAGTAAACATATAAATAAATAAAATGAATTTTGTTGCGTGCACTGCATCACCAAATGTGATGCAGTGCGCGCAACAAAATTCGTTTTATTTATTTATATGTTTACTTACCTGTTAAACTCCGAAATCCATACATTACTTCCCCCCACCCTGCCCCTCCCCACGTCACCGCCCTGCAGAAACTCCTACTACCGGCCGCGGCTGAATAGTATGCCCCAGGTTGCCGTCAATGATGTCCATCCCTGAATGGTAGACCTGGACCCCAGGTTTGTGACGGTGTTGAACTCCCATTCCAGTGGTGTGGTCGGTGCAGCTTGCTTCTGGACTGGTGACATAAGCGTCATTGAATAAACCATCAATTTAGACCAGTTGACCGTAATCCGGAGACCCATGCATGCTCATTTAAGAGGTCCATTATCAACTGCAGTACCTAAGTCCAGCCGCACAGGTAAATTAACACGTCCATCTACAGCGACACTATGTGCCACTGACCATCAGCATGCAGACCTCACTCCGTTACCAGTTGACGCAATCTACATGTCAATGGCTCCATTACCAAGGCAAAAAGTATTGGCGATAGGGGTTACCCTGGCGTGTAGCTCGCGCTGTCGTAAAGAGCGAGGAAAAAGTTCGACCCATCTTTACCCTGGCCTTCAGTTTATCGTATAGCAACCGTATCCACCACAGGAAGTTGGGGCTCATACCAAACCTGGTTAACACCGCCGACAGATAATCCCAGGACATTTTATTGAACGCCTTTTCAATATCTAGCGAGGCTATCCAGAACGTATAGGTAGGTTGAATATGGCAATTTAGGTTTTGCAAATCTAACCATGTTAAAAGGTGGAAAACGGGTACTTTTTAACTGGTTAGCAGAGGTAAAGTCACAGAGTGCCACAGGCAGCATAAATAGATATGGCACAAATCTAAGAGTACACCATGAAAAAGATTGTCACTTCCTATACAGCCCATCTGGGAAGACATCAGAGGTTGCTTAACATTATTCCCTTAGGAGAACCTGTCCCAATGGAACTCTTTCCCCGTTGTGAGTCATTCACCACCTCCTCTGAGGTGTTGGTAACTGGTCCATGGTTTTAATCCGCACCTGTGGTTGCAACCAATTGACATATACTATACAGACTAGCAAATAGGAAGGGATGCCAATTTGGTATGGGTTGCTAAACCCATTTTTCAATTCGTAAGTGAATTTCTAACTCGCAAGATGGGATTAGCACATAGAATAAAACACATTTTGTTTGCAAACTCTTTGATTTTGCAAATAACAGGATTTGCAAACAATATATGGTACCATATATCTAGTCTAAAGTTCTTATAGGTATTAATTTAATAAGGCACAGAACCCAAAGTCTACCAACAAGTGGTTGAATGTAAAGCGAACATACTTCTCCAGACTCACTATCTTGCATGCTTGCTACATGAATTCACTAAATGCTTAATTTTTAAAAACAATTACATGCAAGGGCATAAGGTATTTCACATGAATGTATTGCAGCCGGCAGCACTCACAGCTCCTGCCACTGTTGCCAAATGTAAGAGGTTTGCAAAGAGTAAAAAAAAGAATCAAGTTTATATTGAGTTTCCATCAAACATTCACTGTGTCAAGAAGCTCTTGCTATATTCTGCATCATTGGTACAAAGGTAGGAAAAAGATGTAGTTCAATATATCAGTATGATCACCAGATAAACTCATCATAACAGCTTGAAAACAAATTTAACGCTGATATGTGTGTACCACTGAAGACGGTGACTATGTTGCATAGATTACGGGCCTGATTGCTAGTGCCCCGATATATTGTGACCCCAGGACTAACAACTGCCTGTGACGGGATAACAATCTTAAGTTGTGCGAAGTTTATTATATGTGTTATGATACGAGTCCGATAAAGTCCACGCACCCCTTAAATTTTGGCAGGTCCAATCTTTTGTATGGTAATGACCAATGCAAAAACGGTAAATAGAGGGACATGCAATGTTTTTTGCATTTAGCCCTAAAATCGGTGTTAAACTCTGTACTCCTTGTGTCGGTTTTATCAGGTGAGATAAATATTGTATTTTACACTTGAGTTCTCATAATCAGGCCCTATGAGTCCAGTAAGGAAAGCAGGACAGGAAAAGTAGAAAATATTTTCACATATGTGTACAACAAGTTTGTAGAAGATTTCCCCTCAAAAGTGTAGACCTAGCAGTTTACTCATTCAGTTTTCCAGAGAGTATAAAATCCACCTTAATAAATGATGTGAAATGTGAATATGGACCTTTACCTTTTATTTAAATTTTATTTTTTTGTGACTGGAAAATGTTTTTCATTTTATGTGAACCCCTTCTACTAGACCTAATGAAAAATGGAGAAATTCGCGATTGGCCTCCTAGAAAGGTACTTCTTTCTGCCTTTAACTCGTATATTTTTTCATATATGTCTGGGATGAAAAATACCAGAAAATGTAAGAGAATATTAATCAACGTGTATCAAAGCAATAACAGTTTCAGCGATTGAGTTTAGTGGCTTACCAAACCATGTGATAGGGGTTTGGAGAGTGAAAGCTCTCCTTAACAGACAACTTAGCATCAGTGAATCACCTCTGTAGTACGTCTTGCCTTATTTTTGCCTCCCTTATGACTCATGTCTGCTTTGTCTAAGGCTTTACATATATTTTGTGATGGATAAATGCTGTATGTTATTTTATTTATGTGCATTTATCATATACCAATGGGTTATTATACTTTGATAGTCTATTTGTAGTTCATGTGTTCTATTCATCATGAAGTGTGACATTTGAAGAAAAGCACCGTAGATTTGGATACATCTGATACATTTGCAGGGGGGTTTCCTGACTTCTATTATCACCATACATCACAGATAACAGGGTTTGTTTTTCCCAAAATAGGATTGCGTGGTTGCAAACCTCTCAAGGCAAGAGGAACTACAAACATTCTAGCAAGATCATCTAAAAAAACACTCTACCTGATTATGCTTTCTCACCTCCCATGTTGTTCTTTTGAGAACAGTGACATAACAGAAAGGTGATTTACTTTGCCAAAGTGCAGGCTGCAGACTGGAAAAATATGAGCAGTGGGGAGCCTTGTGTGTGCACTATCTTGGAGGCTCTTATTTTTGGCAAGATGTTTGTGCTAATGTAGATAGTAGCTAATAATAGGACAGAAGGGATTCAATCAAAGAAGTTCACACTTTATGATTTCAAATTTACTGATTGTGCCTTCATATTAATCACCAAAGGAATTGTGTGAGCCAATTTGTTACCTCAATTCCATGCTTAAATGTTGTTCAGTAATAAAGTTTAGACATTTGCCAGTGTTAAATTGATTGTAATGCATAGTCATTAAATTTATTTCCTTCGTTAAACATTCTCCACTTTTCCCCCAATATTCTTTGCAGATTCCATCCGGAAATCTTTAGCCCAATTATTAATATGATTGAATCCTTCTATCTTTTTATGGGTGGATATAATTCTGTTGTATTGAGATTTACTTTTTTGTCACGCTGAAAACATATATGTAGCAGTGGAGATTGAATTTAAGTAATCCATTATCTTTTCAAACTTGGCTTAGTTGGAAATTCTTGATTTTGATGACGTTTGTACCTCCAGCATGTTTCTTTAATATACTTCCTAACATTTACTCTCCCTAAATATTCAGGCAAAAGCTGATGTAGTCCATAATTCTGTATAACCACTTTAATAATCCTGGTTTCCATTCTTCTCATTACTTTGACAATTCTTTGTTAAGTGTTTAGAGTAAATGTTATACAAAATTGAGGATTGACAAATATAAATGGCAAGCCACTGGACTCCTGTTTATTAGCCAATGAATGTGTGGTGGATTATTGATGCAATCCTTGAGAAAACAAGGCTGTGTCATTATATAAATAATTTTGCCTTGACTGCCTACAGTCAGAGTAAAAACAATTACTGCGTAAACTAGTCATTTAAATGTATTTAATTTAGCTTATTAATTACTAATTCCATGTTTGTCACACCATTCAGCTCTCCTCTGTCTTTGTCATAGTTATAGAAACAATCCAACAAATCCCAGCAAACAGCATGGGACTTGGCATGCAGCAATTCACATTTTGAACTTTAGTAATCGAAAATGAACAAATTGTATCTGCTAGAATTTCAATATGTTAGAGAGAAACAAAACCTTTTCTCCAACATCAAGGAGGTGTGCATTTTCTATGAAAAGCCCTGTCTATCTTTTTTGTTAGATAGACCTTTGAGTCAAACACTATCTTTCATTTCATAAGAATGTCCATGTATCATCCAGGGTCTGCCTCCATGACTGCTCGCCGTAGCAAAACAATGGTGGAACCGCAGTGTAATATAGTGTTTCTTAGAATGACCACAGTTAATAGCAATTTATTGAAGTTGGAACTATCAACTTGAATGTCACCATGAAGGTCTTTCCTAGCTAAACTACTTAGCATCCTGTGCCAGGGGGTTTATTGTGAATGGAATTACATGGATGTTGTAGCTGATGTAAATTACTCGCTAGTAGATTATTGTACAGAGGAAAAAAGAGTAGTATTTACCACAAACACTGGGAATTGGTTCTCTATCCAAGATTTTGGTGAGCATCTACGTCAGGCTTTCATGTGCTTTGCTACAAGTAGTTTCTAGGATTTCACAGTGCATAAGAGACTGAGGTGCTTTAGCGTCTTCGAGTTGCAACTGTGAGTATTGGACAGACTACTCTTTGGAGGTTTGTACACATATGTCCTTTGTTGGGGTATGCCTGTTTGGTTCTCACATCTCTTAACCATTCCCTGTTTGTTTTTCAAACTTTTTTTTACAGAACTGACTCCTGCCTTCACTAAAATCTGCCTTTATCTATTCACAAATCGATAGAAACGTCTGCCTTACTATTCTTGATACATAATGTAGGTAATGTTACAATTTTTAGTGGTGCCCTCATTATTTCCTGTTGGTTTTATTAGCAATAGGGTTCTGCACACTGTGGGCCCAATTCTGATCTAGTTCGGAAAGCATACCGACCGACTCGGTTTTGGAACACTTTCCGTACAACTCGGATCGGGGAAGTCCGACCAAACAAGTATGATGCAGCGGTATGCATCCGGATCTGTTTCGGTAGGACTCTCAATGACTTTAATGGGAGTCTGTGTTCCGAACGTGAACACAGGCTCCCATTGAAGAAAGAGGTGGCTGGTGAAAATTGTGCACCCTGTGGCGGGCACCCCATGGTACCTGCCACATTGCGCATGGTTGGAAATGAGGGATCCATTGGTACCCCCATGGGCCCAATTTAGAGGGCCCCGTGTGAAGGGTGGCCTGCTACGGGATCCCAAAGACCGATTCAGGCAGCCGTTTTGTTCCGGGAAACCGTATCGGAAAGACTGTCCAAATTGGTCATTGTACTCGCTCGTTCGGAAACCAAGTCCATAGAGCTGTACCAATCACCTCCGGAAAGGCTCGTCCTGTCCCAATGCCTTCTGGAACTGATTCGGTCATCCCTAACAGTTTCCAGGCATTATACTTAGTCCTTTAGAACTGGGAACGAGTCAGTTGGAAATAAGGGCTCTGGATCAGATTCGGCAAAGCCAAATCCAATTTGGAGCCCTTCCGACCAAGATCAGGATTGACCCCTCTGTTTGAGCTCCTGGAGAGAATTGTCACTCCATTGTGCCTCACATTATTTGCCATACTGAAGACTTCTTTCTTGTTTTTTGTATTTGTTGGGTGTTTTCACTGCATATCTCCATAGCATAGTACTTGCTAAGGAGATATGCAGTAGAAACCACCCAAAAAATACGAATATTTTGCCACCTCCCTTCATCATGTGTTCTTATACTGTATCCCCTTTTTCATTAAGTAATGTCTTCCAATACTGATGGGAATGAAATGCAGTTATTTGTTGTTCATAAACAATTTATCTTTTTCTGGGCTTTGGTGCTATAGAGGCACTATCTTTTCTAATGACAGCACACATGCTCAGTGTCTAAATGTGCACTGTAAAATTGCTTACATCCAGCTGGCTTACTCAAAATTTCTGTAAGGCCATGGTGAGCTGGCACAAAAAAGTACCAATGCTGTGGAAGGTCATTACTATATGAGATACTGTGTGTTTCTACCACACCCACATATAGCTGAAATGTATAGCTTGATAGAGCACTATTTTATTCTAGCTATGGGTGTGTGAAATTGTTGTCATTTGCTTTTGCATAATTCCACACGATTTCGCCAAAATTACACGTAATCACACAAAATGCAAATCTATCATTTTGCCCTACATTTAAGTATGAAAATATTTCTTTGAGTCATTTTTAAAGCAAAAGCACTGTAGGGAGCAGATACACATGTTTTGTTGTTCCCATGTGTTTGCAGTACATTTTTACTGCATAAGGCAGGTAAGTATATGAAATAGAATAATGACATAATTTCGTGTAACAAGCATAGTACAAAGTTCCTAAAATTATGCAAATTACAATGTGTAATTTAAATTTCACCCAGGCCTAATCCTGGCTTGGCTTCAGATTTAAAACTGTAACAGTAACACATGGCAAAGAATGGTGCATTTTGGCATGAAGGAACCCTACTTATAAACGTTAGCTAAGTCACCTCTGATAGTTGTGTATATATCCACATGTTAGGTGCTAAGGGCGAGAAGTACGACCTTTTTTGGAGCTCGCAAACGCAAGATCGGTCCATTTGCGACCGCAAAAAAGGGTAATGGCATGTACAAATGCTATTTTACGAATCACTGACTCGCAAAATAGCGTTTGCGACTCTCGTTATAACGATGGGGCGTCCCTTCCTAATAGCGAGACTCTCTGAGATGTACTATTGTTTTGGGGTCGAATTTGCGGCCGCAAAACACTCGCAGTTTACTGCCTACTTCAAGTAGGTGGTAAACCAGTCACAAACGGGAATGGGTCCCCAAGGGACCCCTTTTCTCTTTGTGAGAGTGTGAAAATCATATTTTTTAAGAGCGGGCAGTGGCCCCATGGACCACTGCCTGCCCTTTAAAAATGAAACTGAAAATGTTCATGTTTATTATTTAAATGCATCCCATTTTCCTTTAAGGAAAACGGGCTGCATAAAAAAAACTGATTTATTGAAAAAGCAGTCCCAGACATGGTGGTCTGCTGACCCCAGCAAGACACCATCCCTGGGAGTGCTAGGCATTCCCAATGGGGTTGCAAATTGCCTCATGAATATTGATGAGGCATGCAATTTACGACCCCATTGGAATCGCTAACAGTTCTCTGACACTGTTGTACATTGCATTTTGCGAGTTGTAAATTGAGAGGCGCAAAGCGACGCAATTTGCGAGTTGCAAAATGCCAGCTTTGTACATCTGGCCCTAAATGTATAAAATTGGGATATAATAAATATCAAAGAAATGTGAGCCCCAGAGGTAAAAACTGTCAACAGCTATTTGTCACACTGTATGCCAAGTTACATATTTCCCAGAGCAGGCCTTATTGTGAAAATAAGCTTATTTTTGCAGTTATTTTTCATTTTTTGTCAAAAATACAATTAAAAGATGGAAGTAGATTTCTGTTAGGTGTAGTAGAAAAATATCTTTAAAATCGTTAACTTTTGTTGTCTGGAAAGTATTGTAACTAGACTAACTCAGCCTGATCACTTTCCTTAGGTGACTATTATTAGCATCTGCCTTAGATGTAAATGCTGGCCAGCCTCAAAACAATTTGGCCACTTCAAAAGCCAGTAAGAGTGCTACAGTAGAAGCGCTGACCACTTAGCTTGACTGAGCCACCTGGGAAGTGCAAGAAAAAATAGCATTATAAACGACTTCAGTATAGCCTCCTCCTTCACATAAAATGCCAAACTGGGTCCCAATTACCAACTCTTTTAACCAGAGAAGTCTGTCTGACATTTGTCTTTGTGCACTGAAAAAACAAAAGCTATTCCAGGAACATAGAAGTAGATTGTTTCCACAGCAGAGGGCTTGGATGAAATACAAAGTATTTGAAAGTGGAGCCTAGCTAGTATCATCTTAAGAGAGACTCGATGAAGGTTTGTAGTAAATGTGAAAGAGGAAGTGCTAACCAAGACAGTTGGCTTTTTTTGTGGGGATTTTGAAAATCTCCATCCATAGTGCATGGGATAAGCATGGCCCCTCGCCACAACCTCTTTATACCATATCTGGACAATTAGGAACACCTGAGAGAATCTCGTGGAACTGTGCCTGGTGGCTAGGGAATGAAGCGCGCAGAACTTGTGATCTCCACTGACAACCAGGGATTGAAATTGTTCTTTAAGGGTCATATGCCTATTCTCCTGTTTACTGCTGCAAGGACACAGAATGCAGGGAAGTGTTCCATCCTGTAAAAAAGATGGTGTTTTGCGATTAAACTGCACTGTACCAGAGAAGTATCATGGCTAAAAGGTAACCTGTTGCCTAGAAGCCTATGTTGGGACCATGAGGCTGTAGAAGAGACCAGCAGCAACTTTGTCATAATCAAGAAGAAATGACATTTAATAGTTTTTCTGATTTTTGGGGAGTCTGGAGGAGGCTCCAAAAATCACCAGAAGCATATCTGGAACGTGGAATATTCTTTGGCTATAGCCTCATGCCATGTCCTGCTGAAGTAAAATGAGAACCAAAAAATTACCAGATCTGAAACCAGGTCTTTGGATCAGTGAAAGGAAAATAATGCATCCCTGTGGTGAATGACTCCCAGTGGTTATGAAATCTGACTTTGTTCCAGTTAAAACATGTGAACTGGGTGCTGGGATATCAAAGCTGTGTTTACTGCACTATTTTTTTTTTATAAGGCTCCCGTGAGCTGACAAACTCTCAGTGATGCACCTGCAATCAAGGAATGGCACTGTGACCTGAAAAGAGGGTTGAACAGCATTTTTAGCGCCTCTATTTGTATGTGTTACTCTCTACTGTTGAAGGATCTGTATGTGTTACTCTCTACTGATGAAGGACATTTATCCTGAAACATGAGCATAAGTCTGGAGATGCTCAGCATTGGTTGGTCCAACCATGGTGAAAACAAAAGATTGTTTAATGGAAGAAAGTGTTACAATGCACTGACCAGATGCATTTGAGTGAAATAGATGCTGGGATGTCAAGTCAGTGCGCTCCCACCCTGCTTTTGTCCACTTAATATATGTATTTGCCAACGTTTTAAGCGGATGATCACCGATGCAAATAAAAAAAAACAATATCTCCAGTTCTTCAAATCAATTTGTAATCATTGTGTCAATTTGCCTATGACTTTTTTCTTAGTGTTTCTCAATTGGCTGAGGAGTGTTATTCTGTAGAGTCCTTAACGTTAATGTTGTATGGTTTTGCTTGTACTTTACATGTATTTCTCTGGGGAATTGCTTGCAAGCTATGGTATAACGACCAGGCGTTAAACAAAATTTCTCATTGAAGTGTACAATGACCTAATGAAGTTGTGTTTATTTAGTTAATAGGTGTACCCTGTCCTAAATGCATAACCTAATTCTGACACCTAAAAAGGCATGCTCTATATTTATCAGACACATTGAACAGCTCTTTGTTGTCTGTTTAGAGTTTTGAATGGGACAGTTTGTAAATACTTTTGTACAGCACTTTCTTGCTCTAGTGCAGTTTTTGAAAATAATAAGATCTTGACAATGTCATTTGAATTTACTGTCTTGTAAAGCGTTTCTGCTTTAGTAAAGGCGTACATTGTGCTGCCACCAATTTGTTACTCTTGTTATTATTGTCATATTGTTGATGCCACCACTGAGCTTTATTAGATTTAATATCGTAGAATAACCTCGACAGATTACATTTTACTTTGTTCAATTAGAGTGGATTATCATAGCCTCCTTCTAATTATCACCCACAATTGTTTAATTCCTCCCTTTTTCACTCAGCCCATTATCAAAGAGTGACGGATTACTTGACTTTATTTTCTTCCATAAAGGTACATATATACTTTATTGTGCAAGTGTTATTGATCTGGCGTGGTTAGTGAGGATAACAAACCATATGTGTTAATTACCATATTATAATCACTCTTTTTGGAATGAGCTTCTATAAATTGTTCAGAAGATTGCAAGTAATGGTGTAAATATTTTTGTACATGCTTAGAGATTTCTTGTCGAATTCTTGTCGAATGTAAAAATGAGGGCTCCATCACACTTCTGGCAGTATGGGCCCCGAACCATCTTTAATTTTTACTTAGCACGATAGACTGTGTTTTTCGGGTCTTTCCTGCGTATGTTTAGTGCTGTATTCTGCATAGAAATAATCGCTTTTGTGAATGTTTGCAATACTGAATAATTTGAATAATTTGAACAATTTATCCAGCCTTGAATTATGTGCCTCATACCAATGAAGTAGTTGTTATCTAGACTAAAGGCATTTACTCAACCTTATTTATGATCTGATAAACCACATGCCTTTTGCTCTGTCTCTATTACATGTCCATATTACAGGAAATGCCCTTGAAATCATCCATGCTCTTTTGTGAGCGTTTTATTTTGCTTAAGCCCATCACACACTCTTTCCCTTTTGGACAGTTAGGAAGCACCCTTTTATGTACCATCTTTTCTTTTCAATACCCTCTCTGGGCTAGATTCTAATCAAGTTTTGCAAAATTAGGTGCATTTCCCTCTTCATTTTAGCTTAGACAGCTTTATTTCGCAACTGGAAATGAGGCCTTAGGTTTGATGTGCGATTATTCACAAGTTGTCCATTGAACGTTTAACTTAAGGCTCCTCAACAAGCACCAATTTAGCTGCACCTTTTTATCAACTGCTACTTTACCTGTCTTCAGGTGTTATCTTGCACCAGAGTCTGTAAACTATTTTGAATCCTGGATGCTTTAGCCTTTTCCTTCTCAATTTCTGTTCTCCTGATATGTTGATTATGACTAACCATCAATTATAGCATATCTAATTTATTGCCCTTGCCTATTTTAAATTTGGACTAATATTGTAGGTATTTGTAGGAATTACAATGGTTTTTTGTGGCCCCAAAGGGGTCCTGGGGAGGATACTTTAGATTATGAAATTAATTCATAAAATTAATTCAGGGAGAAGGTCTTGGCAAGGTACCATATAGGTACATTTTTATTACAATATTATGCAAAAAATAACGATAATTACTTCCTTATACAGGTGCTCACATATGTGACAAAAAGTGCTCAAAGTGACTTTAGTGAAATGTATTAAAAAACAATTATATACACGTATATACAAAGATGTCACCACAAGGTTATTCCCACAAAAATATATACAATGAAAATAGGGAAGTTTTCCTTGAGTTTGTCGACGGCGTTTCGATCTAGAGTATTTTAGATCATCATCAGGACGTGAGCTTCCCTGAAATTATTAATAAAATTAATTTTAGTCCTATGGTATTGCACAAGAGTGAACAACAGATTAATTAATACTCCCAAAGCTCTGCGGCTTAAACAATATAAGGCATTATTTAACTAGGATAAGCGGCCCTGAGCTACACAAAATCGTTTTCCAAAGAGTATTAATACAATGGAAAACAAGGTTATTTACACGTTTTTTAAAAGAAAGAGAAAAGAGTTTATAAGCTGTACAAAATCAATTTGCATTGATACAACTTGAAAAATCAAGTGTAAACTAGTTTACGCGCTTTTGCATGCTAGTGAACTCACTTCAGGAAGTGTCTCAACAGTAATTCAAAAGCGGTGGAGAAATTAATTCTGCCGGTATGATGAATCACACTTTCTAAAATTTAAAGAAAGATGGTTTTTATTATAGAAATTCAAATTTGGAGTTCATAAAGTGGTGTTACCCAAGAGTTATCAGAATGGGGACTTACACGGTGTCTGTACAATAGACGTCGGGGATTGGAGAGACTAGTACTGTTTACATGTGAAGTCTCCGTCTCCAGAAGGTCATCTATAAACAAGTAGAAACTATTTAAATAACCTATATGCCTAATTGTTTTTTGGTAAAAACAGAATATTCCATCAATTTAATCTTTTTTACCGTGGCCGTGTTATTTCCTTAAGTCAGACGTTGTTTATCAAGGAGGGAACTATTGCACGATCTGTAGTCTGGTTTGGTCGTGTGGCGGCGGCAGGGCGGGAGCTAGTCAAAAAAATAACAATACACGGAAGGGTAGATTAGATTAAACCCTCCTGCATCAAGGTGCGTATTTAAAGGAAGGGAAAAGGGGACGTATCTGTTGCGGTGCCTGTACTTACTTATTCACCGCAGTGTTCTGTGCCGAGGGGTGTCGGCCGCTGTCTCAGTATTCCGGCGTTCTTCCGAGCACTACCATACTGAGCGCGGGGTATATTTAAGCGCCTGCGTCGGCTAAGTGATACTCCGCGCATGCGCATACCGTACTTGTAACGCGCATGTCTAGAGGGGTAGTGTCAGTACTCTAGATCGAAACGCCGTCGACAAACTCAAGGAAAACTTCCCTATTTTCATTGTATATATTTTTGTGGGAATAACCTTGTGGTGACATCTTTGTATATAAGTGTATATAATTGTTTTTTAATACATTTCACTAAAGTCACTTTGAGCACTTTTTGTCACATATGTGAGCACCTGTATAAGGAAGTAATTATCGTTATTTTTTGCATAATATTGTAATAAAAATTTACCTATATGGTACCTTGCCAAGACCTTCTCCCTGAATTAATTTTATGAATTAATTTCATAATCTAAAGTATCCTCCCCAGGACCCCTTTGGGGCCACAAAAAACCATTGTAATTCCTACAAATACGTTCACCCCAGGTTCTACTAATGGGGTACCCTTGTTTTCTTTAATTAATATTGTAGGTAGGCATTCTGTTCAATCTTTTGGAATTTGTTCATATATGGGGCAGTATTATAGAATATGGTGCACTCTCCTTGTTAGTGCCGAGTGCACCTTTGAAAAGGTGCGCTCTGCGCTAACAAGAAGAGTGCTCTGTATTTTGTTGAATGCGCTGTCCCTAGGGAAGCTGCGAAGTCATGCTGCCCTAAGGGCAGCTCATTTAAGTGAAATACAGAGTTTCTGCTTCAAAGACGCTCAATGTCTCATTGTGCAGACGGCAACCGGCCTGCACTTTTAAGGGGAATTAGAGATTCCCTTGCATGCGGGTGCAGTGAGTGACTGCACCCGCCGGCAAAGGGATGTAGAACCCCTTTTCCCCCTCTAGAATGCTGCCAACAGGGAGCGCACTGACAGCACTCAGTGCGCCTCCTGACAACTTCTTTGCCCCTGCGCCTACGTCTATAATACTTTTTTATAAAAACAACGGGGTTGACCCTGTGTCCCTCAGAACCCGGGTAATCAACGATTAAGTAAAATGGTTCTGTCTTGTTCAAACAACAGTAATTTATCCAAAATGCCTTTTTATGCAATTTTCAAACAAGAAACAACACCCCCTCTGAAAAAAGGAATAAAGACAGGTCCTTACAATAATTGAAAAGA
This sequence comes from Lissotriton helveticus, assembly GCF_964261635.1. Classification (NCBI taxonomy): domain Eukaryota; kingdom Metazoa; phylum Chordata; class Amphibia; order Caudata; family Salamandridae; genus Lissotriton; species Lissotriton helveticus. The sequence continues at coordinate 1,680,582,913 of NC_136061.1, forward strand.
AAACCTGTGTATTACTTTGTATTAACTTTATATATTTCTCTGAGTCAAAAATCGTTTCTATACATTCTATTCAATGACTGTCAATATATCAAATATAGTGCAAAAATAGTGACAATAGTGAATAGTGAGCAGATGACAAAGACAATATATACACAATGGTGATAAATTCCAAAATAGACCTATACAAATATATACAAATTCTTATTTCATAAAGGCCATCCGCTGATATAATTTTCCAGAACTCTATATTTTTTTTTCAATTCAGTAGAGCTCTAGATTTATGAGGCCTGTGGAAAGATGTCGACGTTTCGACCCTTAGGGCGCCAATGTTTAAGGTCGCAGCGGGTCTTTCTCAAGACAGATATACAGGGCACGACAGTCTGCAAAATGAGTCAAACGAAAGGAGTAATCAGAGGGGGTTTAAAGGATAAATAATTCACCTAATGACAGGGGCAGTCGAAGTACTCACCCTAACCTCCAAGTGCATGTAAGTCACTTGGAATCAAATGGCACAAAGTCCTTTAGTCTGCAAAGAGGAAGGGAGAATTTATCAATTTCTAGAATGGTTTAAACATGGGCACTAGAAATTCAGTGGTACATATAGTATTAGATTAATACACATGTGTTATGCCGATAACTAGTGGGCGTCATGTTGTATAAGCACGCAAATACGCCGATGTCAAGGACAATTCAAAATAACAGTGTCCCAATGCATAAGATATCCCTGGACAGTCCGCCATGTTAAGGACAGCAAGGTACTTCGAGTCTTACGATATTCAAAACCTTCGATTTAACTATAAATCAGTGATGCGAAGGCCAGGTTATTTCGTTAAAGAGTTTTAGTTCAGGGGTCCAAGCTTACCGTGAATTATTTAAGCGAGGTCACGCTATGTTTGACCGGCTCGTCTGCTCATGGAACAGCTGCAAACAGTCAGCTTACCGCCGGAGCCCGGAGGCAGCGTTTAAACGTCGTGACGTGTGCACGCCAAAGCGTCACTGTTGGAACGTGGTTTCTCCGGTAACCACACGTCATTTTTGTTGATGTGTTAAGTCAATATGTTAAAGGGCTGCCAAACGCGCTATCAAATGCATGGTGAGTTTTTGAATACCGACAAGGAAAGGAGTGTGTTTAAGTATGTCTTCAAAAGGAACTATAATTCACACCTTGTCGCGAGTGTAGATATATCGACATTAAACCCCGATACCCTTGTCACTGAAGCTTGTACATTCGCAACATTAGTTATTCCCACACATTACGAATGTGTGTGTAATCACAATGAAATATACTACACATTATGTCACAATTGTTGATAGCCTTAAATCGATGGTTAATGTGGCCCTTAGTCTCATGTCATTGTTATTAAAGTTTGCACATATACAAACGCCGGATTTAAGAAGTTAACAAAGTTTGCAATTATATACATATTCATGCACATTCAAAGTTGATGTCATTGTTAATAAAGTTTGCACATACAAAAAACTCCGGATTTAGGAAGTTAAGCAAAGTTTGCAGTTATATACATATTCATGCACATTCAAAGCTGGCTCAAGGTGTTAATTATGATGACGAACCTAGGTGCAACCCAGACACAATCAAAATTATGTTTACAGCATTAATGATTGTGTATGTGTGTTCTGAAGCTGGTGAATTATACAACCTTTTACTAAAGAAACCTATATGTTAGACAGTGTACTAAGGTTTTTTATAGAGGGTATGCAGGTAGGTCAAGGATTACAGTAGGCCCATTTGCTTTGCAATCTCTTCGTGTTCGTTAAGGCCACGTGATACTGAATCTAATGTATGTATCCATTTACATTCTTTTTTATTTAGAACCAATTACATTGATCCACCCCTTGGGTTGGCTGTAATTTCTTTCTAGTATTCTCCATCTTAAGCTTTCTGCAGAGTAATTATGAGTCGTGAAATGTTCCACCATTGGCGCTCCTGGCGTCTTACATCGGATTCGGCTCATGTATTGTAAAATCCTCTGTTTAGCTTTTTGCGTGGTCTGACCAATGTATGGTTTATTGCAGGGACACATGATGATGTAAATTACATTAGATGTATTAAAGTTAGTCAGAGACAGAAGCTTATATGACTTGTTCTCATAGGATAATGTCTGACCTTACATGCGCAGTGGACAGACCTTGCAACCGCCACATTTAAAGTGGCCCAACACCGGAGGTAGACCTAGAGGATCTCTCAGAGTGGGTTGTTTCAGAGGCGCTAGGTATGCTTGTACCACATTGTCTTTCAGGTTGCTTCCCCGTTTGAAAGCAAACAAGGGGCCCTGATCCATCTGGAGTTCTGATGCCACCAGATTCCAGTGTTTTTGAATAATTTTCTTGATGTTGTTACTCCTTGGGTTGAATGTCGTAACACATACGAGATTATCCATGCCATCTTTCTTTTCTTTCTGAATGAGCAGCTGGTCTCTTGAATAGTACCATGCCCTCTTTCTGGCCCGTTTAAGAAGACCCTGCGGGTAGCCTTGTTCTCGGAGTCTTGTGGTAAGTGTATCAGTTTCCCTGAAGAAATCAGTTCTCCTGGTGCAATTATGTCTCAATCTTAGGTATTGACCAAACGGTAAATTATCACGTAAATTACGTGGGTGACAAGAGTTGTATTTCAGTATCGGCTTTCTAAATAGATCACAATAGATGAGGTTATTTTCCACTTTGAATGTCAAGTCCAGGAAATCGATGGTTTGTGCTGGAAGGTAGCCCTTCCTGCACAAAAATTATCATCCCTGGCAGGCACACTTGCACTATGGTTCAAGGGTGTCTGCGTTGATGCTAGGCAACCAATTGTGCACCATTGCAGAGGAAAGCACAGGGATGCATCCCTGCACTTTCCTAATGACACAGCTCAGAGTAGCAAGATGGCTTTCAGTGCTGCGCTGCATCATTTTTTCATAAATATGCCCCTAAGTATCTTTAAATTGGACATGCCAGACCTTATTGTCTTTGGTCTTAGCATATTCCTAATTTGTTCGTGGTAGGTGAGGAAACAATAGATTGACAAACAAATACAAATTAAATGAATGTTGTACTGTAAACTACAATCCTAAAGGGATTATGAAATATTTATTTTAATTTTGTACTGTTTTTAAATAATCATGTGGTTTTTTAATATATGTGTTTTGTGGGTATCTGCATGAAATAAAGATTTCTGACATGTTCAATTAAGTTGCAGCGGTGGCAGATTACCAATTGCCATCCAAATCGGAATTAGGTTATTTCGGATTACCAATTCTACTGGGATATTCTAGTCTGGTGTATGCCTTTAAGAGGCAGATACGGGGGAAACTTTGAAAAGATATGCCCAAACAAGTTCTGCTAGCACCATTGTCCTCATAACAATATTCTTCATGTTTGTTTTCAAAGTACTGATTTGTAATAAGACTTCCAATTTGCTTTGCCGCGTAACCAAAAATAAAACAAATTTAAAATTAGATGATTTAGTGAAAACTGATTGGAAATAGCTGGCTATTTCTCACAGATATGTTGGTCATCACTAAACTTTCATAGCCATTTCTATTTCCATTTCTACTGCCATTCAACATGCTTTGTGACATAGCATCTAGCATGTTCAGAGTTATATGTTTTATATACTTTTGACAGTTGAAGTGAAGTCTTACTGAATTCAAAATATGTCTGATTATCTGCTTTTCAAATCTGGTTAATGCTTTTTAAATTCATGTTGTAGCTAAACAGTGCATCATTATACTCCATGCATCTGACACTAAGCCTCTACTCTTTTTGCAATCTTCGGTCATCTATTTCTATTGTGTGGAAACTAACAGCTAAATATACCCTCAGGTCATGAGACATAATCTTATTCCATATTGCTTCTAACTGCAGGTCTGACATTTTTGCTGGGACACTCAGTGGACTATTCTATGTTGGCCATCTTGCTCGTTTACTCACCGGTAAAGTTCATTACTCCGAGTCCTGGTCTTACCCGTTCCATTCCTTACACATGAGCGTCTCGTCTGCTCCACAGAAACCTATTACCTAGTTGAGGTCAAATTTCAAGAGGACAGCGTGTTCTTTTCATTCTACAGTACAGATCTGTTGCCTAGCAAGGTTAGGTAAATGTTTGTATTTTTTATTGTATTTCATTTGTTTTGCTACAGTGTGACTTGCTCTAGCAATCCCTTTTTTTCAGGGGACCTGGCCGTCCTGCTTAGCGGGTGTTTGTCCGTTGCAGCATTGAATGTCCTTATGCCTGTTTTTCAGCCCCCGTTGATGCTGTCGCAGGTGAGATGTGCACTCCCTTGAAGCTATTTGTTCCTTTTTAGTGGAGTGCCCACACGCTTGTGCTGTTTTTGGGCTCACAGACGATTCCTGCTTGCCAGCAGCTCCCACAGGATGTCATGGAATGCAAGACTTTGTTTGCTTAGAAATGGTTTGGATGCAGGAAGCACCCTCATTCATCTTAATGGCGAGCTCAGAGTTGGCTGCCTTGTGGTTCTGCAGGAGTTCCTACGATGGATGCGCTGCGCCTCTTGATTAAGGAGGCTGTAGAGGCAGTGTTCAGGGCCAGAGAGGCTACCGGTCCTCCTGCTAAGGTGCCAAGGCATGCTCCCCTGGCAGACATGGATTACCTAGATGAGTAGGAAGGGCAGAGGGGTCGCTTTGTGCAGGGGGCTGATCTCTCTGATCTCTTTACCCATGTCAGAGGCACTCTGGGATTTTCTACTCCTTTCATGCAGTAGTTGGAGGATGATATTTATACCCAGTACCACCACCCTGATCGTGAATGTTTGCCTTTGTATGGAGCAATCTGCAAAGTGCCTGCCCATGAATGGCGGGACAATGATAAGACTGCATTCCCTCTGTTTTTGGGCAGACGTCATGCCTTGGAAGGGGTTTTCTAGGAATTCCCTCAAGCAGACAAATTGGACAACCTGATGGCTAGTTCATCTTCCCAGGGCATGGTGCTTTTGAATGAAGCTCTTCCTTCCAACCCCATCGATAGGATGGTGGAAGGTGCAGTGAAGAGGTCTTACGCCGCCTCCAATTTTTCCATCATGGTGATGGCATATACCAATGATGTGGTTCAGTCTTTTGTGAAGGATTTTCAGGCCCTGGCTCTGCAGATGAGTGAGGGTAGAGATGCTTCCTCTTTGTTGACTCTGATGGAGCTCCAGGTCCGCTACCTGACTGATATCTCCTTCAATAAATTGTGTGCAGCTGCTGAGGCATCAGGGGCCTTCATTGCGGATTGCCGCCATCATAGTTGGATGCGAGCATGGAAGGCGAAGGCCTCACAGAAGTCTGTCCTTTTAAAATTGCCATTTGGACATTTAAAGGTATTTTCTCCACAGTTTGACGAGATGGTGAAGCAGTCAGCCGAGAATCAGAAGCTGGTGGCTCCTGTACATCCTCCCTACCGATGGAGAGGTTTTGCTTTTCCTCAGACGAGGGGTGCTCACCAGCCCTTTCTTGGCAGGATCGGGGCCGGGTGGCCACTGAAGTGTCAAGTCTGTTGGTGCCTCCTACACTCCTTCTCCAAGGAATGACTATCCTCCCTTTCCAGTTGGTGGTCGGCTTTGCTTCTTTTGTCACCAGTGGCCAGGTCTTTCTGATGCCTGGATGGTTCAGACAGTGGCCTCTGGTTACCGGATTGAATTTTCATCTCTCCTGGCTCGAGTGTTTAAGAAGACTCCTCTCCCCAGAATCCCAGGAAGAAGGCAGCATTCATTGAGTTTATGCCCCTGGAACAGGGACCGGGATATTATTCCATCCTCTATCCGGTTCAGAAAAAAGGCTACAGGCTTCCGCCCCATGTTGGATCAGTAGGGGGTGAATCAGCACATTCCTCATCATCACATTTTCAAGATGGTGACCTTGCAGTTGATCCTTCAGCTGATGCATCAGAGCTGCTTGTGCGCCACCCTTGACCTGATGGATGCCTAACAGCATGTTCCTGCATTCAGCGATGTGCTCAAGGCACTACAAGTTCCAGTTGTTTCCTTTCAGCCTCTCTTCAGCGCCAAGGGTTTTTATGAAACTTCTGGCCCTCCCTGATGGGTATTGTCCCTTCTTGAGATATTCATGTCTATCTTTACTTTGAAGATAGGCTAATTGTTTCTCCCTCTTTCTCTCAGGCATCAGAGGATGTGCATCAGGTCTGTCGTCTTCTGGATTCTTTTCGGTTCCTGATAAACCACAGGAAGTCCTCCCTTCGGCCCCTGAGGTTTCTGGGAGCCCTCATCTGGATGGATCTGGGGATGGTGTTCCCGTTTCTCGAAAGACGATTGACTTTGTTCCAACATCTCTATTGGGTGTTGTCCCAGTCTCCGGTGTCTGCTCGTCTCTGGCTGTGGAGTCAAGGGGAGATGGCCTTCACACTGCAAGTACTCCCCTGGGCCCATGTTTATTTGTATCCCCCTCATGCATCACCTGCTGCGGCACTAGGATCCTGCTACTCAGGCTTACGAGGCTCTCCTTCCTGTGACCCCGTAGATTCAGGAATCCCTACGGTGGTGGTTGTCCAAGACCAATGGCAGATCATTCAATTCTGGTGCTCTCCAGTTCTCGACTGGAGGGTATTAATGGCGTTTTGGCAGGCCCATCTTTGGTTCACTACGCTCCTTCAGGATCAGCAGTCTGTCTGTGTCTAAGAATCCTTTTTATGTTGGCAGTTTGTTCTGGTCACCAGGTTGGTGAGAGTGGGGCTTTGATGGCTTATCTCTCTTTCTCGCATTTTTGCCCAGGCAAAGTGGTTTTGCGTCCTAGACAGTTTTTTCTGCCCAAGGTCTTGTCTGACTTCCACTGTCAGGAGGATATTTTACTTCCTTTTTTTTTCCTAACCCGTCTTCTCCCAAGGTGGAGGTTCTCCATTCTATGATGTTTAGCGGACCCTTCACATCTACCTGGATCATGCCAGTGATTTTAGACAGGTGGATGAAGTGTGCAGTTCTCTTGTCTTATGAGGCTGCTCGCTGTCCTCTCCCCTCTTCTGTCCAGGGGCAGTCCACTCTAGGGGTTTCCTCATCCGGGGCATTGTTTAAAGGTGAGTCAATGCGTGACATTTGTAAAACTGCTATATGGGCCTCTCCGACACTTTTGTTTCTCACTACCGCCTTCAGTTGGGGATAGCGCTCATGGTTTATCTGCTGTATATGATTTGAAATTTGTACAGTTTTTTGGCATTACATTTGCCTGTACGCATCATCCTTGGTCTCTGTGTGACTCAATCACCATGAACTTGGGAATGTTCTCATGTTTAAAGAATGTGACGGGAAGACGGATGAGGAGGTAATGCCCAGTTACTCACTGGTATTCTTCATTACTCCAAGTCTTGGTCTTCCCGTTCCATTTCTGAGCCTATCCTGCCTCCCTGGGTTCTGTTTATGGTGATTGTTTTGTGCTTTCTTTCATTGGGATTCTCAGGCTGTCCTGGTAATGTATTTCCCCTTTATGCATGCTTAATAGGCAGTGCCACATTGGAGGAAGTGTTTGACATCAGCAAGGTAATAGGTTTCTGTGGAGCAGATGACATGCTCCTGTGTAAGGAATGGGACGGGAAGACGGACAAGGGTAATGAATGACTAACATTTTTTTTTTTGTGATCATTTGCTGCGTACTGGGCAGCTGGTTCTTATTTAGGAAGGCACACCCAAGGGAAGCTAATCTGCACCAATATGCATCCTTCCACACCCATATGCTGTGAGCCACTTGCCATGCAGCTCCTCCCACCCAGAAATATGGGAATTCTAAGCCCAGTCCTCCAAATCATTCCAAATGCAATCGCAATTCCATTGATAACCTGCCACCTAATGCAGAGACTAGAGTATACTCTTCTGGAATGCTTCTATAAATGTCATTCTATCTGTGATCTAAAGTACACAGCCTGGCAAGTCATGAGAGATATAAATATTTATCAAGAACTGCCACTCCACAAAGTTTTCTCATTCCAATGACATCACTAAAACCCTCTTCATCAAAAAAACTGTTTGCACCATGGTGTGAAATCAGCAGTCATGCATCGACTTCAACTTGCAAACGTACTCATCCTTCACAATTTATATATATTGTATTTCTGACTATCACTCGGCTTATCATTGGCAATGCCCTGTAATGGGTGAGTTAGAGAAAATGTAATTCAAAATCTGCCATTATGATAGAGCTTGAAGACCAGGAGACGATGTCGCCATCATTATTCTAATTTCTCTCCTGTAAGAAAATGAGTTATTGGTTGGAAGGAGTGGAAGCCCCATTCAGGGAGAAAACATAATCCTTGTAAACGTAAAAGTGGTTACTTATATAGCGCACGTATCACCCCCGCAAAGGGGTCTCACGGCGCTTGCTTAGGGAACCCGTCCTGGTATTCCCCTGTGAGATAACCCCAGGCAGGGTATCCACAAGGTGAAAGCCAGGCATCCCGCCGCGAGGGGCCATAGTGGAGATTAAGCAAGCTATTGCCCAGAGTCGCAGAGTGTGAACCCGTGAGTCGAGTAGGCACCAAAGCGAGAATTATCAAGTCCGTGGAATTTTTTAGCCCAAGACCCGCCGAGGTGGGGAATTGAACCCTGGTCCAGGACCGATCTCAGCTTCCAGGTCTGCCGCCTCTAACCCCTGAGCCACACTTCACCACTTGTCAGGGTGAACCACACAATTCACCAACTTAACCTGTGCTGTACCCTCTGGTAGCTTGGCACAAAGCAGTCAGGCTTAACTTAGAAGCAATGTGTAAAGTCTGTACGCAGCACAAAAGCAGTACTAAACTGAAAACAAAACACAAGAAAAACCTCAAACTAATTTTGAAAAATAGAGTAAATAGATACAATGATACCAGAATGACAGAAATTCAATCAGTAGAACCCGAAATATACAATTTTGCATTTTTTTGTGAAAATAGTGCCCAAAGGTACAAAGTATCACTCGCAGTCTTCTGCTCATATTAGACATGTGTAAAGTCACAAGTTCAGGCCCACCACAATGGTGTACAGGTTTGACACAGGGACCAGTTTAGTCTCACTGAAGAGTTATCTTCTTAAGTCTGGCGTGAGGAGTTCTGTTCACATTGGAGGAAGCTGCAAGGGGGTTGCTGTCAGAGCAAAGAGCAGGTCAGACCAGAGTTTTGCATTGGCAGTTATCACAGACAGCAGAGTTTTGGTGTGAATGTGCCCGCTTGCAGTCACGAGGTTCCAAACGTCAGAATTTTCAACTTTGTTTTTGGAGAAGTTTTCCCTGATCCCAGCCAAGGGTCCAGGACACATTCCAGCAGAGGCCAGTAACAGGGCCCAGGCAAGTCCAGTTGCAGCTGGTCAGCTGGGCAGTTGCAGGGAGGATTTTTGTATGCCTGTAGCTCACACAGGAGGACAGCTAATTGACCTTTGGAGTCAATCTGGTCACCCTTGAACTAGCCAAGTCTTAACTAGATGTTTTTTCAGGTTAGTGAAAATGCATACATCTCTATCAACCTAACTTCCAACTATGCTTATAATATAAAGGACAGATAACTTTTTTAGGGATCACCACAACACTATAATCCCCCACTGCATACATTCCTATGTAACCTCCTCTGAAGCTTTGTGAGCATATTTCCTCCTTTTTTTCTCTAAAAGAAAAAAAAGCTTATTGTCATATAGAACAAGAACATATTGAAGCAGCAGAAGGTTTTGCTCCACATTATTGTCTATCACCTGTTCTACAGAGCTGGAATATATTTTTCCATTCACACACAATCACCTAGAGGTGGCCTTCCAAGATAAATGTCCTTTAAAAACACCTAATGACCTATGCCTTGCTCAAGACATAAAGCAAATAGCACCTCATTTCATAAAGGAGCAAGTGCTTAGCTACTCACTTCAGGCAGGATCGGTTCAATCGGACTGGAAAGGAGTAATTGTAAATAACTGTTGGAAAAGAAACATTGCAGATACTGATGGCCTCAACAGCGTCTAGCCCATTTCCCCACTTCCCTACTTAGGGAAGATTAATTTCAACTGCATAAACACGTAGAAGACAATGAATTATAGAACCCGAGTTATGGCCAAGGATGAGCATTGATCTTTACAGCATATTAATGCTCAATGACATCAGAAGGCTAGTGCATGATGGTTTTGTAGGACCTCTCTGCAGCATTCAATACTGTTAAGAATCTTAGTCAGAGAGTCATAGGCTAGACTGTGGGTACTGGTACCAGCTGTATCAATGGCATCTTTCTCCACTGTTGTCCTGGGTCCCCATACTGTAGAACATAAAACCCTGAACGAAATATCCCTTGTTAGCAGTCTCATGGGTAGTGAGGTGGAGTAGGCCAAGGTATACTCATGTATGCACGTAAGTATGAATGTATGAATGTATGAATCCATGTATGTATGTGTATGGTATTTCTGTAGCCCAAACCTTGCAAAAGGCAGTGGAGCCTTATACATGTCCTATTTAAGGTAGGTACTGTGGGCTAGATACTCAGAACTCAGCAACACAAGAAGCACTTAATAATATGCTGTGTAGCCAGTTTTTTCTATATGTATAAAAACAAATGTATGTCTGTCTGTCTGTCTATTTGTCCTTCATGTATTACTACACCATTCATCTGATCGGCATGAAACTTTGGGAATTTGTTGAGTACAACCCCGCAAAGGTTTCTGGCATAAACTTTTTTTAAATATCGGCCCCCCAGGGCCCTCATAATCTTTCGAATACTGACGTACGCACCAGACGGAAAAACAATAAATTGTGTATCCACAAGCACTTGAATAAATAAATAGAATTAAAACACCATTCATCCGATCGCCATGAAACTTTGGGAAGTTGTTGAGTATACTCCCGCAAAGGTTTCTGGCATACATTTTTTTTAAATATTGGCCCCCAGGGCCCTCATAATCTTTCGAATACTGATGTACGCACAAGACGGAAAAACAAAAAATCGAGTATCCAAAAGCACTCGAATAAATAAATAGAATTAAAACAGCATTCATCCGATCGCCAGGAAACTTTGTGAAGTTGTTGACTACACTCCCGCAAAGGTTCCTGGCATAAAAAATTTTTAAATATCGGCCCCCCCAGGGCCCTCATAATCTTTCGAATACTGATGTACGCACCAGACGGAAAAACAAAAATCGTGGATCCACAATCACTCAAATAAATAAATAGAATTAAAACGACACTTTGAAATGTTTTCCATACTAAAATGAATACGTTTCTATAAAAATGACACAATGTAAATTGAATGTTATCATAACGAGTTTCCTTGAATTTCCTTTCTTCGGAGATCGCAGCAACGCACGACGGGTAAGCTAGTTTCTTATAAAAACAATATGTACTTTAATACACATGCTTGTACCACATACAAATTAACAACTATGTACAGAATAGAAGGTGGAAGTGCCTCTGGTAATACCCTTTATAGGGCCTCACAACTAGCCGGGGTGCACACTAGGGAAAGGTCACAATCGTCAGGTAATAACCTAACTGAAACCCTGGTCTTCTGCACTGGTTGCACCTCTAACAGTTTGAGCACCAGCAACCCCTAAATCTAAAGACATGATACCCCCTCCCAACCCCCTATCCGTAACATAGATTGATGGGTGCATTAAATACAAGTCAGGACTATTGGCTTTAGAACGGTGTCACTGCAATAATTTAAAACAGAATTATGAAGTCAAAACATACTGCAATAAATAATTCCTCAAGGTAGAGATGTTAAATGACATGATACAAAAGATGTTTGAATTTTTCAATTTAATTCACTACCTTTCCTCAACCTCCCGCAAAACACCCACATGAATTAATTACAATGTTATTTGCAGCCCAGATCATACATTTTAATTCCAGGAATGGTTGGAGCTGAATACAAACTCTCCTGAGGTCACACTTTCGGTTACCCAGTAGACTTAGGGTGACTTATTGAAAACTAAATGTGGACTTCGGTTGGATGGTACAAGGCTGTTCCTGGCTGACTTTCATTGCAAAAGCAACTTGTGTGAGAGCCCTGCTCTCTCGGTACATCACTCCCCAAATAAGATTTATTTTATGCCCTGTCAGGGACTGATTGGGTTTGATCAACAGCCGGCTGGTCTGGTAGGACTACCTTTTATTAATCGCAGGCTTTGTTTCGTTCCTGGCACATTTACTATTTGTTGGAATCGGGTACCCCTACCCGAAGTGGGTCAGCCATCACACTCACTTCAGTGGCTTCTAGGGAGGCATCATAGCCCTCATGGTCTCTGCCGGCTTCCTACCCATCCAAAACAGCTTTTGAGTACCTGCATGGGATTCATCTTCCTTCTTCTCCCACCCTTGGGTTGTGCAGGCGGGCACAAGTAGGCACTGTGCTGTTTGCTCCAACCAGACTTGGGTGCTAGCAGTGAGGGAGGCATGGAGAAATGCTCCTTAGGCTCTGGTCTGTTTTAGGAGCCTTTTTAGTAGAGCATGAAGGTAATCAGTGCTGCTCCTTCCCCTAGGCACTGCCTCTCCCTGTAACAATATTGTAATGAAAAGCAGGGCAGTGCCGTGCTCTTGGCTAATACACCCCAAGCATTAGCCCTTCTTGGGGTCAAAAGCACGAGTGCGTCAGGGAGTGAACAATTTATTAATGGTTTCATCTGCAACAACTTCTCTTTGTACAGATACTGGGTGGAGTAAGACAGTAGTCCAACTTGTTTAACCCCCCCATGGGTGCATTCATATGTAATTCTTGGTGTAACAGGTGTAGTTAGTTTTCAACACTATTTTACCAGACCTTGAATGAGTGAGAATCAGTTAGCGAGACTGACATACGACAGAAATAAAAAAAAGGGTGGTCCAAAATTGGAAAAAATCTAGGGGAGTTTAAACAGGTGAGAACCCAATTCTTCAAAGATACCATTGACCAGACCATCCTAACTTTAAGACATGATGAGATGATAGTAAAAAGCACTGCATTTGCTTGGACCATTATTTTTGTAAATCAAAAATTAAATCATAGCCCTGCCACTATTACGTTCAGAGCCTAAAAGTGTTTTTTGTGGTGTCTCATTGGGATTTATCCTGTCCCGTCTTTTATTCACTCAGTACATGAGGTCCCGAGTGAATTTGCCATCAGCAGCCATAAGCAGATTTTCCATGTATGCTGATGACCACACACTTGATCCTTTGACTGTCCCAACAACCAATGGTCAGTCCAGGAGGCCTGAACCACCATCATTATGTTGAAAGCTGGACTGAGACCGTCAACATTATCGGCGCCCTCTTGCTCTCCTTAACCTTTTTGTGCGCGTAAAACAGCCGCCATTTTGAACACTATGGCTTCCCTGCTCCCGCCGAGAGCCAGCGCGCCTCTCTCCCCCTCCTAGCTTCGCCGGCATCCCCCGCATACTGACAACCCCCCCCTGCCTGCACCTGCCGCGAATCATAAAACCCCTCTTCAGCGCTGCTCTGCCCCAGGCCCTCGTCCTGTTCCCAGCGCGACCCCTCCCTTCTTCCCATTTATGATCCCCGGCCCTTTGATGCAAACCCCCTTTCCCCCGTGTGCCCGTTCGTCTTCCTCGTTCCCAGGCCGACACCCAGCTCTGCCGATACTGTTCCTTGCCCCTCCCCGTACAATAGAAAGTTTCCCCCCAGCAAGGGATCCCCGGGTTGATCAAAGCCCCCGCCCTACGAGATCCGATCGAACCCCACACACTCCGTGAATCGGCGGAATATCCAGCTGCGCGATGATCATCACCTGTTGTGAACGGGGCGGGGACTTCCACTGTAACCTTGCGTGGGAACGGGCTGGGAAGGGGGGATTCTAAGGATGTCTTTCCGTACATCAAAGTATCGACGAGAATGTGTTACATGCAATAAAGAGATAAACTTGTGTATAAGAGGCCAGGCCTCAGGGATGCAGTTAGAGCACCTCAGAACGATACCTTCTGCCCGTTTTGTTGTGTTCTCCTCCGGAGAGAATAAAAACCTTGTTTCCTGCCTTCCAGTCTCCAGCGCCTGCCTCTTCAATAGTTTAACTTCTTTGTGGGTTCAAGAGGCGACACCGCCGGGCAATACTTAAGGATCTTATATTCTGGTTGGTAGTGCCACCCTTTTTCCACAATTGGCGTCCCAAGCGTGGGGCCCATCAGCGACCCATGGATCCAGTGGGAGAGGTCCTGACGACAAAGTGAACGACTGCAACGATCGGGAACGCGTCTGTCCGATAGACCCTCGTCTGACAGCCGATCATCCGAACTTCACTGGTTCCGAACAGACCTCTCTCTCGAGTGATCTACGGTCCTGACTGGGAACCATCAGGAGTGCCGCGAGGATAACGGAGAAGAGAGGACGATCGGGCGCTGGATTCGGAAGACAAGAAACTGTCCATGCGGTCCGGGTAAGGTCGTGTAATCACGACAAGTTGCGAAATAATTGCTTGATTGCTTGTTTGTTTAAAAATACTAGTATTGCTCTTTTTATTTATTTGGAGATTCACTGTCTGCAAACGGAGAAACAACGGGCTCTCTCTTTGCAAGCAGTGGAGGATAGGTAGGGTAGCAGCCGTGCTTATTTTTTCTCCCCCACTCAATAATCACTTGAAACTGAACTGTTGTTCGCAAAACTATTGTTTCCTGGAGATTCCCTGTCTGCAAACAGGGAAGAGACCACCCTTTTTGCAGACAGTGAAAAGGGTAGGTAACGCAGATCTTTGCGGACCTACTCATTCTCCCCATTGTTATTTATTGGTCTTTTGTTATTTTGATCCATGAGGTATTCACTGCCTGCAAACAACGTAGAATAGAAATATTCTGTCCAGTCTTTGCACCTAGTGATAAGATAGGCAGTGCTGACTTTTTAGTCCCTCGTTACGAGCCGTCATGTCTGTCTTCTCCCCACTGATTAGTAGCCTGTTTAGCCCGGACCGCCTATTAGAGATGGACCATCCAGCCCCACTGGAAGGCACCCCTAATAAGGACATGTTCATGAAGCATGGATTGACCGCTATAGCCTATAGTAAACTATGGCATAAATATACAAAAAAGGGTCAAGAAAGCCAGTGGCCCCTGATAGGATCCTTCGATGCTGATAAAATAAAAACGCTAGAAACTGCCCTGGGTAAAAACAAGACAACACCTACTATGCTTGACAGCTTCGGCATGTGGCGAAAAGAAACTGAACAACGTAAAAAGAAAACTGAGAGTAGGTTGGAAAAAGAGCTGCGAAAAGCAGCCCACCTAGCTGCCCAGAAACTAGAAAAAGAGATAAAGGAAAGAGAGAAAGCTAAACAGAAACTAGAAATGGAAACATCAAGCCAGTGTCCGGTTAGAACCCCCTCCATGCTCTACCCTGATTTACCCTCGAAACAACGAGCCAATGAGGACCTGCTGTTAGGTCCTCCTATCATCTACATGCCCCCTCCATACGCCCCTTCTCAACCCTTGGCGCAGCACGCGCCACCCCCAGGTACAAACGAAGGTACCGCCACAGCGTCGGCCCCAATGGCCTCTGTGCCAGCCGAACCCCTTGTATTAAAACCCGCATCCACAACAACGATAGACGACCATGAGACTCGAGGGGCTGGCCCTGCAAGAACAAACAGACTAGACAAAGATGAGCGAGCGGGGATCGACAAAATAGCAAGGACACTGGTAGAAAGGAAGGAGGATGAAGAGTACATCACGGATGTGTTCAGCTCGTATACAGGGAGTCACAGACGACATTTTACCGTACGACTGTGTTATCATGTCTTGAATGCATACGAGGACCGATATCGAGACAAAGGTCCCGAGAGCCTAAGGACTCTGTACCGGAAGGTCGATATCGGGGATGAGGGCGAGTGTGATGTGTCGGACCTCCTTACGCGTACGCTTGAGGTTTTCCGCCACCTCACTGAACGAAAGCCGGGAGCTAAATCCGCAGCCTCTGTAGTGACCGAACCACCAACCGAGCAATCTAACACCATGATGCCGATACGAGAGGCTGCCCCTTACTGGGTTCCTCCTCGGGGTACAGGGACTCACGATGATGCAAACAACCAAGATGCGAAGGGAAGGGTAGTGTACAACTGGGTCTACCAGCCATGGGACCGGCAAGAGATACTGACATTCCGGAAATCTCTACCCGACCTACGTAAAAACCCCACTGCCTTCTATACTGAATTGGGTACAGCCCTGGGCTCAACGATTATGACCCTGGCTGACATCGACTTGTTCTTCGGGTTATGTCTACCAGCTGATGTGTGGAAGCAAATCCGGAAAGTCGACCACCTTGAGCTGTTTGGACATACCTGGTCACAACTCGATGACCTGGACAAACAACGGGGACCAGGACAAAAGCCTTTGAAATCCATTCTAGACCTCCCAGATAAAATCGTAGAGAAATTAAAAACCCTAATCCCAGAAAAGAAAGTGGACTGGTCGATAGTAACAGCCTGTCGCCAAAAACCCCAGGAGGATGTATCGGAATACTTCTCCCGGTTTGAAACGGTGTTCTCCGATTACAGCGGCCAGGACATGACCACTGCAACCGGACACCATCTGTTTGTCCAGAATTATGTTAAGGGCCTATCATCGGAAATCTCCCAGAAACTACAGGCCAGCGAGAGTAGTTGGGCAGCCTCCAAACCTACAGCGATTCTCCAAATGGCCCAATATTATGAGCATCAGAAAAATGAAAACGATAGGGCGACAGAGAAAAAGAAGAAGGACTTAAAAGAGAGGGTGATGATTGCCAAACTGCAAGGGGTGACTATAGGACGAGACCAATACCGGGGAAACTACCAGACAAACGTCCCTAAGACTACATTTCCCCAGGACCGCACTCTGACTTCCTACAGTGGACGCACAGACCTTAGAGAAGACCAGTGCGCTTTCTGCAAAGGGACTGGCCATTGGAAATCCCAGTGCCCAGTTCTTCTGGAAATGATCAGAAACAAAGACCCCAGGGATGTAGCAAACGGACCGAGAC
The DNA here is from genome assembly GCF_964261635.1 of Lissotriton helveticus. Lineage (NCBI taxonomy): Eukaryota > Metazoa > Chordata > Amphibia > Caudata > Salamandridae > Lissotriton > Lissotriton helveticus. Next base: position 1,680,599,791 of record NC_136061.1, read on the forward strand.
CTAAGGGACAACAACGAGGGCCCCCAAATGACGCGACTAATGACAGATCAAGCAGACCAAATACGTTCGATCGACCCAGGCAGAACCAATATCAACAATCTGACTATGACAACACTCACACCTTCGCATAGGACAGCCAAGGGCGAGGGAGGGATCCAGTCGAGCTCTATGTTGACCGGCAGGGCCCTTATGTCACTGCTAAGGTCCTGGGTACCAAGTCTCCATTTCTGGTAGACACTGGCGCAACACGTAGTGCGTTATCTAAACGACTGATTCCAAGGGCACCCTTGTCTGGCTCACTCATAACATCGACAGGTTTCGATGGAACGCCCTCCACCAACCCTTTGTCTGCCCCGATTCTCTTTGACGTAGAAAACAACACCACCGACACCACGTTCTTGCTTTCCTCCAATAGCCCTGACGCCATTATGGGACTTGACTTACTGAAACACTTCCGAGCGACGATCAGGTGTTCTCAAGATGGAGTTCGAGTGTTTCTTTACGACAACCCCGTTCTGCTTAGACATTGCTCTCCCCGACACATGTTTTCCATCACCGACGTTGACGCGTCCCTGCTTGACACTCTACCTCCGTATCTGTGGGCCAAAGCGGATTCGGACGTAGGGCGTATGTTAATTGACCCAGTGCACATTACTGTCCGACCAGACGCAACACTCCCAAAACTCCCACAATATCGGATATCGCCAGAGGGCGAGAAGGCATTGGTAATGATTATCCAGTCACTGATAGACGCAGGAGTGGTAGAGGAAGTGGTTAGCAACGTTTGCAACAGCCCTATCTTGCCCATTATCAAGAAGCAGGGAGAGGGAGATGAGAAAGCATACCGTTTTATCATCGACCTCCGAGAGATCAAACTTCAGCCTCGTTGTAAAACCACTGCTTTCTCTGCTAAACAAAGACGTCCCTTTCCCACTCCCTTGGACCCCTGAGTGTCAAACTTCCTTCACAGAACTGCGAGATGCCCTTTGCTCAGCCCCTGTCCTAGGTACCCCTGATTACAAAAAGCCCTTCTCCCTTTACACTCACGAAAGGGAGGGGTGCGCTTTATCTGTCCTGACCCAGGCCATCGGCCCTAAGCAACGACCGTGCGCTTACTTCTCTGCCACTCTTGACCCTGTCGCCAGAGCCTTGCCTGCCTGCCTTCGAGCTGTAGCTGCTGCTGCAATCTCTATCCGACAGAGTGAGGGGATTGTACTCTCGAATTCCCTCACGGTACTGGTACCCCATGCAGTCGACACCCTCCTGAACCAAACCAAGACGCAACATCTGACGAGTGCACGACTGACTGGATACGAACTGACCTTGCTTGCCCCCCATATCACCCTGAAAAGATGCACCACACTGAACCCAGCAACTCTGTTACCCTTACCAGAGAACGATCCCAATGTGCACCCCGTACATGACTGCGTGACTCTCACGGACGAACAGACCAGGAGTAGGGTCGATCTCAGAGACACGGCTTTCCCTGATCCCGACGGGGAGCTGTGGGTGGACGGTTCTTGCATCAAACTCTCCGATGGTACCACTTCCGCTGCCTATGCAGTCACCACGGCTCGAACTGTAGTAGAAACAGCCCGCATCGCCCAGCGATCTGCCCAGGCAGCGGAACTGATTGCTTTGACACGAGCCTGCATCCTGGCAACAGGAACCACAGCGAACATTTACACCGACAGCCAGTATGCCTTCGGGGTGGTTCACCATTTTGGGCTCCTCTGGAGGGAGAGAGGATTCTTGACCTCACACGGCACACCCATTTTGCACGGGGATCTAGTCTCCGCCTTAATCGAAGCTGTCCTCCTCCCCAACAAACTTGCCGTTATCAAATGCCAGGCACACAAGAAAGTGACAGACATTATTGGACAGGGAAATGCACTAGCCGACATCACCGCCCGAACGACAGCTGAAAACAGAACGACAACACGTATGTACGTGACCAGGTCACAAGCAGAAAACTGGACTGACGCCAAGGACACAATTAGAGACATACAAACGGCTAGCACACAACACGAATTGACTGAATGGACACGGGTGGGATTGAAAGACGATGAAGGCTGCTGGCGGACAAAAGACACGAACAGATGGTTGCTACCTGATTCGTACTTGATTCCCATATTGACCATGGCACACTCCCCTGCCCACATAGGATCAGCCCCCATGATCGAACTTGTCTCCAGGGTTTGGCACAATGACAAGATCCCAGATTCCGCCAAACGCCTGGTCCAACAATGCTTAATATGCCTGCAACACAACCCCGGGAAAGGAACTGTAGTACCCCGGGGGGGATTTGGGGTCCCAAACCACCCATTTGAAGTCCTGCAGATGGACTACATCCAGCTAGACAGATGCCAAGGCCTGAAATATGTACTCGTCGTGGTGTGCGCATTTAGCAAGTGGGTGGAAGCATATCCAACCCGTGACAACACCGCTATGGCCACTGCAAAGGTTCTGTTAAAGGAGTTTTTCCCCCGTTATGGCCTCTGTCGTGTTTTATGGAGTGATAATGGCCCCCACTTTGTAGCCAAAGTTATCCAGCTCATCCTAAATGGGCTGGGTATTAAACAGAAATTCCACGCAGTCTTCCACCCTCAATCTGCTGGGCTTGTCGAACGACACAATGCCACACTAAAGCTTAAACTGGCCAAAATAGTGGCTACCACGGGCCTGAAATGGCCGGACGCCCTCCCATTGGCATTGCTATCGATGCGCTCTACCCCCACCCGACATCACTTAACCCCTTATGAAGTTGTCTTCGGTCGACCCATGAGCGTCTGGTCTGCCCCGAAACCAACTTCCATTCATGACGTTCCGGACGTCCTAATGTCTGATTATCTGTACAAATTGACTGAAACTTTGTCTGTCCTTCATCAGCAGGTGCAGCAGGCCATCCCCAATGCTTCCAGGGGTCCGGGTCACGCCATCCAGCCGGGGGACTTCGTGCTGATCCAAAATTTTCAGCGATCAAAGAGTTTGGAACCCCGGTGGACGGGCCCCTGGCAAGTGCTGATCACCACTCGGACCGCACTTCGAGTGGAGGGGAAGAAACACTGGCTGCACGCTCATCACTGCAAAAAGGTCTCTCCAGCCCTGGCCACGACAGACACCGTCAACACCCAAGAAGAGCTCCTGAACCAGGACCGACCATCGTTGAACTGCTATCCTGATACTGAGACACTTGAACTTTCAAAACATCCTGACCCCACTGTGCCATCTCGAGAAGGGTATTTCCTGCGTCGAAAGGAGGGAGTTTCGGCTAAGTAGGCCACGGACTAGGTTAAAGGATCTCAGAACGGTGACCCAAACTACCAAGGGTTACCAGGAGAGAAGCTAAAACTAAGTCTGTGGTCCTGCCCACTACCGAGCACCTTGAAAACGAAGATGATGGAAGCGCCAGATAAGAAGATGATGGAAGCGCCAAACAAGAAGCCGACGGGGACAGCAGGAAATACCCACTACAGAAATCCGAGAACAGACAGACTCCATAGCTCAAAGACAATTGTACTCTTCATCACAATCCTCTTCTGTTTTCTCCTCATGACCACGCTCTGGATTTTGGAAGAACATGCACCTGCTCACGAAACATTCCTAACCACTGCTCAGCCTACCACCATGAAGGAACATTATCTAATCCCGCTCTCTCCTCAACTAAGAGAGAGGCGAAAGGAATTTTGGAACAACTCTTTCGTGCAGCTACTTCACCAGCACAATCTTGCCACCAATACCACCAACTGCTGGATCTGTGGGTTGCTACCCCATGCCACTGGACATTCAATACCATTCATCCCTTCACCCTTCTCTGTCCACGGCTCCTGCCTTGCTTGGCTGATCCTCCTGCAAGAGAGCTATACGGGCAATGCCACCTCCAGCAGAACTGCAGCACATTCTTCTCACGGGGCCGGGCGAAACAAGACAAAGACACACTTCTGCCCGCTGACCCCCAGCGACTCGATCCAAATGGACATCCCGGCTAAAGAACGAATCGAAATGCAGGTGTTCAACAATCCAACCAGACCCACCTTCTCCTATCTGCGGAAACGAACGGCTGCCACTCTGACTGTGGCCCTGTCGGTCATCAACGTCACAGGCCACATGTGTGTAGAAGGACTTGGGACACAGCTGGTGGGTCGCAGCGCTTGCCGCTTTACCAGAACTTTGGATTCCACGGATCCACCTTCCTTTGTGTCATCCCCAAACATGTATTTCATCTGCGGCACGAAGGCCTACACCTGGCTCCCCAAAGGCTGGGGGGGTACTTGTTACATCTCCTTCGTCCTTCCTCCGACTTATGTAGCCCCAGCGAACCACCACAGGCAAAAACGAGCCAAAGACATTGAACAAGCCGACTCGACAGGGGCGCAGTTCCTCGATGCTATGAAAGGACTCGTCCCCCTCTGGGGCCCGATGGCAAACAGCCGTGCCATCCGACATTTGACTCAGGCAGTCGAGACGACCATGAACATCACAGCGGGCATCTTTGCCAACAACACTGCCGAGCTCCAAGCGGTCCGTTTGGTGGCTCTTCAGAACCGCCTCGTTCTAGATGTGGTTCTGGCGGACCGTGGAGGAGCATGCCGCATTATTGGGTCCAGCTGTTGCACATACATACCGGACAACTCACCCTCAGTGTACAAAGCCATCGAACATCTTCACAGACTCTCTTCGGAAGTTCACCAAGAGCAAGAAGAATGGTCGCTTGGTGGTTGGTTCTGGGACACCGTCAAGAGCTGGGGCTGGAGACTGCTCACCATTATCATGATTCCCGTAGTTGTAGTATGTGGTCTATGCTTAGGAATTCAATGTCTGCCACCTATGTGTTCTCTATGTGCGAGTTGCATTTTTCCCAAAACTGTGGACATTGGAAGCGAACATATGAGAGCATTGTATGATACCGAAGTTAGAAATTTGATGAAAATTGACATTGAGTAAAGCAAGGTGGCTAGACATGTTGAAAAGGGGGGACTGTTGAAAGCTGGACTGAGACCGTCAACATTATCGGCGCCCTCTTGCTCTCCTTAACCTTTTTGTGCGCGTAAAACAGCCGCCATTTTGAACACCATGGCTTCCCTGCTCCCGCCGAGAGCCAGCGCGCCTCTCTCCCCCTCCTAGCTTCGCCGGCATCCCCCGCATACTGACAACCCCCCCTGCCTGCACCTGCCGCGAATCATAAAACCCCTCTTCAGCGCTGCTCTGCCCCAGGCCCTCGTCCTGTTCCCAGCGCGACCCCTCCCTTCTTCCCATTTATGATCCCCGGCCCTTTGATGCAAACCCCCTTTCCCCCGTGTGCCCGTTCGTCTTCCTCGTTCCCAGGCCGACACCCAGCTCTGCCGATACTGTTCCTTGCCCCTCCCCGTACAATAGAAAGTTTCCCCCCAGCAAGGGATCCCCGGGTTGATCAAAGCCCCCGCCCTACGAGATCCGATCGAACCCCACACACTCCGTGAATCGGCGGAATATCCAGCTGCGCGATGATCATCACCTGTTGTGAACGGGGCGGGGACTTCCACTGTAACCTTGCGTGGGAACGGGCTGGGAAGGGGGGATTCTAAGGATGTCTTTCCGTACATCAAAGTATCGACGAGAATGTGTTACATGCAATAAAGAGATAAACTTGTGTATAAGAGGCCAGGCCTCAGGGATGCAGTTAGAGCACCTCAGAACGATACCTTCTGCCCGTTTTGTTGTGTTCTCCTCCGGAGAGAATAAAAACCTTGTTTCCTGCCTTCCAGTCTCCAGCGCCTGCCTCTTCAATAGTTTAACTTCTTTGTGGGTTCAAGAGGCGACACCGCCGGGCAATACTTAAGGATCTTATATTCTGGTTGGTAGTGCCACCCTTTTTCCACAATTACTGGATTGACCATTGCTGACCCACTGGCGGAAGGCTAACAAGTTGCTTATGCTCAATCCTTTGAAAACCAAGCTTCTGTGGACTCAGCAATCACTTCCATCTGGAGTCCAACATTTAGGCCAGAGGTAATCGTCCCTAAGCCTTCCCTGACTAAGCCATGCATAACCTCAGCATCTATAAATTACTAATCTGTCTTTAAACAAACAGGTGGCCAAGTTCACCAACACTTTCTTCTCCATGATAAGATTCTCAAATTAGGTATTCTATTTATTAATCCTCACTTACACAAGAGGACCCTTGTCCAATCTTGTCTAAGCTATGGCAATGCCATTTACATTGCTGCTTTGGAAGAATCTATTTATGGGCTTCAGTTGAACCAGAATGCTCCAAACTGCGGCGGCTCATCTAATTTCTGGTTTCTGTAGAATTGCTCACATCTTAGCCACTCTGCATACCATGTACAGTGTATAGGTTTGCAGTAGAATACTTTTCAAGACTATTGTGATCACTCATAAAGTAATCTACTCCTAAACTCCTAATGTCTTGGCCGCAAAGATAAAATTGGCATCAAACAGGAATAGAGCTACACTCCTTCAAACTTGCTATAATCCTGGTCCTATGGGCCTGCACTATCGCTTTTGCTAATCATGCTTTTTCACTGACAGCAGTACAAACATAGAACACTGCTCTTCTAAATTACCATTTACTGCAACTTCAACCTCCAACTGAACCCAATAGGACTCTCTAAATGCCTCCTGATCGTATCCAATGAACCAATGCTAACCACCTGGCACATCGTCACCCATTAAGAAACTCCCACCACCATGAAGTCCATCCACTCAAGGATCCAATCAAATTTCTGCCCCACCACACGTACTCCAGAGGACTGCAACCCTTCAGATCCATGTTCATATCCATTCTAAATATCTCCCCCTCTTCCACGACCATCCCAGTTGCTTAGAAACATGGAACTGTCCTCCCTTTGCTGAAGAAAAACTCTGCGGACCCTTCAATGCTCGCCGACTCAGACCGATCTCCCTGCTACAATTCCCCACCAAAGTTTTAGAGAAAATCTTCAATCTCATTGAATACCTCAATGACCAGCAACTCCTCAACAACACTCATTTGGGTTTCAAACCCACCCACAGGACAGAAACGGCCCTAATCACCACCACATGACTCTGGATGGAAGAGAATTGGCAACCCTCTTCCTCCTGGAACTCTCTGCAGCATTTCACACAATATCCCACCCCATCTTCTTCCAATGCCTAAACAACATCGGAGTCAAAGAACATGCATTCTGATGGATCTGCTCCTTACTGATTGGAAGGTCCCAGTCAGTCAGCCAAGAACCATACACCTTGAATACCCGCGACCTCACCTGCGGCTTGACCCTCAGCCTGACTCTGTTCAGCATATACATGATCCCTCTAGCCAGCATCATCTGCTTACATGGCATCATACAACTCATTTGCTCCCTCACTGACAAGATTCCCAGAATCATGATCAAGTTCATGCTTGCATGACTGAAATCCCCCACTGGATGAAGACCAACTGTCTAAAGCTGTACACCAACAAGACCGAAATTGTGATTTTTGCAAGATCACATCACTGGGTGACTCCAACTGGTGGCCAATAGTGCTAGGGCCAACTCCCACCCCCAACACCCACACCAAGAATCTCAGGATCATCATCGACAGCAAACTTGACATGGCCACCCAAGTCAATATTGTCACAGCCTCATGCTTCCATACCTTTAAGATACAGAGGAATATTTTCAAATGGTTTCCAATCAGTATGCGGAAACCTTCTTCCACGCCTTGGTCACAAGAAAGCTGGACCATGGAAATACCTTCTATGCCGAGATCAACAAAAATCTCTCCAGAAGGCTGAAGACCATTCAGAACTCAGTGGCCTTAACCACCTTCAACATCCCAAACGGCACTCACATTACACAACACCTGAAGGAGCTCAACTGGCTCCCAATTCTCAAACGAGCACAATTCAAAATTTTCACCCACACTTTCAAGGCACTACATAACACTGACCCAGCGTACCTCAAAAATTACTTCTGCTTTCACAAACCTTCCAGACACCTCCCGTCTTCCAGACTGCTACTTGCACACTTACCATGCATACAGAAAACCAGATATGGTGGCCCGGCTTTCTCCTACATCTCTCCTAAAGTGTGGAACCACCTGCTACTACACATAAGAGCCTACTCCTCACTTCTTGAATTCCACAAGAAGATAAGGCCTGAATTTCGAGTAGTCTAGGTTCAGGAAGCAGCTTAAATGGCTGACATCCTGAATGTTGCTTCCTCAAACGTTTTGCATTCAGTCTCTTCCTGTTATGAACTTGTTTTTGTTGGCATAAGGACATTGTGGACGTAACCCTTGCTAACTAGTTATAACGTGATTGTGCTGTCTCCTTAAAACATGGTAAAACTGCCTAAACATAATTGGAAGATTTAATTTACTTGTAAGTCCCAGGTAAATAGAACTACCTGTTCCCAGGGCCTGTATATTAATGGCTACTATTGGGCAGCAGCACATATTGAACCCCAGTGAAGTAGCACTGTAAAATGCCTGTAATGCCATTTCTACCTGGGAAAATAGACCTTCTGCCAGGCCTAAACCTTTCTTTTTAATACTAATAAGTGCCCCCAAAGTTAGCCCTAAAGGCTCATAGGGCAGGGAGCATGGTAATTAAAACTAGGACATGTGTGTTTAAGTTTTACATGTCCGACAATGAAAAGCTTCTAAAGCCATTTTTCACAGTTTAATACTGGGTTGCCCTATTATGCATGATAAGTGCTAACTTCAGTTTGGGACCACTAAATAGAGACATGCTGATGACTGGCAACTCAAAGCTCAAGAGGGACCTGCTCTTCGTGCACACATCGATTGTCCACAACAATTTGCAATGCAGGACTTAAACTTTGTGCTGACAGTGACAGCCATGTGAAGTTCCAGCGGCATCTGCATGAAACTCTGGACCTGCTCCTTGCAGCCGTTACGAATGCTAACAGAATTCTTACCGTCAACTATGGGAAGGTATCTCTTCAGCTTACTTTGGTGACTTTAGTGATTCTCCCTGACAAGGATTGTGTGTATCATTTTAGTGAGACTTCCACCCATCTCAATAAATAACCCAATTTATTACTGCCACTTTTAATCCTGTCTTCTGTTTCCTCTATATTTGGTTTCTGTCTCTCATTATGTAATTTTAAAATCTGATTTGTGTTTTCTTCTACATAAAGAAGAGTAGGCTGTCAAGCACATTATATATTAACATTAACCTAACATATCAAGGGGGGGTGCTAGAGGGCGCACAGCAAGGTAGCCTCACCCTAGTGAGGCTGTGCCTGGCTGAGCGCCAATCCGACCAGAATCTTCCTATCAGATTCTGCATCTGAGTCTCTACAGTCCCTGCACAGTGCTGTGAAGCCCTCCGACACATATTGAGGGCAGTTTGGGCGGAGAGGAACTCGCTGCAAAAGACACTTTGCAGTCCGTTTTGTTCAGGAGCCACTGCAGCAAAATGGCAGCAACCGCGAGGCTTTAACTGTGACCCTCGCTGCTACTGTCTGCCCCCCTGCAGCCGGAGGTACCTGCCCTCTGCTGACGGGGGTTGATGAGTTTAGTGGCAAGCTGCCTGGCATTAACTGATTGGGAAGTCTCCGGAGCTGAACGTTGCTGAGAGTAGGGCTGAGCTCCGGCTGGCATATGCGGTGACCCAGTGAGGAAACAAGGGAAGAACGACGCAGCGGCCAGGAACTTTCGGGCCCTGCTGTGCCGGAGGGGAGAACAAAGCTGCCTGCTATCTACAGCGCTTGCCGGTGCCGGCTGCGGTGAGTGGGATCCGACTTGGCCCATGCTGGTGGCTGCAGAGGCGGGAGTGGGCCTGGGTGCAGGCTGCAGCCTGCAAGCTCTGGCAGGTGCTGTTGGGCGCGGAGAGCGGAGGTTCCTTCCTTGCCCGGGAGAGTTTGTGTTGCGAGTGGCACTAGGTCTCGAATGCTGAGGGCCTTAGGAGTTTGATGTATGAGAGCGCTGTGCACCTGACCATTATGGAGGGATACGCTGCTGTTGCGCGGCCTCCACCTGTGGACCCGCATCTGTGAAGAGGCCCTCTCTGCACGTGTCTGCTCGCCCTGGATCTACTGTCTACCACGTGCATGCGGTTGGTTGTCACAAGTCCCTGAGTTTGCTGTCCAGTGGAGTAGACCTGTGGAGGGGGGGCTGTGCATTGAGGTGTTCCTCCCCCATGCTTCAGTGCATGAAAACCTTGTTGGAGGCACAACACATTGCCCTGCGAGACATACTAGCATGAGGTAATCAGTGCATGCTGTGACTGTGGCGTACTCTGAGTAACTGACAAGCTTGCCTGCACTGGTGCTAGGGTTGGCATGCCTGGGCCAGCTGAAAATCAGCCAAGCATCTTTGCTGCAGGTCCTGTGAGCGCGGCTTTGCTACATACTCCTGGAACAGTGGGAGTTCCCATAATTTTACTGCTCTTGGATTGTTGGAGGGTCTCTGCTACAGGGCGAGCGACAGGTGCCTCCTGGATGGTGGGGTACGTGCCCTGCTACACACCACCTGTAGAGTTGTGCAAGGAACTGTGGCTGTGGTGGTACCCCTAGGGCTGGTGCTTCACCCTGCAGATTCCTCAGATCTATACTGCCTGGAATTTAGTATAAGTTGGCTAAGGGTGCACGTCCTGCACTCTACAGTACTTACTCACCAACTGTATATGTGGCGCACCCAGGGGCGGTAGAGATGGGGCTCAGAACGAAAATCCTCCTTCATTCGAGACCACACTGCTAGCTATGCAGCGCAGTCTTTAATCCATTGAGGGCACGATGGCGGGGGTGAACCACCGACTAGACCATATGTCTACACAGCTGGAAAAACAAAATACTCGCATAGGTGACGTTGAACAGTGGGTGTCTGTACCGGAGTATGGCCTGAGTGAGGTCACGGGAAAGGCGCTCAATATGGAGAAAGTATTGGCCCTCATCCAGGCCAAAAATGAGGATTTAGAAACGCGGTCCCGGCACAACAACATTAGACTCACTGGTTTAAAGAAATCTTCGGTGACGAGCAGCTTTCTGTTATGTTTATTGTCGAGTGTGTCCACCACTCTCTAGCTGCTAAGCCTGTCCTGGGGGTTCCTCCCTGCCCAATATTAGCTCGCCTATTAAACTATAGGGACCGTGACACAATTTTGCAGATGGCTAGGGACAGGGGTAATATTGTTCATCAGGGCAACGCATTGGCCTTTTTCACGGACTTTACTGCTGCTGTGCAGGCGGCCAAAAGAGAATTTGACGATGTGAAAAAGTTTCTACAAGCAGATGGGGTCCTGTATGCAATGTTATATCCTGCCCACCTACGCATCCGCCCGGACGGCAACTCCATAATTTTTTCCACTACCAAGGTTGCATTGGAGCACGCTAAACAGTTGAACCATAGGAGGTGGAAATCCAGTGCTGCACAGGACGACGAGGGGCAGTAGAGGGGCGCGTAGATCATTTGAATACTGTAACTTCACCTATTTTTTTTTATGCCTGTAACATGCACTTTTTTTTTTTAGTGTTTATAGGCCTGCATGTTGGATTAGCATAATTTGCCTCTTGGCTGTTGTGGGCTCATGTCATGTTGCGTGTTGGGAAGGTGGGGAGTGGGCTTGCTGGGCTTGCTGGCACAATTAATAGACCTGCTGTATTGTACTTTCACCCTCTAGGTCATGAAGATAACAAACAGCATTCCATACTGTCCAGTTATAGATAGGTATAGATATGTTCGCCAGATGACGTGCCCAAAGTATTTTTTCTTGCGCGGTGGGCTCACTTAAAATGTGTGCTGTGGAGTGTAGAGTTTGCTTGCTGGCAAATTAATATACCTGTTCATCCACCTCCTACTAGTTGGGAGGCTAGTAGTACTCTGACGCCCCCAATGTGGGTACCCCATATGCATCTATTTTGCTTCGTTCGCTATTGGGGAAAGGTTATGATTTTTTGGGATGGCTTTGACGAGTTGGGGTTGCTGAAGTGGGTGTGGACTTAGGAGGGGTTAGCCGGCACTGTTATTTTATAGTGAATCCACACCTGTGGGGGTATACCAGCTATGGTGCACCTGAGTGCGGTACTATTGCACTTCTAATAGATTGCTAATGTGTAGATTACATGAGTGGTAGAGTGAAATGCCTGACTTGGAATGTGAGGGGACTCAACACCCCCAAAAAAAATTTGGAGGTCACAAATCATTATTGAAGCAAGGCTGAGAGCTGTGCTGAGCATAGCTTCATGAGGCTAATTTCTAATTCTAATTTAAAACATTTATAAAGCGCAGCGTGCACCATACGGTTTCTTGGCGCTAGTGGATAGTTCGACACCTGAAGAAAATAAAACCTGTTGTGGGCAGAAGGGGGAATTACACAGGGAAGGCTTGTTTGAACAGAAGCGTTTTTAAGTCTTTACGAAAAGAAAGATACTGGGTTGCAGAGCGGAGGTGATCAGGGAGGGAGTTCCAAAAAGTGGGGGCAAGGGTAGCGAAATTGGTTCCACCCCACTTTTTACGTTTGAAACGTGGGATTTGGAGGAAGGATTTGGAGGAAGAGCGAAGCTCTCTGGTGGGGACGTATTCATTTAGTAACGAGGAAATGAAAGCAGGGGCAGTGCCTTGACGGGCCTGGAAGACCATACAGCCGGTCTTGAACAGGGAACGTTCCTTAACAGGGAGCCAGTGAAGCTCTCTGAGGAGGGGTGTGGAATGGTGATACCGTGGGAGACCATAGACCAGCCGGGCCGCCTGGTTCTGAACCATCTGGAGTCTCCGCAGGCTATATGCTGGAATGCCGTTGTAGATGGCATTGGCATAATCTAGCCTCGAGATCACCAGTGCGGCCATAATCAACTTAAGTGCCTGTGGGGAAAAGAAGCGGGAAACAGAGCGGATAGTTCGGAGGGTGAGAAAACAGGAGGAGACAACAGTGCTAATTTGTGAGTGGAGGGTGAGCTGGTTGTTGATTTTAACCCCCAGTGTTTTAACTGTGGTTGAGGGAGTGGGGGAGGGACCAAGAGAGGAGGGCCAGAATCGGGAATTCCAGGGACTGGACGAACCACCGGTGAGAACCAACTCGGTTTTGTCCGGGTTCAATTTAAGATGGTTGTGGTTCATCCAGTCCCTGATGAAAGTCATGGTAGACTGAAAGTTAGAGACAGAAAGAGGAGAAGTGGACAGGTCAAAGATGAGCTGGAGGTCATCGGCGTAATTGTACACGGTAACCTCCAGCTGCTGAAGAGCAAAGATGAGGGGGGAAATGTAGAGGTTGAATAGCAAAGGAGAAAGAGAAGATCCCTGGGGAACACCACAAGTGACAGGAAGTGGAGTGGTCGTAAAATCTCCTAACCGGACCGCCTGAGTGCGGTCCCTCAGGAAGGAGGACAGCCAGATCAGGGCTGAACCCTCAATTCCAGCCGCCCTGACACGGGACAATAAGATGGTATGGTCAACCGTGTCAAAGGCGGCAGAGAGATCGAGAAGTACCAGCGCCTGATGATTGTTATTGTCCATACCCTTCCTGAGGGTGTCCAAGACCGAAACCACAACTGATTCGGTCGAGTGCCTGGGGCGAAAGCCAGCCTGGCGGGAGGCCAATCCCCCGTTAGCCTCTACGTGGGCGCTGAGAACCGCGGTGGCATGGCGTTCCAGCACCTTGCCCAGGTAGGGCAGCAGGGAAATTGGGCGGTAGTTGGCAGAGATGGCAGGGTCAGCGCCAGGCTTTTTTAGGATGGGCACTATAGTGGCTGTTTTAAGCGCCGGGGTCACTACTCCCTGTGCAAGGGAGTTGTTGAGGAAGGTTATGGGGGCTTCGGGGCAGGAGGAGTAAATATGTTGCAGGATTCGAGCCGGACAGATATCTGCCGGGGAGCCCGACTTTACTTTGGGGAGTATCTCGCGGAATGTAGCCTCAGTAAGGGGAGGGATAGAGGTAAGATGACCACGGACAGTGGGAAAGGAGGGATCCACAAAGGTAGGTGAAGGGCGGGATATTAGCCTTGATGGTAGCGATTTTCTCTAAAAAGTAAATATTGAGTTGGTCGCATAATGACTGGGATGGAGGGATTTGGAATGACGCTCTGTCAGAGTAGGCCAGGTTATTCACTATACTGAATATTTCTCTAGATTTGTTTTCAGCTGCCACTATTTTTGTAGAGAAATAGGTGGTTTTGGCAGAGAGAATTGCAGTTTTGTAGTCAGCAAGTGATTTGAGATAAAGGGTTTTTGATAAGGGGGAATCGTTTCTTCTCCACTGTCTCTCCGCCTGTCGAGCGGTCAGTTTTAGCTCTTTTAGGTGGTCGTTAAACCATCTATTGGAATCCTTTGGTCGTCGGATGGAAATGCGACGCAAGGGAGCCACTGAGTCGCAGCCTCCAGTCAGCCAGGTGTTAATGGCGTTGGCTTGAGAGTGGGAGGAGAGACCGGAGAGAGTCGGAGTGGAATTCCGAAGCAGGGAGGACAAGGAAGGGAGGTCGACTCTGTTCCAATTCCGCGCCCAAGTATTTCTGGCATGTGGGACTTTGGGTACATGGTAGTGGAAGATGGAAAAGGAAATAAGGGCATGGTCGGACCAACAGCAGGGGGATACAGTCACCGGGGATATTTGGAGATTGAGGGACCAAACCTGGTCAAGAGAATGACCGTGGGAGTGGGTGGGGACAGTTATGTGCGGAACAAAGTTCAAAGAAGAAAGAGATTCAGTGAACTCTTTCGAAGCAGTGCACTCAGAGGGGTCCGAAGGCCAGTAATTGAAATCCCCTAGCACCAAGACCGAGGCGTAGTTGACCACCAGATTGGCCAGCAGGTCTTGAAATGCCGGCAGGAATAATGAGGAAGACTGGGGTGGGCGGTACATAAGGAGACAAGTAATAGGGGGAGAAAAGGATAGGGAACGGACCACAAGGAACTCAGTAAGGGCGATGGGAGGAAAGGGAAGGGTTTGAAAGTTTAATTCTGACCGAGCGATTAACGCCACGCCGCCACCAGCCCTGCCCGCCGGACGATCGGCGCATAGGGCAACGTAGGAAGGGGGGAGGGTAGCCAGAAGAACAGGAAGGGAAGAATCACAGAACCAGGTTTCGGTCAAGAGCAGCAAGTCAGGCTTCTCAGTGTCAAGCAGGACAAACAGCTCATGATGGTGCTTGACCGCTGATCTGGTATTAAGTAAAAGAACAAATAACGGCGGAGGAGAGGGGAGAGGGTCAGGCGGAGGGGAGTCATGTGGTGGAGGGGTCAGTCGGGCGGGAGGTAATGTAGAAGTGGAAGAAGGGACAAGACCTAATGAAGCAATGTGTCTTTGTACGATCTCTGAGAGAGGCCAGTCGCCTTGGAGGGTGGTAAGCTCCTCAGAAGAATAAGAGGTAAGTTGGGCATGTGGTCGTGCCCCTGGCCCCGTCCGGCCGCGGACGGGCGCAGACGGGCTTGCCTTAGGCGCGCCTTTGGCGCGCCCGCTGCGCACGTCCGCTGCGCGTCCTGGGATTGCACATTTGATAAAGGGAATCTTTGGGCGGGAAGGGGGCGTGGCCTCTAGGTGGGCGTGGCCGAGCGTGTAACAGGCCGAAGGGAGGGGGTCACGTGAGCGTTTGATCCGCTGCACGGCGCCCTCGAAGTGATGATAGCGGTGGGAGTCGAGGTAGGTTAAAAATACAAGTTTTAAAGCACAAGTGACACAATAATTTCTAAAAAAGAACACTCCCGGCTATTTTGCCTCAGGAGACTTACAATCACCCCAGCGCTAGCGTCTCAGCGCTTATGAAGGGCGGGAAGGGGGTGTGGCCTCTAGGTGGGCGTGGCCGAGCGTGTAACAGGCCGAAGGGAGGGGGTCACGTGAGCGTTTGATCCGCTGCACGGCGCCCTCGAAGTGATGATAGCGGTGGGAGTCGAGGTAGGTTAAAAATACAAGTTTTAAAGCACAAGTGACACAATAATTTCTAAAAAAGAACACTCCCGGCTATTTTGCCTCAGGAGACTTACAATCACCCCAGCGCTAGCGTCTCAGCGCTTATGAAGGGCGGGAAGGGGGCGTGGCCTCTAGGTGGGCGTGGCCGAGCGTGTAACAGGCCGAAGGGAGGGGGTCACGTGAGCGTTTGATCCGCTGCACGGCGCCCTCGAAGTGATGATAGCGGTGGGAGTCGAGGTAGGTTAAAAATACAAGTTTTAAAGCACAAGTGACACAATAATTTCTAAAAAAGAACACTCCCGGCTATTTTGCCTCAGGAGACTTACAATCACCCCAGCGCTAGCGTCTCAGCGCTTATGAAAGGCGGGAAGGGGGCGTGGCCTCTAGGTGGGCGTGGCCGAGCGTGTAACAGGCCGAAGGGAGGGGGTCACGTGAGCGTTTGATCCGCTGCACGGCGCCCTCGAAGTGATGATAGCGGTGGGAGTCGAGGTAGGTTAAAAATACAAGTTTTAAAGCACAAGTGACACAATAATTTCTAAAAAAGAACACTCCTGGCTATTTTGCCTCAGGAGACTTACAATCACCCCAGCGCTAGCGTCTCAGCGCTTATGAAGGGCGGGAAGGGGGCATGGCCTCTAGGTGGGCGTGGCCGAGCGTGTAACAGGCCGAAGGGAGGGGGTCACGTGAGCGTTTGATCCGCTGCACGGCGCCCTCGAAGTGATGATAGCGGTGGGAGTCGAGGTAGGTTAAAAATACAAGTTTTAAAGCACAAGTGACACAATAATTTCTAAAAAAGAACACTCCCGGCTATTTTGCCTCAGGAGACTTACAATCACCCCAGCGCTAGCGTCTCAGCGCTTATGAAGGGCGGGAAGGGGGCGTGGCCTCTAGGTGGGCGTGGCCGAGCGTGTAACAGGCCGAAGGGAGGGGGTCACGTGAGCGTTTGATCCGCTGCACGGCGCCCTCGAAGTGATGATAGCGGTGGGAGTCGAGGTAGGTTAAAAATACAAGTTTTAAAGCACAAGTGACACAATAATTTCTAAAAAAGAACACTCCCGGCTATTTTGCCTCAGGAGACTTACAAGGTACCTTCTTTTTTGTTGTCCTGTGGTACCCTCAAACCTAGCACTCAAAGCCTTCTAGCAGGACAAAGGAGAAACAAAACTGCATCTTTGTCAAGTAAGCTTGACAACGTGTTCCCGTCTTCTAGATGTGAAAACAATTCTAAGTACCAACAGGTGTTCTTCACTGCAGTTTTGATCATTAGCTTATTTCCCTGAACCACACATTTTTCACACACTTGATCCACCTTCCATTTACCAGGAACAGAATTGTTTGTTGGTGGTCCTAATACTGCTGTACAAACTATCTCATAAAAATATCACTAAAGTCTGTGTCTTGGTTCTCACCTCTCATTTCAGCTAGAGATGGGCCATCAGCAGCATAGCATACTGCAATTCTGTCTTGGACAAAGACCGTCTCCAACCATGCAGGTCTTGAAATTTACTAAAAGGTAGACCTTTTAAGTTTTTAATGTTTTAACAGGTATGTGTAGTTATGTGTGTACAATCTAGATAGTTAAGTGCAGCATTTTGTTCAATTATTATGAAGGGAGTTGATAAAAGAAAGGTCCCAGTGAAGAATCCCACCACTCAAAGATTTGGTCCTGGGGCTCCTTCATTTGGAACTAAAATCAATTTCCCCATACCCAACAAATATTCAGATAAAAACCCTAGGCAAAACGTATCAAACTGCACAGAAAAATGCTGTTTGTAGCAGCTCTACGTTGAAATTAAATCCACATTTGAAACCTCCAGGGGAACAGGCAAGCTTCCCTAATTCTATAAAGATAAGACCATGCTTAGAACAAATATGCACTACTATAGGGAAAGGCATAGCACAGTTATTAGGACGAAACATACTTGAGTGGTTGCTTGGTAGAATGACCAGTCCTGCCAATGGGGTATAATAGCAGGGAAATCTTCATGAGGTACCCAGAAGCCCAGTCTGGATGAAGTACTCTGACTGAGAATCTCATCATGGTTTCATTCATAAGATGGAGTCCAACCCTCAACCCCATACAGTATGAAATCTTGAAACGTATTACTGAGACTGTTGCTGGGCCTGTAGTTAAAATGGGTGATGAGAACTGATGTGATGTCATTAACAGTTTTTATTTGGTATGTTTTCAAGAGAATTGGTGTATAGAAATGCTTTTTCTACCATACATAGTTATACAATGAAAGCACAGAAGGGTAGGACCTCGTAAAGACTAACCACATGGCCAAAACGTGCTATCTGTTATTCCATCACTGTGCTAGGTAGTGGTTGCAACAGACTCTTATCACAGACTGTACATGTCAGGTATCTCCACACTATGGAGACCCAGGGGGCCGCATACAGTTGACGTTGGCATTTTTGTGTTCCAGCCTAGGTAAGCTTGAAGAGCAATGTTATGTTTTACAAGGCAATTAATACTAAAAGTTGGTATTTACTGTGTAATCTTACATCCAGGTAATTAGGGCAAAAGAGGCATTATTTGCTGAGTTGAGCAGCACATTGTACAATGGCTGTCATTGCAACTAAAGGACAGAAGACACAAACCAGCTTTTCTACCCAACCTTATTTCGACATTGTCCAAATGCACTGCATATGTTTTAAATACTGTGGGTTGGCCAAATCCAACAAAAAAAACCGATATGTTTGGTATCCCCGGCCTTGTAAGACCAAAAGAACATACTACTCGGATGAGCTTTGCCATAAGTATAAATTGTAACTAGTGAATCTGAAATCTTGGCAGCAAGACATTTTACAAATATACATGTTCAGTGCAAAATCCCAACGAAAACCTATGCATTTATAACCTTAGCATACTCAGAGAATTCGGGATAATATGTCTCTTGTTCATGTTTCAGGAGTCTTTCCTGCCTGGCAACACAATACATGTGACAATATAAGAAGAAAGGCAAAAAACAATACTTAGATATCTATTTTTGATTTGTGAGCAAGTATCGATATGCAGCTGTGGACCCTTATATTTGTTGCTATCGTGAACAACAAGCCAGGGGAAATAAGCACACTTAAACAACATAATTGTAGCATTTTGGAAAATATCCACTGGTGCAGGATGTTTAAGTACTTCTTCACTGATCTGGTAGCTGTGAGAAATTTAGTTTTTTCTAGTTGTTTGAGACAGAGACAACGTCTAAAATACTGGTTGACCGCTATGGAGTGAGGTGCGGATACAAGAAGTTGACTGGGCTCAATCATCGCTTACCTCAGGACTTAGAACTTCTGAGAAAAGTGTACTGAGAAGGGAAAGTTCAGCAGGGCAAGACTGTAGGAAGTATCCGAGGAAGGGAGCGTGTCATTGGATAGCCTTAGGTCAAAGTCGCTGTGAAGATTTCTACGTTCTGACTTAGTCTACGACATGTAAGTAGAAAATCTTCAGCAGGATTAGGCAGAGGGATGTAGCTAAAGACAGTTCCACGAGGCCAGATACCCCTTTGATGAAGGACTGCTGAAAAGGATTCGCTGCCGGGAGAAGAACATAGTGGGAGAAATCGCGAAGTCAATCCACCTGGCAATGCACCTTGGGTGGATAGGCGAGCTGTTGGTCCCTATCTCCTTTGGTTCTCTGAGCAGCTTTAGGCCAAAAATGTTTTAAGTCCTCCATTTTTGGCCATCTGAGCACCTTTAGCATCACAACCAAGGGTGCAGGACTGGTGGGACACCTCTTGGGAGTTCAGGATTCACTCAGGCTGCCTCCAGGTGTGGATTCAAGATGGCTTAGGCCTTTTGTGTCCCTGTTGCTCTGAACAGGAGGCCAGAAAACTAGCCCATGGAGCCTCCCTGGTAGTCATGGGTGCAGGTGAAGATGCAAGGCTAAAGAGCAGGTCTGGCTTCTGAGGGTTCAAGGCAGGTTCCAGGCAGCATATCAGCCCTTCTAGGTACAGAAAAACAGCCTTGAAGAGTGTACAGCAGGTCACAGCAGCAAGAAGTACTCTGAGATTCCTTCCACGGGTCCAGAATTGAACTGAAAAGTGGATCTGAAGGTTCTATTTTTATACCCTAGTGCACTTTTTCTGAAAGTGGAAGAAGCTTCTAGAAAAGTTCTTTGAAGTGCAGGGAATTTCATGACTCCCCTGACTCGTGGCTGGCTGTAGTGACAATGCAGGGTCATTAGGGCTTTTTTATGATGAAGAGCACAGGCTATTCAGTCACAAGTTGGGATGTGCAGAGCTCCGACCCCTATCCTGCCAGCAGTTGGTCCATTGAGACACACCTTATCCCTCTATTGGATGATTGTCTGGGAAGAATTCACAAAGTCTAACTGTCATATACACCCATGCATTTGATTCGCTTGTTTGATTACTATTCATGAAATGTATAAATCTTTGCTCTAAATTTTGATTACTGTTGACACTTGGACCGTACACCTATTAAGTGACATTATCGTAGTGCACCGGGTTTATCTAGATATTCACTTGTCTAGTTTTTCTTTTTCACTTTGAACCAGGGGCCAGCGGTTCCCCTTGCCTGGTGCACACAAACCTTAACAGTTACACAGATTAACTTTATTTAAGTATTGTACAGTGTGTTTAATCTGTTTATTGAGTGCACGCCAGCCGCGCCTACTCATTTGTTTATTCAACTTTGTAAAAGTGGCATTTTCAAAATTGTAATAAAAATCCACTTTACCATTAAAAAGGGTTTATCATTACAATTGCATTGATACCAATATGATATAGCCACCTGCTCCCAATTGACAATTACAGCTCATTTAGTCTTTCATTAGCTGCGCTGTCAAGCCTGATCTAAAAAAATCATCATGCTTTCACAGAACATGCTCAGATCTGCCCATAATATTCATTAAGCTTCACTCAATATTTCCGTGAATGTGTGCAGCAGACTTTAATTAAAATTTGCATCATAATTCTCTCAGTGTGAAAATCAAGATTGCCCAGAATAAGCGTTTCCTTTCTCGCAAATAATTTTTCAAACAATATCCAAAATACTCAATCCATAAAAAGTTTACATGGGGCTGCCATAAAGGAGGCCTCAGATCATTGCAGAAGATATGAATTAGGATTGCTAGGAAATAAATATTTCAGTGTTCTCACACATATTCATTAATTTATTCCTAAATATTTAGCAAACTTCCCCAATACTGAAATACGCATTAGATCTCAATCAGTTAAGGTTCAACCTTCTGAAAGGTACATATTTTGATTACCAAATATAACCATAAGAAATCTATGGTCAACTTGTTTCGGCTGTTGCCTTTCACTGGACCATATATTTAAATATTTCACAGTAGTGATTGCCACTGTTTAGTTAAAGTTATTGTTTTTTGTTTTGCTAAGAAATTTGGTGCTGTTTCACAAGTCTTCATGAAAATTTTCGAAAGTTCATCCACCATGGCTCCTCCCTGAAACATGTCGGGGTGATCAAGTGGGGGCTGAGGAATGGAGGTTTCCAAAATAAATTTAACCTATGCAATTTCCCATATGAAGTTTAGAAAGTGTTTCAGAAAAAAAACAGCTCAACAGAATTACACCAAAATTGGCAGAAGACTAGACCTTTTACTCAGAAAGCATCCTAAATGTGATTTGTTTAACATTCATTCAGGTTCTTTTGAGAAATTAAGGTTAAAAAGTTAGTGATGTATTGACAGCTCGTCCCACGGGAGTCCTGCTGGAGTACCACGATACATCGAAATAAAAAGGTTCAGCAATCTGATTTCTCTTGTCAGCCGCTTTGGTCCTGCAGGAATCGGATGTTCCAGTGGGACCAAGCAATCGGATATCTCCACCCTTCTAAGGACTCAGTGACTTGGATCCTGTGTCCTGAATGAAAAGAAAAATAAGGTACAAGGGGACAGTGTAGGAGTACCTTGACCCCCTGGCCCTTGTAGGGGGGCCAAAACAAATATATATATTTTTTCTTGACATGTTCCGCAGTACTCCCACAGGACCCAACAAGGCGTACCGCCCCAGAATAAAGTTAAAAAGAGGCAAAAAAATGTAAAATGTGCTTTAGGGGACTGCAAAGGGTTAAAAGCCTGTGGGGAGTCGGCTGCTTGCAGCTGTTGGGAGCAGGGCCTGGCTGCAGGCCAGGCCCTGCGTTCGTTCCACTACTGCGCATGGAAAATGGCAGGCTCAATGAGGGAATAGGATGAATATGACGAAAAAACACAGAAATGCACCGAAAAAAAGGATTAAAGTGATTTTATAGTTAGGTAAGGTAATACAATCTTATTTTCTGTTCATAAAACCTTTGAAATTCACAGAAAAAAATCAAATGTTAAATTAAAGTTATAGTTAGTTATGATAATAATAACATAAACATACATAACATAACATGTGCATTTGTAATGCACACGTTCACCACTATGGGTATCTTGGCACTGAAAAGCAGTTGTTTGTTGTTACCCAACTCAATGCTACTCATTTTATCGACCTCAAATGGATCAAAGGCTGAGTGGACTGAGCGGAATAATATCTAATTTTACGTTAAAAAAAAGCTCAAGAAATTCACAAAACAGCACAAAGGTTAAAGTGACATTATAGTTTGGCCTTGCGATGATATAAAAAAGAAATATTTTAAACCAAAATGAACACTGAAATTTCCCAGTTAAAGTTTACTGAGCTAACTATAACTATGCACTGCTTATGATCTCATATATTAGGTAAAACAGCAATAGCAAACATATATTTTCAATTAGGAGTACATATATATTCTAGGTGCAAATACAAATAATCTACAGCATGATATAGAAAAATATATATTTTATTTTTTTTCATTTCTGTTTTGTATGAATTCATGATATAACTCATTCTTTTCATCTTCAACTATGTAAATTCAACACATATGTAAAATTATGCATGTATATCCACATTTGATACTTTCAAATTATATACATGTATATTCAACTCAAATCAGAAAGGTATAGTGATTATTAAACCGCAATTTTATGAAAAACAACGGATAATTTGTACATATGTACCATGGGATGAGCTGTTCTCGATTTCAAAATGTATAATCCTGTTTTCTACTTGATGGTATACTGAGATGTAATTATGAAAGCAGGTACATGACCCTGGTCGCTACTAATGTCCCATAATCGCGGTACACGTCACTGTTTGTGTATATCCTTGGTTCGCTATCCTCAAACGATATTTGCTACACGGGAACCTCAGAATTGAAAAGGGCGGAGACCGGTGGCATCTCTAGATGTATCCATTGGTCTGTGAACCTGGCTACAGGGAAAAAGACTCTATTTGTGGAAACGCCATCATTGGCATCTCAGTATACCATCAAGTAGAAAACAGGATTATACATTTTGAAATCGAGAAAAGCTCATCCCATGGTACATATGTATCTAATACATTTATTTTGAAAAATAAGATAATTGCCAGTACCATCTTTAAATCAAAGCTTGAACCTGGAAACATATTTGTCTATCGTATAACTATACCCGGTTTACTACAAAGAGTCCAGAAATATTCACAGCATTACATGCAGTTCACCCATTTAACAAATAACCCTCATTTAGTCAGATGGAACCTTAACCAAGCATCTTACAAGTCCATAAAGCCCCATATATTTGGTTGTGCAAATAGACGGTTTCCTGATGAAGGCAGCAGTACCGTAAAGCGCCTAGTTCCTATTCTGCCGCATGCCGTCATCAAATTATCTGCTGTTTTTCATAAAATTACTGTTTATTAATCACTATATCTTTCTGATTTGAGTTGAATATACATGTATATAATTTGAAAGTATAAAATGTGGATATACATGCATAATTATATATGTGTTGCATTTACACAGTTGAAGATGAAAAGAATGAGTTATATCATGAATGAATACAAAAAAGAAATGAAAATAAAATAAATATATATTTTTCTATATCATGCTGTAGATTATTTGTATTTGCACCTAGAATATATATGTACTCCTAATTGAAAATATATGTTTGCTATTGCTGTTTTACCTAATTAGTCTTCTATCCCTACGTATAGCAACTTAATTTGTTTAGTAGGGGTCGCCATGTTTTTTCAAAAAGTATGATCTCCCATATTACATCACTCATGACATGTTCAATGACCTCATGGATGACATCATATATATATATATTTATATATGTATGTAGTGCCTTCATAGTATGGATTGAGCCACTCCTACATATGTATTCTGTATTCTACATATGCACAGTGTGTATCAAAGAAACTGGTCTGTTTTCCGAATGTATTTTCAGGCTTAAATACTTATATAACCAAAATATGCATGAGGCTCATTCTTAAATATGTTTAAGCTTTGTACGGGGAAGCTCTTCATCAACTGCTGGGTTGGTTATACAAATGATGCCTTGCAATTGATGAAGGAGATGATCTCAAAGTTTTCACAATTGACAGGTCCTCACAAAATGAAATGTGTGTATTTTTTTCACTTTGATTTGTTTGCATTTCATCTTTTCAGGGACAAACTGCAAAAACATTGGCAAAGCAAATGGTCTAGTTTATTTTATGTGCATGTTCTTTGTTGTAAGTGCTACATTGAAAAATGCAGCAACTGCCTGCCTCATTTGAAGATCTCAATTTATATGATCTGCATAGTTTCAGAAATGCCCGTGTTGCATGTGCCACCTTAAGCAACTCCTCAGTTGTAGTGCAGGTGTGCTTCATCACTAATATATCACAATTGAAGCCCTGTCCAGGACTCCGTCGGGTATAATGTATGCAGTGTGGGAGTTCCCCCTTAAAAAAAGGGTTGTAGAAGTGGCGCAGTGAAATCTATGAGATTTCACTATGCCAATTCTAGGACGTCACTGCGCCAAACTCTTACGCCTGCCTCACAGCAGGCATAAGATTGATGCAAGCACCTTTAACAAGGGACTTGCCCATGTGTAATGACCCATTTCTGGATTAGCGTCACCTTTGGGGTACACTCCAGCAATGCCTGCACCTACAGATACGTAAAAAATACTGATGTATCTGTACATCCTTGTGACATGGAGTTACATACAGTAAAGATGGCGCATCCACTGTGTCGTAAGGAGGGAGCACTGAACAGTGTTGCATCGCTGTTTTCATGCAGTGACGCACCACTTTTCATAAACGAGGACCTTAATGAACCAGCGCATGCAGACATCAGTGTGGATAGTAATGCATATTAGTGGTCCCACGCAGTGCTTTAATCAATGGTCTTGGTAACACCTCAGTGGACCCGCAAAGTGCATGCATCATTGGGCCTAGTACTATGCATCATTAGCCCTACACAGTGCATGCATCAATGAGCCTACTAACAAGCGTCAGTGACTTCACAGACTGTATGCATCAATAGACCTTGTAGCAGTTATCAGTGGCCCCTAAAAGTGCATGTGTCAATTGGCCCTAAAGAGTCCATGCATCAAAGGGTCTAGCATTGAACTTCCATGGCAACCTATAGTAAAAAAGAAAGGTAATACAAGTACCACACTAGTGTAGTCACTATCAGATGGAGTAAAATCTAAATCAACAGTCTCCTGAAACTTTGACGGGAACTGCTGAAGGAGCATTGGGCATCCTGAGAGGGAGCCTCCTGGCACCATGTTGCAGCACCACCGGTGTTAGCACTGAAGAAGAATGGAATGCTACTGTACATGGTGAAAAGAGATGCCGAAGAAGGACCGGCAAGTTGGACTGTGGCACCTGCTGCTGGACTAATTATGTTATCTTGCAGACCATCTGGGCAAATAAACTGTTTTTCATGATCTCAGTGGGAGCCTGCCGATGAATGAGCAGTAGCTGCATGAAAGGTTCACTGTAGAGAACAGCGGCAGTAACATGGCAAAAAGACAAAAACAGCACAGGCTGTGAAATGAGGCAACTGTAACCAGTGAATATGCGTTCTGCTGTCATTATAAAATAAGCTGAAATGCAAGAAAGGGAGAGATTTTCTTTGAAGCTGAGTGATTAATCTTTATTCGATTATACAGAATAATCATAAAAGATACAAACACATGTTAAGAAGAGTACATACACACATGTTAAAAGGGAGCACATAAAACGTTTAAAACAATTTTCATACACATACCAGTTCAATTCATCCGATTTTAAAAGTTCATAAACACATAAAATCCATTTAAGATCAGGACCACGGCCTATCATATACATTGTTATTACTATGCACACATTATTTTGTTCCAGTATAAGGCGCCTTTTAAATTGTCGATGACCACCGTCATCACGCCCTGGTCCTGTAGTAGTTGTAGAAATAAAAAAGCAGGTCGACATTGAGTGAAGCCCCTCTCTTTTAAAAGTGATAATAGATATCTTCTGCAAAGAAATTCATAGAATCTACAGAATAGGACCAAATGTATTAGAGTCTGGGTGGAACGGTCATCGCAAGGACAAATTAAAAGGGAATGGAGACCAAACTGACCACGAGGAAAGCAAATCTTCATGTGCATAGTGCCCAAAAGAAATCTAGTTAGTAAGGATCTATCCATGGGGTACTTAATTGCAGTGAGATAATTTTTGGGGCCACTAACTGATTTTAGCAACAGAAAGAATCTAGTAGAATGTTTCGTCAGCACCCGAGCGTCCCTTTCCTCATTGGCCTTATTTTTTTAAAAATCCATAAGGACTCTAAATCACCCTTTTTAAGGATGTATGGCCTACCAAAAATATCTGTGCGATCGAGGGAGCGGGCTATCGACTTAATGTAATTTAACCACGGTATCTTTAGACCATACGTACATTCCATGCAGGCCTCAATCACACTCCTGTTGAACCACAAGCTCTCATTAGACCGAAAGAAATCCGTAGTAAAAATGGAGCCAGTTTAACCTGGTCCTCCACTTAGTTTAAACCCAATTCCTCATGGGTGACAAATGAGGAACTGTTTGTACCCACCCCCAGGAGTTTCCTACAAAATTGGTCCTCCTCCAGCTGGATTCCTTTGCACTTACGGTACCCCCAAAGAGCAGCTCCGTAAGTCAGGGCCGGAAGACACTTCATGCTAAATATTTATAACAGGGGCAGGACGGGCTCATTACCTACTGACAATGAAAATCCTAATAAGGCACAACAGGCTTGGTTGAATTTAGAGCAGCGACTGGAAATAGAGGGAAGCCAGTTATTCTGGTGGTCAAAAGAGATCCCCAGGTAAGGAAATGTGGAAACCCTGGTGATGTGTTGCCCTTTAATGTCAATAGGCCTTATCTTGGCTGTCCTCCTCCCACAGACCATATAATGCGTCCTAGAGATGTTAGTATCTAGGTCCAAGTCATCCATGAACTTCACAAGCAGATCCACCAGGAGATTTAGCCCGTTAGTCGTCTGGGACATCAAGACGGCGTTGTCGGTGTATAGCAAGGACCCTGCTTGTCTTTACCCTTGTCAGATCCGCACCATTTTTACTCAAACATGTATTTAGGCTGTTAATATATAGTAAACACAGTAATGGAGCCAACACGCATCCCTGCCTCAACCCTTGCTGTAAGCCAAAAGGTTCAGTAGTTTTCCCCTCTGTACCATATCTAACGCGTGCAATTACATCCATACGTAGAGCTCGTTACTAAGGTCCATAAATGCAAGGAAGATATATCCCTGCTTCGCCACAATGTATTTCCCTATGATAAGGTTGAGGTTCAGGCATTGTTCTATAGAGCCCATCCCTTCCCTGAATCCATATTGGACAGGGCAAATTATGTCTTTAGCCCAAACCCAAACTTCCATTTGCTGAAGGACAATACGCCCTACCACCTTTACCACTGAACATAAGAGAGATATTGATCTGTAACAGGAAGGGTCCAGTGCATTCCCCTTCTTAAATATAGGGACTATGGTGGCTGATTTCCAAACCGGAGGAAGACCAAGTTGAGTTGCGGCATTAAGAACATTAACCAGCATTGGATCCCAAAGATGAGTTTCATCCTTATAAAAATCCATGGGAATTCCGTCTGGCATATGAGCTCTATTGGATGGGCTGCCCATAATTGCATTGTAAACCTCCTCAAACTCAAACCTAACCTATAAAGGGTACAGATTATCCACATCACCCTGATTAAAAGGGAGGTCTTTGAAGCTGACTAATATTTGTAGAATTAAGGGAGGCAAATACAGCACTGTTGGACACGTGCTGTAGCTCCTATGGGTAAGAGACAGTCAAAGAAGCGAGAAGGCGAGTCTTTATTGTAGTGCATGTGAGGGGTGGATTTCATGGAAATACGCAGAAAGAGATGTGAGTGTTATCCTCCCAGTCCAGTAGGACCTTTCTTGCTTTTGGCGATAACTGCATCCAACTTCGAGATGCTTATGCACAGCTCTATCCCCCAGAGAGCAGCAAAAGAGGTAATTCCTGCACAATCCTCTCTGGAAGTCCAGAGAGACATAACATACCAGGCATGTTCATTTTCAACAGGCAGGCAGTGCACAGGATGAGCTACAAGCATTCTTCTAAATACTCCCTGCATGTGCCAGCTGAAATGGCAGTTCCCCGATGCCTCGCGAGTAACCAATAAAATGTTTATCTCCTTGAAATATGCTTCCCACTCAATATGCAATACTAACTGTGCTTAATCCTCGCATTGCCATTTGAGCTATCTGTTAACCATGGGTGTTACATTCCATCACATCATTACACTGATGTGGCAGCCATCTTAGATGAAGGGATTCTCTTCAATGCCCAATGTGGATCATTAGTCATCAGTTTCAAACATTACAATTCTTGTTCCTACTCAGTATCTTCCAATCGCTCCATCTTACATCACAACTTTCTATCCCACAATTACGCCATTCAATCCCTTCATCCCACCACCCAAGGGGCCCATAATCAGCAGCCCTTTCGGGAGGAACACCAGCTTTAAAATGAATGACGATTCTTCAACAAAACAGTAAATGAAGGGCGGTCCCAAAAGCTGATAGCAAAAGAGTCTATGTTTCCCCTTATGCGGAGTTAAAAAACACCTGACCAATTAAATATGCACTCAAAATAGATCAAGAATAAGGACCCAAAGACTTTCTCTAGATGTATTTTTGTTCTTGTTCACATGAGTTCTAACAGACTAAAGTTGTCTCTAGCTGAACCTAAATCTCGCTTAAATCACTTTTGTGAATGGTGCCTCAGTGCAAAAAACTGAATAGATGAAACTGAATAAACGTTCAAAGAACTTGCTATCAAATTCATTTGACAAAAATGATACACAATGGCATTTTCTGATAATATTCTAGGAATTTCAGTTGTGAGTTCGAAAACGTATTGTGATAAATGATTTTATCACTATGTATCTATGTTCCTAGCACGGTATTCCTATATTGATTTCAATAAGTGAAAAGATCTCCAGACACACAATGAGCAAAGCAGTTCAGATCACTTGTTAACAGTAATATTTTTGTAATACCCTACTCTAATACTAAAGCTAACCAATTTGTGTCTACAGGCTAGCTTAGTTTCCAAAAGCAGGTACAGGTAAGGTGCCAGTCATTGCATACAATGTCTGTGTGGCTGCTGCTGTGTAAGTTTCTCTGGGATCCCAAGCTCCATGTGGTTATGACGTCTAGGTCGCAAAACAATCCCAGCTAGTACATCATTTCGCTCTTACCTAACTTGACCAGGCTCCTCCCACCAAAATCAGTCCCTTTCACTCGTCCTGCCCAAAAAGGTGGTAAACCACTTGCAAACAAGAAAGGCCCCCCGGAGGGGAGTGTGTGTGAAAATATTTTTTAAGAGCAGGCAGTGGTCTCAGGGACCACTGCCTGCCATTAAAAAAATGACACTGAAAAGTTTCATTTTTCATTTTTAAATGCTTCCTGTTTTTCTATAAGGAAAATAGGCTTGATTTTTTTAACTTCTTTATTTAAAAAGCAGTTCCAGACATTGGTATCTGCTGACCCCAGCAGGCCACCATCCCTGGGAGTGCTAGCCATTCCCAATGGGGAGGCAAATTGCGCTTGCCTCATGAATATTGTTGAGGCATGCAATTTGCGACCCCATTGGGAATCGCTAACAGTGTTTGTGACACTGTTGTACATTGCATTTTGTGCACGTCGCAAATTGCACGTCGCAAAGGGTCATACATCTGGCCCTTAGTCCCTCACTAAACACATGTGAAGCATTTATTCACAAGCACTGATCCAGGGCCTCTTGAAATGTGATAACACCAGTTCCATGTTGATGGAGTTCCATTTGCTCCCATTGCCAGCCTGAACCATCTTCAACCAACTACATCTTTTACAAACCTTTCTTGATCAGCACCCCGGCTTATTTTACTGATAAACTCACCATCTCTGGCAGATCAAGGCACACGGCAGCAAGGACAGCATTAGACTGCAGATGAGAAAGTGTAAAAAAAATGACAATAAAACAAGACAGGAAGATTTTTCCATCTATGCACCCATGCTTAGGAACTCCATCCTTGTATCCTTCAGGATTGCCCCACTGCTGCTCCAATTTAGATAAGAATTTAAGAATGGTCTCTTTAAAGAGCAGTACTACATCACAATGCATTAACCGTACACAACAGTTTTCCCTCCTCTAATGCATTAATCATACACAACAGTTTACTCTGCCCCTACTCTTGAATTTATGTTTGTCTTTGACCATGTACCATGCTCCACTGCCTTTTGGATAAGTTTGAGCTATAGAAGTCCCTTATACATACATAAAGAAAGTTGAAATCTTATAAGACATAAGTTTACAAACCTGGAAATCTTTTATTTGCCTCTCAATAGGCACCCTGTGAAAAACAAAGTAATTGACTTCTGTAATAAGGGCTAAGTATTCTATCAAAGGATAATGGGATTTTGAAGGAAATATTGATTAGTGGGTTTGAGAGTGACAGGTTTAGTGGGCATGTCGACTAATGCTTTGTTCGCCCTAAGTTGGCAGGGTATGCCCAGACGTAGGTCCCATTCTCACTTTGCCACTGGATTAAAGATAGCCTGGCTGATGAGGGTTATGAACCCGAAACCCGTCCCAGAATGCTTGTTTCCGGTCCAGGGAAGACATGGCTTGGCAGTTTGGCGCTGGACTGTTCCCATGAGGCACAGGGTCAGACTGATTTGCATATGGCCATGTCTGAACTGGGGTGGTGGAGTGAGCTAAAGAATGATGATGGATTAAACCCAGATCACTTGACTGTGGGTGAGTGTTTGATTTGCTCAAACGCTCCGTCCATCATCCCCTTTGGTATTGCTTTGTTCGCCCTAAGTTGGCAGGGTATCCCCAGACGTGGGTCCCTTGCTCACTTTGCCACTGGATACAAGATAGCCTGGCTGATGAGGGTTATGAACCCGAAACCGGTCCCAGGATGCTTGTTTCCGGTCTAGGGAAGTCATGGCTTGGCAGTTCGGCGCTGGACTGTTTCCATGAGGCACAGGTTCAGACTGATTTGCATATGGCCATGTCTGAACTGGGGTGGTGGAGTGAGCTAAAGAATGATGATGGATTAAACCCTGATCAGTTGACTGTGGGTGAGTGTTTAATTTGCTCAAACGCTTCGTCCATCATCCCCTTTGGTATTGCTTTGTTCGCCCTAAGTTGGCAGGGTATCCTCAGACGTGGGTCCCTTGCTCACTTTGCCACTGGATACAAGATAGCCTGGCTGATGAGGATTATGAACCCGAAACCGGTCCCAGGATGCTTGTTTCCGGTCTAGGGAAGTCATGGCTTGGCAGTTCGGCACTGGACTGTTTCCATGAGGCACAGGTTCAGACTGATTTGCATATGGCCATGTCTGAACTGGGGTGGTGGAGTGAGCTAAAGAATGATGATGGATTAAACCCTGATCAGTTGACTGTGGGTGAGTGTTTAATTTGCTCAAACGCTTCGTCCATCATCCCCTTTGGTATTGCTTTGTTCGCCCTAAGTTGGCAGGGTATCCTCAGACGTGGGTCCCTTGCTCACTTTGCCACTGGATACAAGATAGCCTGGCTGATGAGGGTTATGAACCCGAAACCGGTCCCAGGATGCTTGTTTCCGGTCTAGGGAAGTCATGGCTTGGCAGTTCGGCGCTGGACTGTTTCCATGAGGCACAGGGTCAGACTGATTTGCATATGACCATGTCTGAACTGGGGTGGTGGAGTGAGCTAAAGAATGATGATGGATTAAACCCTGATCAGTTGACTGGGGGTGAGTGTTTGATTTGCTCAAACGCTCCGTCCAGCATCCCCTTTGGTATCGACTGATGTGATTTAGCACTCCTGGGGAACTTGCAAGACAGGCAGGTGAAGGATTCCCATACCTCTACCATGGACCCCCTGGATTAGGGTCGCAGATTCGCTGCCCAAAACCGATTGCGAATTGTCTCCTGTGACAAGCAGAGTTTAAGGCCCTGTTCTTCCTTCACTTCTGTTGTGGGCAATGCTGGAACTCGAGGATCATATTCTGGTGATAAATAACCAGCTTCACCTCTTGTAATCTGAGGTTAGTTGTTTGGCTATTGACCATGGTCTTCCATATGGATAAAAACCATAAAGTGACTGGTGAAATGCTTGAAATAATCTTGGTCGCTCGGTACACATTCCAGTCTATTGATTTTCCCACCATGGCATCTCAGACAGGAACCAGCAGTATGCAGATCAGTCTTGGTCCTGCTCCAATAAGAACAATTGAGCCTCAATGGCCAGGCACCCTCTGAACAGAAACACAAACAACCCCATACGTGGTGTGGCCTATTTGCATCTCATTAGTAGGATGCATATTACGTCCCACAGCACAGTGAGCATGAGATTTATGACTGGGCATTCCTGTCACAGGAATGGCTAACCATGGAAGGTGGATTCTTTGAAGTGAGTGTGGAGAAGGGTATGTCCTGGGTCCCAATACAGGGTACTGTATTCCAGGTTAAAGCAGGGACGAGGGGTATTGGACAAGCTATAAAGCCATTGTGTCTCAAGCAAGTTCCTGTAAACCATAAATATTTACAATTCTGGCCAGTAGCAGTTTGTGTTCCCAGGTGTACAGATTTGGGTCATTAGTTGAGAGGGGTGCAAGACCCACTCAAAAAACATCCACAATCTTTGTAAGGATGAATCACAAAAGTCACTAAATTAAACCGTGCTTATTCCTCTTTCACTTAGCACAAAGGCAGTCAGACTTAACTTAGAGGCAATGTGTAAAGGATTTATGCAGTGCTCAATCAGTAATAATGGGAAGAACACAACACAAGAATAATAACAAACAAATTAAGGAAACAGAGTAAATGTTAATAAAAAATAACCCCAAAATGACAAAAAGTCAATCATTAGAACCAGAGATATGAGTTTTTAAAGTTTTAGGTATAAATAACGCCAAAAAGCACAAAGCGACACTCAAGATTATCTGGTTGTGCTGGGCTGGGGAATACTCACAAATTCGGGTCTACCGCTATGGAGCACAGATCTGATACAAGAAGCTGGTTTCCCCTGCTGAAGAGTTACCTTCTAAAGTCTGCAGGAGAAACTCTGTTTTTCCTGTTGGCAGGATTATGAGAAGGTTGCAGGCATGAGGAGCTGATCGGGGGCTGTGGGCGTGAACAGCCGGTGCAATACAAAGGGAGCTTTGTATTGGTGGTCAGTGTGGGCTATCGCTGATGGCAAGGAGATCAAGTCTCATGGAAGTTTATGTTGGTGGTCTTTGCAGATAATCGCTTTCAGTACGTTGAGCAGGTCCCAATGAAGCTTCGCATTGCCGGTGGTTGCGGACAGTACTTTCTGCGTGCAAAGAGGTTACTGAATGGGCAAGAGGAGCCCAAAACATATGCATCTTCACCTTTCCTTTAGGAGGAGTACACTCTGATGCTAGCCAAGGGTCTAGGACCTGGGGCACCTCTTGGGGATCAGAACTTACTCCAGAAAAGGTCAGTTTCATGTTTAGGCAGGTAAAGTCGGTGATGGTCAGCTGGGCAAGTTGCAGAGAGACCTCTGGAAGCTTGTTGATTCACTGCAGTTCAAACATGGGTCAGCCACCTGACTCTTGGTGTCACTTCTGAGAAACCTTGGTTCAAGGCAAGCAGTTACAATCTTCTGTCTTCAGTCAGCAGGGCAGTCCTTCTTCTGAATCTTCTACAGATCCATGAGTGTTCTGATGAAAGTTTCTGAAGATGCCACTTTTATCCACAGTGCCAGCCTTTGGTTGTGGGATGCCTCCTTTGTCTAACTTTCCCCCTTTCCATGGTTTGGCTTCAAACTGTCTAGGCTAATAGCAGGAAGGCAGGCTTTGGTGTGATTTGCATCTGTTAGAGGAGGAACAGGCAGCTTTTAGCTTTTAGAAGTCAGGAATGCAGTGTGCAAGGCCTGAGGCTACCCTTTGAAGCTCAGGAAGGCCAACCCACCAGGACATTGAGCTCAGTACAGCAAGGTCCTGCCCCACGCCTAGGGCCCTTTTGTCTCCATGCCTTAAAGAAATACACAAGGAAAGCCATTCACAGTCATGTAACCCTGGATACTTGGAGAAAGCCAAATTTGGTTTATGTAGAAAAATGCCAACTTTCTAAAAGTGGCATTTCCAGAATAGTCAGATAATATACAACTTTACCATTAAAGAATAAATTACAATTCATTTGAGTGGAAGAGGTATTTCTCTATCTGTTCCCAAACTGAAGTTATCACTTATTATTGTGTGATAAGGTATCCCTGTGTTAGTCTATGAGAGCGATAGTATTACAACAGTGAAAAAAGAATTTAAGAGTTTTTCATCCAATGTCAGATCATGTGAAACCTTTATCCTTCTGTCCTACTTTTAGAAATCTGCACTAAATGCTGCACTTGCAGGCCTGAGGTGTTCCAGAAGGCTACTGTAGCGGGTAGCACAAGGAGTGCGGCAGCCTCCAGGAGCACTTAATTTACAGGGCCTGTGTACATGTAGTACCATCTACTATGGACTTACAAGTAAGCTAAATGTGCCAATTGGGTGTAGCCCAATTTGAATATGTTTCCAAGAGAAGACACAGAAACGTTACCACTGGTTAGCAGGGAAAACGTACAAATATTCCTAATCATCAACATAAAACTGCTTTGTCAAAGGAAGGCAAGGCCTAAAAAATGGGGTGGCCCTACAGAAAGGGCATGGTCCAACACCAAGGAATCATCTGGCCACTCCATTTTCTTTGGGCTTGCTCTCTGTTCTTTGGCTGCAAGTGCAGGATGCTTCTGGTCATGCTGACATAATTCACATGCTGCCACCTCATATGTAGAGAACCACCCAATAGTTGTTGCCCCACCCATGCGTGATGTATCCTAGGCAGATGGAAATACCCAAGGCTTTCCTTGCCAATATTTCATACATGGTTAGTGCCTTTAGAACAAAGCCCTATGATTGCCTTCACCATGCATGCATAATGTTCCAGTCATGAAGCCTTGTAAATTGGGTCAGGCCACAGAGGCACTGCCCCTGTCAACCAGAGAGACCTCTGCACCTGCTTACATTGTGTGGGCATGACAGGGGGGTCGTCATTTATGCCTGGGTGGTAGCAGTGCCTCTACACAAGTTTAAAAGAGGGAATTTCTGAAATGTTTGCCTCTAGTGTGTTGTACTCACCCCATGCAGTCCCATCTGCTTTCCTCATATTACAATGCGTTTCTCCATGCAGTTCCATGCACTTCCCAAAGAAGTGCTGTGTCTTCCCCATCCTGTACATTCTAGTTTGCATGCAGTACAAGACATTCCCAACAGAGTCTAATGCACTCCCTAATAGTGGCCGCATATTGTCCCCAAGCATGCAGTCTCATTCACTCCCCCACATCATCACCTGTCAGTAATTTCCTTTGCGGTAGTTGGGTCATTGTTGAAAACTCTGATCCAGCACTATGTTTAGTGGTGGCATTACTGCATTCTTACTGCCATCAATAGATTGACCCTTCTGAAAACTTTCCAATGGGTGTTGTGTGCACTTACTACCATGGCAGTAGTATTGCAAGGGTGGATATGGGAGTATGTAGGCCGACTGCTGCATGGTGTAAATTGAGCAGCAATATAGAACGTTCTTTCCCTATGATTCACTTATCAGTACCTGAGTATGAGATACATTAGATTTTACGAATCCAAATACAAAACAAGCATTGGCAAAGCCAACAGGTTTTGTCTTGGCTGCCAACCTACTGACAATTCTTGTTTTTTTGTCATGGTTATTGAAAAAGTTTATTGTTTGGGAATATGCTAGGCCCACATCAATCTAACAAAAAAAAATATTTGCTACAAGCAAAAAGGTTTTTGGAGGGCCTAAAAAAATACACATTACTATAGTACTTCCTGGTACTGAAGGGAACTACGTTCTGTGTGTGTATGTGTTCCCTGTGAAAAAGCAACATGCTGTAACTAAAAGTGATGTCAGCCAGTGGTTGAAGTGAGATGATACATTGCCCTTAATGCATGCTGGAGTGTGTGGAAGAAATATGATGTGAATGACACCAACTAGAGGCTAATGGATGAAGCCTGGCTGAAACATAAGTGTAGTAAAATCAAAAGGTCTTGGCCAACACAGACCTAACAATTTAATCAGTCTGTAATTGGCTGCAAACCTATTGTCTGAAAGAAAGAAAGCGGAAAAAAGGAACACAAGAAAGAAAGAAGGCAGGAAAAAGACAAGACAGATGGAGAGAGAAAGAAAGAAAGAAAGATGGAAAGAAAGAACAAAAGAAACAAACAAATAAACAAAGAAAGACAGGAGGGAAATAATGATGGAAAGCAAAAGAAAAAGGAAAGAGAGAAAGAAAGAAAGAGAAAAAGAAAGAAAGAAAGCAATAAGCCAATCAAGAAAAGAAAGATGAAAGTAAAGAGAAAGAAAGGAAGCAAGAAAGAAAGAAAGCAAGAAAGAAAGAAAGAAAGAAAGAAAGGTATAAGAGGGTAACTTAATGCCTGACAGTTTCAAATAAGCACAATATGGTATCCTGTGAAATAGAAGCAGTCAGAAATGAAACCGCAGCAAAAGTAATTTACAACAGCATTGGAAGGCGATGGAATCTGATAATGATGGAATGTGCATCAGATACTTCCTGCTATCACTTAAGGCTCTAAACACAACGGCAAAATTAAACTAATCATAAGGTAATAACACTCGCATTGAAGGGAACTAGCTGTGCGTGGATGAACTCCCTGTGATAGAGAAATATGTAGTCACTGAAAGTGAAGTAAACCAGTAGCTTAAGTAGGCTGACCCACTGCCTGAGGCTAGGTGCTTTACTGGGCGGAAGCAAAATGTGAATGCACAACAACAAACCAATAGATGATGAGAAGTGGCTGAAAGCCTCTAAATTTAAGTATATTATACATATTTTAGTAACATTTTGGCAACGTCAGACCAAAAAGGTGAGTAAAATGTATTCAAGTCTGGAATCCAAGAAACATTTAGGGGCTTATTTACAAGCCCCCTGTGCCTCCAGTACGTCAACTTTTTTCCTTATTAAAAGTGACGCATTGGTGATGCAAGGGGCTTGCAAATAAGCCCCTAAGGGGCTTATTTATGAGCCCATGCGTCACTTTTGCCCCACCGGTGCGTCACTTTTTGTAACGCACCAGCAGGGTAAAAAATGTGCCATCTTTGCGTCATATTTACAAAGTGACTCATCTAGGTAGATGCGTCACTTTGTAAACCCCTGCGCCACATTATACCTGTGCCAGGTATAAGGTATGCAGGGTGGGCGTTCTGACACAAGTAAGCCTCGTAGAGGTGAAGCAGTGAAATCTATGAGATTGCACTGCGTCACTTCTAGGACGCAAATGCGTCAATACCTTACGCCTGCCATGACGCAAGTACATTTCACATGGGACTTGCCCATGTGTAATGACCCATTGCTGGAGTTGCGTCACTTTTTTCACACAATCCAGCAATGCGTCATTTTTGCGCCCACAGATACGTCAGAAATACTGACGTATCTGTAACTCCTTGCGACATGACGCGTCGTACTGTAAATATGACGCATTATTGGTGTCGCAAAGAGGGCGCAATGAAAAGTGATGCATCACTGTTTTCTCGCAGCGATGCGTCACTTTTCATAAATGAGGCCCTAAATGTTTTCAATATAGTATGGAATAGGGCTGAGCCAATTAACCTAGACAGGATACTCTCCTGCGAGAACTGTAATATTTATTGAAAACCAACGATAAATGCATATTAATAAATAAACCATTCAATATATATCTTTCTTTAGATTTATTACTCAGTTTACCGACAGAATTAATCAAAAGTGCTCCTGTTCATTATTAACAGTTTCATATCCCAATGCCTTGTTCCAATTGATTCTGCACAATGGCAATGACATATGTCTTGATGATTGTACTACTGAACGTCGACCCCTATATATTGTGGTACAAACATATCAAAAACACAGTATTGAGGTAAACCATATATTAAAAGATAAGTGTACATAAGAAAGTATAGACATACTATTTCTAACTCTACATTTACATCTCTTGAAGATATGTGTACAACGGTACATATATGTGGAGTTAGATACAGAAGATATGTCCTTAAAATTGTGTCTCATCGATATTCTGAGGTCGATATTCAAGGTGCACACCTATCTTGATGATCCTGTAAAGAGCCACATTACCTGACCTGATGCAAAAAGCAGTAGCGTTGATGATCACAAGGCTTGGGAGATGAGAGCACATTACCATAGTATTAACATCTTTACATTGGCTGCTCATTCACTCCATGGTCTGTTCAAGTCTATGGTAAACACATAAAGCCAGTCTCCTGACCGTCTCACCCATACATTTAAGTGGTATTCACGTGAATCGTCTTTGTATTCCCTAGAACAAGCCACTCTTCTCCTTTCCATAGAGAAGAATGTTGACCTGGTGTCAGAGCTTAATTTGTTCATGCTGCTCCTTATTCAAATACCCTACTATTTCACCTGCTTGTGGACACTCAATTATTAAACCTTATGTTGTGTGAGGTGTTTTATGGAATAGTTGTACCATAACGCTCTGCAGTGCTTTATGAATAGTTACAGCATTGCATGACTAGCTAAAGAAGGAAACCTCTATTTCACATTGTTAGGTTATTTATTATTTAATGTACTCATACCTCTACTCGGCCACTCAGCATCATACATTACGTCCTTTCCAGGTTTGTACTACAGTGCATATACAATAGGTATATATT
Organism: Lissotriton helveticus; assembly: GCF_964261635.1. Classification (NCBI taxonomy): domain Eukaryota; kingdom Metazoa; phylum Chordata; class Amphibia; order Caudata; family Salamandridae; genus Lissotriton; species Lissotriton helveticus. Next base: position 1,680,638,688 of record NC_136061.1, read on the forward strand.
TATGGTAATATGACATTTCATAAAATTTAGAAAGTAAATAATTACCCAACCAATGCATTCAAGTGCTTAATTAATCCATCTAAATCATTGAATGCTCAATGAAGTTCTGTCTACCTGTGAATAGCCTAAACATCCTAGGCCCTCATTATGAGTCAGCGGTAGTGGTATCCCCTGGGCAATTTCCATTTACTATATGTATGTGAGAATTTATGATGTTTACTATATTACAGCAGTCTTACCTCCTCCAGAGAACACAGACCATTGGGAACGCCGCAACCAGAGTCTTCCTCAACAGCCCCAGACAGACCTGCATCACCCGCTCCTCAAGGGGCTCCACTGGTTCCCAGTAAAGAAAAGATGCTAGTTCAAACAGCTGACCCACGCATACAAGGCCCTATACAACCTAGGTATCTCAACCACTGCCTGAACTTCCACAAACCATCCAGACAACTACGCTCCATCTCCCTATCGCTCACTCATACTTCCCACATCAACAGAAGAACACGTGGAGGACATCCTTCTCCTACCTCGCAGCAACGACATAGAATGGCCACCCCCTGCAGCACTGGACCTCCCTTTCTCTACCGGAATACTGAAAAGCGCTCAAGACCTGGCTATACAACTGAGTCCCTTGGAACCTCCAAGTGCATGGACACACTCTCAGTTGATTAGCTGCGCTAAACAATTCAATTTGATTGATTGATTCTCACAAATGGGTGGCCTCAAAGCGGGGGCAAATATATCCCCACAGGCTCACCTCACACTGGGTAGAGTATGTTGGCTATAATTTGAATATCTGCAATTACCTTTTGAGTCTAGCTCTGCATTGTTCCCTATGTACAGTACACACTAAAATAATGAGTATTGAGATCAATCTCCTTTGTGAAGATCACTAGTGTTATTTATATAACAATATAGACTTTCACCAATCATCCTTCAGATTCAGAATATACCAAGAGTACCTTCCAGTGCATCATTGTTTTAGAGCGCTGCCTAGGAATTTATTATGGAAGAAAATGGTTCTATCCAGTTACCAAACATTGCACTGAAATAAAGGTGTCCTGCCATTTATTTATTTATTTATTTGAAGAATCACATAGCACAAACTAGACACTAAGCTCTCAGAGACATTTTTATGATAACAGGTGCCAATGCTCGCAAGTCGTTTACAAGAGGCCAGTGTCAGAACCCCTTTCAGAGGACCACAAGGCAAGCATGAGCTACTTGGTCCTACCATGGGCGTTGAGGCCTATTTCTCCTGTTGTCCCCTGGCCCGATTTGGCCCCTATGGATCATGAGCAACTGAGACGAGTACCCCTTCATCACTTGAGTCTCAGTAGTAATTTGGGTCGAGCACTTCAAAAGCTTATCAGAGGGAGATAGATGCAAGGGGGGTGAACACAGGCTCAAATCTCAAAATACATTCAACAGCAGCAATAAATAATTGTCCCGCCAAATACTTGCTTTTCTGAAAAAAAGGAGTATTCATATGGTAACACAAAGCAAAATATTGCATACACAAACAATACACACTGTCCCCTAAGGTGGGGGCTCTATCAGATCCCCGAGTCTCACTTTACTCTCACTAACTGGAGTGGTTATTCCCCATTTACAATTGGCGACATTCAGGTTAAGACCCACTAATAGTCTGAGGCCCGGGAGTCACACTCTGCCTCTTGCAAAGTCAAAAGTGTTCCTGCTCCTGAAGCGCTATGTGGCAGAAGCAGACCCCCAAAAGCCTTCTGTCCTGTGATTAGTCTTATCTGCTCCTGCAGTGGTTGCGCTCCCAGAGTTCCAGGGAGCTTTTTACTCTTGGACATTGTGGAGGGCTGCAGCGGCTGCTGACGGTGAGTCGCACTTGCAACTCTGCAGGGGCAGCAGCTGGGCATCCACAGCCTTTCCCCCATGAAGACTGTATGTTCCTCTGATCCTCCTCACAGGTGGGGGGAGAGATTGCTCGTGGTCTTATCCTCATTCAGGGTTCAAACAAGCATGTCACCAAGGCGACCTTTCCTCTTGATAACAGTGGAACCAGACCATGTTACTTCTTCTTCATGATGGCCCGCTCTGGCAAACAGGGTCACTGACATTTCTCTGCACATGGGAAATGGCCCAATCTGCACAACAATAACTTCTTCATCGTGGTGGCCTTCTCTGGCATGTGGGATCGCCACTTCACTCTTCACACGGCCTTTGGCCCGATTTACAATGTAGTCATGCAATCTTCATGGTGGTCACTCTGGCACACGGGGTCGCTAACTTTAGTCTGCACATAGGCAATGGCCCAGTAGCTGCAACCATGGCTAACTTCAGGGTGGCACCCTCTGCGATACAGGGTCAACGACTTGAATCTGTAGACAGGTGATGACCCGATAGGTGCACCACCCATCTCTGCAGACCTTGCAAAGGCTCACTTGCCAAGATCCCCCTGTGAACCTTGCTCCATCCAAGCACTCTCCTCTTCTGCACAGGGCAGACTGGTTTTGGCTATCAGACAGGCGCTGGTGCACCAGACTTCAAGGCAGGTGGTCTTGGATTTTCCTGGCTGATGTACCTGTGTTGTCTTCTAAGTTAGTTAGAGAGGATCGGAACCTTTTGGTCCCTGACAGACTCCTTAGAACAGTGCCAGAAGTGCTCGGTGTGGATGATTGAATTCATGATGTAGAATATTCAGTTAACAGTTACACACAGAGGAATTTAGACTTGTAATACCAAGCTCCATGTGGTGTGCTCCTTGCATGTACCTGTGCTGGAGAGAACACTATAGTACCCTCACCCAGTTAGAAGACTGGCAGGTCTTCGCACTCAGTCCTAGTCACAGGCAGAATTCTTGCAGCGTTTCTCCTCAAAATACAGCCTGACTAGCTGCTTGACAGCTGACAATTTTGGAGCTCCCCTTTTCATAGTCCATTTCCAGACATCAAAAAAGCTATTTAGACTCTATGGGGCTTATTTACAATACCCTTGTGCCTCTGATACGTCAATGTTCCCATGTTAAAAGTGACACACAGGCTGCTCAAGGGGCTTGTAAATAAGCCCCAATGTCATTGGTGTTTGTGTTGGGGGTCTGCTGTCTTTTGAAGTGCCAACCTCTCTGTCCTGCCCTTTCTTCCAGAAAACAGTCCGTCACAGCAACAGCAACTCTAAATCTGATAACCCCCCAACACAGACCATCGGAGTGACTGGAGATTCACCCCTTGATGTCAGCCACAGTGATATGGGTGCTTAAACAAAAACAAGAGCAACTCTTATGTCCATGTGAACGTAGGTGTCAAGTTATCCTTGGAACAAGTGTTCACATGAAACTCATTTCTAAAGTCAAATGTATGCCAATATTAATAAATCCATCAGCATTTAAAATGTGATAAATGGTTGTAAAAAATTGAAATACAGCCAGTATTTAAAAATAGCTACGATTCAGCCGAATCAAACTTTATTTGAAAGACATACATTTATTTTCTAAAAAAGACGTGGGCCCATAAAACCCATACATAGATCAACTGAGCATAGGACTGCTGTTACCCACCAATATTATATATCAGTGAAGGAGTACAGTTGCGATGTAAAGTAGTGTCAGGTGCAGGCATCTTTCACTTAGCTCATGCATTTGGTATTCTTTTTTTTGTTCATTGGATCAAAAAGGCATTCCTCTGGTGCAAGACATTATTACTGTTATTTCTCTAAAGGGATGAAGATTATTAATCGCTTCAATACACTTCATGGTGTGCAGGTATCTAATGAACAGTTTATTCCGTGATTTATTTGACATCTGAATCATTGATCTGTCTCACTGAAAAGATTTTGGCCTTTACTTGAGCCTCCTCTTTGTAAATCATGGACCTTGCCAGCTCAGGCTTTGGTAATAGATCAATGATTCAGGGCTGCAATTGTGGTTGTAAACCATGTTGAGTAACTTTGTGACTCGCAAAGAAAAGGGGACTCTACTATCATATCTTCTCCTATTTGAAGTCTGGAATGGTAGCAAAAGGCCAATTATGACAGAGAAAGTCTATTCCAACTCATAAATGGAGTTTTATACTTTACAATGGGTCATTTTGAGAGCGCAGATCGATGAGATTGCAGATGGTGGGCTTTGCAACCGCAAAATAGATTGTACATCTGACCGATTGAGCCTTAAAGCAGAAAGATGGCTCAGAAAGTATTTAGTATGATTCAGTTTCGCACCTTACCAAACACTAAATAACCGATAAATTGTGATTTTCATAAATGAGACCCTGACTGAAAGAGAGCCAAGGGCCTCATTTATCAAAAGTGATGCATCACAGCGGGAAAATAGCGATGCAACACTTCTCATAGCATCTTCCTTGCGACAACATGGACAGGCCGTATTTATTGTACGGCGCTCCATGTTGCAAGAATTTACTGATACGTCAGTATTCTTGACATGTCTGTAGGCGCAAAATTGGTGCATTGCTGGAGTGTGTCTGAAAGCAGACACAACTCCAGCAATGTGTCCTTTCACATGGGGCAGGCCCAGTGTCACTCCTTACGCCTGCTTCAAGCAGGCATAAGTATTGGGTATAATGACACCCTAGAAGTGATGCAGTGAAATCTCATAGATCATAGACTTTGCTGCGAGGTAATGCCCACCCTGCATACATTATACCTGATGCAGGTATATAATGTAGCGCAGGGGTTCACAAAGTGAAGCAGCTACCTAGATGCGTCACTTTGTAAATATGGCGCAGTGTGGCGCATTTTTTTGCTGCTGCAGTGTCACAAATGTAACTAAACAGCGGCATAAGGGACTCATAAATAAGGCTCCAAGTGAGCAAATGAAGTGCTAGAAATATTTTTTCATATCCATGTTTAGCTTCCCGAAATTCTCTACAAAGCCTCCTGCGTAAGCCATTATCTGGGAAACTTTAATATATAGTTTTCTGGTCATATTTTACATCGAGAGATGGTCCACTTACCGTATTTTCTGGCGTATAAGACGACCCCCTAGTTTTCCTTTTAAATATGGGGTTTGGGCTATATTCGCTTGCTTATTAAATGACACCGGCGTATAAGACGACCCCCCACTTTTGAAAAGATTTTCAAGGGTTCTTTGTGAAGAAATTATCATCATCGGAACAATGTGTCAGATCTAACCAGAAACATAAATAAAAATGACAAATGTGTCGTTTCTAAGCATAATTCTGTTCAGATGAATAAGGAAAGAACTGAATCATTTTAGCCATGCTTTGTTCATCCATTAATATTTAAATTTCATTGATGTGTTTCAATGTATTTTTGCTTCACGATGATCTTAAAGGAACATTTATCTCAAGAATGTGTTAATATCAAAACAAACAATAAGCCTTTAAGATTAGATTTCGTCTCAATTATAGTTCTAAAGACACCAAATCTAAAAGAAAATATTTTTAAGTGGATTGATGTTTTTCCACACTGTGTTGCCTGAGAAAAATAACAAACGTTCATGCTTCCATATGCGTCGGTGTTTGAACATAGTACGTTCTGCTCTATCCTCCGGAAAGCTGTTTAAGACATTGGGCGGCAAAAAGCGGTGAAAGTTGTACTGCATAAAAACATGCTGATTAAACATTAGTTATCAGAGTGAAATTGTGTAAATCTTCACGGTTGTACACGCTAATTTAATCTAAAAGGATTTACAGACTGGAAGTCTAATTCAGGACGGAATTTGCATACTTACATTTCACCTCATGTACAAGTACAAATTCAATTTGGTGATTCATAGAGTTAGTAAATCTTGTCACAAGGGCGGGCGTGGGTGTTCTGGGCCGGAGACACCAGCAAGAGCTGTGAAGACCTATAACTCTAGATTTTGGGGATATGCACAAACTAAGCCCTTAATTCCAAGATCACACATGGGTGGAAATTAGAGGCTACGTGCCCAAAGGTGGAGGTAGCCTAGGGGAAATAACATTTTCTATAGTGGGTAAATATTTTCCCCATAAACAAGAAAAAGAATATTTGTTGCAAATACCCTGAGGTGTTACATTTATGCATCTGACATACACTTCCAGGTGTGTAACTCTTTACACATGTGAGTACTTCTGGTTTTACCACAGTCACAGCCTTACAGGGCTAAAGTAAAAGTACATTCTGAACTCAAAAGGAGTTGTAACTTTGCTTCAAACGTAGGAGTAAACCCATAGATTTCCCCCTTTCGCTGTAAACCGAGCCTTTGATGAGAGTAATAGCAAAACGAGTCTTCTTTTATGGCACATACCATATAACATCTGAAAAGGTATTTAGATGTGTTTCTTATTTTCTTACGATATCTACACGTTCTATAGCCTTGTGCTCGTCTGTGAGTAATGAAGGAAGAGAAGAAACAACAGAGAAAAAAATTGTTCTCTAATGATGTTGCTACACATTTTTACTAATTCCATTGATTTCTCTCTGCTTATCAGAGGTGCTGTGGCATTGTGTGACAATTGTTGCCTACCACCAGCTTGTGGTGTAACACATTGGAAACATCTGGAATACATTCTGGCACAATGGCTTGGTTACGTCTGATAAGTATTACTACATTTTTGCTCCCATTTGAGTTTTTGGGTTGTCAGTAAATGGAGTATAAATGTGTGAGATGGGCACCACTCCCATCTTCGTTTACACACGCTTTTTGGGAGACAACACAGTTCTAAGTACATCTCTGTTGCCCCCATTGTAGCTATGGCACGTTCCACTGACATTTCTCCTAGGTGCAAGCAGTAGGAAACAACTTTTAAGTTAAGACCACAACACAATGAAATGTCCAAAGCATTATATCAGACTTCTGTACTCGCTACTCGAAAATCTTAGTCACAGGTGACTTCAACTTACACTGGGATAAACCCCATTGGGACGCTCCTATGCGCCACTTGGACACCTTGATGTCAGCGTTAAACTTTCAACAAATCGTGAAGGTCCCCACGCACACCAAAGGTCACACCCTTGACCTTGTATGGACTACAGACCCCTCACTAATACTGCAAGAAGTTGCCCCATGTATTTGGTCTGATCACTATTTAATATCTTGTGAGCTACGTATCAAGGGCCAAATAATTAAACCAACATTGGAGGCTAGGAAAACTCGCAAATGGGCAGAGGTCGATTTGACGACCCTGACCAAGGTATTCCTGCCCAGACACTGCCCCCCCAAACTTAGATCATAGCTTAGATCAGCAGTACGCGGATTTAACACGTTGTCTGACACTAGCTATTGACCAGATAGCACCAATAAAAATGAAGGTGTTAAAAGGCCCGGGTAAGGATGCCCCATGGTTCACGCCAGCATTGAGGGACCACAAAAAGAAACTTAGAGCCCTAGAAAGAGGCTGGAGGAAAACTACACAGGACTCAGCCAGGAACCTCTACCGAACCTCGTTGAAAGCATACAAAAAATGTATCATCCTCGCCAAAACCGAGTACTACGAATCCCGTCTAAGTAAGGCAGTCAACGTGCAGAAAGAGACCTTTAAGATCCTGTCGGAGCTGACCAAAAAACCAGACAGTGTTCAGTCTCCCATAACCTGTAATTCCTTCCAGGAATATTTCTTGGAGAAAGTAAGAACCATTATCCAGGACATAAAAAGTGGGACGCTTAATGGGATGGCTACACCTATAATTCCCCGAAATCAATTGACTGTGCTATCACACTGTTTCTAGAGATTGACACCTTGAGCCTGCAGCAGTGGATGGCCAGAATTAAGTCTGGATCCCCAGCGGACCCTTGTCCACCTAAAGTTTTTCAGACAGCCCGTCCCTTATTGGAGGAGTATGTCATCTATCTCCTAAATAGATCCTTGGAAACAGGGCAACTACCAGCAGCACTCAAGGAAGCGCGTGTAAGACCGCTGTTGAAAAAACCAGGTGCAGACCCCGCAATACTAAAAAACTACAGGCCGATCTCTCAGCTACCATTCCTCTCTAAAGTACTGGAGCAACATGTACTAAAATCTTTGTCCATGTACCTGGAGTCCCACTCCCTGCTTCACGAACGACAAGCTGGGTTTCGAGCACATCACAGCACCGAGTTGGTGATGCTCTCGGTGCTGGATGAATTGAGAGGCTTGGCTGACGGTAAAAAACCGAGCGCCCTGATTTTATTAGACCTTTCAGCGGCGTTCGATACCGTCAGCCATGCGTTGTTACTCGAAAGACTGAGTGACTTTGGCATCAAAGGTCTGGCTTTTGAGTGGTTGCAGTCCTTTCTGTCAGGAAGGACACAAAGAATACAACTCGGAGAAGAAATCTCCGAAGTGGGAGAGTTAGAATGTGGGGTACCTCAGGGCTCGGCCCTATCCCCACTACTGTTTAATTTATACTTGCAGCCTCTGATTGCCTCCCTGGCGAGTATGGGCTGCACAGTATACAATTATGCGGATGACACGCAGCTGCTGCTGAGTGTTGAAAATACAAACACCGCCCAACTGCATACTCAGAATATCTTGAGACACACGGTTCAGTGGATGACAGGAAATCTCCTAAAAATCAACCCAGATAAGACTGAGGTCCTGGTGATTTCATCTGCCACCTCACCATGGTGTGACCTCTACTGGCCCGCAGAGTTAGGTCCAGCCCCAAAACCCAGCCTGAATGTGAAGAGCCTGGGGATCAAATTGGACGGTGAACTCTCCATGGTCAGCCAAATCTCCTCAGTTGTGGGCAGCTGTACTAATATTATCCGACAGGTACGAAAATTAGTGCCTATCATTTCCCAATCTATGCTACGTTCCATCGTCACAGCTACTGTGATCTCACGTATAGATTATGGAAATGCCCTTTACCTTGGCTTACCAAAAACCCTGATAAATAGGCTACAGGTGGTGATGAACGACGCCACCCGTCTTATCTTCAGATTGCCAAGACGCACTAAAGCATCCCCCCTACTACAAAGTCTCCATTGGCTTCCTATCAAGGAGCGAGTGGAATTTGAAAACTTGTGCATAGCCCATAAAGCCATCTATGGCATGGCGCCCGCATACATTAAAGATCGTCTGGCAGTGTACAGCCCAAAGAGAGCTCTTAGATCCTCAGACTCTCAGCTACTAGTCTGCCCTCGGTACAAATTTGTCACCAAGGGCGGAAGAGCCTTTTCGGTGCTGGTTCCGCATCTATGGAACACACTGCCTGAGCCACTACGTAAGGAAGGAAATCTCCTACGTTTCAGAAAGGGGCTGAAAACGTTGTTATTTAGGAGAGCCTTATGAGCCACCTAGGCTAATGGATGCCCTCTGTACTGTCGAAGTTGATGTTTACCATCGATTCCCGAGCGCTTAGAGGCCTGTAGGTGATTGAGCGCGCTACAAATCAAATATAACAATAACAAAAAAATCAAATATAACAATCAGAAAAATCAAACACAATGAATAAGAAAAAAAGCACCAAGAAAATTCAAAGCTCCAAAGCAAAATGAATGGTCATGGAAGACGGATGTATGACGTTACAACGCATACTTTTACAATGCATACCTTTACAACGCATTTTTTACAATGCAACATCCATTACAATGCATGCCATTACAATGAATTTTTAAAAACTACCTTTACAACGCATTCCATTACAACGCATACTACCTTCACAACGCATACCATTACATTGCATGTATGGTAAGTATTGGATAGTGTAGGGGTAAAAAATACTGTTCGAACTCCAGGGGGTGCAACAGTAGGGTAAGTGTTGGATAGTCTAAGGGTACTATGCGTTGTGATGGTATGCGTTGTAATGGTATGCGTTGTAATTACTGCGTTGTAATGACATGCGTTGTAGTGGTATGGGTTGTAGTGGTATGGGTTGTAGTGTCATGCGTTGTAATGGTTGCGTTGTCATGGCATGCGATGTAATGGATGTTGCGTTGTAAAAGTTTTGTTGTAATGGTAGTGCGTTGTAAAAGTTGCGTTGTAAAGGTTGTTTCCCTGGAAGACTGGTACTTTAGCATCATTTCAGGCAAAGATAAAGGGGCCAAATCCTAGAAGCCCATGTCAAAGTGTTTACTTTTTCTACTTGTATGGCACTCGAAATGCTCCAGTGGTGCAGGACAAAATGTTGAAGCCGATGAAGGTCATTCCCACTTCCTGAACGTGCTTGTCTACGCGCTTGCTTCTATATAAAAATTGTGTTCATCATATTTTTTTTATTAAAATGATTTACAGTCTGTCACTTGTGGTCCTCAATGTAAAGAACCCCGGGACCTTGTGGTGCAGGTGTACTATGCGCTACATAAATGGATAAATAATTGTGTGTGTTCAGCACCAGGTCCTCGTCGTACTCGTGATTTACAAGCCAGAAGTCAGTAGACAGTGGTCCTTATTTACATACTGTAAAGAGCCTCTCAGAGGCAGCCTCACAAATAAAATAACCCAAAGCTATGCTGTTTTCTTGTTAGAAAACGGTGCCTCCTATTGTGTGAAAACAACACTGAGTGCATAATGACCTTCCACTGTTGGGTTTTTAAACATTGCACATGGTGAGAATAAAAGGACTGCAACTATTATTGGCATAAATTAGCTACCGCATATATCGTTCTCGCTTTATTATGTGTATCATTTTATCTGCAAATGTCTTAATATTTTCTAAACCAATTATGATTTGTTTTGCATGAAGGCCTTAATCATTTTCACCATCAAAAGAGCTCAATATATATTTATATATCTCTCTGGTAAAATCGATTTCGATCACATAATGCAAGATGTACATAAGCATTTCTAATCCACAGAACTCAGGCGAACCAGCTACATAATAATGGTTCTACGTTGCCACTTAATGCTAATACCCCATATATGAGTTCATTCTTTAATTACCTTGACTTCTTAAACCGAGGTCTTGCGTGTGCAAAGCAATAGTAAAATCACGCAGCCAGTGGCGTAGCAAGGTCAGGTTGTACCCGGTGCGGAACATTTTTTGTCACCCCCTCTCCCCCCGAGTACAAACTGCAGCGAATAGAAACACTCCCTCCCCTTCCCTATCCCTACGCTGTCCACCATTTTGTCACCCCCTCAGTGATGACACCGGGGGCAGCCCGCACCTACTTCACCCTCCTTCCTACGCCGCTGCACGCAGCACTTCTTGAGCTGGTGGGGTAGCACGAGTTCACCCTAGTACAGGCCATGCAAGTCAATGTGGTCATCGAAGAGGCAAGTACAAGGGCCATGTGTCTGACAATGTACATCTATCAGGTGCAAGCTGAACGACACTACTGAGCAGCGTTTACTATTCATTCAGATGGAGATTAAGGGACTTTAAACAAGACTGATGAAGCTTTTCTGGAAGAGAAAATTGGCCTGATCTCTACAATAATGTGGCCCCATTAGTGAATTAGATAACTAAAAACATGGCTCATGTTAACAAATTGGGGCAATTTTAAAGTTTTTAAGGTTCGCTGTATAAATGTTTTGCAAGGCATGGAAGACTGCTAGGAATCGACCCAACAGGCCCTAGAAGAGGGCCTCATACAGCCTAAACACTGCCCCACACAATGACCTGACAGACCAGACATTGGGCATAACCTGATTCCCCAAAGGGCAGTTCAACCCTCCTATCAGAATATTTTTTGTAGTTTTTGTTATACATCACAAACTTGTCCCCAGGCCATTAGAATACTTTATATCAGAACCAGAATAAATTGCACTTTTATTTAATGGCTGGGCGAGATTAAGAGCCTGATTTATATTTCGACTGACACAGCCGCGGCCGGCAGTGGGAGTACCTGCAAGGCGGTGATGTGGGGAGGGGGAGGGCCAGGGTGGGGGGTAGTAATGTATGGATTACAGAGCTTCCCAGGTAAGTAAACATTTAAATGAATAAAACGAATTTCATTGAGTGCACTGCATCCCCAAATGCGATGCAGTGCACGCAACGAAATTCGTTTTATTTATTTAAATGTTTACTTACCTGTAAAACTCCGTAATCCATACATTACTACCCCCCACCCTGCCCCTCCCCCTCCCCACATCACCGCCTTGCAGGTACTCCCACTGCCGGCCGTGGCTGGACTGACAGGTTGCTCCATCACAGCGGTGATCGATATCCCCTCCGCCGAAGTATAAATCACAAGGGATATAAGGGAGTTTTTATTTCAGCGGACAGGATATCTGTCACTGCTGTGACAGAGTAACCCATCTGCCGAAATATAAATCAGGCCCTAAATTATTTGCCTAGCATCACAGGATTTTGAAACAAGACTGGTACAACTGGATCCTAGGAATGTTGGCTCATCAGTAGAGAAAAATGGCTGAATGGAATGACTCGAAATTCGGCAAAATGTTAGATTTGTACTCAGAAATGCTTTTGGCAATTTTATGTTAATCCTTCCAGCTGATATTGAGAAGTTAGTGTTTAAAGAGGGCCTCAGGTTGGACATAAAGTGGTTAAAAAATTTACCATGTCTGGACTGCTGGTGTCCAGGTCATATGTTCTGATTGGCCAAATAAAAGGGGAACAGTCATTCCTGATTGTCCCGCCCCAATATCAACAATATGTTGTGGCAGCCATTACAGGACTCAGGGACTTGTAGTGCTGATCAGTCAGGCTACAGTTCACAATGGTGTCTAGGTGTTTCCAGTATATCAATTATTCAGGTTATATTTTACTATGGGCACCAGATCTGCATGTGTGTGGTGGGCGTAATTCTTAAGGTGCCAGCAGAAAATTCGCATTTATTAACCATCCTTTGCAAAGTCTACAGTTTCCAGCCCCGGCTTTGACTGTGGTACCCTCAAACTATGTATTTTATCGCAAAAACATACTACGCACGCCAGGACCAAAGTTGTGGTCATCTTTATATAAAGGATGTAGTCCATTGTTGCCTGTACTTTTGGGTGTTTTTTAAAAAGATCTTTCATAAGAAGACACAAAGAAAGCCTTTCAACTCGAACATTGTAATGTGTAACTGAAATTTGTAAATGAATAGTACCACTGGGGTCATTCTAATTAAAATTTGCATTTATTAAAACAAATATGAATGTCCATCTATTGTACTGTGAAATTTCTTCGCGCTCTAAGCACACCTTAAAGTAATTAGTGCAATGCACGGTGATTTCCATAATTTCAAAGACAGCAGCTAATTGAATTAAAGCTTGTTGAGGTACATTGCATAGGATAATTAATTTGGCAAGTCGCGCATACCGAAATAAATCAACCATAGTTTTATATAATTCCATTTGGTTCACTGGTATAATCGTGAGCTGTATTCTGAATTCCAGATGTTGCAAAACAGAACTCCTTCCTACAGTAGTTCATAGGTTTCCAAAAATCATTCATGTGGAATCGTTTGTTTTTTATAAAAAAAAGTATTGTTTTATTTTAAAGTTCAAAGTTAAAGTGTGCTTTAGAACACGAGGATGTGATCGGGAACTGAAAGGCTCGACATAAATATTAGTTTTAGAAATATTTTATTTTCATCAAACTATAGAGGGCTTTCACATGAGGAAACAATCGATTTCAGGTTAAAGAAGAACATATAAAGAAAATCTTCCGTTTGGTTGTGTTTTATGAGTTGACACACCCTGTCACTGGCTGACGCATTTTTGTTTTTTGATTGTCTAAATCTATCACTTTGGTGCATCATATAGTACATTGTGATAATTCTTTTAACAGCTGATAATAATAAAGAGTCCGAACAATGACGAAATACCTGACTGGCTGGTGTGAGTCTGTTATGCTTCGAAATGCGATTCCACACCACCAGGCACTCTACTCACCCCATCATCCCTTTGTCTAAGACTCATTGGGGCATATTATCAAGGGGTTTTATCTCCGCTTTTTTGGCTTTAAAAGCCAAGAAAGCGGAGATAAAATTATCTCCCTATTACCAAGCTGTCGCTAACACCAGTTAGCGACAGCTAGTAGGAGATAGCGACAATCATGGGCCCCACTTTGCATGTCAGTGATATTTATCACTAATGACATGCAAAGTGGGCGTGCCAAGATGTTAGCGACTGGAAACAGTCGCTAACATCGCTATCTCCTATTACCAACTTTTGGAGATATTCGCGCTAAGCGCGAATATCTCCAAAAGCTAACACCTGCCCTGAGCAGTTCTTAGCCATGTTATCCAATGGGAGGTGGATAACATGGCTGAGAGCATTTGCTCGATAATGCATGAATATCGCTGACTTTTCAGCGATATTCACGCATTGCGGCCGTTTTTTATCGCATTTGCGATAAACCTTGCTAATAGCAAGGTTTATCTGCGATAAAAATCGCCGATTTGCGGCGATAATTTTTGTCTCTAAACAAGTTAGAGACAAAAATTATCGCTAGTTGTTGGTAATATGCCCCAGGATTCTCAGGTTTAATGGGACATGCGTGGCATATTACCAACATCTAGCGATAATTATCACTATGTTGGCTTAGCGGCAAAAATTTTATCGCCGTGTTGCGGCGATTTTTATCGCTTAGGAGCCTTGCTATTATCAAGGTTTATCTCCTAAGCGATAAAAATCAGCCGAAATGCATGAATATCGCTGTAAAGTAAGCGATAATCATGCATTACCGAGCTAATGCTCTTAGCCATGTTATCCACCTCCCATTGTTGCTGGAAGTTACCGAAATCATCAAGGAAGTGTTGGACTCTGGAGGTAAAGCCATGTTGGTTATGTTGGATCTATCAGCGGCATTTGACACCGTCCCCCATGAGGGTCTCCTAGTAAGACTCAGGGAGATCGGTGTACGGGGGACGGTGTTCAGTTGGTTCCGCTCCTTCCTGGCTGGTCGGAGTCAGACGGTATGGGCTCCTCCTTTTTCTGCTGCGGTGCCGCCACTGGAGGTTGGGGTCCCGCAGGGGTCGATATTGAGCCCGACCCTGTTTAACATCTTTATGACCCCTCTGGCGGCATTGGCGAAGTCCTTTGGAGCCCAGATCCTGTCATATGCCGATGACACGCAGCTCCTTTTCACTTGTGGGAAAGGCGCTGAGTTTGATGGGGAGAGCATCAGAGGTTGCCTTGGGGCTGTGTTTAACTGGTTCCATCTACACAGCCTCAAGTGTAACTCTGATAACTCAGAGGTGCTTTTCTTTGGTTGTCGCTCGGATCCCATCTGGCAACCTTGGTGGCCTGAGAAGATGTTTTCACCTTCGGCTGCCTCTACTACGGCAAAGAATCAGGGATAAAAATTGACAAGGATCTAACGATGAAACCCCAGATTCTTGG
This sequence comes from Lissotriton helveticus, assembly GCF_964261635.1. Taxonomy (NCBI): domain Eukaryota; kingdom Metazoa; phylum Chordata; class Amphibia; order Caudata; family Salamandridae; genus Lissotriton; species Lissotriton helveticus. The sequence continues at coordinate 1,680,653,810 of NC_136061.1, forward strand.
CCTTACCGGGAGGTGTTTTGGTCTGCTCAAGATGCTGCGCAAATTCCTTCCACTCTTGACACCTGCACATAGAAAGATCACTGCGCAGGCGCTTATTGGGTCGCATCTTGACTACGCCAACATCCTGTATTTGGGTCTTCCAGAATACCTTCTCCAACGGCTGCAGGTAGTGCAGAACTCAGCGGCGCGTGCCATCTTCGGACTTCATCGGCGCGCCAGAGCTTCTGACCTCTTGCAGACCTTGCACTGGCTGCCCATCCGGAAGCGTATTGTTTTTAAAGAGCTTACTCTGGCCTTTAAGGCCCTTCACATGACCGGAGCTAAATACATAAAAAAAAAGGCTGGCTTTCTACCAACCTGCCAGATCACTGAGATCAGAGTCTTTGGCTCTGGCCTCGGTCCCGGCCATAGGAAGAGCTCGGATTGGCGGCCGGTCATTTCGGCGCCTAGAACCTCAGCTGTGGAATACACTGCCTGACTCCCTGCGCAGGAATCCTAACCTGTTGGCCTTCAGGAAGGACTTGAAATCTTGGTTGTTTGTGCAGTAGTTCTCTCTTCCCCTTTTTTACTTTTGTCCTTTGTTCGTGTTAGGTCAAAGCGCCGGGACACTCCTCGGAGTAGCCGAGCGCTATACAAAAACATTCTTAACATTAACATTAACATTGGATAACATGGCTAAGAACTGCTCAGGGCAGGTGTTAGCTTTTGGAGATATTCGCGCTTAGCGCGAATATCTCCAAAAGTTGGTAATAGGAGATAGCGATGTTAGCGACTGTTTCCAGTCGCTAACATCTTGGCACGGCCACTTTGCATGTCATTAGTGATAAATATCTCTGACATGCAAAGCGGGGCCCAAGATGGTCGCTATCTCCTACTAGCTGTCGCTAACTGGTGTTAGCGACAGCTAGGTAATAGGGAGATAATTTTATCTCCGCTTTCTTGGCTTTTATAGCCAAAAACGCGGAGATAAATCCCTTGATAATATGCCCATAGTCTCTATTATGGGTTCAGTGATCTTCTACCGCTTTTCTCAGCACACAGTTCCAAGGGCTTTTGGCCCTTTTCATTTGCTCACCTGTCTGCGGTGCTGCAGCTCGGGACCGCCTGTGGTGGCGCATTAAAGCATAACTCAACTGGAGGTGAGCAGCTGCAGGCCAAATCATGAGTCTATGACAGGCTGTGGCAGGTGCTTCTGGTATAGGCCCTCTTCTGGGCTCTGACAATCACTTGCCATGGGCTGGCATTGAAGGTTTGGCAGTTTCGGTTCCATTTCGTGTCAGTCACGCTGGGGCTCACTGGCTGGAGCTGGTTGGCAGTCCTGTTCTCCTATTGTAGGACTCTAGTAATGGTGACATCCTGGGTCATGGTGGCACACACTGTCCAGTAAGTGAGGTATTTGGCATCACAGTTGCCATGCAAAATCCACGGTAAGTAGTACCACAAGGCGACAGTCAGAGATCTTAGGAGTAGGGATTGTTCCTAGGCAGGTCTGGAGCAATGTTGAGCTCCCTACTTACGGATATCCTGGGTGAGCACCTCTTGCATCCGGTATTTTATTCCCTGGGACAGTCGGCCGCACAACCTGAAATGGCAGCACTGTGGTCACAAAAACGCACATTTACTGGCAGACAGTTGGTGCTACAGACAGATGTCTGTACCGGCTTCAGTTAGGCCTGCCAATTGGATACACAAGATCCTGTCCCTTGGCTGAATGAAGGGTATATTATATGCAGACTGCGCTGCACATTTTTGCAGTGCCGCAATTCCTCAGCCGAAGCAGCTTAGATCAATCGGCACTCTTGACCACATCAATCACTCAGGTTGAGACTCTCTGTTGGGTGTCCTCCTGCATCAAGGTCTATTGTTCCAGCTCTCCAATCCACCCACTCTCCCTGCAGGGTTGGCACAATCCCTCCTTCAGATCAGACTCCAGGTGATATAGCAAGAACTCTGGGGAACTGGGTGTCTAGCAGACATCAAATCTTGGTTGAGCAGCAGTCCTCTGAATACTTTGCAGAACCTCCTCCTTAGTTGAAGAAAACTTGGAACTGAAACAGCATATGGGTAATTTGCTCCCTCTTTTAAACATAGTTGGCAACAGGCATGTCGATACTTAATCTGTCTTTTCAGAACTAACTTAGGTAAGGGTCACTTCCCATTTCATGTGTCCTTCACAAACTGCCTTCCACTGTCAGCCTTTGTCTGGCGTGATGCTCCTCAAAGCAGGGTTGTTGGCAGACTGGAGTGTCCCCATTGGAGTCCCAAAGAGGAGTGGAAGTCTGCATCTTGACTATCAACTACCCCATATGAATGTGATTAGAAAGAGAGTCAAAGGAGTGCTTCCTTTCTAAAGACCCCTCACACCCTGACAACAGATACTACAGTCAAACTCTTCACCCCTGCCATTTAGAAAATGAAGACTAATCAGTAGGCCTATGTCACTACGGTTCAATCATACATCCATGTACAGCACACAACTCCACTAGCATATATGCACATGTTTAAGAGCATAGGATCTTGGTGCTTGGATTCTGGGTTTACTATAAGCAGCCGAACCTTAGGTGAGTGGACCACTAGGTTCCCACTCACAAGACACAGAATAAAAACTGTGGTCAGAGTATAATCACTAAGAAACAAGGAATGCTACCACCACCACACAGCATGCCTGAAACTTGTGACTGGGACAGTAGTCCAGCTGTCACTGTGAGAGATTCTATTATAGTGCCCCTTCTGTCTCAGGCTAATCCAGCTCCTCCTATTTGTGAATGGCAGGCCTATCAGGCCTATGCCTTCTCTCACACACTGGAGTACTATGAGGCTGGGAAAAAAGTTCAAGAACCAGCATAGTAGATGCTCGCAGTTCTGGTATGAAGGGCAGTGGGCATGACTGCGTATCAAGCAGGGGACATTCTTGTCCCAACAGGTGAATACAATGCATTTACTTTCTCTGTTTTAAGTCTAAAATATTAAGGGTCTGATTTAGATTTTGGCGGATGGGTTACGCCGTCACAATGGCGACAGATATACCATCCACTGAAATATATATGTCATTGTATCCTATGGGAAATACATTTCGGAAGACAGGATATCCGTCACCATTGTGATGGAGTAACCCGTCTGTCAAAATCTAAATCAGGCCCTAAGAGTCTTATGGCTGAGGTGAACACTCTTACATATTTCATTCTGATCCACAGGTTACCCCAGTTAAAAGATCACCTGCCTGCTGGTTGTCTTGGTTATCAAAGTGGTCATTAATCAGTAAATAGCATACTCAGCTGATCAGTCCTCTATGGTATTTTGAATATTGAACAGTACAAGAAGTGGGATAGGTGACAAATGTTGGTCTCCCAAAGGCAGCAGATTAAGAAAGGTTAGTATGTGGCTATTATTTCAATTAACAAGTCACTTATGTTTGGCATTTTTAACCAAATGATGAAATCTTTGTATTTGGATGTTATTTAACATCTGTGCTATATTACATAAAGTGGAAGTCAAGCACAGAAGAGCCAGTAAATCCTGACAGAAAGTGGCAAATGTTGGATTTAATAAGAACATGTATCACTTAGCCACTTATGTAAATCTTTGTGTATTTAAATGTCTCTGTTTATTGTCAAGTTATAATTATATTTATAATCATTGTTCATTCTGCACTTTATACAAGTTTGTCTATTATATACATTTGTGTTGATTTGTTGTAGGAAGTATGTTACAATGTCAGTGTCCAGTTTTTTATGTTTGTGATTTTCTTTAATGATATCACTATATGAAATTGTATCATTAAAATGACGTTTTAATGCAAATTTAATGTACACTGAGTATGTAATATCATGATTGTGTTGGAATAGGTCTGGTAATAAGCTTGACCATTTGTTGCCTAGGAGTGTTATTTTTCAGAAATGTTGGATTATGCAATATCAAACTGTATTGCATGACTGTGGGTAAAGAAAACAAGTGGGCAAGATCATTCTAAGTGTAGGCATTAACTGAAAGAGACTTACATCTAATTTGCTAAATAGTGCCAGCGGTCGAAAAAACTGTCTCCCTGACCTGAGAAAGAGTAAGGAGAAAGTAGCCCAAACATGATTTCTAAGATTTGTCAGCATTCAGCCACGTTTTGCCACGGATAACCGTAGCCGAGGGACTGCTCAGTGTGAGTGTTTAAGCTGTCATTAGAAGCGATTCCAGTAACGTTGAACCTTGGAGAAGAAAGAGTGAGATAGATAAACTGGATTAAAACACGAAATAGACATAAAAGACATGGCGAGTTTCGAAATGGCCTTTTTTGAATGGTCACCCCAAACCTTATGCCTTCCTTCCTCCTATTTTTCTGACCTCGTTTTTGCTGACATTAGAACTGTGAGAACTATGCCACTGCTAACCAGTGCTAACATTCATTTGCTTTCTCCCCTGATCATGGTCACATTAGCTCACACCCAGTTGGAATATTTAATTTACTTATAAGTCCCCGGTAAAGTGCACTACATGTCCCTAGGACATGTACATTAAATGCTACTATTAAACCTGCAGCACTGCTTGAGCCACCCACTTAAGTAGCCCTTTAACCATGTCTCAGGCCTGCCATGGCAGAACCTGTGTATGCAGTTACACTGCCACTTTGGCCTGGCACGAGAAACTTCTAGCCAGGCCTAAACTTTCCCTTTCTATGTACATAAGACATCCTTAAGGTGTTGTAATTTGACAGCGATTAGATTGAGCATTAGCGGAAGACATCTTAGTTCAAGCCGTTATCTTGACATATAGCGGACTCCATTTTGTATTCATGGCAGCCATTTTGTCTGCTACATGCTGCCTCGTGCCGACCATGTGCTTTGTCCTATCTTCCTGTTCATGGTGCTTGAATCTGCCCAGCAACAACCTATATTTAGCATCCCCTACTTTGCCGCTGACCGTTAGGGTTCACATCTGGTAGTGATTAGCTCTAGATTGGAATGTGTTTGTCAAGCCCCCAAGACTGTTAGCTCCTCCCACTGATCGATTGTGCCTCTCGATATTACCTTATATGTACAAAAAATTTGCTCTTGTGCTTTGTACCGCCTTCTTTTGAGCCCCTGTGCGGGTATAAATAAACCATGCTTTCTTAGCTCATGGTGCTACTTCTTGCAATACCGAAGGGTACTGTTTGAACCATAGCACCACCTCATAAGGTGTAATAAATGCTACGTTTTCTATTTCCAGTTTCTGTGCCAACTTCGTTCTATTGGTCAGAGGACTTCGTGCAGAGAAGGGTGAACCCCTTGCACTAGCGGGTCTGGCTGAGGCCTGACACGACAAATTGGCGCCCCACGTGGGGCTCATCGACGAAGAAGGTGACGAAGGTTTGGAACCTCGCTGAGGACGTGATCGCTACCAGAAGAGACCCGAGTTTTGGCACCCAAGGCGTTTCTTTCCTTCTTTCCGATCTGACCATCCAGGCGGCGCCGGTCTTCGACTGAGATCTCTTCTATTGGTTCGCCGAGCAGTGACCGTTTGGTCGAATTTAGAACTTGGCAGTTGGAATCTGGACACCCTATGATTGGTAAGAGCCATTTTGCGGCACCTACTACGTCTTTTGGATGCCATTGTTTGGTAAGTTAGTTTTAGGAACACTTACTGTGGCATATTTGTATTTGGAAAAGACTAGTCTAATTTGTATTTGGAAATTGGTATATATATATGTGTGTTGCAACCCATATAGGCAGGCAATATGAAGATTTTTCTTCAATTATTTGAATTTGAACGGCGCAACGTACTAAAGGTACTTTAAGTGCTACTTTGTGTATAATACTGCATATTTAGCATTATTTCTGGCATGCCTGTTATTAGCGCACTTCGAAAGTTGTGTTGCTTTTGTAATGGTACCAGTCTACGACTTGAGGAATCGCAGCCGGCTCCCCCAGAGGGGACGCCTAATAGAGATATGTACTTTAAGTTTGGTCTTTCTGCCATAATGTACAGCACGTTGTGGCATAAATATACCAAAAAGGATCCTGAATTACGTTGGCCAATGCATGGGTCATTTGATGCACGGAAGATTGAGTATGTGGAGCAATGTATGTTTGAGCGGAGGTCTGAATGAATGAATTGTATCTTATATCGCGCTAACTTAGCCCAATGGGCGTCAAGGCGCCTAAATCAAATAAAGAAACAAACCAGGTCAGACAGCAGTATCTCATTGGTAAGCTCTGGTGAAATACCAGGTTTTCAAGGCTTTTTTAAACAAATCGATAGAGGGTAAGATTTTTATTTCCATCGGAAGAGAATTCCAGAGCTGAAGAGCGACGACAGAGAAAGCTCTTGCTCCCCATCTGGTCTAGACGTGATATGTTTGAATGTGTGCGTATGTGGGAGAAAGAAGAGAGAAGACAAGAGAAGCGTGAACAACTGTTGATTGAGAAAGAGCAGCGAAAGAATGTGTATGAAAAAGCGTTGGAGTTGAGAAAGAGAGAAGCGAAAGAGTTGAAAGAGAGAGAGGAGAAAGAACACAGGTTGCAGGTATCTGGCCAATATCCTGTCCAACAGCCTCTCTATCCTGTCCTTAATAAACCGCAAGATGATTTTTTGTTATTAGATCGACCTCCACCTCCGTATGCCGTTCCGTCCGCTCCGGCTGGAGGCGATGAGGATTCTGACACAGAGCAACAAAAAGCGCGGGACACTCGATCTATGTTGTCTGCTGAGCGTGCGTCCGAGGTCAGACAAGCTGCTCGTAAAGCATTACGTAGTACTGATTCTGCTCCTGATCTTTTAGCTAGTATACAGGGATGCTCAGAAAAGGAGCAGTTATGTTTTATTGAGACATTTGCTACGGAAGTTGTAGAATTCTTTCGAAAATACTCTCTAGTATTAGAACCTAATGATATAGCCGCTGATCGTAAACAGATGCGTGATGGTCTTTTTGTTCTCTCTCAGGTGGATGACACGATTAGACGGTTGGTTAAATTACGAACTGAAGCGGTTCACTTGAAGGAGAAGAAAAAGTTGGAAGACGCAGCTGCGCAGTCTAATCCGTCCGGAGTGTCGCAGTCTTCTATCTTCGGAACAGATAAGATAATACCTGTCGATATGAGGCCTATGCGGGAAGCCGCTCCCTTGTATGTCCCTCCTAAAGGAACGGGTGATAATGATGATAAAAATTCTGCTGATGCTAAAGGATATTTCGTTCATAATTGGGTATACACTCCTTGGAATAGAGCTGATGTAGTGGCGCTTAAAGCAGCATTACCCGATCCGCGTAAAAATCCAGCCGCTTTCTATGAGGAAGTTGAAGGCGCTATAAATTCCTGTACCATGACCCTATGTGATATAGATTTATTTTTCGGCTTAATCTTACCACCAGATATGTGGCGGACTGTTCGCAAAATTGATGACCAAGTTACTCTTGGTGCCGATTGGAAGGTTTTAGAACGATTGGATGTGGAAAGAGAGCCCGCCTAAAAATCACCGGTTAATATTAGATCTCCCCGCAGCATTATTAACTAAGCTTAAAACAGTTAATCCCCCTAAAAAGATAGATTGGACTGTTTTAGCATCGTGTAAATAAAAGGTAGATGAATCGGTTTCTGATTTCTTTACACGCTTTGAGGAAGCTTTTCATGATTTTAGCGGTCAGTCTTTGAAGGATGATACAGGCAGACATCTGTTTGTTGATAAATATGTTACGAATTTGTTGCCAGGGATAGCTAGCCGCTTAAAAGCCAGTGAAAGTTCTTGGACTACATCTTCGCCAGCATCTGTTTTGACGATGGCTCAATATTATGAGCGTCAAGAATTAGAAGCAAAAGTTAACGAAGAAAAGAAATCCAAAGATTTGAAAATAAAAGTCATGTTAGCTCAAGTCTATGGTCCGCCCTCTAGAGGCTACGATAGAGGTTACTATAGAGGCGGACGGGGATCCTTTAATTCTCCCTATACTCGTACAAATTTGTCTATTAACCAATGTGCGTATTGTAAGAAATGTGGTCATTGGATGGCGGATTGCCCAGTGTTGCACGCCAAACAGAATTCACGAGGGCGGGGACAAATTAGAAATTGTTCAGGTTTTTCAGGGCCTAGGGGAAATACGAATGATCGTGCGCGGTTTGATACTAATGTACGAGCACAGGATGGGCCAAATGCTTTTGATAGACGAAATCAATATCAAATGTCTGATTATGTTCAGCCTGACCTTTACGATTCTGTTCATGCATAGGATTGCGTAGGATGGGGTAAGGAATCAGTTGAAGTTCCAGTAGATCAGACGGGTCCCTATGTTACAGCACATGTTTTGGGTTCTACTGATCGGTTTCTGGTTGATACAGGAGCTACTCGTAGCGCTTTGTTTAAACAATTGGTTCCGAGGGCTCCCCTGTCTGGCGTAACTATTACTTCGATAGGTTTCGATGGAACACCTTCCCTTAGCCCATTGTCACAACCACTTGCATTTCATGTCGATAAATTTAGTGCTCCATGTCCGTTTTTGCTTTCCCCAAACACACCGGATAATATTGTGGGCCTCCATATGCTGAAGTATTTCAGAGACACAATACGATGTTCCCCTGAAGGAGTGCGTGTCATTTTGAATGATAATCATTCCGAGCCTGAAAGAGTTGGGCTTGTTAAAGAGGATATTGCTTTGGCTTCACTTCCTAAAACTTTGTGGGCTACCTCAGACACTGATGTGGGTCAAATGGTTATCCCACCAGTACAGATTAGTGTCAAGGAGGGAGCTGTGTTACCTCGCTTGCCTCAATATAGGATTTCACAGGAGGGTGAAGAAGCGCTCATACGAATTGTACAAGATCTTATTCAAGTTGGGATTGTTGAGGAAGTTCCATTTAATGTTTGCAACAGCCCGATTCTTCCAATTTTGAAAAGAGACACTGACACTCGAGTTTATAGATTCATCAAAGACTTGAGGGAGGTAAACATTGTTGTACCGCAGTATCCTGTGGTTTCTGACATCACAACACTTCTTACTTTGGTCCCCCCGACTGCTACTACGTTTTCGGTAATAGACTTGAAGAATGCTTTCTTTTCGATCCCTATTTATCCTGACAGCCGATACTTGTTCGGTTTCACTTTGAATAATCGATCATTTCGATTTTGTAGAGTTCCTCAAGGCTATACAGAGAGTCCGAGTATTTACAGTCAAGCATTAAAAAGAGAACGTGATTCTTTTGTGTTGCCCGTAGGTGTGGCTCTCATACAATATGTCGATTACATCTTGCTGGCAGCCGACACCCTAGAGCAATGTGAAACGTGTACTCTGTCTCTGCTTTCTTTACTTGCTGCACATCATCACAAAGTGTCACGAAAGAAACTACAATATTGTAGACCAAAGGTAACCTACTTAGGTCACCTTTTGTCTAAGGAGGGACGTGCATTGACATTAGATTGTATACAAGCAATTTTAGACACACCAGTACCTACTACACAGAAAGGAGTACGTGCATTTCTTGGTCTCACTTCCTTTTGCAGGCAATGGATTTTGGGGTTTTCACATATTGTTAACCCTTTGTTAGCACTTTTGACAAAAGACACTCCCATTCCCCTTCCATGGACAGATGAATGTGAAAATGCTTTTCGACAGTTACGACAAGCCCTTTGTTCAGCACCAGTGTTAGGTACACCAGATTACACAAAGCTTTTTACACTTTACGTGCACGAGAAAGATGGATGTGCATTGTCAGTCTTAGTTCAGTTACATGGCGATAAGCAATGTCCTTGTGCTTATTTGTCAGCAGTTTTGGACCCTGTTGCTCGAGCATTACCTGGGTGTTTTCGCTCAGTTGCGGCAACGGCTGTGTCAAAACGACAGAATGAGGGAATAGTTTTGTCACATAAGCTGTTTGTGTTGGTACCCCATGCGGGTGATGCCCTTTTGAATCAAACAGAGACGCAGCACTTAACTAACGCTCGTCTGACGGGATATGAACTGACATTGCTAGCTCCTCACATTACATTGAAGAGATGTGCAACTTTGAACCCAGCTACTTTGTTGCCGTATCCGGCGACTCCGCCTCAGTCACAAGAAGTGCATGATTGTATATTCCTGACTGTGGAACAGGCAAAGGGTCGCATTGATTTGCAAGATACGCCCCTTCCAAATGTGGATGGTGAATTGTGGGTTGACGGGTCTTGTTTGAAATTACCATATGGTACGCCCTCAGCCGCATATGCAATCACCACGCTTGAAACAATAGTGGAGACAGCTCGCATACCACAGAAATCGGCTCAAGCAGCTGAATTGATAGCTTTGACGCGAGCATGTGAGCTTAGTACTGATTTGTGTGTGAACATTTATAGAGATAGCCGCTATGCTTTTGGAGTAGCGCATGATTTTGGCCTACTCTGGAAGGAAAGAGGCTTTCTTACATCTCACGGAATGCAAATAATGCATGGAGAATTAGTGCATAACCTTTTGATTGCATTGACATGCCCAAAGAAAGTAGCCATAGTGAAGTGTAGTGCGCACAAGAAAGTGACAGATAAGATTGGACAAGGTACTGCCTTTGCAGATCACGTGGCACGTGAAACTGCGACGCAAAGAAGCAATACTTCCATGTATGTAGTGAAGTCACAAGCTGAGAGATGGCATGATGCTAGGCAAGAAGTATTAGAGATACAGAGGACAGCCTCTGACAAAGAAGGTGAACAATGGTCTGAAGAAGGAGAGTTAGATGATGAAGGTTGTTGGCGGAATAAGCAGATGGATAGATGGAAGCTGCCTATAGCTTTCGTACAACCTATGGTTCAAATGGCACATGGGCTAGCACATGTTGGAGTTTCAGCAATAACGAAAATGCTTACACAAGTTTGGGAGCATCCAGAAATTGCTAGCACAGCTAAGAGAGTAGTACAGTCTTGCTTGATCTGTTTACAATATAATCCTGGAAAAGGAACGCGAGTTTCATCTGGAGGTTTTGCTACACCAACTGCACCTTTTGAAGTCTTGCAAATAGATTACATCCAACTTGAGCGTTCTAATAATTTGAAGTATGTTCTAGTGGTGGTTTGTGCCTTCAGTAAATGGATTGAGGCATACCCCACAAAGGACAATACTGCTATTACTACTGCTAAGGTGTTTTTGAAGGAATTCATCCTGAGATTTGGTGTTTGCAGACTCCTATGGAATGATAACAGACCTCATTTTGTTGGGGAAGTTATCAAATATGTCTTGAAGGGATTAGGAATTAAACAGAAGTTCCATGCAGTGTTCCATCCACAATCAGCAGGATTGGTGGAAAGGTATAATGCTACTCTGAAGCTGAAAATAGCGAAAATTCAAGCTTCTATACATTTGACTTGGCCAGATGCGTTGCCATTGGCATTGTAGTCTATCAGATCAGTACCACATTCTAGAACGGGTCTTACCCCGTATGAAGTGGTATTTGGATGACCCATGAATATTTGGGGAGTTCCAAAACCGAGTTCTGTGTATGATGTACCTTGTGTCTTGATGAATGACTATTTGGCACAGTTAACCGACAGTTTGGTTTCTATTCATCAACAGGTTCGAGAAGCACTTCCTGACAGATCTACAGGTGAAGGCCATGAACTCCGTCCTGGTGACCTGGTGATGATCAAAGCGTTCGAGAGGTCAAGCAGCTTTAACCAGAACAGAACAGGTGCTCCTTGCCACAAGAACAGCGGTTTGAGTCACCAACAAGAAAAACTGGGTGCATAGTACCCATTGTCGGAAAGTATCGTTGACCTTGGTGGAACCTGCTGTGCTGACTGATCATCGAGAGATCTTGACCACGGAGAAAGGCCCTGCTGTATCACCTGACGAATCTGCGGAGTTCTTCCCGGACCAGACGATTCCTGGAGCAGCGCGATACAACTTGAAACCGAGGAAAGAGTCTACAGTTTTTGAGAGAGACAGGTTGAGCAACCACCCTGGGTAGTGGAAACGGAATGCCGATATGACAAGGGATAGGGGATCAGCCCTGCGTAGTGTAGTGACACCTGTCTTGATCTGCAGTGAAGAAAACAACGTCTACCCACGGGAGAAGAGCTCCTACGACTATTTTTGTTTTGTTTTATTTTTAGAGAAAGTTGATTTTGTTGCTGTGATGAAAAAAAGAAGAAGATATTAGGAGTTATAGGTGTTTTTGTTGTTCTGACAATTATAGCAGTAATCACCTGGTCTGTTGAAATGATGGCTCCTGCTCATGAGTTTTTTTATGGTTACTACTACTCCAGTCCCAGAAGAACATCAGCATTTCACTCTTCCATATCACGAGCAGTAGCATCGAGAATCTTATCTTAATAACATGTTTGTTCAGATGCTCCACCACACACACAATGCTACGAATACCACTAATTGTTGGATATGTGGTATGCTTCCAGCGCATCAAAAGAAAGGAGGAACACCTTTTATTCCACTTCCTTTCTCGCATAATGGTTCTTGTCGAGTCTGGTATACTCTTTTGTTTGCAACTAGAAAACCTACAGTAGGTGGACTTCTTTTCGGTTTGAATAAGGAGTGTTATCAGGACAAAGATGGGTATCCTCAAGCAAATGGAACTATATGGGAATGGGAGGAATACCGACCGGACAATGCTTCTAAGCCATATGTTTTCACCCACACGAGAGACTTTACCACAAGCAACCAATCTGTAATTACTGTTACAAGGACTAAAGCAGACTTATGTGTACAAAGTACTGGGCGAATCCCAGTTGGAATTAGTGATTGTGTTAAATATAGATGCAATAAACAATAGTTCATTTTTGGCTTCGCATAACACATATCTAGTATGTGGAAGTCATGGATATCATAGACTACCAGTTGGGTGGCCAGGTGCATGTTATGTTTCTTTTTTAATGCCTCCTGTTTTCCTAGCACCTGCTTCATACCATCGAGATTTTAAACTGTTTAGGAACATTTCAATGAATCGTTATAAGAGGACAATAAGTACTGATGATGTGGACCAAACAGACACTAGTCTACAGCAATATGTTGATTTTAATTTGGGCCTGTTTCCTTTTGTGGGCACTGCATTAAATAGCAGAAAAGTGCGACGATTCACTAGAGTTGTGGAAGCTGTCACTAATGACACTGCTATAGCGCTTGACAATATTACTGAAGAGTTACAAGTTGCCAGAATTGTAGCGCTCCAAAATAAGATGGTGTTAGACGTGATGTTAGGCGATAGAGGTGGTGCATGTAAAATTATCGGTAGTAGTTGTTGTGTTTTCATTCCTGATAATTCGCCCTCAGTGTATGATGCAATTCTTAAACTGCATAAGATAGCTACAGATAGTCATACTAAGAATGGCACCTGGACTTTTGCTGGATGGTTTTGGGCTCTAGTTTCTGCTTGGGGTTGGAAATTACTGACTGTTCTCTGTATTGCAATTGCATTGATTTTCACCTGTTGTATGTGTATCCATTGTGGCCCAATGCTATGTTCTATGTGTATAACTGCTTGTATACCATCCAAGAAGAATACTGTGGATATAAAAGCACAACACATGTTAGATAAAAAAGTAGCTGATATGATGCGTATAGATATACAGGATGAATGTTTAGATTATCCCAGAAGAGCGTAAGTCTTCAGCAAATGCTAAAAGGGTCGTCTGTTGTAATTTGACAGTGATTAGATTGAGCATTAGCGGAAGACATCTTAGTTCTAGCCGTTATCTTGACATTTAGCGGACTCCATTTTGTATTCATGGCAGCCATTTTGTCTGCTACATGCTGCCTCATGCCGACCATGTGCTTTGTCCTATCTTCCTGTTCATGGTGCTTGAATCTGCCCAGCAAGAAGCTATATTTAGCATCCCCTACTTTACCGCTGACTGTTAGGGTTCACATCTGGTAGTGATTAGCTCTAGACTGTGTTTGTCAAGCCCCCAAGACTGTTAGCTCCTCCCACTGATTGGTTGTGCCTCTCAATATTACCTTATATGTACATAAAATGTGCTCTTGTGCTTTGTACCGCCTTCTTTTGAGCCCCTGTGCGGGAATAAATAAACCATGCTTTCTTAGCTCGTGGTGCTACTTCTTGCAATACCGAAGGGTACTGTTTGAACCGTAGCACCGCCTCATGAGGTGTAATAAAAGTTATGTTTTCTATTTCCAGTTTCTGTGCCAACTTCGTTCTATTGGTCTGAAGACTTTGTGCAGAGAAGGGCGAACCCCTTGCAATAGCGGGTCTGGCTGAGGTCTGACACGAAAAATGTGTAACTGTACTCACAGTCTGTAAGCACAACTTATGGTGCAGTTGGATTTTAAAATCTAGTTTAGCAAATGGCACTTCTAGAAAGTTGGCATTTACTTAATTTAGCCATTCAGTGCCTTCTGCCTTTCTCTGGAATATACATCTGGGGTGGGTGACAGCTGGCCTACTGCATTTCCTCTGGATAGTCATACACAAAGGATGGGTAGGTGTGCCTCAGTGGTCATCTGCATGCAGATTGGTCATCTTGAGCAGGATGGGAGTGATAAGCTGACACTTACACCTGAAATGTATCTGTCCTGTTCTCATACAAACGGGTATAACTACTCGTCCTCTGATACTATGACTTAGTTCACCTCTGGACCTGTGAGCACTCTGCCAGGAAGAAGAATCTCTTCTTTGTTGCTCAAGGACTGACACTCTGCTGGAACTGCTGTTTGCTGAACTCTTGCCTTGCTGTGCTGCCTGGCTGCCTGCTGCTCTCTGTCTGCCTGGGTGAGTACCACTGGGACCTGCATGACTTGAGCCTAGAGTGACTCCAAGAACTTGCCGCCTTGCCTTCAGTTGCCTAAGTCTCTGGGACACATCTGTCTTCCAACCCTTGGGCTCCTCTGCTTGTATGTCCATCCTGCCAAGTGGTGTCATCCCAGCCCTTGACCCTTGGAAGTAGACCTAGGGGTTTACTCCAGTGGAACTGATGCATCCTCTGCTGTGGGAGCAGAATCGACTCATCAATGTTGTTGTGGGAACCGGACCAGCACATCGCACTTGGAACCGCCACATCCCAATTGCAACCCCCACTTCAGAACCAACACATTACCAATACTGTATGGAGAAGATTGACGTATCGTCTCGACAGCGTGGAGAAATCCCGCACATTACATTCAAAACCGCCACACTTCAGAGCTGACGCTTCACTTTGTACAACACCTCAACTGCTTTGAAATCACTGATGCAACTCGCTGTTGCGACTTGATCACAGTTCTTTTGCTTAGCGAGCTCTGCATGGATCCTGTATTCATCTTGCGCTCCATCGCAGTCAGCTTGAACTCTTGACATTGTCCCAGTACAGTGCGACCTAACAAATCTTTAGGTGTTACTTGCTTCTAAGTGCTATTTTTTCATTTAATGTTTACAAATTCACCTTTTGACTTCTACACATTCTAATTTAGTCGTTTTGGTCTTGGTTTATTTATAAAATCAATCTATTTTTATAACGTGGAGTGGAGCTTTTTTGTGGTGTTTTCACTGTTTTATTGTATGAAGTGTTTAACAAATACCTTAAATATTGCCTCTTGAGTTAAGCCTGACTGCTCTGTCCTAAGCTACTGAGGGTGAGCACAGAATAATTTACGGTGTGATCTGAATTATCCTGACTAGGATTGTGGTTCCTGCTTGGGCAGTTTGCATACCTCTGCTAATTAGAAACCCAATTTCTAACAATAAAGTAATAATTTTTATGAGATTACAACCACCCAATAAACCCAGAGGGATACTATTACATTTTTAGAGCTATGCCAATATTTTACTCAATATACTTTCAAAATTAAGTGACATTATATCATCAAGGAGAGAGCTTAACCCAGAGATATGTGGCTGAGGTTACATAGAATGCCTCTAAACTGTTTTGTTTGGTTGATGATTATACAGGTTCTGGGTTTCCCCATGATCTTAAAGATAGCCAGAAAGTGCACCAAATTGCATGACTTTGTTTTCAATAAAGGGAATAGCAGAAATTGGGTTGGATGTAGAGACAACCATATCATGGGCAAAAACTGGGAATTTGATTTCTGCCATAGTAAAAGTCAGTAATTGTCAAAAGTTTCTAAAGAATGTCTCTAAGTACAGGATGGAAAACTTTAGGGATAGAAGATATCATTGCCTGCTATCTCTAGTTACCCAAAAGCTTTTGGAAACTTTTCCCATATAAACCATTTGTTTAAAAAGCCATTATACAAAGCCTGGAACCGATCAAGAACGTTAGGACCAAACCAAATTCTATCTAAAATTGCCCACATACATAGCCAAGATATTTTTTTGAACTGATCTCTGTGTTTAACAGGATCAACCTGGCTATCGTGTTTGTAACACTAGAAAAATTGGTTGAACAAATATATGTGTAGTAGTGCCCCTGCAGGGATAAAACAGTACTGCATGGGAGCCACCCATTTTGCAATTACATTAGCTATACTCTTGGCCAAAAGTTTACAGTAAAACTTAACATCACAATTTATAGATGAAATAGACCTGTAAGAGGCAAACAGGAAAAGGGCGATATAGGTCTCATGGGGAGAGGAGTGGCGCAGAGGCCCAAGCTGCTGACTCCAAGGCGATGGACTGATGGTTTGATCCCCAATGCCGACAGCAGCTCAGCACAGCATCATGTGACTCTGGGCAATAGCTCACATATTCTCTCCGACGGCCCCTAGCACCTGGATACCATTAGGGTTGATAAACTCCTCTTCACAAATCTGGAATTATTATTATCATGCTATGATGGAGGAGAACAGGGAAAGAAATCTGTGACAGTATATTACAGAAAGCTTTATAGAATACCAATGGAGCTGAAGCTGGGCAGAAACTTTCATAATGGGAAGATAATATTTGGCCTTTTTTAAACTCTGCCATTGTAATAGTTGCTTCTAGGCTGACTTTATGTTCCTATGTGACTATCCTCCCTAGTTCTAGGCTATGATAGTTTAGTATTAACTCCCCAGAGGGCTAAAGATCATCACAGTAATCTCCCTTTTGAACTGGTTGTCCCTCGGCATCTATTATAGGATGAATTTACTCTATGGTAGCTTGCTCTTTTACCATTAGAGTGGTAATTTGATGGATATTTTCACCATTTACAAAGTAGATCAGCCTACTGCTTCATGTTATTTTAATAGCATTATCCGAAATAATTTTCTTTAGGTGCATAGTGATAGTATGTAGCTGATGAAATAGCTGTTTTTCTTGTGTTGCCATTTACTGTTTCTGAATGAGGATTCCATGTTCCATTTGCAAACACAGCAGTAAATTATGAAGCTGTTCTGTTTCTTGCCAAATGTATCAACCTTTTTCTTTAGTAAAACTGAGGATGGCCCTTTTCACTTTGACCTTCATTGAATCCCATAGGATACCTAAGATTGTGTATCCCATACAATCTGAGAATAATTTGAGCAAAATGTTATCCATATATTTGATGCATTGATCATTATCAAGTTTAAAGACTGTAAAATTCCCATTTTTTTGTTATGGTAACATACACAAATATTCTATGACATAGAAATTCCTAAAGAGTTATGATCAAAAATAATTCTGGGACATAAAGAAACAGAGATAGGTATCGGATAAGAACCAGGGAGTCCAAAAAGAATCCATTCTAGAGAAATTATTTTGGTATTCTGAATAATAAATGTAGTCAAGAGATATGGGGTAGAGATAGGGACAGCCATCCACTAACCCCGAAGTTTAATAACATGGCGAGCAGCAGCCCTATATCATCACATTCAGCATTCTCCATATATGTTTGAAGAGTTGATTGATGAGTGGAACCAGTGCATGATAGATGTTTCCACATAATATGAGGGATCATTTTAGGAAGTTAGCTCCTGCAATAGTTGCTGAAACATTGTGGGAGCATCCTCATCTGGTCAATGTAGCACACGTAGTGGGAAAAAGTCACCTGGTTTGCCTATTTTAGCTATTAGCCAGCGCCAAGAAATATCGTTGCAAGACAAAGAGTTATTCTTTGCCAAAATTGCAATCCCTCTAGTGTTACCTTCTTGTGTTATCATCCCTTAAGACTTGATACCTCAATGCTCTTAGTTTGTTCTTCTATCCCCTTGAGATATGTGACTCTTGCAGGCAAGCAAGCTCAGCCCCTCCTGTAACTCTGCTTTAACATTATGCATTGTGGTGGGTATCCTAAGCCTGTTAGCACTGCATTACACAAAAGGATGTAGTACCTTTTGCCATATTATTATCCAATATATCTGCGCCGCCTAGTAGAGAAGTTGCTGAAATATGAAATTACCAATTATGATCAAAATAGCTCACAGATGGCGATTCTCTCTAGGATCTGTGGGTCTTTGGAAGGAGAAGTGAAGACTACGCTGAGCCCGGCAATCAATATCCCACTCGGTCAGAATTAGAAATGTCTGCTGAAATAGGTGAACAATAAAAGTAATAGGGTCATCACTTAAGCCCCTTCAAGGATACCCAAGAGTTGAATGCTATCATGGCTCTTACAATTTTCAATGTTCTTACCTCTACCGGTATGGTCTTTCAAGTTTTGTTTCTGTTCCAACACTTGTTGCTGCACTGATGCAAATGGGTCCTGCACATGTAGTGTGCCATTATCTTTTGATTTGGCTCACCCGGCTTTTGGACGTTTACTCTGGGTGAATCTCCCTACCTGAGCCTCACTCACAGTAATTTCATGGTAATTAGACCGTGCCTGTTTATCACCAGTGTCTGACTTTTAGGGTAAGGCCGCTAAGGCACAGCTAGGCCAAGAGGCAGTAGGCTGGTTAAACATGAACATATGTGCACAGCCTGGCAGCTCCACAGATGTAACATGGCTATGCCATATTTTACTGAAAATCAATCTGTCAAAATAAACTTGTTCGACAGACCCAAATCTCCAGTTTTAATATTGGTTAGGAACTTCTAAGTGAGCTTTATTGCCCATAAACGCAGGGGGCATGGTATTTAAAAACAGAGCATGTAAAACTTAATGGTGAACATGATCTTCAATCAATCAATCACGTTTCTTTAAAGTTCAACTAATCTCCAGTTAGGGTCTTAGGGCACTAGGGAGGGGCGGGTTCTGCAGTTCAGTCGAGGAGCCAGGTCTTGTGGTCCTTCCTGAATTGTGGCAGTGACGGTGATTGCCTGAGATGCAGAAGCAGGGAGTTCCAGGTTTTCACGGCGAGGTAGGAGAAGGACCTTTCTCCAGCGGAGATTTTGTGGATACATGGACAGTGGCCACTGCCAGTTGGGCGGTGTGGAGATGTCCGTGGGTTTGTGGAAGGAGAGGCGGTCATTGAGGTATGCAGGTCTGGTGTTGTAAAGGGCTTCGTAGGTGTGCGTGAGGAGCTTGAATGTGATTTTGTTGTTGACCAGGAGCCAGTAAAGGTCTCTCAGGTGACTGGAGATGTGGCTGGTGCTGGAGAGCTCCAGGATAAGTCTGGCAGAGGTGTTCTGGATGCGCTACAGTTTCTTTTAGAGTATTTTGGGTGGCGCTGGCATAGTCATAGTCGAGCTTGCTGCTGAGGCAGCTCTCCTTCATCCAGGTGGCTACTGCCTTCATCCAAATGTGAAAGTTGCTCTTAGCGGCTGTAGGTACGTTGGTGAGGGAGATAATCAGCTACATGTTGTCGGTGTAGGAGACGATGTTGAGTCTGTGGGGCCATGTTACTGTTGGGGCTCAGTGAAGAGCGCTGGGGAACTCTGCAGCTGATCTCTATAGACTCTGACGAAAACAGTGGGAGCTAGACTTTCTGGGTTTAGCCAGTGAGGAAGTGTTGTAAATGAATCAAGGACTCTAGGGTAAATTTTCCCGATTCATGCCCTTATATAGGTATAGATTGTTCGATCCTTATATAGGCATAGAAATCATTACCATATTTAGACTGAGCCTATGCAGCCCAAATACGGCATGGCTACTTCCACTAAATTCCAAGAATCAACAACGATTTCTTAGAGAAACCCGCCTCCAGCAGCTAGGGACTTCCCCTTGCCTGAATACTAATTTATCTAGGAAATCATGAACTTTTCGAAGAACTGAGTCTTTGATGACGTTATTAAGTCCAATCACACGTCAAACTCGGCACCGTCAGAGTATAAATATGCCTAGATTTGCCCAGACAAACACACAGTGGTTTGGAGCAGATCGACTTACTGCTTGCCTGACGCCCTGCAGCAGCAAGTGCCGAAGGAAGCCGACCCTCCAGCTGACGCACTGAGAGACGCTGTCTTTTCTTCTACCGATAAATCCAGCTCCAGTGTTTCCAGGCTACCCTTGCGGGTTGCTGGGAAATCGAGTCCTGAGATAGAGATACAAGACCTCCTTCATTCTAAACCAAGGTACGGAGCTGATTAGAACTTAAGAGAATTCATGGACGAATTCTTGGCAGAGAAATACTCAACTTAAGCTACTCCTCACTTACTTCTTCCCTTGTACTAGACTGAGGTTAGGTAGGCGTATTTTAGAAGCACCAGTTGAGTAATTTTAGTCATTATTTTATCACTGTATGTATTTTATATGTATTAGGCGACTTATGGCTTAGAAACCATATCATGCTTTTACAGTACTACTTTATAATACTCTTTGTATAATATGCCTTGTACTTTATAACCGGTGTTACGATTGTAGCAGTACATTTCTTATGCTTGAGAAAGAAGACTGTTCAATAAAACGCCCGTCTCTCTATTTTTCTCAGCAGCTCTGGTGAAATGAAGCATGCACAATTGACTGAGTAAAAAAATAGTTATCTATTGTTTCCGGGACTCTAGAGATTGATTTCTTATTCTTGGGAAACAAAGTTGTCATGTTTATGCGGTTGTCAGAAACTAATCCCTTCTTGTGAATTCGAGAAAGTTTCTATTGACCTCTGAGCTAGCTGGCACTCACAATTAAGTTTAATATATTCGGTAGAGACCTAGTCGACCTCAGTCCTACGTCTAAACTACAGATTATATTATTCCAATGCGCAGAGCCTATTGGGAATATATGAACAACACTACAGAAGCAGCGGATGCAGTCAAATGCTTTGCCACGGATGCGGGCGTCGTGAAGTCTTTTGCAATGGGTGTGATGGGAGAAAATGTTGAAGGTGGCTGAGAGTTCCAGGAGGATGAGTGCTACGGATTCGCATGGTAGAGGAGTGTGCAGATGTTGTCAATTTCATTGAGGAGTGCAGTCTCAGTGCTGTGATTGCTTCTGAAGCCAGATTGGGAGGGGTCCAGTGTACAGTGAAATATCCCTAATAGCTTTTTTCCCTTTGGTAAGCCTGGCTGCTTCTATAGGTGAGTACCGGGCTCCATTGTTACATTTAATATATGCTTAATTCAGATTGGTAGCAGCTAGAGAAATAATTTGAAAATACATTTTTATAGTTATTCAAAATCCAGTTCAGTGGTAACTTCAAATTTTGCCTATCTACTAAGCAATATGTACTTTTAAAAAGTTATAATTTTCCTGCATAATGCTAATAGGTATTCAACTGTCACCTGTCAGCTGGATGGCTCCACTGTGGCAAGATGTGGATTGCTCGCAGACAGAGGAGAAAGGGCTTGGGAGAGGGGAGGTGCTGCCCTTCCCCTCACAGGATGGTCTGGGGCTGTGACGAATGCCTAGTTATACCTTCAAAGAGGTCTAACCAGTCACAAGCAGATGGACCTGACACCATGCCTACCGTCTTCCTTGTCCCTCTAACCCCAAAACCAGTGGCAGTGGTAGCTTCCCCAGAAACAATTTGAAGTGACCAGAAGGGAGGATTCGCTGATTATCAGAGCCACACCTCTGATGGGGCATAGGACCTCTGCACAGAGGAAGAAGGGTTCTGCCATATTAGATTGACCCAAAATGCTGTGCATGGAGGGTTTGGACAGGGGTTGAGGGATGATATGACATTCTAAGATTGGCCAGTGTGCCTGACATCTAGAACTTTCAACCCAAACTTATAAACTCCTGCACAAGGAAGAGGCAGTGAGCAAACCCTAGACCTGCAAAGCGACGGCAGCAGAAGCATGGACAACTGGAAGGAGAAGCCATCTGATGCCCTACTGAGGACTCTGTCTGCAGCTGACCCCAGGACAAGATGGGTCTCTTCAGGGCTCGTGGTGCTGCCCCCCTTGTGCCCCTTGAGGACAAGTTGGAAGAGGATCTGGCCTCAACCTCCACACCAAGTGACCTGCAAGAAAACAAATAAGCTCCGGGTCTTGGGAGTGTGGGCAGGGGAGAGCTCTACTGGTAGTAGTGGACAGCTGCACAAGAAGCAGCCACTAGCAGGAGAGGAGCACCAGGAGCCAGGAGGAGAGAAGAGTGGTGCAGGGAGCCAGTAAAACTAGCTAGCAACAAAGCACTCCCTTTAGTGATCAGGAGGACTGTTGAACATTCTCCTGGTGGTTAAAGCTCACAATCAGGATCAAAATGAGCTAAAGAGCATCAAAATGGGTCCACTGGCATTCGTTATGCTTATTTAAAGATTTTGACTGTTGGCCCCTCAAAGATAAAGGGGGCATCCCCAGGACTGATTTTGGACATTAACCCCATGCCTCCCAGGTCCTAGGATAATTGTCCTGGGAAGACCTTTTATCTTATTGCCCAGCACTCACAGGGATGGAGTTTTGCTCAACAGTTTGGGAGTCAAAAGACAGTTAGTGCTTGGTCCTATGCCTACATATTATGTGGTCTGATGAATATTAAGAAGGATTCTGACATGTGTTGTTTGATTTGTAATACTTTATTGAAAGTATTTTGTTTACAATGATCTTTTAAAAACATTGCAATATCTTTATTAAGGTTATTGTTTGCAGTATTGTTTGCAGTCAAAATGATTTTTGATTTTTGATTGGTCTTAACCTTTAATTACAGTTATATTAATGTGATGACCCCTTGATAAACTCAATAGGCCTACATTAGAATTGAATGCGGAAACCCCTTGATACAGTCACTGGGCATGCATTGTATATGTGATCACCCCTTGACATAGCCAGTTGGACTGCTTTATGTAAAATCACAAATGGCACCCCTTTATATTGTGATGCTGTATTCGATATGGGTGAGGGGGGCTACTCTTATCATGAAGTCAAATGTGATTCAAGAATGTCATCAAAGTTATTACCATCTGTCTGATGTATACCTTTGTAAATTAACATGTAATATTTTGTACTATGTCTAATAAATGTACTTGTAATTTGTCAAAGAAAAAGCACTGACTGGACAATGATTTATTGAATATTGGTGCTGTATGCCATTGGATGGAAATTACTAGCCCATAGCACCTTCCAAGAGAAGGCCTTGATCTGCTCTGCTTCGAGAAGGTCAAGAGCTACAATGAGGTGCTTATTTCCCAGTAAGGAGACACATTTTGACCTACTATTTGTGCAAGACTCACAATCTGCACAACTAAAATCCCAAATTGTTACATGGACGAAGAGGCTCTAGCTTCTGTTATTTGACTACCAAAAGGGTTCACAAGTTCTGAAATGTTGTGAATACCAATTTGTGTCTTTTATGGAAGGTTTTGAGTGCCAGACAGTCTTTCTTATATTCGACTCTGTGAGTAGTAAGGTCATATATGGATGCAAGTGCCAGCTTTTTGTATACATCCACTGAGTCCCAATGCCCAACAGGGCTTTCACAGGAAAAGCTCACACCTCATCCCCTCTCCATTCATTCAATTTTCCACCCACATATTACACAAAGAAATGAATCTCCTGGAGACTCATACTTTAAAACAATAAAATAACCACTCTACATTTTCCTTTACACCGGGACATCAAATAACAGTTCATTAAATCTACCCCCTCCAAAGGAGACTCTCTTGACCTCATCCTAAGACCTCGTCATTAGTTTGTTGAAAACCCTTCTTTTACTCTGGAATGGATTGGCCATTTTGGCATCTCCTTCTGCATCCTTAACACGATAGCACTTCATCAAGGAGAATGGGATAAAGAAACACAAGTATTAACTCCATCAAGGACATTCTTTTGGACTCTACGGCAAATTAGAACATTTGAACATTGGAAGCTCCATTGAAAACAATGGAGTGCTCAGGGCTTATAATTGTTGGTATAAGCCCGGAGCTCCACCATTCCAATGCTTCTTTGTGGCTGTGAACAAAGGCTTCAGGGAGCCTGAGGGGATATCCATCCCCTTGCGCTCCCCGAAGCCTTTGTCTAATTTGTTATAACATTCTGCCCTCTAGTGGCACAATGTTCTAATAGCCTTATAGCCTTTCGTAGCAGGGCTATACCGGCTATTAAAGTCCCGCTGCCTTGTTAAAGTCCCTCACATTCGTCTCGGGCCTTTAACGCTGCAGCGGGCCTTTAATAGTTGGTATAGCCTGCTACAGCGGGCTATAAGGCTATATTCTACAACCCTTGAAATTGACTTTAAGACTTAACATACTTCCAAACTTAGAGAAAGCACAATGATAGAACAAATGGTTCTCAATATAATATTCAAACCGCAAACCCTACAAACCTTTACCTCTATTGTGTTCCTAAGAGGTCACAGAGAACAAGCAGTCTATTTGTATGAAGGAGAAATGGAAAATGACCAAAGTCTATGAAGATCTCATAAAACTCAAAAACAACTACTGTCTTGTTCACTTAAACCAATGACCCTTACAGATCGAGCATTTCCGCAATTAATTGGCAACTGAAACAACATCAATGAACCCAAATGACAAACACCAGAAAGACTTTCACACTACCTCCATTTCTGCATTATTTATACTCCAACAGGGCAATACCCTGTTGTATTCTGTACTCACCAACATTCTCAAGTCCATCAAAGTCATTATTTACAAAATCAACATTTCACTACCATCCATTATGAAATCCTTCAGTAGAGATACCCTGAATCTCCTACTAATTATTGGGACCTTCTCCTTTATACAAGAAACATTCGCAAATGGCCTCCGCCTGCATATAAAAAAAAGTGTGGATTTTTCCCCTTCTTTAAAAACCCAGTATAAACCCAGGCAATCTTGCCACTACAGTCTACCTACCACTTACCTTTCATAAGATCCATAATTGAAAAAACAGTCTTAACTCAACTTCAGATTTGCATGAATAACCTCCTATCGGGCTACCAATCTGGCTTCAAAGCACATTACAGTATGGTGGCTGACACCCTTTGGGAATTCAAATTGAACCTATGAGATCTACATAACACTATAATAACTGAGAAACCATGACATTAAGAGTAAGTCACAGCATTTTGAATGATTTGCATATCTACTGAATTATAATAATGCAGAAAGCCTCTCTATTATCATTAAATTATATGTATTATTTAGTCATATGTGCATAGCTATCCGTTAGAAATAATTATATATTTGTGTTAAGTTATTGTTAAACCATTTGTGATTATGTACCTACATTGGTACTTGCTCTTGTTGACGGTGATGCATGATAATTTAGAAAAATGTGGGTATCATAAAGATTGTGATCTCCATCTTGTCACAGCATAAGAAACATTCATTTGTGGTAGACTGTTTTGGGTTTCTTGTTCTTTGCAGACACATTATAACTTTGTACTTTGTGTTCTTTATATGTAGCTTTTTAAGAGTGTTTTATAGTACCTTTTGTTTTTGTGTTGAAATGCTTTATTTATATGTATTTCTGACAGCCGGGAAGAAGCAATTTTCAGAACACAGACTGTTAAACTTGTGATGGCTGTATTCCCTTGACTTTAAAAAAAATTGAAGTGAATCCTATCATGGAAGAAGCCACTCTCTTTTGATCTGAAAAGAATTCTTGATAAGATTAATATTATAATGAACGTACTATAGCCTTATAGACCTCCGTAGCTGGCTATACCGGCTATTCAAGGCTCGCTCCAGTGATAAATGCTGGAGCCGAAGGCGAGGGCCTGTAACATTGAAGCGGAACTTTAATCACCGGTATAGGCCAGCTACGGAGGGCTGTAAGTCTATTAGAACATTTTGCCACAAGAGGGCAGAATGTTCTAACAAATTAAACAAAGGCCTCTTGGAGCCCGAGGGGATTGACATCCCCTTGGGCTCTAAGAGGTCTTTGTTTAAACAACATTGAAATGTTGCTCTGCAGTCCTCTACCGGCACGTAGAAGCACAGTGCACTCCAATGTCTGCAATGAAGTGCTCCGCATTCCAATGTTCTAATGTTGTTTAAATTATATAATTTCAATATTTTTTTCGGTGGAGGACTGGAAAGTGTAACTTTTAATAAAACCTTTTGTTTGGAAGATACAAGTTCCGTGCTTTTTTATGTAAGTATTTCCCACCAAACTACAGAAATCATTCCTGGGTTCTGTTTAATTTTTTTTATTGAATATCAGAACATCATTGGAATTAAGACAACTGGGTTTATTTTTGAGTTCTTGTAGGGCAATTGACAAATACCTTTTGGAGTTTGCTACTTTATATCCCAACCACGCCCCTCTTTTGATGCATTTTCTACCTACCTATAAGTTCATTTCTTCTTCTCAAATTCTCGTAGGTCATACCTTCAGGGACCCCATTGGCTGTTTTTCTTTACTGTACTCTTTGATCTCATCTGCAAGTTTGATTTGCTCCATTTGTGATGTATTCCGCATTGTGTATGCTGTGACTGAAAAGCACACCACATGTCATTAGACATTTGTGTGGTCTGCTTGCATGCATACACTTCCCTATTAATTTGTTATTATTCCCCACTAGTTTTATAATTGTGCACTGGGCATGTTTTACTATCTTTCCCTAAGAAATTTTAAAAGAGACATAAAAAGGTTAAGGGCTATATTGGGTTTGGGGTGTTTGTGCCCAAGTGTGACCATTTCGACTTTGCACAACTTCACCAGCAGGATTTTCTGGTGGACATCTCCTTAGAAATGTTTTATCTAATCCTCTGAATGTATTGTGACATCTTCTCAATCAGGTAAATCAGACAAAATGCAATGTTTCTGTTTATTTCAGATAGAAGGTAGAGTTCATTTTTAAAAGTTTTTTACAGTGGGAACTTGGCCAAAAGGCATTGGAGCGTTTTACATGAGCACCAAATTACATTAAAGAAGGTAAGATTATTAATATTCTTTTTATATTTACATAGCAATGCATTTTTTCTATTTGTGAGGCTTCCTAAATAAAAAAGTGCATCGCACTGTTTTGCGTTACTTTGAATCAGGGAGGCATTCCTTGGGTGGTGTATGGGCGTTCCTGGGTATCCACCAATGTATTTTGATGCAAAAAACATATTTACAATGAGTTTTACACACGGATTTCCTCCAAAATGGTGTGACTGCTTCAGGCTAGTGTAACAAGGAGAAATATGTTTGTTTCTCCTCCTTATTTCCTCGCTGTATGTGTGCTGCATTCTGCATCACACATACCAAGAGGAAAAGGTCACTAATTATATGTTTGCGCTGGAAGGTGCCCCTTTCTCCACAAAAATATTCTAACCATAATGTAGGTACCCTTGCATTATGACAAAAGCCAGCCCAATGTGTGCCAGTGCCAAGGGAGAGCAGAACTACACGTTCTTTTAAAATGTGGCTTAGTTTTGTTCTCTCCTTCCATACAGCACAGCGCAGCAACATCACTTGCTGCTCTGGGTTAAATGCTTGGAAATTCTGTTCTCAGTAATATGTCCAGAAATACAGGGGGCCAGATTTACAAACATTTTGGGATGTTTTTACATCAGAAAAATGGCACAAAGCAACGCAAAATAATTTTTTTGTGAATACATTTTGAAGCACAAAAATAGTTTTTGCTGGAAAGTTGCCGAAAAGTAATGTAAAACAGCATAAGGCATTGCTTTGCATTACTGAGGGCCTGACTACGAGTTTGGCGTGCAGGAGTGGGACTGCCCGCTCCTGCATCGCTAAACCTGTTGTTTAACTGCCTGCCAGATTAGGAGTTTTCTCCTAGTCTGGTGGCTGTTTTTTTTGGTGTCCCCATAGTGGTGTCTATGAAATAGCCAACATAATGGGAACATCCATATCAGTACCTGCACTGGATGGACTGGGGGAAATGCACACCAGGGGCACAACATGTGCCCCCCTGCATGTATCCCCAGGACTATAGACAACAGTGGGTCATGTAGGGCCCCCTTTGTTTCTTTTCTGCCATGGTTTTCACTGAAGTGGAACCACCATGTAAACCGCAACGGAGATGAAATTGGTAATATGCTTGGTGGGACTGCTGCCGTCCCGCCAAGCTTATTGTGGCCTCAAGACCACTGTGTCACAGCCAGAGATCTCAGATACCTAGAGGTTGCGGCCCGACCGCCCTAGTTCTAATAGGGAGGTCAGAAAACAGCTGTCCCCCCCCCAAGTCTGATGGTCCATGGACTGCCAGACTCGTAATTAGCCTCTTGTGTCAAGGGGGCATCAAGGGGGCATTTAAAGGATGCGGAAACCACTCATGGTTTTTGATGCAAAACTCTATCTACTTTTGTAAGACACTTGAAAGCAGGTGTTAAAAAAAGTGGCATTTTTAATGTATCATTTCTTTTCTGATTTTCCATGTGTCCTGTACAGGACACATACAAAGCATGAAAAGTGTTAAAAGTTGTCTATGCATTGTATTTTGTACTGGAACGCTACCCTTCCAGAACAAAATCCATGCTAGACTCACACACACACCCTTGCACTATGGTGCAAGTGTATGTGCATAACGTTTGGCAACCAAATGATGTGTCTGCTCTAGGGAGAGGAGAGGAGAAAGCCACATCTCTGTAGATATGGCGCTCTCCTGCTCTCTCCCGGATAACGCAACGCAATGTAGCTTTTTAGGCTGCTGCGCTGTTGATTGACACTTTGGTAAAGCCGGCCCAGGATGTCACCCAATGTCAGGACTCGAACCCAGTGCCACAGTTCCAAAGCTCTGTCCTTTAGGACCATTTCTTAGCATATAGCAGGGCCCTTCATTTCTATTTCCCGTAAATGTGCAGAGTGCGTTTTATTTTAGAGCTTACAAATTACAATCTGTATTTGAAGCAGAATGTGCCTGTCTTTTGTAAAATGTAATGAACCACGTAAGGTTTATCGAACAGAACACTTTTATTGAATCCCAGTAGAGTTATTCTGACCTACAATGTGAAGAAACGAAAGCACACAGTCAATGACAGTAAAAAAGCTGCAGCGTGAGACGAAATTGAGAAGGCAACGCAGATGAAGGAAGTGGTTAATGGCGTGCATCTTTATGAGGACGGGTCGGACATATTCCCTGCCATATGCCTTTACAACTCTTAATCAAGAAGACTCCTTCATATAATCATTTGATAATGATTATAATCCTAAAAACAAGTCATCTGTGTTGCCCAACACAACTCGAACCTTATTGCCGCCTGTTACACAGACAAATTATAGCTACGGCAAAACTGATCATGTTTCATGACCTTAACGGAATACTTATTATTTAATTAAGAATTACATACATTGTTTACTCTTACTCTTTTACAATTATCCATATTTGCAGCTAGGTATTTTCTGTTAACAGCATTAATTAAACTATTGGCTACTACAGTGTGTTCTTGAATAATTTAAATGTCCATGCAAATGGCACATGAAAATCACATGCTCGTTACATATCTTACAACATGCTTCAGCAATACAACACTCCCGGCACCATTGTTCACATGGACCTGGGGCCAGATTTATCAAAGGATTACGTTGCCCTTGCCTCTCGCACAAAATGTACAAATCTGACCCCTGATTTACAAGCGCTTTAGGAATTGTTTTTCGATCACCAGCACTTTCAATGTGATAATTATCTACCAAACTGAAACGCACACAACTTCGGAAAGAAATCACAAACAACAAGAGTGGGAAACGGGGGATCAGCAAGAAAAACAATAGAGGAAAAGGAAAAGGGTAGGGTCTGTGAAAATTGGGAGATGGGTTAGTGAACAATCATGCCAGATGCTAGTCAATTAGAGGGCCCGCTTAAATTCCACTCGTAATAGCCCCTTAATCCTGTCCAGCTGCTCTTGTAGGGGTTTTAAATGTTGGACAATTAATAAAGCAAATTTCGCCAGTAGTGGCTCTCCGAGAACAGACTCAAATTTCGAAATCTCACATGAGTCCACAGATGTGTTAACACTTTTATCATCAACGCATCGGAGCTTGGCCCCTCTCCTTCCTTTTAGCTACTGGCTCCAAGATGGGGGAACCAATGCTATTCAAACTCATAGTACCAGGTGGCACCTGTTTCCCCTTCAGAGCCCCCGAAGCAAAGCCTACTGAAGATATAGAATCTATCCATAACACACTCACTGATGTATCACCACCAAACAAAAGTTTCCTTTCAGCCAGCTCAATTTCTTTGCTGATGACCTCCACAACCCGAGCTACAAAGCTGTCAATGGTTGAGCATTTGTGGGCGGTTTGAGAATTACCAGTAATTTTATTTTTTCCCATATTTCTTAGGTCTTATGGAGATGTAAAATGGAGTGGGCCCAGCCGACGAGTTCTGACAGGCTCAAATTGGCCCACTCTTGACCGATTTATCGTTCTTTCATGCAGCACAGGAAGCTACCTTCCTGCGCTGTGCTATGTGAAGAGAACAGGTCAAGAATGTGCAATATTTACCTTTTTACAGCACATTCTTGTCCTTTCCTAGCTCTGGCACACTTTTGGCTGCCTTTTGCCAATGCAGGCACCCTTGTCTAATGGTGCACGGGTGCCTGTGCTGTTGGCGGGATTGTTTTTGTGCAGGAAGGTACATCTTTCTGCACAAAAACAATCCTGAGAGGCATTTTCATCTTTCTATGTGTGCTGCATAATGTAGTACACATAGAAAGAGGAAAGGAAAATGAGAAATAAGCATATTCCTCATCATTACATCTCACCTGGGGAGGCATAGCATTTTGACGAATTCCCAAAACTACCCCTAATGGTAAAACTGGAAATGCGCCACAATCCATGGGTGGATGCATTGGGACACCCATGCTCCAGTCAGGGAACTACTTCCATGGCAGAGTAAGGCAACACAGCGATTAGTGACGTTTTGTCTTACTCTAGGTTTATTAAGCCATGCAAGGTGGCCTTTGCTTAGCTTAGGTTTTGCGTTGCCCTGATGCAACATCTTGAAAACTCTGGCCATATGTGTGTTTGAGCCTTCCTCCTCTGGGCTTCTCCCCAAAACAGAAATGGCCTATGGGCTTTGGAGTCCTGCCCAGACCCTCCAACAGTGCCCTTTACAATTAGCTGTACAAGGCATCATGTACAGAAAATGAGCTGCACATATTACTGATGAGTAGGTGACCTCGACACAGTTCTGATCATTTGGGCCTTCCAGGACAACTTTCTAACTACGCTTTGAGCTTTGTCCATGCTAATAATCTATGAAACAAAATTACTTTGAGAAATGTTTTATACACTCCTAGATGGACCTGCAGTCTTTGTTTCACTGAGGCCTCAGCCAAAGCACATAAAACATAATTGCGCCCTCTGACCTTCTACCTACTTGGAGATATTTTAACAACTATGTCATATTACTTGGTTTATATTTATTTTTTAAGTAGAGGTTACATGAGGAAGTGTTATGTCTGTTAATTTTGTTATTTCCATTGCATGGTAGTATGATGTCGTTTTTATAAATGTTATTTGTTTATTTCATTGTATGCGTACATTTAATCAATTTTATGCCAATTAAACTATTTGATAGTTTTCAAGATTATTTGAGAGCCTGATCAAGAGAAAAAGTTGGCGAAACGTTTCTAAATCTCATCTTTTGAAGTTTGGGCTGGAAGAGGTCACTCTTGTCCCAGCTATTGGCCCAAGACCTGAGGGGCACCATAGAGCATTAGGACTTCCTCCCGCAGAAGTCTACAGCAGGGTCCATGGCTAGTGCAGTTGGGACTGGGCAGCAGGGCAATTGAAGAGAGAGAGGCTTCTGGATGCTTTTTCTATCTCTGTAGCTCAACCAGGAGGTCAGTCAACTGACACTTGGACTCACTTCTAGGGGCATTGGTTAATGTTAAGCAGGTCCAATCTTAATCCAGGTAATTCAGACAGCAGAGCAGTCCGTCTTCTGATTCAGACAGGTCCAGGAGTGTTCTGAGAGGAGATCTATGTGGTCTGCTTTGTCCAGTTCCAGCCTTAGGATTGAGGGATGTACTTTGTTCACCCTCTAAACCACTTCTGGTCACTTCCTCTACCCCTACTGGGTTTGGGCACCCTGACTAGAGAGACAAAGGGCAGGCAGGCCCAGGTGTGACTTGCATCTCCCAATGAAAGGGGGGATTGTGGAAATGGGTAGGTAACCCCAGCTCCGGGGGCTTCAACATTGGCCTGCTATGCTAGGAAAGCCTCCTGAACTTACCAACAAAGTGAAGAATGTGGGTTTCTATCTTGACTAAACTCTGTCTATTGAGCCACAGATGACTAAAATAGCATCCATATGTTTCACCACCATGAAATGGCTTAAAAAGATCCTGTGGATACTTCCTTTCTCTGCTCAAAGAACAAGTATCCAAGACATGATATTACAGCAACAACGCATACTTGGGGGCAGAAAATGCTCTGATAAGACTCCTTCAGGTGGATCAGAATTCTGCCGCCAGGATCCTATTTTACCTCCTCAAACACTCCTCTGCTTCTGGCCTTCTTCGCTATCTTCACTGGCTCACATTGGACATAGGGACCTGCAAAAAATGTTGGTTCCTTACCCCCTTCCAAGCACCTTGCACTCGAGCAATCCTTTTCTTTTTACAGCCCCTAAAATTAAATGCACCAGGATAGGCGGATGCTCTTTCTCTTTTTTGGGCCCCAGGCTAGGGAGCTTCCTCTCTGAGTCTTTGACATGCTGTGCTTCTTTATCCACCTTCTGTGAGGAGCTAAAGACCTGGCTGTTTTAGCTCTCCTCTCTATGCTGCTCTCCCTGTCCTCCATGCACTAGGAAACCCCTAGGGGTAGCTATGTGATATATAAGAATAATAATAGGCCTCCTTTGAAGTCAAGAAGGGTCTCGGTACAGACACTAGGCTACCCTTTGACGCTCAAGCAGTGACTGGGTGCAACCCCAAGGCACCCTGCTTAGGAGAGGAACGCCCCATATCCAAGGCCCTTTGTCCACTCTCTGAAAACAATACACATAAAACTCTAGAGGAGTCATCAGGAGTCCAGTGGTACAAGAAGGACACATTTGGCTTAAGCAGGAAAATGACAACCTTCTAAAAGTGTAGTTTCCAAAATAGTAATATAAAACCAGAAAGTACTATTAAGTGGACTTTAAATTACTATTCAAATGAGTTTTTGAAACGTTTTTTTAGTTCCTCCCCAACAGAAGTTAGGCATTAAAAATTATTATAATGTAACCCTATGTTTTGCTATGGGCGAGCAAGCCTTGCCCCAGTGCAAAAAGATATGAAGGCTTTTCACTGCCAGGACATGTAAAATTTTATTTTTAGGGCTAAACAAATGGGTTCAGCTAAAGAAGGCAACAATCTGGGAGAATACCACACAAAAGATGGCGATTTCCAACAGGTATGGCTGCAAACAGCAGACTTCATTTGGTTGGGACAGGAAAATACCTTCTGTCTAAAAGTGGCATTTTCAAAATGTTCTTTAAAAATCTGACTTCATCATTAAAGACTCTTTCAATTACAATTCTTTAGACTCCAAACTCGACCTGTACTTGCTCCCAATCGGAAGTTACAGCGTATTAAATGTAACAAGGTAACACAAATGTTATCATAAGGGAGATGTAGGCCTTGCAGTAGTGAAAAACATATTTAGGAGATGTAAAACTTAAAAGCACATGTCCAACGTGTTATCTACCATTCCACCCTACCCTCTGTGCTCCATAGTGCTTCATTATGGGTGACATATCTATTAAAAAGGAAGGATTGAGCCTGGAAAAAGGTTCATTTTGACAAGTCATCATGGCAGTGTACACCTCTATGCACAGGCTGCAATGGCAGACATGGGGCATGATGAAAGGGCTACTTAAGCGGGTGTCGTAATCAGTGCTGCAGGCCTACCAGTGGCATTTAATGTACAGTCCCTGTGCACATGTAGTACCACTTTACTAGGGGCTTACTAATAATTTAAATGTGAAAAATGGGGTATATGCCAATTTTACCTTGTTTAGAGTATAACACACAGACAATTTAGCACTGCTTAGTAGTGATAAAGTACACAGAGCCGTAAAGTCAGCAAAAACAAGGTCAGCATAGATAGGAGGGGAGAAGGAAAAAAGGTTTAAGGGAAGGGCATTCGAAGTTTGACAGGTCTAACACTGGGTCACATGATTATCTGTAGCTGGCAGTTGATCTTTGCATATTATTCCCAAACAGTGAGACAAAGGTGGAATAGATGTTGGCATCATGGGCCATCTTTGACCTGATAGGGGAGGCGAACCTGTCTCCTACCACATATGCACATCACAAAGCATCTTTCTCATCACACTCACAAAGGGTTTCACACTAGTCTTTTGTGCCCCCATGCAAACAGGGTTCAGGGCCGGACAGCATGAAATTCCAGACCCCTCTGTGGGTGGACGGCTATAGAAACTTATCCCACTTCAAAGTGGGCACCAGGTATTAGTAGTGGATCCTCATACCCAAATCTTCAGATCACTTCTGGACCTGTGGATTCTGCTAGGAAGAAGGACTGCCCAGCTATGAAGTCTGCCCTGCTGCTCAAGCCCTGCTGTGCTGCCTAAGGACTTTTCTGCTGCTGTGAGTTGCCCATCTGAAACCAGCCGGCCTGTGTCAACCCAGGACTCCTAGAATTCTCCAAGAGTCAGTTGGCTGGTCCTCTGTTCAAGCCACAAGGACATAATGAGCTCCTTCGATGTCAATGCAACTCCATGCATCTCACTACAGTGCAACCCAGCTTGACACTAGCACTGGTCCAGCTCAATGCTTCACATCTTCGGTGCTGATGCATCTCAGTGCAGTACAAGTCTTCACAATCCCAACGATGATGCAGGACCTTGCATCACAAGCTCCTATCCATGGCTTCATTGGCTCTGCACATCTTATTGTGGGACCTCGCATCGCAGCTCTTAGTTGGCACGCACTGCTCGATGCAAGGGCTTTGCAGCTCAATGCCCAGGCCACATGGTACTTTCCCAAAAGTCTGAACTCAGTCCTGTACCCGGCCAGTGCTCAATCGTGGTAGGCCAGAAATTGTGACTTGGAACAGTTCTACCACGACCAGTTAACTGTGATTGGTGTTTTTTCTTCTTAGCACTTGATTTTTGCCAAACCTTTAAAACTGCATATGTCCGAGTTTACTAATTGGATTTTTGTGGTTTTAGTGTCAAATAATGTAATACATTTTACTAATTTTTTCTAAATTGGTCTGGGATTTTTCTTGTGTTGTGTCTTCACTTTAATACTGTTTGTGTGCTACATACATACTTTACGGATTGCCTCTAAGGTCAGCCTGACTGCTTGTGTGCCAGGCTACCAAAGAGATAAGCACAGTTTAAGTTAGTGACTTTAGTGGTTCACTCTGACAGGGATTGTGGGATTGTGGCTCACACCCCATCCAACTAACAACTCATTTTCTCTCATTGGGTCTGTAATTTGTAGATTTCATAATGCTTAATAAACATAAATCAAAAAACAGAGCTGTCAACCTCGTGATAATTGCCAGGCCAGCTTTCTGGGACCTGCAGTTTGTTTTCTTTTAATGTTGTGGAGGTATGCAGAGCAGTATGCAGTTTCCACATAACTGTCAACTGTCCCCTCATTCAGGGTAACCTTATGCCAGGTTGCTTTTTCAGATAACAGCACTATGCATTGTGAGACCTGTACAATTACTTTTGCTATTTTTAGTGTTATTGATTGAAAAAACAGGTGTGGCTGAATGTCATCCTCATTACGTATGGCTAGTTGTACTAAGTTTGAACTGGCTCAGGTGTTCACATGTTTGAGCAGTAGGCATCGTGGTAAAGTAATGTCCAAGTTAACGTAACAATTTTCTGTTTGCTGTGGCAGATGGAACACTATAGTCAAGGTCTACAATAACAAGCACCCTGGTTTTTCTATTGCATGATAATCAAAACTAGACAAAGCCTGAAGGTCTGGCTTTTAACTAAAAATGAGAGCCAGACAATTAGAGCTTGCCAATGTTTGTTTAAGGTGTGGTGTAGTCATTAGTCATCAACCTTGAACATTTTTTTATTTTCTCCTAATATGAATCTCGCAAAATAATTATTGAATCCACTCAACTGTGCCAATTGGGCTGTTTTTTGTTAGGAATTGAGAATGTAGTACTTTTATCACTGTTCGTGGTGAATAAATCGTACTAAAATTACTACAATTTTCATACACTCTAAGTGAAACGCCGAGTGCCAGTCTCTTTGAAAAGTTGGACACGTATTTCTTCAGCTGTGGATCAATTTTGTAGGTAGATTCCTGACTACTGAGCAATTTTCAAAGATTTCCAGGAGTATTGTTTTGAAACGTAATTTTTGCAGTTTTCAAAGAGCATACCCCAGTATATTCAAGTATAGAGACAGAAATGTGCTATTGTATCGTTTTGCAAATACAGAAATATGGTGATAAAGTGCATATCAATGTTGTAACTTTTCTATTTACCAATGGAAAGCCGTTTCCTACTTTGGAGAAAGCAGTATCACAGCACCTCAATCTATACTGGAATACTTGCTTTCCATTTCCACATTGAAAACTCATTTACTCCCAGTGAAGTAACCCAATTATGTGTCAAGAAAAGAGAAATTGTGTGGCGTGAAGCACATTTTGGGATAGTATCACTTCCTTATTTTGTCACTTTTACACATGGTAACTGCCTGGGTAAAGGCATCACCTCATTGTAAAACTTTAACAACCAAATACAGCAATAACCAACTGAAAGATGACCAGTCAACCTTTGCTAAGGACCTTCCACTGCGCTGGAACACATCACCAAGATGCAGATTTACTTAGAATACATACAACGCAGGGCAGCAAGCTGTGTTGTGCAAATGGGAGAAAGCTGAAAAGCACTGTATTCTACTAAGATATAGCGCTCTTCAGCTCTCACCTTGATGCTGCATAGCGCCAACACAGGCACCCTTGACCATGGTGCAGGTGTGCCTGCCGTACAAGCAGGATTGCTTTTTTGCAGAAAGAGATACATTTCCTCTAGTGCATGGGGCTGAGTCTGCAACCTTATATTTATTTGCCTGTGTCAGCATGTCATTGTTAATATGTGGCAGCAATCCAGCCACCATGTGACTGTCCCTGTGTCTCAATGCCTCATTCTCATTGTCCTAGTATCTGTGTCTCACCGCAGGCGCACAACACCCATTGGGCAGAACGGGCTTCAGCCCCCCGTCAGCTGCTGTTGGCAGGACTTCCCAGGCTGGAGATGGTGCCTGCCAGCCTGACCTTCAAGTAGGGTGACCATCCGTCCGTAAATTTCATGGACCGGCCCTGATTTGGATCTCACGTCCGTTTTCCGTGATGATCCATTTTACGGACGCCTTTTTCACGAAATGAAAGAAATGTACAGAATTCAGTTAATGTAAAGAAGCCAGCGAAAGAAGTTAAAACAAGGGTTTATGGCTCTCCCACAGTCTCATCATTTTAGATCTGAAGCATTTTCAATATTTTATACAATAAAGCCATAGTTGCTGCTTTTATTTTATGCAACTAATAACCATTGACAAAGCCAATAGTCCTGGCTTGTTGTAGGTGTGATGTATTATATATTTGAATGCAATACCAGAAGTAACAGAATACCAGTTGGGCAGTGCACTATGCTAAGCACAGATTTTCAACTAACAATTTTAAGCCACGCCCTTAATTATACAGGGCATGCCATTTGGAGAGACTCCCCAAGTTTTTTCAACCCACTTAAAGACCTGGAAACTACATCATGTCACAGTCTCCTCACGTCCTGGCCCTGTGCATCATTCATGACTCATAACTTCTAAGGTTTCAGATTGCCTATGTGCAGGGGCATAGTGAACCCTCCTTCGCCCCAGCCTTGCTTTGGGAATAATAGCAAGGGTGAAGTCCTTGATGGGCCTCTTCCATCTGCAACTCTGCAGACAAAGGCTCAGCTCATAACTAATTTGAAAAGGTGGTGAGTAAGTAAGTGAAGGAATTGGTGAGTGGTTGGATGGATTAGTGAAGGAATGAATGGATGAGTGAAAGGGTGAATGGATAGACAATGAGAGAAAGGATGGATGAGTGAGTGGAAAGATGGATGAGAGAAAGGGTAAATCAATTGATGTACGGGTGTAACGGTGGATAAATGGGTAAAAGGGTGGATGGATAGGCAAAAGGGTGAATGGATGGGTAAAAGGGTTGATGGATGGGTAAAAAAGTGGATGGATGAGTGAAAGGATGGA
Source organism: Lissotriton helveticus (assembly GCF_964261635.1). Classification (NCBI taxonomy): domain Eukaryota; kingdom Metazoa; phylum Chordata; class Amphibia; order Caudata; family Salamandridae; genus Lissotriton; species Lissotriton helveticus. The sequence goes on from NC_136061.1 coordinate 1,680,691,970, forward strand.
TAGATGATGGGCAAAATAAAAGGGCGGTTGGAAGAGTGAAATGATGGATGGATTGATGAATTGTTAGGTGAAAGGGTGAATGGATGGAAGGATGACTCATCACCAGCAGACTAGACTATGGAAACGCACTCTAAGCCGGCATCAACAAGTCCCTACTCCGCAAACTCCAGACAATACAGAACACCGCTGCCAGAGTCGTCCTCAGCATCCACCGACAAGAACACATCAGCCAACACCTACAAACTCTCAACTGGCTCCCCGTGGAGAAAAGAGTCTCTTTCAAAATCCTCACGCCTACAAATGCCTACACAACAACAGACCCAAATAACTCAATGACAAAATCAACTTCCACGTACCCAAACAAACCTCCGATCCTCCAACCTCGCACTGGCTGAAACCCCGCGCATCCACAGAGCCAGAGCAGATGGAAGATCATTCTCTCACATTGCAGCCAAGACCTGGAACGAGCTACGGGCAGACATCAGATGCACCCACACCTTCAGGAAGACCCTCAAGACCTGGCTCTTCCACTAAACAAATCTGCAGACCCCCCCACCCAGAGCACCTTGAGACCCTCACGGGTGAGTAGCGCACTTACAATTCCCTGATTGATTGATTGGATGTTAGGATGGATGAATGAGTCAAGAGGAGGGTAGGTGGGCATAAGGATGGATTGATGAGTTAAAGGGTGAATGATAGGAGAAACGATGGATAGATGGATGAGTGATATGGTCAATGAATGGATTCTTGAGTGGATGAGTGGATGGATTGTTGGGTGGAGTGTAAGTAAACGGGGATAGAGAGAACGGGGGGATGAATGAATGAGTGAAAGTATGGGTGTATGATTGACAGGATGAATGTGCAAATGGGTGTATCGATGAGTGAAAAGTAGGATGTAAGGATGGATGAGTGAAAGAATGCATAGATGAGTGAAAAGGAGGTTGAAGAGCTAGAAGAAAGGATGGAAGGAGGAGTGAAATGGTGAATGGATGGGCGAATGGATGGATGAGTGACTGGGTGGATGGATGGATGAGTAAATGAAAGGATGGCTGGATGGGTAAGAGGGCAAATAGTTGGATGGCTGATTGAATGGATTGATGGGTGAAAGTATGAATGAATGGGTGAAAGGGTGGAAGGAGGAATGGATAAGTGAAATGATGAATGGAAGGATAGATGATGGATAGGTTTGGAAATGGTCAATTAGGTTTGGATATGGTTGGGCACATATGTGGAAGGACAGAATGAATGGTGAAAGACTGAATGATGGATGAAAGAATGAATGGATGCCACACCCCCAGTGACTCAACCCACCATCCCAAACCGACACATGACATGACGTCAGGCAGCAAGCAGCGAACTCAGGCTTGAAATACTACTTCCGCCTGCCAAAAAGTAGAAATGAATTCCTAGTACGGTGCTGTGGTTCCACAAAAGACATTCCAATGTGGTGCCACTGGGAGGCGCTGCTTCAAGCCACCAGGAAAGGGCAGAGTTCTGTTCAGCCTTCTGTAGGGAAAGGCGGGCAAGACAACATAACCTGCGCTTGCAGGCAACAGCACTGACGTGACTCGAGGCCCTTCCACCACAAATGTTTTTTTCTTATAACATTTTTCACCCCTAAGAATATTGCGGCCGGGACAACCAACCCTGTGGCCCCGCCCATGCTACGCCACTGCCTACCAGTATCGATGTCATCTGACTCTTACACATTGTAGTCCTCAACGTCTTAAGTAACATTTCCTATACATTGACTTACCAATTTATGATTCATTGACTCTATATAATATGTGTGTTATGTAACACACTACAACAGCCTGCTGTACATACTTCAGATGAGTAGCTCTCATTTCTATTTAGATGCCACGCAAAGCCACCTTGCATGGCTTTGAGTGGCCTCATAAATCATGACTAAGGCGATGCAGCGCAAATCGCTGCGACACCTTACTCTGCACCCTGGAGGCGTTCTATGGGCATTGCAGTGCGTTTCCCCACGCAACTCCAATGGAATTTGATGCTGCCCCAGATTTACAAACTCATGTAAACCTGGGGAAGCGCAAAATCCATACAGTTTGCTAGATGACGCATAACAATGAGAAATATGTTCATTTCTCATCATTGTTTCCTGTTTCTATGTGGGCTGCATTCTGCAGCCCACATAGAAAAAGGAAAACACCTATTAACACTATTAGCATTGTTTTTGTGCAGGAAGGTGCTCCTTCCTGCACAAAAACAATCCTGCATGGAACGGACGCACATACATTGGCACTAGGCTGTAGAAACGGCACCAGCGCAAAGTGAAAGAACAGGAAGGCACCATATTTGCAAAAATATGATGCATTCCTGCCCATTCACTTTGGCAATGGGCAGCACAGCAAGGTGTCTTGTTGCACTGCCATATGCCAAAATGCCATAAATAAGCCACTTGAGGCAAGACAGTTGTCATGTGCACCCTAAATGTGGCCTAGGTTCCTATTATACCTGTAGAAGCATTATAGACTATTAAATCAAATGCAAAACGTTTTTAGACAGTGCTCACATTTTTCAAGGTGCAGCCATGTGCACCAATAAAATCAGGTATAGCGAAACTAAACATTGCTTAGGATCACACTATTTAGTCAAGCAAGGGAGCTGGGATTGGACTCAGTTTTTTCTGGTTTCTCATTGTGAAATGGCTATTACTTTCTCCTGTTTTAAATCACAGGTCAATGCTTAGCTTTAATTCGTCTTGCATGAGGTTACAGTGTGATTGGCAGTGAAAAGCCTCCAATAAACTTGGCTCTTTTTGGTCTTAAGGGTCTAAGAGTACCTCAAGGTGAGCCAGAGCAAGGCATCTGTCTCAATCAATCAGGGGTTTGTTAAAGCGCGACTACTCACCCGTAAGCGTCTGAAGGCGCTAGGGGTGAGGGGGGGTGCAGGCTCCATTCCATCAAGGAGGGGGTCTGTCGAAGAGCCAGGTTTTGAGGTTTCTTGCGAAGATGGGGAGCGATGTTGTCTGTCTGAGGTGGAGCGGAAGGGCGTTCCATGCTTTGGCAGCGAGGAAGGAGAAGGAGCGGCCTCCCGATCTGGTCTTTCTGGTGTGGGGGACCACGGCGTAGGAGAGCTGGGCTGATCGTAGGGTCCTTTGGGGTGCGTGGAATTTGAGTCGGCTGTTCAGGTATGCTGGTCCGGTGCCGTGGAGGGCCTTGTGAGCATCTTAAAGGTGATTCTCGCCTCGACGGGGAGCCAGTGGAGTGTGCGCAGGTGCTGGGAGAAGTGGCAGTGTTTTGGCAGGTTGAGGACCAGTCTTGCGGTGGCGTTCTGGATGTTCTGTAGCTTGCGGATGAGGTTTTTGTTTATGCCGGCGTAGAGTGCGTTGCCGTAGTCGAGTCTGCTGGTGACCAGGGCGTGACTGACTGTCTTTCGGTGTTCCAGGGGGATCCATTTGAAGGTCTTATGAAGGAGGCGGAGGGTGTGGAAGCAGGAAGATGAGACAGAGTTGATCTGGCGGTCCATTTTGAGCTCGGAGTCCAGGATGACTGTGGTCTGTGGGGGTTGGCGGGTTTCCGAGGGCGGTAGGCCACCAGGTGTCGCTCCAGGCGTCGGGGTTTGGGCCCATGATGAGTACTTCTGTTTTGTTGGTGTTTAGTTGTAGGCAGCTGTTTTTCATCCATTTGGCGACGGCTTCCATGCCTTCTCGAAAGTTGCGTCTGGCGGTGTTGGGCTCATTGGATAGGGAGAGGATGAGCTGGGTGTCGTCTGCGTATGACACGATGTTGAGTCCGTAGGTTCTGACGATGGGGGCAAGTGGAGCCATGTAGATGTTGAAGAGCGTCGGGCTGAGGGAGGAGCCTTGGGGGACTCCGCAGGTGGTAGGTGTGGGGTCCTAGAGGAATGGGGGGAGTCTGACCCGCTGCGTCCTGCCGGAGAGGAAGGAGCAGATCCAGTCGAGGGCCTTGTCCTGGATTCCTGCGTCATAGATTCTGCGTATTAGGGTACGGTGGGAGACTGTGTCGAACGCCGCTGATAAGTCGAGGAGGATGAGGGCTACTGTTTCTCCTCTGTAACGAGCCTGGCTTGAACCTTCAGTCACTCAACCAAGTCTAAAGTCCGCCAGACATGTACTTTAATTTAAATTCCAACGAAGGCATTTCCTTTCATCCTTTTGGGATTGATAGTTTACCCAATCCTGCAAAACTTTAAAATATCCTGTAACCTGTGTAAGGTAGAACATACATGTATATATTTAGCTTAAACAGTTTTCAAGCAATGCTAAGTTTACAATGTGTTTTATATTAGAAGACCTATAAATAAAAGTACAGAAAGGAATCAGTTATGTTGCTTTTTTTTTAAATCACAGTACTTGCAGATATCTTTATTATGTTGTGTGATGTGGAGTAATGGTTAGTCATTCAGAATTAGGTACAGCTTTAAAAGCACCATGAATGATTCTTTTAAAAAATGTTTGAGATATATTTTTAGGTGGTGTAGTTTGTAGTGCCCCCCTCTGTACCATGCTTAAAACTTTGTGTTATATGAACTTTAGTGGTTAAAGCGACCGATTATGTTTGGGCTAGTTAATTTCAAAATGTATGGTAGCTCCTGGTTTAGCACATATCCACATCGTAAGACACACAACTACAACATTTTCCCCAGGTAACTTTCAACAGGTTTCCCTTGCCAAAATGTGCCTGGGAAAAACTTTGCTGGGGGATAATTGCCTTCCAAATGACAGATAATGCAGGTTTTGGTGCAGAGAACACCAACATCTGTATCTTATGTCCCATTTTCAGAAAAAACTCACAATTGATGCTATTTATCACACCGAATAAATTGTGACCCCCTTTTAGTATCTAACTTAACATGTACAATAGATATGACACTCTCCTCCAAGGTATTTGTAATCAGGAACAACGTAGAATTACGTAGTTCACAGTACAACATTGTGCAGTCCTAATTAACATAATTTCCAATGTGTTCTTGGGAAAAGATATATGCTTGCAATAGTGTTAGATATACTGACGCGTGGGATGGTGCCAAGAATAGTGAGAGATGCAAGTACCTACCACCAGTACATAGGTGACTGACTCAAGTTTGTGGGGATGTTAGGATTTGGGACTGCTTTGCAGTAGGGGTGTCACCTTTTACAGAATAGCCAGAACTTTACTGCATCCTTAAATCTGAGGTGTTTTTTGATGTTTCTTATCTTTGCGCTGTGTGAGTTTCAAAAGGTTGCTTTGTGGACAGTGAAAGAAGTTCCATCCGTGTGTAGCTTCCTGAAAGAACTGGAAGCCAGTTTTGAGGCTAGAATGCTAGTCTGTGTGTATTAGTGAAGCTGTGATTAGATTCCCCTGTTGGTAATGAAAAGTGATTTGTAAGAGGAACCTCTTACCAAGTATTTTGAGAGCAGGTGATACTAGGGCAGGCCAAGAAGAACCTCTTGGAAGCAGGAGGTGCCCACGTGCTACATGGGGCCTCAAGGCAGACCTCTTATGATCCACGCTACAATCGTTACATTTAGCTCAGGAGACAGGGTTTTTTTAGGACGGCATGGTTGTCTTGTCTTCTGCAATAGTCTATAGGGCAGAAGGCTATGTTAGCAGGAGGGCCAGTGCTTACAATGGATAATACTCTGTGAAGGTATTTTCTGTCCCTGCAGTAATTGCTTCCTGCTCAGACGATATGTTAACTCCAATGAGGTTAGGATTAGGTTTGCAGGGCCCAGCAATTGTGCCTAATTTCATGTCTGCCACAACAAAATAGAGACTAGTTTGTCCGCAGTCCAGTCTTTTTTACACACTATGATTACTCCAAAATGTTATGCAATTGTTCTAATTTAGCCCCATTATTCTTATTAAACAACAGACTCATGCATCCAAAATTCTTTCTGGGATTACTTTGTCATGCTGCTACTAAGCTTCACCCCCAATAAGTCTTATTTCATACGTCATTTGCTTCACATAAGAATTCAATAGACATCTACAAACATTGTTATCAGTAAATACATTCTCATTCTTCGAGCACAGTTGCAAATTATTTCCATGAATTGTATTGCTATTTAATAATCTGCTCCCAGTTGTGTTCAGGGGTACGTTGCAGGTTTGAATGTCAGCCCTGAGCTGCCATTGCATTTATTCACTAAAATGGCAGCAATAGCTGTAGTGGCATTAAAGGTTGATTCCTTTACCCATGCTTAGCTCCACAACAGCTACTTATTTGCTACCCAGTGGCTAGGTAGAGGAACTGGAATGTAAAAAATACTAAAGACGATTTAAGCTCTGTTTATTTGCTGATCCTTTCACTTAGACATGGGGTACTGAGTGCAGTGTGATGAGTGCCAAATGGAAAACTAGGTCAGCGTCTCTTACCTTTGGTAATCCCAGATTAACACCCATCTGTGATATGGGGGTATCATCTATCATCAAGCTTGTATGCTCAGTTTCTATCATTAATGGATGTTATTAGAGCAAATCTTATCACACATTGGTAGAGTTTCTTGCTAAATGGCTACCCATGCATTTCAAATTCAAACATTTTTGTTGGGATTTGTCACAAAGTACCAAATAGTATATATTCAAAAAAATTTATGTTGTAGAGATAGGATATGTGGCATTTTCCCCCAAACAGCTACACAGCTGTTTACTATACTAACATCATATTCAGAACTAAATAAATGTTCTTAAACTGCATCATTTGCTTACAATTTTCAAAACCCTCCTTTGGTGAAAGGATGGTGAAATATCTTGTAAAATAATTTTTTAAGACTAGTTAGGTTGAACAACTGACCCAGAGGGTTTAGAGTGTACAATTTGCCCAAGATTGTGAAGTAAAATAGAATCTGATGTTTCACATTGCACCAGATTTACTGACCTAAAGTGTATAAAAATAGAACATTTTTCATTACTGTGCTAAAATTCTTTGAGAGCCCCAAAATCATGTTATGCTGAGAATAATGTTACTGACCCTGTGTGCTTTAAAATGCTTTCTTGCCACATGAATCAAAGAATGATTCATTGTTTTACTCACTACATTGGAAAAGTGAAGGAAGCCCCCCCACAAGTAATTTTGATTCAGCTCTCATGATGTCTCTGACTCCACTAATCCATGTGTTAGCCCCCCTGGACTTGAGTCTAGTTGCACCCCGGTCCATCCGTCAGTGTTCATGTATGCCTTTGCTTCCATGTGCCTGTGTCCATGTGTGGCACTGTCCCAGTGTCCTCGTATCTCTGTACCCAATCCCGCACATTGTGTCCTCGGCTGTGTTCTATTTTCACTGTCTCATTAGCGCTCTTGGGCACTTTTGTCCTCCATTTCAGTGAGTCAAGTTTAAAGATTATTAAAACATGTTTCAGCCAAACGATTTTCATATATCAAAAGTTACCATGCAGTGACGGTATCCCTGTGTCCATGTCAGGGTTGTGTTACCAATCCCATTGCCCTACTTACAGTTCAGGAGTGTCACTGTCCAAAATTCCCAAGGTCAATGTTTTCCTGTTCCACTTGTGAAATTAAATTCCCTGAAAGAGTGGGCTACATTTCAGCCTTACAGAACAGATTTAGAGGCAAGTTCTGATATACTATTAACTCACTCTACGCTGTATGGAAAACTGAGTAATGTGTCCAATGGCTTGACATCTTGTGTTATATGGTACTGAGTATTTTTAAGGCACAGCTTGCCCACTTATTTGGGCTCTTGGTGTATTGTATAGACTTTGTTCTTCACTGTATGATCAGTGGGATTCTCCACTGTTCAGCTGTCACCCGAATCATATATTAAGGTGATCGGGTAGTTAGGGATGGAGGCTTCTAGTGACCTCTCCAACTCTTGTGACTATCTACTGTGTCGAGGATTGCAGTAGGGGTTTGGCTCTTGTGGTCCTCCTAAATCCCATGTGAGCTGTTGTTTCCCTGATGCGAAGTGCACTTCAGACTGACCTCTTGTGGTAGGTGGATAATGTGTTCTTCAAATGGATATATGTCTTTAGCGCAAGGAGCTGCATTGTATTGCTCCCTATAATCGCTATAGTCGGGGGTTCGATTCTGGTAAGAGGATGGGCTCTGGAGTTTAAAGGATTTTATCTTTGGTTGGACGGTGCTTTCTTTATTTTTTGAGAACCTTTGTTCCTGCTGTTAACCTACTGTGGTAGGTCCAGTCCTTTGTCTTTAGTTCCCATTTTTGCCTGTTCTCAGGCTTTTGTTTCGCATCGTGCACCTCCAAATGATTTAGTTTAAGGCCTCATATCCAATATGGTATTTTGAACTTTGGGTTCTTGTGCTTTTTCTGCACCAGGAGTTCCTGAGTAACAAGAAAGCAGGACTCTAAGGGAGAATTTTCATTGTAGATGTTCAGTGGATAGTGGCAAGCGTGTTTAGGGGATAGTTGGTTCGTGCTCTATCTCTGTCTTTTCTGTCTGCAGATTAATTAATAAAAAAGTAACAATGTGAAGGACAGATATATGAGGCTGAACATTTTAGGTATTCGTAATCCCAGAGTGTGTAATTGGGCTGGGGTATACAAGGTGATGTTTGAGCTACAAATCAGAACTCAGATTGTTAGTGTGAAATGTGTAAGCACTTGAGGAGTCTAGATGCATGGTCTGATATATGTGTGGATACATTGGGATGGAGTGTGAACATATTTGGCTCAGTTATTGAGTGTTCATGTGATAAGACGTGTTGTGTTGGGGGTCAGCTGGAGTGGTGGGAAAGAGTAAGACAGTTTTGTTTTCTTAAGGGATAGTCTGCCTGAATGATGAGTTGGAGAGAACTGTAGTGGGTATATCATTTTCAAGGTAGGGCCTTTGGTGCTAAGGGGGGTGGATTGATATTGTTAAGGTGTAAATATTGATGTGTTGGGTGGAAGTGAATTAAATTATGAGAGATAAAATAAGGAGTATGATATTATGATTGATGTGGTGTTTTCAATTGAGTTAAAGTACAAGTAGCCTATAGCTGTATGGTGAAATGTAGTGCTATGTGTCCTGCAGTTCATGTAGTTGCTACTTTATTTTGTGATGTGACTAGCTGTGAATGTGTTGCATGGGTAGGCGTCCCAGTTTACGTGCTTCTTGGTGCACAGAGAAATACTAGAAACTAATCCAAGTATAATTAGTAACACGATTGTAATGAGTGATGTTCTTTATTCACATCCTCATTCACATACATTTTATGTACAAACATATTCCATATAAGTAAACGTTGTGCGCAAAGTGAGAGTAAGGAAAGGAGGGGGGGAGAAGGGTGGTCAGTGAGGATCAGGGTTATGTGAAGTAGTTTCAGAAGTCAAATGTGGTCAAACAAATAAATTGCCGGTTGACATCACATGGGCATGTTGTCGTAGCCATATACATATATAACATTTATATAATCCTATCCCATAGGGTAAAACACAGTAGCAATGATCTGCTGTTCATGGGTAGGTCTTGTAAAAGAAAGTCGACGTTTCGACCCCTGGTGGGTGTAGGTTGAGTTGCACCTTACTGTGGGGTCTTCTTCAGGACTAATACGTGATGTAGGGTTGGGGGGTGGGGCACCTAAAGTTAATGAGAGAATAGATATAAGCTAACGAAGAACCTATTTGGGGAGTTCAAAAAATGAAGGGTATAATTACCAGAATGCCACCTTGAAAAACAACAAAGATATTGTTATTAAACCCGCTGACAAGAGGGGAGCCATTGTGGTGCAGGGTATGGAAAAGTATAAAGTAGAAATCTTCAGGCAACTTGGCGATGGGGTGAGTTACATGAAACTACGTAGTCATCCGACAAAGGATCTGGCATTAGAAATCCTTAACTTGACCAAGAAAGGCAAAGTCAAAGGCTTTGTGAGCGAACATGAATTTAGGTATCTCAACCAGAATGACCCACGTTTGCAAACAATATATACTCTACCAAAGATCCATAAGAGTATGCAAGAACCCCCAGGACGACCCATCGTATCCAGCTGTGGTTCCATCTGGAACCACTTTGTAAATACATTGATGTGTTTCTCAAACTGATTGCAGAATAACCCTGATCCTCACAAACCACTGACCACCCTTCTCCCCTCCCCCCTCCTTTCCTTACGCCTCACTTTGGGCACAATGTTTACTTATATGGAATATGTTTGTACATAAAATGTATGTGAATAAATAACATCACTCATTACAATCGTGTTACTAATTATATTTGAATTTGTTTCTAGTATTTCTGTGTGCACCAAGAATTTATTTTTTTATTTATTTATTCACCTTATAAAGTGCACTACAGCTTTGCAGGCATCTTGGCGCTGGTAGTTTATGAGAAGGCAGGAGGATGTGTCAGGACAAGGTCAAATGTCTAGGTCTTGGGAAACAGCCAGGTTTTTACACTTTTTCTAAATGGGAGAAGCTCCCTGATTTGCCTGATCTCCCAGTGGAGTCTATGCCACAGTTTGGCCGCTGCCACCACAAAAGATCTTCCCCCTGACCTAGCTTTCCTAAACCTTGGTACCCTCACCAGTCTTGCTGATGAGGAGCGAAGCAGTCTTGTTGGAGTGCACCAGTCAAATTTTGTTTGCATCTAACGGGTCCTATCCCATGAAGAGCTTTGAAGGCGAGGCAGAGGGACTTAAATTGTACTCTCTGTCTCAGAGGGAGCCAGGGGAGTTCTGCCAGAGCTGCTGAAGCGGACGATCTTCTGGGCAGCCCTAAGACTAACCTAGCTGCAGCTGATTGAATTCTTTGTAGCCTATCCAGCAGGAAACTAGGGGATTCAAGCAAAAGGGCATTGCAGTAGTCAAGCCTACTAAGAATCGTACATCTTGCCACTTGAGCACGCGCATGAGAGGGTAATAACGGCAAGATCTTCCGAAGGGACCTAATGATTGCAAAGCAGCAGGTTGTCGTTTTTGCAACCTGAGCTTCCATAGTAAGCTTGTTGTCAAGCATTATGCCCAAATTGCGGACTGTTTCCACCGGCCGAACTTTGGTCGAAATTCCATGAGGCCAATAATTACCAGGAGAGTGATGAGGGATCCTATTCCCTGCACAGAAGAGCACCTCAGTCTTTCCTGCATTGAATTGAAGGGAATTGCTTTGTAGCCAACAGGCTGTGTCCCGCCAACAGTTTTGAAACACCTCCACCGGTGTCGAATTATCTCCCTCAAAGGAGAGGATCAGCTGTGTATCATCCGCATAATTTATAGTGTTAATCTTATAAGATTTAATGACTGCGATCAGGGGTTTTAAGTATATGTTAAATAAGATACGGCTAATTGCCGATCCCTGAGGAACCCTGTGTGGCACGTTGGAGAAAGCGGATTGAAAGGGGAGGGGGGACACCGCCTGCTGTCTATCCTGCAGAAAAGACCGAAACCAGCGCAGGGCTCAGCCTCTCACCCCAGCCTCACTCAATCTTCTCAGTAAGATTTCATGGTTAACCGTGTCAAAGGCGGCAGACAGGTCAAGCAGGATCTGTCTGTCCCCTGTCTGCCCGCCTTTGAAGCTCATCCACAGCAGTCAGCAGGGCCGTCTCGGTCCCATGGGCTGGCCGAAATCCAAATTGAACTTCCTCCAGTAATTGATGCTGTTCCAGATGTTTAGAAAGGTTTATGCTAACCGTACGTTCAACAATTTTAGCAGGAAATGTAACAAGGAAATGGACCTGTAAAGCACGTAACTGGGACCCATACCCATGCAACACAGAATACCCAGGTCCCAGTACCATTGGGGCAACCCTTATTTTGTAATGTTAGCTGTGAATGTGGATCTTCTGATAAAATATGTTGTGGGTTGTATTTTCCTTGAATACTGTTGCAGTATTTGATGACATGGAGGTGAGGTATGGGTTGGAAGAAAGTAGCAGTTGAGTACTGTGTTGTGTGTTGGATTTTAGTTTAATTGTAGTGTTGATGTTGTGTATTATGTTTGGCGTGTCATGGTTTTTAGAGAAGATGTGGAATTGTGGAAGTGTCCTATTGAGTTTCAATGGGATATGAGGTTTCCCTAAAAGGATTGGTATGTATTTTGTAGGATGGATTATAGTGTGGTAAGGTGTGGTGTCATCTCTTGCTGTAAAGAGTAATCAGGAACCTGACGTAAGTAGTCTATGGAGGGGTGAAGAATAGTGAAAATGATCAGAGGATGAAAGAGTGAAGAAGTAGGGATGCCATAAGAGGAGCTGGTATATGGTGGTTGGTGTGATGTGAAGTGCTGTGGCTGACATAGGAAGACGTGATGTATGTTAATGTGTGTTGTATGCCTGAGTGAAAATTAAGTACACCAGCAAAATTCATGAAAATCTTTACATTTTGCACCATGCAAGATGTGCATAATTTCTCGAAATGTTGTATTACATACTCTGTCAAAACAACATAAGAGTGTGCCTTCTCAGGAGAAGAGCAAGCCTAGAGAATCAACATTGATTCATTAGAAAGCCCTCACTCACCAACCTAGTTGGTGACATGCTTCATCATTGGGCCCCACAAGGAAGTGCCTCCCCGGTGTGCTTGAATGCCAGAATTACTGTGGAGCAGGTTAGTGTTGTCTGAGTGACAAGTGAAAGTGATTGTGTGGTGGGTTAAAAATGTCTAGATTACGTCTAAAAATAATGTTATTAGTTGGCCAACCAGACACGAGAAAAAAACAAAGTGAGCGATGTATGAGCTGGATAGATTGATCAGCTAGGTCTCACTATGCATGGTCAACATGTTTCTGCCTATATGATTCTAATGGATAGGCATTCTTCAGGACCAAAGTGTGAACCTCAGCGGTATGAGCATGCTAAGGCTCACCCTAACCTTGAGGTCCAACGTGTGAAAAGAATCAAAAGTTTATAGTAACCTACTGTTACTGAGGAATCCTTCCTATTTGGAAGAACCCAAATATATATGTGGTGTAACAATTAATCACACTATGGGTCTCAGGAGGGGAGTGGTGGCTAATAGGCACACCGCTGGCAAAGCCAAGCACCCGCTCGGTACCTGTTGCAGCCCTCAATGACCGGACCACCATCGCTCACTTTGTTTTTTACTCGTGTCTGGTTGGCCAACGACTAAAATAATTTTTAGACACAATCTAGACATTCTTAAAACACCACACAATCACTTTCACTTGTTACTCAGACAGGACTAACCTGCTCTGCAGTAATTCTGCAGTTTATGCACACCGGGGAGGCACTCGGCCTTCCTGGTGGGGCCCGATGATGAAGCATGTCATCAACTAGGTTGGTGAGTGAGGGCTTTGAATCAATTCTCTATGCATGCTCTTCTCCTGAGAAGGCACACTCTTCTCTTGTTTTGACCATTTGAATTGGGAGACCAAGAGTGCTCCTTAGATTCCCTCTCTCTCTTGTTGTTGATTGGTGTTACACACTCCGGAATGACTTTTTTTTAATGAAGAACACATCTCGCATAAAAAAACAATCTTGCGATATACCAACAGCTGATTGACGCTAACAGAAAATAAGACATTTTCTGTTGGATCCAGTTTTCTGCCAGTATCTTGCAGGACTTTGTACGTTAAGTGCACACTCGAGTAAAAAAGATTATACCAGATACAGACCAACCACTTTTTTCTACAAACATAGTAAATTACGTGACTTTGCACTCCCCTTATTGGTGATGTGGTTTAGGGGAAACTGGTGCAGAACAGTATATAGAATCTAAGGGACTTATTTCTGACAAAGTAACATAGCGTAGCAAGCCATTTGGCTGCACCGCATTACTTTGGAAACAAAGGGATACGTGATATCTACAACTATAGGAAGGATCCCTTTGCTCTCCCCTGTGCTGTTAGCATTCTGATGCATTTCCAGGTTTACAATTTCTCATAAATCTGGAAATGCGGCAGAATCCATGGGAGTTGTGTGGGAACACCCCCAGAAACACCTGTGACAAGCCCCTTTAACGCAAAAAGTGATGCATGATAAGGGGCCGTATTTACAAGTCTATGAAAAGCCACGCATGGTGGCTTTACATGGCCTTGTAAATATGGGGCAGCACACTGCGCTGCTGGTGCATCACAAAAAGTGACACACTGGCAGCGATAGGGACTTGTAAATATGCTCCTAAGTGTAGAGGTGTAAGATATCGGTGGAGTGATGCTTGGACTTTAAGGAATAGTGGGGCATGTTGTAAGTTGTGTTTTGCTTTGGTAAGGTGTCATGTTGTCTCCTGCAGTGCAGTGTTATTAAAACCCAAGGATAGCTAGTTAGTAGGAGAGGCTTGAGGGGATAAGAAGCCAAAGAGGTGAAGAAAAAGAAGCTGAGCAAAAAGTGTCAGAGACAAAGATAAGATGAAAGAGTGCAGAAGAAAAACGATCAAAAAGAAAAAGGGATGAAAACGAGGGAGAGTGCATAGAAAAGTAATAGGAGTAAAGGAGGGAGACAGAGAGTGAGAGAGAAGAGATTAATAATCATGAAAAGAAGAGCATGGCTAAGATGGGAAGATAAAAGAAGTGAGATCGAAGAGATGTTGAGAGAAGGGAAGTGAATAGGAGAGGGAAGAGAAGGCAAGGTTAGAAAGAAGGATGAGAGAGACAGAAGAAGAAAGGTGAGAGGAAAATGAAGGAAAGTGCTCTAAAAGTGAAAGGAAAAGAGCAAGCAACAGGGGGAGGTAAGTAAAAAGGGAGAATTGGAAAGAAAGGGGAGATAATGAATGAATGAATGAATGAATAAATTGTTTGTATCAATTGATACAAATTGTTACAAAAAAATCGAGCAAAATGTCTCCACCACTCACTTTCTTGGATCTAAATAATACATAATTAGCAGATCTAATAATCATGGCTAAAACATGGATAAGATAGATTTAAAAATCACAACACTTAAGCGAAGCAAAACAGATAAAATGGGTATAAACTCTGTATTAAAACCGCAATCTGATTCTAGTCCGTGACTGAGACTTTGCCTAAGAGTTCTTTCACCTTCAGTGCAAATTTCACTAATCTGGCCAGTTCCATTGGGATCTCCAAGTTGAAGAGAAGTTTCATGGCATCTGTGCAAGTACGTGTGGCATATTTTAAAAACAGGGGTTTCAATAAAGTGTGACATGCTTGAATCAAAAAGTGACATATGCAAACCAAGTGAACCATAGATTCCTCATACTGATGACACAGTCTACAAGTATACAAAGTAGTGCCATCCACTAGAAAGGTGAAAGCATCCCTTGTTGCACTGCTGTGAAATCCTACTGGGGACTACCCAGAGTTCCTCTATAGTTGACTTCACAACAAGTTTCCACTGTTCATATTCTTCATTTTATTTTTTCACAAAGTTCATTTATTTACTCCTTGTGTTCATCATTTAGACATCTTATAAATGCATTTAAATTCTTAAGTCAGTCCAATGCATTTCGGTCGCTATGACCTTCATCTGGGACCATGTGCTGAAACAAGGCATAACAATACTTTATATCAGTAATACAATAATAAAATATAAACCTAAAACATTCATGCATGTTCATAATACCGGTTAAACTAAATGCAAAACTGTGGCCATCTGTGCTGACACCCGAGTGTGTGCATGCTCTAGTGCTCTGTTATGATAAGAGAAAAACGCCTGTAAGGCACTCACTTTTATCTGTTTATTCTGCTCACGTTGAACACAACACTATAAGAAATATTGATAAGAAAAAACGAACAAAATCATAATAAGCAACCACTTTTATAAACCATTCCGCTCCTATTTCATTCGGTTTGCCTGTCCGTGTTACTCACTTAAAAGACGTGAAGAAAGCGTCTTCTCTATCCTGTTCTCTCATCCACAAAAGGTACCGGCATTAGCTCGATGCCGGTCCAATAGCTAAGACTTTAACTAAACGTAGTGCAGGCTTTTTTTGATGCTTAGCTCTCAT